>NC_138170.1:47457668-48663703 GCF_964165515.1 Mesoplodon bidens | reverse complement strand
GTTTTTGCTCAGTTGTTCTTTTTATGGAAGATCGTTGATCATGTTGAAAAGTAAATAGGATGATAAAGATCAAAGTAGTGTGTTGGACGAGAGAAATTTTTTTGAAAGTAATATCATTAAAGGGTACAACAAGGACTAAGTTATACCAGGGAGTGTGCCTGGAAGATGGAGAAGCAGTGTAGGTCACTGGAGGAGGAGGGGGGCAAGGAAAGGAACAGCCTGGGTGTTGGAAAGGGAATCCATGTGTAAGAATAAGTGCCTGGATTTATAGCGGGGCTTGGAATGGAGAAAATGTTATAGGCTAAGTGCCAAAGTCTGTAGTTAATAAGAGGGCCTAATCAAGGGTATGACAGATGAAAGCAACAAGGGAGGGGATGGTGGGATTGCTGTAAAGCCTGGACATCAAAGCAGCAGAAATTTTTGTCAGAGGCTGGGAAGTAGTGGTAGAGAGTAAGGAGGACATCAACTCCACCTGTGGTCCCTAAGGTCACAATCTGAGAGGATTGGAAGTAGGTCCTTTAGGGTAGAGCATGCTCAGTTAAAATCAGGCATTCTGGGGAGTGCTTGGGGTAAAATTGGGTTTGAGAGGAGTTTTACTGGATATGGAGTAGCAGATTCAATGTCAACAGTGGAAGGTTAAGCATCACCAAAAATAATTGATTTTTTAAAAAAATTTCATCACTAAATCTTTAAAATTTAAATACTAAAAACAAGACAAAGTAAAATTTAGAAACATGAAATATCTCAAAGCTTGTCTAAATCTACTTTTGGTCAGGACTTTCCTGGCAGTCCAGTGCTTGAGACTCCAAGCTTCCACTGCAGGGGGTGCGGGTTTGTTTGTTTTTTTTTTTAGTTATCCATTTTATACATATTAGTGTATATATGTCAATCCCGATCTCCCAATTCATCCCACCACCACCACCACCACCCCACCTCTGCCAGGGGGCGGGGGTTTGATCCCTGGTTGGGAACTAAGATGCCACATGCTGCCCAGAGTGGCCAAAAAAGTAAAAATAAATAAATAAATCTACTTTTTGGTGAATTCAAATTGGGGCTTCTAAATAATAAATTTTATTTCTTTTTAGACTGTAATTAGGAGGCAAATAGTTTCCAGCTAGGATATTAGTGATTTCACTAGTTTTTTTTAATATAAAAAATAACCATAATTGGGCTTCCCTGGTGGCGCAGTGGTTGAGAGTCCGCCTGCCAATGCAGGGGACGCGTGTTCGTGCCCCGGTCCGGGGGGATACCACATGCCGCGGAGAGGCTGGGCCCGCTGAGCCTACGCGTCCGGAGCCTGTGCTCGGCAGCGGGAGAGGCCACAACAGTGAGAGGCTCGCATACCGCAAAAAATAAATAAATAAATAAATAAATAAATAACCATAATTACATTTCCCCTGAACATATATGTTGACTATTCCATTGGATAGTCAGGGAACTTCACCAAAGAGCCACTCTAACAAAGAAAACAAACCTTTTATTTGAATGGGGCTTTTCAGTGCACACAACTGCAATGGGCACATAGGCTATGCTATAAAAATGTATCGCTTGCAAGGTTGTGCTTCACGCTGAGTGCAGTGGGACTTCTACATGGATAAAATTAAGTAAGTGGCCAACAGCTCCCAACAGCCACATACAGTAACCAGAGCCTCAAGAGCTCTTACCAACACAACTAGGCAGGAAGATTTAAGGTTAAGTGCTGTGAAAGGAAAATCAAAATGGATACAGTATTGCTAAGAGAGCCCTCTAAAATGGAGCTGGGAGGCCATCGAGAAAATGTGACTCATGCATGTCTCAGCCTGGATGGAATCTAATCTTTTGGCCACTTATTGTCAATGCAGGCATCCAGCACAGTGTTCCAGAAAGTCAAGATACTTATCGGACTCTTACCCTAAGATAACTCATGACAACCTATCTACTTATTGGATCCTTACCCTAAATAATTTGTCACAGTCTATTCCTTAAGGACAAATATTTCCTTTCCTGCATCAGAGTCAATCATAATTCCTGCCAAAACAGCCTTGTGGCATTTGCCTTTTTAAGCTCCTGATTCTTTCTATTCCCCAGAACACTCTTTCAGTTTTACCGGAATCTGTGTCTCCAAAACTGCAATTCTGAAGACCCCAAATAAACTTTTTGCAGCTTTCTGCATTTCGTGGTCAATGGTGTTAGCACCTAGACAGGCAGACTTTTTGTTACTATTACTTATTTATCTGTATTCATTTCTATTCCTTGGAATGTACTCAGCTCTATTTTGGGTAGTTTAGAGAATCTTATTCTCTGTTCAGAAAGTTGAGGAAGGAATAAAAGATACTGAGTAGTGAGCAATTTTAGTTAGAGACATTTTAATAACATGGAAACAGCAAACAGAGTTTATAAAATGAGTTACTAGTTGAACCAGGAATGGAACAAGGGATTTCTGATCCTCAGTTTGCCATTTAGCTTTGGGCCTTAGCATATCATATAGTGTCATTTTATTTCCATTTTAAATGCCCAGAAGAGTTTTATTCATAGACACCTCTGTTGCCAACTGTCTTTTTAGAACCTGGCTCCAAGTTTTTTCCCCTTTCTCCAATACATAACAAGCATGAATGCTATAAATTGCCAGTAAAGTAATGGGCACCCATCCTTACAAGATTAGCTGTAAAAAGACACAATCATCACAGCCAGTGATAAAAACCTCTATTCCTAATTGTCTATGGTAGGGAGTAGGATTATGGTTCTTGAGACCTGAAAGTCACACAGACACTGGAAAAGTGAAGAGAATGGTAATTTTCCAACATCCCTGATTAAAGCCATCTGTGCTTCCCTAGTGCTATTCCTCTAATGCATTCTAATGCAAAATAGCCTCTTCTCTTGTTTATTTTGGAACACAGCTGTTGTCTTAATTGATCCTAACAGATAACGGAAGTGTTGTTGCTCCCCCACCCCGCTTCTCCAAACAAGCAGTTTGTGGGATTTGAGGAAGATGGGAGGGGATCATCTTTGCTACTGGTAATCTGTATGTCTATTCTAGTTCTCCAAATGTACTTATTTATTTATGTTGTTACAACTGGGAAGTAGAAAATATATATGTGTGTGCACACGGGTGTGTGTCCTATTTCTCTTTTGAACTTGAATTTGTTTTTCCTTGTGTCTTTTGATAGATTTTACCCCCAAAATTGTTATCACATGATACATCCAGTAATTCAAGTTGCGCTTTCAAAGAAAATTTTTTCTTGCACTTACCTTCTCCAAACTGAAGGAGTACAAATAATAGAAGTAAAATATATGCAGTAGTAGCAGAAAAGGCTGTGAGTGAGTGCTAATGGAATTATAGTATCATAAGGTTCCTACATTTGTCAAATGTGAAGATGAATTGAAAACAGTGAAATATGAACTGACTCAATATTGATTCTATAGAGACTGTGATACAGCTACTAAAAAATAATAAAAATGTTATACAGTAGATAAAAAGACAATACAGGGAATACAGTGGAATGCAAAAGATATTTAATTAACCTAAAGATAACAGGATAAGGGGGAAAATCATAAAAATCTTAAAACATATGGGATGAATAAAAGACAATAGCAAATTGGTACACAAATATAATAAACTAAACACTCCAATTAAAGTTAGATATTGTCAGACTAGTTAAAATAGCAAGGACCAAACATAAAAGAGAAACACTTTAAATGCTAAGACACAGATGGTTTGAAAGAGAAAGTTTAGGAAATGATATACCATGTTAACAGCCTAAGAAAGAAAAAGTATGTTTCACATAAATTTAGTCATTTCATAATAATAAAGGAATTACTTCAATGGAATGACATCATAATTCTAAACTTGTATATAACTAAAAACAGAACTTCAAAATTTATAAAGCAAAAATTGACAGAACTAGGTCTTCCCTGGTGGCACAGTGGTTGGGAGGCCGCCTGCCGATGCAGGGGACACGGGTTCGTGCCCCAGTCCGGGAGGATCCCACATGCTGTGGAGCGGCTAGGCCTGTGAGCCATGGCCGCTGAGCCTGCGCGTCCGGAGCCTGTGCTCCGCAGCGGGAGAGGCCACAACAGTGAGAGGCCCGCCTACCGCAAAAAAAAAAAAAAAAAAATTGACAGAACTAAAGAAAGAAATAGGTAAATCTATAATCATAGTTGGAGATTTTAATATTTCATTCTCAGTAATTGTCAGACAAAATTGATAAAAGAATACACAGGGATATAGAGGTTCTGAATAACACAATCAACCCAGTAGGCCTAATTAACATTTACAGAATACTAAACCCAACAGTTAAAGAGCACATATTTTTTTTAATATTTCAATATATTTGAAGATACTTAAGTCTTATAGACTAATATGTCATGATCTATTCAGCAATAAAAGAATTTCAACCTTTGTAAATCATTCAAAGTAATGAACTACACTAAAAGAATAAAGGAGAAAAAAATCCGATAATTGTCTAATAGAAGCAGAAAAACATTTGAGTAAATTCACTCATGATAAAAATTCCCAGCAAATTAAGAATAAAAAATAACTTTGACCATTTAATAAAGGGCATCTATGAATATATTGAATGCTTTCTCCTAAGAATGGGAAAAAGGCAATGATGGCCGCTCTTGTCATTTTATTCAGTATTATATTCAAGGTTCTCACCAGTGTAATAGGCAAGAAAAGTTGTAAAGACTGGAGAGAAAAAGCATGATTTTTTTCATGTAGAAAATATTAAAGAATCTGCAAAATTACTAAAATTAATAAGTGAATTTGATAATGTTGCAGGATAAATGGGTCAATGTACATAAATGATAAAACAATTAGAAAATAAAGTCAAAAATCAAATCCTACTTATGATAGCATCAAAAAATCAAATATCTAACAAATACTTAACAAAATATGTGTAAAACCTTTACACTGAAAACTATAAAATATTGCTGAGAGAATTTAAAGATAACCTAAAAAGTAGCAAAATAGGCCATAATCGTGGATTAGAAACATAAGATATCAATTATTCTCAAATTTATCTGTTCAGTACAATTCCAGTCAATACCCAAAGAAGCTTTTTTTAAAAATGGGAGCTGATTAAAAAATGAGTTAATTTGCATAAATAAGGTAATATAATAGAATTTTTCTGTTCTTTAAGAAAAAAAAAAGCCATAAAAGTCCAGTAAAAAAAAATGACAATTGACAATGGGTCTTGTTCTCTGGGAGACATTAGAGAGTGATGGAGTCTGTGTCACACTGGAGAGCGTTCTTACCTCAGGAGGGCAGCACCTACTGAGCTAGAGGGAACTGTTACTATATGGAAAAGGTGATGGCCAGTACTGCCAGGGCTTCTGAATTTTCAAAAGAAGCTAGCTATCAGGATATTTATGTGAAAGCTTCTAACTGTTAATTTTTGAAATAATTCAATCCATTTTTTTCTAACTGCGAGAATGGGCAAAATAAAATATCTGAGGATTTGAGGGTCTTATTCCATCCCTACGTGCTCTGGTAAAGACTCTAACACATGGCAATTCTGTAAAGAAAATACTCAATGGGGGATAAGATTGAGTTTGCCTTTGATGTCTTAGACCTATAATTTCTAATATTTGTTGAATACCCTGTAATGTGTCAGGCAGTAACTTCAGAAACTACTTACATCCTACATAAGGAACTTTTGAGCCTTTGAAAACTTAAGTAGCATATACGTGGAGGAGCTGGCCTTCAAGCTCAGGTTTGTATGATTCCAGAACTCAGCCACAAAACTGTATTTCTCCCCAGTATGGAGCAGATGAGGAATGAGGGAATGAGAGAAGTCCATGCCGAGGAAGCAGCACAAGTAAGAGGTGAAAGTCACAGCCCCGCACAAAGTTTGCCTCTTCTCATTCATGTCATCTCCTCTCACTTTCCTCCCAGAGGAACAGAAAATGCTTGTTTGTTTTTGTTTTTGTTATTTTATTTTACTTTTATAACCATGTCTGGACCAGACAATCAGTACATTTACTCTTTACATAAAGAACACCTCTTGGAATGTCATTGTTGAGGACTTACCTCTTTCTCTGCAAGCAAAGATTATATTCTTGGCTGACCTCAGTGAGCATAGTAATTTCAAGACATGGAACTAATAATCTACTTGAGCATCAGTGAGTCCAGCAAATGAGCTGCATTATCCCTTCGCATGTGTGATTAAAATCAGAATGAGAAGGAAGGCTCAGAAAGGATGATTAAGCACAGAGATACATGGAAAAGAAACAAAGGGACACACAGAGGAATAGTGGGTAATCTTCCCAACCTGGCTGCACAATAGGGCCGCTGAAGCACATTCTCCCCTGAGCTATCAGCGAGAGCGGCTTCCCCTACCATTACTTCCTGTGAAGCCTGGCCACTTCAGCACAGACCTTCTGTGGATCAGGGGGTGAAGACCCAAGGACACAAGGTTGTTCCAAATAAGGACGGGTCTTTTCCCCCAGAGAGCCAAAGGGGCAGTCGTGCTTCCAGTGGGCTCTAAGCAGGTAAACTGAGTTGAGTTGGTTCTTTTTAGCACAACATATAGAGAGGCAATCCATACACATGTAGGTGCTAAGCCACCTCCAGGTGGTGTAGGCTCTTGGGCTCCCAAGCTACAATATTTGTACCTTTCCTTCTCTCCCATCACTTGCCCTGCTCACCTACTCATTCATTTCCCTCAATAAGTCTCACGTGGGAAATACCAGGAACAAAGGCAAAACAAAAGTAGCCACGAAGGGTTTGAAAAATGTCACTAAGGGGAAGACCATTGAGTGTGTTTGTTAAAGGCAGAGTTACTAGGTTTTTAAAAATAATTTTAATCCAATGGACATGCCCTCAGAACACTCACAGCTAGTGGATAAGACCCACTATGTTATGTTACTGTAACATAATCAGTACCACACAGAGATATATGCCCAGTGCTTTGAGATCTCAGAGGAGGGTGTGAAGGATTTTGCCTGAAGCCAGTTGGGAGTAGAAGTAAGGAAAGGCTCAGGCATTTCAGTGGGTGGTTAGGGCCACACAGCTTGAGCCCTGCACAAGTGTGCCCAGCCCCTCCCCCCCACGAAGTCATGCAGGGCAACCCTCTCTATAATTTCCCACCCAAGTTGGAACCTTTTCGGTGGCAGGCCTTCTCTATTTCCTGCAGTTTTTAGCACTCTTTGACCTCCATTCCTGTGAGGTGCTTTCACTTGGTCCACCTCACCCTTGATAACTGGCATGAGCCTTCACAGGAGAGTTGCCAAACATCCTGGATTCAGCAAAGGACTGATGCGTGACTTGCACGGGTCCCACCCTGATGAAGGGTCTGACCCTTTGTTGCTCCATGGCTCGTCTGAATCCTAGCCCCTGCTTTTGCCCTGTCTCTTTGCCTCATCCCTGCTTCCCTTATGGTCTTTCCTGCACATTCTTGCTCTACCTTCCCCTGCAGACCTCCTGGCCCCCCAATTACTTTCTTTACTTTCAACCCAGATAGTGGACTCACCTCTTTTTAATATTTTCCCCCTGGATTTGCCTTAGGGCTTGACCTGACTTTTCTGCTTTCATATACTTTGGTATGAAATGATTGACATTATGCTAATCTACATAATAGGTGTTTACATGTGTTTATTCCTCAGGCCTATGCTCCGGCGCTTCTCGTGTTTTATAGAATAGGAGCAGCTAGGTTTCAGAGTCAGACAGGACTGGGTTTGAATCACATTTAATCACTGTATGTCTTTGGGCAAATTATTTAAACTCTGAGTCTTAGTTCCCTTACTTATGAACTTGGTATGATAATCATACCTTCCTTGCTTAAGTCATAGAGCAGTTGCAAGTAGTTAATGAAACAATGCCCATAAGCTATTTAGGACAGTGACTAAAACATAGTCAATTTTCAATAAATGTTACTTATGGTGCCAATTGGTACCCAGTCACATCTAAATAGATGTTCAGTAAACATTGTGCAAAGTCAATAGGGAAAACAGCCAAAAGATCCAAAATAAGAACACACGCAAAAATATCCTTCAGAGTTGAAGTAATATTTGTAAATCAGACTCATGACCTATTTTATGTTCAAAGCCACATTTTCTGGGTTAGGGAGGCTGTACTGTACAGTGTACCAAGCAGGGGACTAAGGAACCAATTCGCATGGCTCTGATTCCTGCTCTGTTAAACGATGGAAACCTCAGCCTTAGTCATGCTGTCTGGCTGTGCAGGAATGAGATCCTGAATTTGTGAGCTCTGCCACCTTTGGATGCACAAATCCAAAACACAACTCCATAATGCAGTGTGGAAATTAAGTATGACACGCTCTAGCAGTTCTAGGCACATTAGCAGAGATTGAAAATGTTTTCCCACTTAGACATTTTCAATGGATGATAAATAGGGTTAATGGATTGTGACTGAAGTACTCCTGCCCTCTTAAATCTTCCAGGAAGTTTTGAAGACTGGTAAATACGTATTCTTCATGATGGTTTGCAAAAATCTGCTCTAATTCAATTTTGAGCTGCTTAGGACTGCAAAAATGCAAAAACCTGCCTGAGAAAACATCCAAGCCGTGGCCCTTAAAAAAAAAAAAAAAAAAGACATTGAAAATGACACTTTAAATCATCAGCTTCCCAGAGTCTTTTGAAGTCCTGCACATTTGAGTTGGCCTGGTGTTAATCTTCTTTTAAGAATAAAATCCAAGGTCAGTATTTTATTTTGCATGTTTTCTCAGGAAGCTTTGGAATGCTCAGGGTGGTTCTTTGAATCACTTTGTGTATGTGTTCACATATATGAAAAGCAGAAGAGGGAATGGGGGCTGTGGATCTTATCTAGTTGAATGCAATGTCCCCCACTTTGCCTTGCGTAGCCTTGAGGGAACTAAGCTCCCTTGAGCCAAAGGAAGAACATGACAAAACAGCTAGGCTTGTGATGCTGGGTGGAGTTAGCAGCCTTGCTTCCGTAATAACTCCAAAGGCTTGACAGATGCATTCCATGAAGAGCCTTGGTACCCAATGGTCTTCACTTAAATGCTCAGTGGGACTCTGCTATGCTGCCCTCTAGTGTTAATGGTACAATAGAGGTGGCAGGAGCCCCCTGGCTGTGCCATCTCTGGGGGCAGCTCAGACACCAGGAACAAGGAAGAAGTCTGAGGCAGCAGCAGTTTTCTGTAGGAAAACTGGGAGAACCCAGGGCACAGAGGCTGTTAGGAAAGGACAGGGAAACACGGGCGAACGTGAAGGACAGTTCAAGCTGGGACTAGATAAGTGGGTCTTACATTCTAGTTTCTAAAGTGTATCACCTTTGAGGGGAAAAGGGAAATGAATCATCCTCTTTTAACCCACATCCAGGGCATAGGAGAAACTTTCCACTGGTCGATCGACATAGCTGTGCTATAGAGAAGAGAACTTGAACTTGGGTAGAAAATCTAGGTTTAAGCCACTCACTAGTTAGATGGTTTCAGGTTTTTAAAGTTTGTTTTTCTGTTTTGAGATTTTAATTACTTCCTTTGAACGGTGGGGTAGTCAAATCCACCTCAAAAGATTATTTTCTGTATTAAATGAGATAGCAATATTTTATAAACTTTAGAGTCCCACGTAAATGTTAATTATCTTCATTAGCACTACCATTAACTTCTCAGGAAGTAATCTGGCAAGGTGGAGTTTCTTTTTCCTTATGAGGATCTCAAGTCCAGAGACCTTAAAATAGCACGACTACTGATTCCTAGTGAATGGACTGGGGAAGCAAGTTCACCTAGTTCACATTTATATCTTACTTAGATATAGCTTCCATAGCACCTACATAGTAAGTTAAATAAAATATTTCTTAAATGATATAGTAACAGTGATGGTGAATCAAATGTTGGTTTGTCTTAGATTTTACTCCTAAGGGATTTAGAAGAATGAACTCCTGGGGGAAGGAAGGAAACAGAGCCAGGACCAAGTGTTATATAGTTCTGTAGATCAGTAGTTCTCACTTTATTTATTTATTTTTTTTTTGAGACCTTTAACATCTCCATCAACCTGGGTAACTGATAAAGAGTTGTCAAGTGCTTTGCTTGACCAAGTAAGAACACTAATACAAAATAAAACCGAAAACCACAACCTATTATTCTCCTTTCATAAAGGAAAGACCATTTTAACGTGCTTCCTTCCAAAGTCAGAAAGACAAAATCAGTGTTTTTTTTAAATAACATTAAGAAAAACATACTTAAAAATTCTTCTCATGTTGTAATAAAGCCAAAACATTGTCAAGACCAGTGAGATCTGCATGCTTACATTGGAAATCATTTATATGGATGTCTCTGGATACATCAATCTTCTGAGACCTCTCCTAAACCCAATTTCTCCCTGCCTTCTTCTCTCCTATGTCTGAGTAGCTATCCCATGTTCAGAAGAAACAGGGACAGATGAGACTATAAAATTCATAGTCTCAGAAGCTAGTAATTCTTGTTATAGCATTTCCTGGAATAATTGCTTTCTCATTGCAATGGGCATTTGACAGCACACATTTTCCCTTGTATGTCTTTCGTCACAGACATAGAAGGCAAACCACTCAGGATAATGGAATAAAGTACCACATTAGGATCTGTAAGCATATGTGAATTTATTCATAACAATGCTGAAAAGGATCTAAGACATTTAAATCAATTGCACATGTATTCACCATATAATTTAATTAGCACTGGTGGAAGGCACCATAAGAGCTCCTATTACACTGTTTCCATTACAAATAATTTAAAAAAAATACTTGCAGTATTAGGGACGGTGTTCTCTTTGTAATTACAGAAGAGCAGTTTGTTTAAGAGCTTCACTGACGTCATGTATGCAAGAGCTATTTGTCATTTCAGCAAAATGCAACAGATAGATCTTTGCCAGAGGAAATAGTGTTTGTCATTGTAACACTTTACATTATTTAAATATACATAATGAAGTCAGTAGACTTAGGTAGTCACTATCTACTTAATTGGCTGATTTTAAAATCAAATAGAAATTTCAAGAAAAAGGAAGGGGAATAGTAACCTCAATGTTTATATTGATAGCATTAATAACTACCACCATGTACTGAATCATACTGGTTTCTGGGTAGGAAACTGGATTTAATACATTCAATATCTCCAATTCTCACAAATAACTAATTCTTACAAATAATCTCCATTTTACTCATGAGGAAATTGAAGCTCAGAGAGTTCCTTATGTAAATTGTACAAGATCAAATCAGATCAGGCATCAGGAAGTAAAGTTGTATCAATACCCATCTTATTCCCAGTACAGAACACTATTTTTTCTAAGGTATAATGCTTTAGTGTAAGCAATAGGTAAAAATCCACTGTGAAGTGTCTTAGCATTTCCTTTTAAGAAGAACCAAAGGAGTTTAAACTATATGCTGCTATGTGCAGATGATTCTATAAACAGTGACATGAATTCAGACCCACTCAATTATTTTCAACTTCCATTGTAAATATTTTTGACTACTTTAGTGAAAGAAAACAAAAATGGATTTTTTTGGGGGGGGTTGTCCTAAATGTTTTTCATAAGAAGAGCAAAAGACTTTTTTCTTCTTCCACAATCAGAGACAAAAGCATAACTGAAAGATCTTCTGAGTACTTAAAATATAACATCACAGGGAACCTCTTTGTGCAGAGAAATACTGAACTTGCGATAGTCAGGATAGGACATTGGTTACATCCTCTCCCCTTTCGAATAATTTTGATGGCTTCCCCAAAACATAGCAGGACTCACCTGTCAAGCCATTTCTTCAGAGACAGTACCAATCCATTGGGTAAACATGACTGGTGAGCCCTTAAGAAGTAGACAACTTTAAAAGACTCAACTGAAGTTGCTAATTAGTATGATGGCTTTCACACCTTGAAAGCCATCATAAGAGTGAGAGCTACATCAAGAACTTGCTTTTCTCCATAACTCTGAAACCATTCTTGGTGTTGTTGGAAAGCAGTGCATTCCTGATATATTTAATTGTGAATATGTTTTCCCAGGAATAGGAGTTCACTTGGGACTCTATCATTGTTAAAAAAAAAAACCACTATCACAGTAGATCACTGTTTTTTCCAACGAGTATAAACTGAATAAAAGCATCTTGGAAATCTTTTTTTGTTTCTGTCTAGGGAATCACATTGCATTTAGCCTTATAAAGGCTCTGAGAAGTTCTGCAATAAAGGAATCTGTTTAAATTTTTTTAGTGAGCAATTATGATTTGAGAGTGCAGCACTGTTTTCCATCAGTCCTATAACATCCTGCAGAACAATTGCAGTGGACTCTGAGATGTGCTGTCCAGATCCCTCTTTAAGGAATGACTTCTTGCCCCAGCTGTCAGCTCCTTTAAACTTTGCCTCAGTCACAGAGAGCCTTACCCAGTGGTTTTCCCTTCCCAGTGGTCGGGAGGGAGGTTGGCCCACATTCAATTGCATATTGATGTGGGAGTGTAAAGACCTAGCCATTTTGCCCAAATGTAAGATAGCTTTGACTAACTGTACATACTCCAGAGCTCCCCATGGGGTTGAATGAGGTGTTGTTTGGCCTACATAGCAGTTTCACTTTTCTACTTAATCCTGCTTCTAGTCTTTTCTTTCTCACAGGGTTAATCCCAATAAATAGCTTGTGAATTTGTTACCAGGGGTGGTCTGAGAAACCAGGCAATAAGATGGGATTTGGGAGCTAGATAACTTACTGCCCAGCAGGCAACAGAGACCCTATTACAGGTAGTAAAGACATCACAGAGCGCTCCTGGCACCAGATGGCAGTAGAATTGTTCAAATTCTCACTAGTGGTGAATTGGGATGTTGTACAGAGAGAAAGGAATGCAATGGCTGGTGTGATGCATCAGATGTTTGAGAATTCCAGAGGAAATAGTATCTGTGTGGATGATGGGAAGGGGTAGCTATTGCTAAGCACCACTGGTACTGCAAAAATGAAAACAAAAAGCTGTGATTTGTCACCAGGAAATTGAAAGCCAGTTTTGAAAGTCAGAGGTACTCCTTGGTAGCTTATGAAGATGCTCTCAGCTTCTGAAGTGGGAGAGAAGGGAAAGTTGAGGACCAGTTCTAAGATTTAATAGTCACAGTGGCTGAGTCCCAGAGGAGGTAAAATGTTCAACCAACGGAAGTCTGTTACTCCATGGTCAGAACGTGGGTTGGGAAGTGTATGAGTGGTGGGTATTACTCGACTGTGGTAATTGAGCCAGATGACCAAGAAGTAGCTAGCACACTGGAGGCTTTGGTAAGACACATGAGCTCCAGAAGATAGGAGATAAACTCTATGAAAATTCAGAGGACTGCTACATCAGTAACATGTTTAGTTGTCTAGTGTTAAGGTGTGTTTGGAACATCTGATATGAGTAAAAGACAAGTTATGAGACACTAAACAACCATGCATCTGGGGCTTCCCACCATGAGCTGGGTTCTGCCAGATCCATCAAGTCTCATGGTACAGCAGGCCCAGATTTCCATTATGAGATGGAGTGGTGTTTGGTAAATCTGGGATCATGCACTTTTGTCATGTTGCTTTGTGGGGCACAAGCAAACTGGTAATCCAGTCTCCCGTGTCACTCCCAATGGTGCTCCAAAACTCCTTCCTCAGCTCACAACTGTGGTCCTATGAGAGCTTCCTTAAGATCAGGAACAAAAAACCTAAGTTTGGTTTTTAGATGTGTCAGCTTGGTATATGACTGCAAGCCAGAAAGGAGTGGCAGCTGCACAGCAGCCTCATTTAGGATTGGCCTTAAAAAAGGGGAAAGAATCTCAAGGGTAGAGTGGGACACCAGGGTCTTAAACTATATAGAAAGAAAAGTGGCTTAAGGTTAGAATATATAAGAACTCATGGGCAGTCATAAAAAGTCTGGCCAGGAGCTTGAAAGAAGACAAATTGGAATTTGGGGATGAGGCCTGAGCTAGAGGTATGTGGAAGAACATATGGGACAGAACACAAAGTGGGATCTTTGTGTGATGTGTTAACACCAACAAAAGACTGTCCTACAGGGAAGAAGCATTAAACAACCAAGTAGACAGAATGACTTGATCACTGTTATCAGTCAGCCTCGGCCACTGGCCACCCCAACTTTGGCACAATAAGTATATGAATGGAGTGGTCACTGTTGGAGAGATGGAGGTTAACCATGGGCCTAACAGTATGGTCTTCTATTAACGAAGCCTGATTTGGCCACAACTGCTTTTGATTGTCTACCTGCCAGAAACAGAGGTAAACGCTGGGCCCCTGATGTGGCAACTTCCTCAAGAAGACCAAACAGCCGCTCAATGGAAAGTAGGCTATATTAAAACACTTTCCTCTTATAAGGTCCAGATGTTTGTGCCAACAGTAATAGACACATATTCCAGATACAGTTTCACCTTTCTGACTGTAGCATAAGTCAGCACCACTTTGCCAGTGGCTTATGGGATGTTTGATCGACCCACATGGAATCCCACATAACATGTGTCAGATCACAGGACTCCTTACAACAAAGTAAATGTGGGAATGGCCCTATGAACATGAGATTCACTGGTAGAACCCCATGCTATACAATCCAGAAGCTGCTTTTCTGATAGAGAATTGGAATGATCTCTGAAGCTTAGCAGACATGGTGGCTGAAGGTGAGGAGATTTACAACGGATAGTAGAAGAAGGAAAAGTGAGCATCCCTTGTAGTCTTGAGAATGTATACAGTGGTCTTGAGAGTGTATACAGTGGTGGGGGCTGCAGTACGCCCCATGAACTTTCCTCTTCAAAGTTTTACCCAGAATGAGTACTTCCCACTCGAGTACCGGAGGAGCTTCTTCCTGAACAAATGTGGAGTGGATCTGAGCCGCATCAAGGGGTAGACGGTGAGAGACATGGGGATGTGCTGCCCAGATGTCCTTTCAAGAAGGAACTTCTTGCCCCAGCTATCAACTCCTTCAGGGTTTGCCTCAGCCACACGATGCTACTTATTCCAAAGATTTATCCTTAAAGTGCAGCCCCTATGCAGTGAGGGAAAGAAGCAGAGATATAAAGGCCTGGCTGATTCAGGCAAATGCAGGACAACTCTGATGGGCTGTGTTAACTGCAGACCCCTTCCAGAGTAAATTAAGGCTTTGTTGGATGTGAGTCACAGTTCACCTTCTTCCTCTGCCCATTCTGATGCTTCCACTTCTATTCACAGATATTGGTTCTTAATAAATACCCTGAATGCTAAACTCCATTCTAAGCATTTGCTTCAGGAAACCCTGCCCATGAAGTGTTCCACAAAATACCGATTTGCAAAACGTTGTACTAGGAGATTATAAGAATGAATTATATTTTTCTCCTCACTTAATAGTCCTTTAAAGATAACAAGTATCTTTAAAATTATTGCCACCTCCATTTTCTCTTAAATCTTTTCACTTAATTTTCTTTTAATTGGGTGTATGAGCATTAATTAGGTGTATGTGGATTAAAGCAAGCAAAAAGAAAGAAAAGGAAGAAAGAAAACACCTTCATGCCAGGCATTACTATATCTGGAAAATATATAAGGGAATTATGTGGCAGTATCGGATGCCATGTTGTCTATAAGTGGCTTAGAACCCTATTGAAAAGTAAGAAACATATGAAAAAAATAATCAGAATAAGAGATTAAAAAGCAGTTCACGGTACAGTACAACAGTCATAAGACAGGACATGATTAACTTCTCAATAAGAGAGTACAGGTAAAATGTGCTCTAGGAACTAGAGTCACGAAAGGGCAGATATAATCAAAATACTAACAAAATAATTAGAATAAGAAAAGAAAATAATCTCAGACAGGAGTTTTGGGAATCTTCAGAGAAAAAAATGGGGATTTGAATTGAATTGGCCTCTTCCTTCCAGAGATATCTGATTCTGTATAAAATCAAAATGTTCAAAACTTACTTGAAAAATCCCCATATTTGTGAGGCACAGCACTTTGTTCCATAGAAAGAAATTGCCATGGACTGAATTGTTTTCCCTCCAAATTCATATATTCAAGCCCTAATCTTCAATGTGAGTGTATTTGGAGACAGGGCTTTTAGAAGGTAATTAAGGTTAAATGAGGTCCTAAGGGTGGGGTCCTAATCCCGTAGGATTGCTGGACTAAGAAGAGGCCAGCATGCACGTGCCTGCACCAAGAAAGTCCATGTTAATACACAGTAAGAAAGCAGCCATCTACAAGCCAAGAAGAGAACTTTCACCAGAAACCTCATCTGCCCTCACCTTGATCTTGGACTTCCTAGCCTCCAGAACTGGGAGAAAACAAATTTCTGTTGTTAAAGCCACCCAGTCTATGGTACTTTGATATGGCAGCCCATACTGATTCAGACAGAAATTATCCTAAAAGGAGAGGTGGCCTGTTCCCTGTCGGATTTTTATATTCTGCCAGAAGCAGAAAACACTGGCAAGACCCATGTCAAGAAGGGAAATGTTCCAAATGCATATGTTGTGTATGAGTAAGAGAGGAGAAAGATAAAATACATACATATACCTCACTTTATTTTAGTTTGATATACCAAGTTTATTTGATTATAAGATATTTATAATTTTATAATCCAGTAAGTACAAAATAAGCACATTGGGTGAGAGACATAAGGGAAGGAAAACATTCTTTGAGCAGGAGTAAAGACCCTAAAGAGAATGTATGGCAGTTTGGAGGGTGAGGGTGGTATAGGGTGAAAATTGATGATATAATCCTTTGATTTAAATAAGACAGAGCAAGCAAAATGAACAGAAGCCATTGCACCTAAATGCAGAGCTTCATTTACATAGAAACAGGAACAATTTCATGTTCAAGAAATGTCAGTTTTCTATAAATACGGAGGTTCAGTCATTACCACCAGAATTATTCATTATACTATGATTCAAAACAAGATGAACATACTGGGCCAACATTAGAACTCCAATCCCCAAAGTGGCCTTTCATGTATTTTTCAAAACTGGCTTTGTCCAGCCAAAAATAAAAGTTTGCTGAGTATGTGATAAGGTCAGAAAATAAAAAAGATATGAACTCATTTCTTTCCCATTTCAAGTGAGCAAGCACTAGTCATTAAGAACACTTGGGATATTTAACTGACTTGCATAGATGACCATTTCCTTAAATACTTTAAATTTAAAATTTGGTAATGGAAGAATCTCAGCATCTGAGTTCTCATTCTAATTGTCTCTGCCCCTTTTCACCCCTATCTTCAGCCACTTCTCTCTTCCTTCTATTCTTTACCTACCTACATCACATCCATTCTTTAAGCCCTGAGTAAGACTTTTGTCTTTTCTGATGACCTCCTTTTAGGATTTTCTTGGTGACTCTGTGTGTGTCTTTGTGTGTGTGTATTAAAATATACATGTACACTCTTATTTATCTTGCTCAAGGTCTAGTGGACCTTTTAAAATTGAGATCTTATCCCTAACTTCAATTTCAGGATATTTTGGTCTGTTGTTCCTTTCATAATTTCTTTATCGTCATTGCCTCTGTTCTCCCAATCTGGAACTTCTATAAGAAACATTACTTACATCTTGAATACGTGCTCCTAGTTTCTGCATTTTTCTCTCATTTGTTTTGTCTCTTCTCTGTTCGACTCATGTTTTCTTCTGGATTACACATTTTGTCTTCAACAGTGATCATTTTAATGAGTTAGTTCAGTTATAAATACATGTTTATATTTAATTGCTAAACACTTTTTCTTGTTTTCTGTTATTTTGTCATAGCATGCTGAATTTATATTATTTATATATTACCTTCTCTAATTTCACTGAGGATCCATAGAATTGTTTCTAAAGTCTTCCATTGACATCTCAATTATCTCTGTTTCTTCCAGGATCAGTCTTTCTACGTGTTCACTTTGTTCTTATTATTTCATGGTGTTGGTTTTTCTCAAATGAGTGGTGATCCTTGTTGGTTTGTTCATGTTAATGCATGAACTGGATTAACGGAGTCAGGTGGCATGGGGTTTCCCTGAAGTTCTTCCATTCTTTTCTTCCACTGACTCCTACCTGAATGAAAGGTCTCAATTAGGTTCTGGGTGTGTAGACATTTTGTTTCAACTAACAGGCTACTTTTTAGCTGCACAGTCATGGAGTTTCTTCAGTTTTAGATCTCCCCATTGCCAAATAAGAAGAGATTTATTCTAGCAGCAAAGAAATTTAATATGTTTTTCTCCTCAGTAGAGCTGCCTTTCGCTACCTCTTTTTTCTTCTCTCTTCTCAGTCATTTCTCACTCTCATAGGAATTTTAAGTGAGCCCTCCCCAGACAGCATAGTTTCTTCACTTTTCGAATTTTGGCCTGGGATAAGATTCTTCTGCAGGCCATAGTGTGTGTGTGTGTGTGTGTGTGTGTGTGTGTGTGTGTGTGTAGAGAGAGAGAGAGAGAGCAACTAGCACAGATATTTTAATACAGTTCTTTAATAAATAGCTCTGATGCATTGCTCCAGTAATCAATTTTGTTTTGTTTTGTTCTGTTTTGTTTTATTTCATGTGTTCACTTTGTATTTGATATTCCCCTGTGTCGGTGATTATCTTCATGATGATTTTCATCTGCTCATGCTTTATGCTATGGTTTACCCAGTTTCATCAGGCCCAGTCCATCTGCTTTTTATGTCTCAGGACTCTTTTACAATAGCTTAGATTTTCTTATTTTCCATCTGTTGTGAAGCAAGCCTTTTTTTGTTGTTGTTGTTCTTTAAGTTGAACTGAATTTGCTGAATATAATTCTAAATGTTCAGCATGTTTTAAATTCAGATTTGAAAAATGTTCTTCAACCACATAAAACGAGATATTTTTAAAAACAAATGGTTGTTTTGAACATTAGCCTTTCATAATGAACTATTATTAAATTGAACTAATATACCAGTAACTTTCTTTTATATATATATATAACTTATTTTTTTGTCAATAAAATCTCAAGAAAGGCATAAAGATTCCATATCAAATGATAACTCAAATTCATACTTTTAAAATCAGATTTGACAATGTAGAGAACTTTTTTTGACCCAGGCTTCATTTTGATTTAATCGGGTTTTTTTTAACATCTTTATTGGAGTATAATTGCTATAGAATATTGTGTTAGTTTCTACTGTATAACAAAGTGAATCAGCTACATGCATACATATATCCCCATATCCCCTTCCTCTTGCGTCTCCCTCCCACCCTCCCTATCCCACCCCTCTAGGTGGTCACAAAGCACCGAGCTGATCTCCCTGTGCTATGCGGCTGCTTCCCACTAGCTATCTATTTTACATTTGGTACTGTATGTATGTCACTGCTACTCTCTCACTTCATCCCAGCTTAGCCTTCCCCCTCCCTGTGTCCTCTAAGGAAGTCATCAGAAAAGACAAAAGTCTTACTCCATTCTCTATGTCTGCATCTTTATTCCTGTCCTGGCCCTAGGTTCATCAGAACCATTTTTTTTTTAGATTCCATATATATGTGTTAGCATACAGTATTTGTTTTTCTCTTTCTGTCTTACTTCACTCTGTATGACAGACACTAGGTCCATCCACCTCACTACAAATAACTCAGTTTTGTTTCTTTTTACAGCTGAGTAATATTCCATTGTACAGATTTACCATATCTTCTTTATCCATTCATCTGTCAATGGACACTTAGGTTGATTCCATGTCCTGGCTATTGTAAATAGTGCTGCAGTGAACATTGTGGTATATGTCTCCTTTTGAATTATGGTTTTCTCAGGGTATATGCCCAGTAGTGGGATTGCTGGGTCATACGGTAGTTCTATTTTTAGTTTCCTAAGGAACCTCCATACTGTTCTCCATAGTGGCTGTATCAATTTACATTCCCACCAAAAGTGCAAGAGGGTTCCCTTTTCTTCACACCCTCTCCACCATTTATTGTTTGTGGATTTTTGATGATGGCCATTCTTGACTGGTGTAAGGAGATACCTCATTGTAGTTTTGATTTGCATTTCTCTAATGATTAGTGATGTTGAGCATACTTTCATGTACCTCTTGGCCATCTGTAGGTCTTCTTTGGAGAAATGTCTATTTAGATCTTCTGTCCATTTTTGGATTGGGTTGTTTGTTTCTTTGATACTTAGCTGATGAACTGCTTGTATATTTTGGAGATTAGTCCTTTGTCAGTGGCTTCATTTGCAAATACTTTCTCCCATTCTGAGGGTTGTCTTTTCATCTTGTTTATGATTCCCTTTGCTGTGCAAAAGCTTTTAAGTTTCATTAAGTCCCATTTGCTTATTTTTGCCTTTATTTCCATTTCTCTATGATGTGGGTCCAAAAGGATCTTGCTGTGATTTATGTCCTAGAGTGTTCTGCCTGTGTTTTCCTCTAAGAGTTTAATAGTGGCTGGCCTTACATTTAGGTCTTTAATCCATTTTGAGTTTATTTTTGTGTATGGTGTTAGGGAGTGTTCTAATTTCATTCTTTTATATGTAGCTGTCCAGTTTTCCCAGCACCACTTCCTGAAGAGGCTATCTTTCTCCATTGTATACTCTTGCCTCCTTTATCAAAGATAAGGTGAACATAGGTGCGTGTGTTTATCTCTGGGCTTTCTATCCTGTTCCATTGATCTATATTTCTGTTTTTGTGCCAGTACCGTACTGTCTAGATTACTGTAGCTTTGTAGTATAGTCTGAAGTCAGGGAGCCTGATTTCTCCAGCTCCGTTTTTCTTTCTCAAGATTGCTTTGGCCATTCGGGGTCTTTTGTGTTTCCATACAAATTGTGAAATGTTTTGTTCTCGTTCTGTAAAAATGCCAGTGGTAGTTTGATAGGGATTCCATTGAATCTGTAGATTGCTTTGGGTAGTAGAGTCATTTTCACAGTATTGATTCTTCCAATCCAAAAATATGGTATATCTCTCCATCTGTTGGTATCATCTTTAATTTCTTTCATCAGTGTCTTATAATTTTCAGCATACAGGTCTTTTGTCTCCTTAGGTAGGTTTATTCCTAGATATTTTACTCTTTTTGTTGCAGTAGTAAATGGGACTGTTTTCTTAATTTCTCTTTCAGATTTTTCATCATTAGTGTATAGGAATGCAAGAGATTTCTGTGCATTAATTTGTATCCTGCTACTTTACCAAATTCGTTGATTAGCTCTAGTAGTTTTCTCGTAGCACCTTTAGGATTCTCTATGTATAGTATCATGTCATCTGCAAAGAGAGACAGCTTTACTTCCTCTTTTCCAATTTGGTTTCCTTTTACTTCTTTTTGTTCTCTGATTGCTGTGGCTAAAACTTCCAAAGTTATGTTGAATAATAGTGGTGAGAGTGGGCAACCTTGTCTTTTTCCTGATCTTAGTGGAAATGGTTTCAGTTTTTCACCATTGAGGACGATGTTGGCTGTGGGTATGTCATATATGGCATTTATTATGTTGAGGAAAGTTCCCTCTACGCCTGCTTTCTGGAGGGTTTTATTATAAATGGGTACTGAATTTTGTCGAAAGCTTTCTCTGCATCTACTTAGATGATCATATGGTTTTTCTCTTTCAGTTTGTTAATATGATGTATCATGTTGATTGATTTGCATATATTGAAGCATCCTTGCATTCCAGGGATAAACCCCACCTGATCATGGTGTATGATCCTTTTAATGTACTGTTGGATTCTGTTTGCTAGTATTTTGTTGAGGATTTTTGCATCGAGGTTCATCAGTGATATTGGCCTGTAGTTTTCTTTCTTTGTGACTTCTTTGTCTGGTTTTGATATCAGGGTGATGGTGGCCTCGTAGAATGAGTTTGGGAGTGTTCCTCCCTCTGCTATATTTTGGAAGAGTTTGCAAAGGATAGGTATTAGCTCTTCTCTAAATGTTTGATATAATTCACCTGTGAAGGGCTTCCCTGGTGGCACTGTGGTTGAGATTCTGCCAGCTGATGCAGGGGACATGGGTTCGTGCCCCGGTCCGGGAAGATCCCACATGCCACGGAGCGGCTAGGCCCGTGAGCCATGGCTGCTGAGCCTGCGCGGCCAGAGCCTGTGCTCCTCAACGGGAGAGGCCACAACAGTGAGAGGCCCGCGTACCACACACAAAAAAAGAATTCACTGTGAAGCCACCTGGTCCTAGGCTTTTGTTTGTTGGAAGATTTTTTTTTTTTTTTTTTTTGCAGTATGTGGGCCTCTCACTGTCGTGGCCTCTCCCGTTGCGGAACACAGGCTCCGGACGCGCAGGCTCAGCGGCCATGGCTCATGGGACCAGCTGCTCCGCGGCATGTGGGATCCTCCTGGACTGGGGCACAAACCCGCGTCCCCTGCATCAGCCGGGGGACTCTCAACCACTGCGCCACCAGGGAAGCCCCTGTTGTAAGATTTTTAATCACAGTTTCAATTTCAGTGCTTGTGATTGGTCTGTTCATATGATCTACTTTTTCAGTCTTGGCAGGTTGTTCATTTCTAAGAATTTGTCCATTTCTTCCAGGTTGTCCATTTTATTGGCATATAGTTACTTGTAGTAATCTGTCATGATCTTTTGTATTTCTGCAGTGTCAGTTGTTACTTCTCCTTTTTCATTTCTAATTCTATTGATTTGAGTCTTCTCTCTTTTTTTCTTGAAATGTCTAGCTAATGGTTTATCAAATTTGTTTATCTTCTCATAGAACAGCTTTTAGTTTCACTGATCTTTGCTATTGTTTCCTTCATTTCTTTTTCATTAATTTCTGATCTGATCTTTATGATTTCTTTCCTTCTGCTAACTTTGGGGAGTTTTTGTTCTTCTTTCTCTAATTGCTTTAGGTGTAAGGTTAGATTGTTTATTTGAGGTGTTTTCTGTTGCTTAAGGTAGGATTGTATTGCTATAATCTTCCCTCTTAGAACTGCTTTTGCTGCATCCCGTAGGTTTTGGGTCGTCGTTTTTTCATTGTCATTTGTTTCTAGGTATTTTTTTTTTTTTTTGTGGTACGTGGGCCTCTCACTGTTGTGGCCTCTCCCGTTGTGGAGCACAGGCTCCGGACGCGCAGGCTCAGCGGCCATGGCTCACGGACCCAGCCGCTCCGCGGCATGTGGGATCCTCGCAGACCGGAGCTCGAACCTGTGTCCCCTGCATCGGCAGGCGGACTCTCAACCACTGCGCCACCAGGGAAGCCCTCTAGGTATTTTTTGATTTCCTCTTTGATTTCTTCAGTGATCTCTTGGTTATTAAGTAGTTTGTTGCTTAGCCTCCATGTGTTTGTATGTCTTACAGATTTTTTCTGTAATTGATATCTAGTCTCAAAGCGTTGTGGTCGGTAAAGGTACTTGATACGATTTCAGTTTTCTTAAATTTACCAAGGCTTGATTTGTGACCCAAGATATGATCTATCCTGGAGAATGTTCCATGAGCACTTGAGAAGTAAGTGTATTCTGTTGTTTTTGGATGGAATGTCCTATAAATATCAATGAAGTCCATCTTGTTTAATGTATCATTTAAAGCTTGTGTTTCCTTATTTATTTTCATCTTGGATGATCTGTCCATTAGTGAAAGTGAAGTGTTAAAGTCCCCTACTATGATTGTGTTACTGTCGATTTCCCCTTTTATGGCTGTTAGCATTTGCCTTATGTATTGAGGTGCTCCTATGTTGGGTACATAATATTTACAATTGTTATATCTTCTTCTTGGATCGATCCCTTGATCATTATGTAGTGTCCTTCTTTGTCTCTTGTAATAGTCTTTATTTTCAAGTCTATTTTGTCTGATATGAGAATTGCTACTCCAGCTTTCTTTTGATTTCCATTTGCATGGAATATCTTTTTCCATCCCCTCACTTTCAGTCTGTATGTGTTCCTAAGTCTGAAGTGGGTCTCTTGTAGGCAGCATGTATACGGGTCTTGTTTTTGTATCCATTCAGCCAATCTGTGTCTTTTGGTTGGAGCATTTAATCCATTTACATTTAAGGTAATTATCATTATGTATGTTTCTATTACCATTTTCTTTTTTTTTTTTAGAAGATATTGGGGGTAGGAGTTTATTAGTTATTTTATTTTTGCTGTGTTGGGTCTTTGTTTCTGTGTGAGGGCTTTCTCTAGTTGTGGCAAGTGGGGGCCACTCTTCATCACGGTGCACGGGCCTCTCACTATCGTGGCCTCTCTTGTTGCGGAGCACAGACTCCAGATGCGCAGGCTCAGTAGTTGTGGCTCACAGGCCTAGTTGCTCCGTGGCATGTGGGATCCTCCCAGACCAGTGCTCGAACCCGTGTCCCCTGCATTAGCAGGCAGATTCTCAACCACTGCGCCACCAGGGAAGCCCTATTACCATTTTCTTAATTGTTTGGGGTTTATTTTTGTAGGTCTTTTCCTTCTCTTGTGTTTCCTGCCTAGAGAAGTTCCTTTAGCATTTGTTGTAAAGCTGGTTTGGTGGTGCTGAATTCTCTTAACTTTTGCTTGTCTGTAAAGATTTTAATTTCTCCATCAAATCTGAATGAGATCCTTGCTGGGTAGAGTAATCTTGGTTGTAGGTTTTTCTCTTTCATCACTTTAAATATGTCCTGCCACTCCCTTCTGTCTTGCAGGGTTTCCACTCAAAGATCAGCTGTTGACTTTATGGGGGTTCCCTTGTATGTTATTTGTTGCTTTTCCCTTGCTGCTTTTAATATTTTTCTTTGTATTTAATTTTCAATAGTTTGATTAATATGTGTCTTGGCATGTTTCTCTTTGGGTTTATCCTTATGGGACTCTGCGCTTCCTGGTTTTGATTGACTATTTCCTTTCCCATGTTAGGGCAGTTTTTGACTATAATCTCTTCAAATATTTTCATAAACCCTTTCTTTTTCTCTTCTTCTGGTACCCCTGTAATTTGAATGTTGGTGCATTTAATATTGTCCCAGAAGTGTCTGAGACTGTCCAGAATTCTTTTCATTCTTTTTTCTTTATTCTGCTCCCTGGCAGTTATTTCCACTATTTTATCTTCCTGGTCACTTTTCCGTTCTTCTGCCTCAGTTATTCTGCTATTGATTCCCTCTAGAGTATTTTTAATTTCATTTATTGTGTTGTTCATCCCTGTTTTTTTTGCTTTTTAGTTCTTCTAGATCCTTGTGAAAAGTTTCTTGTATTTTCTCCATTCTGTTTCTGAGATTTTGAATCATCTTTACTATCATTACTCTGAATTCTTTTTCAGGTAGGTTGCCTATTTTGTGTTCATTTATCTGGTTTTGTAGGTTTTTACCTTGCCCCTTCATCTGTAACATATTGTTTTTGGTTTTTTGGGGGGTTTTTTTGGTTTTTTTCTTTTGTTTTTTTTTTGATGGGTGGTTCTGTATTCCTGCCTTACTGGTGGTTTAGCCTGAGGCATCCAGCACTGGAGTTTGCAGGCAGTTGGATAGACACCAGGTCTTGGTGCTGAGATGAGGACCTCCAGGAGACCTCACTCCTATTAATAATCCCTGGAGTCTGAGGTTCTCTGTTAGTCCAGTGGTTTGGACTTGGAGCTCCCACCACAGGAGCTCAGGCCCGACCTCTAGCCTCGGAACCAAGATCCCACAAGCTTGTTTGCATGAAGCAGCAGCTGGGCCCACAACTTGCTCTAATTTCCCCTGGATCTTCCCTCAGCTTCTCCACCTCCTTGGACAGGTGTGTATGTTTAGCTCTTAACTTTTTGAGGTGTGATAATGGCTGGGTGATTAGTTGTGTTGTTTTTTTTTTTTCCAAGTGATCATCAATGGAAGATTAAGTGGGAAATGACGTGCTCTGAAGTGTGGCACCCCCTGGGTGGCTTGCTCCGCACCACAGCCGCCTCACACACCGTGAGGGTTCCACTCGGTCTCCAGGTCCTCAAGGGCGCCACACGCAGGGCCGTTTGCCATGCTTGCTGCTCCCTGCATGCTCTTTGATCTAATCTTAAAATGTGTATCCTGACGATTTATTTTACTTACTTTATTGACTAGAAAAAATGTAAATGGGAAAATTATACTTCTTTCTATGCACTAAAATGTTAATATCTGAGTATATTTGAAAAACAGTAACAGGGAGGCAACTTCTAAATCATTTTTATGCAGAATTAGATCTTGGCCATAGCTTAAAGCTACATGAAGCCTCCGGTTGTTCATTACTGGTTAAGCTGTTTCCTCTCCCAGGGGCACTTGCATTTTAATAGAGAACTCTTGTAGCACAAAAGCCTTCCAGACTAAAAGAAATTAATCTCTAAAAGTGAAATTTGAGATATTATGGGAACTCTTGGGGCAAAGAGGGGGGAATTTTTAAATGGCAGTCCTTCCTACAACCTTCAAATTATATCATACCTACCATAAAACAATTTTTATTAGGGAAAAGCAGGAAATCATATAACCCTATTTTCTCATAGGAAATAAAATTTATTTTAAATGGTCAAAAGCACTAAAGGACTATCAGAATGCACCAAATCATTTACATATTTTGAAAAACATACACCATGGCTCTTTTGATATACTAAATCATTGTATAAAATGTTACTGTGAATTAATTACCTGGTGCAAATAATCTCCTCCTTCCTAATCCCTACCAAACAAAGAGTTGAATCAGATGATTTGTGTGAAGTATAAAATATTGAATGATATCCATGCATGGATATATTGATACAGTGCCTGGTACAGCATCAGATATTTTTGGAGTAAATAATATTGATAATCCCTGAGTTGAGTGAACTGCCAAAATTCTACATGCCCATAAAAAGAGACTGAGGCCATAATACACATCCAAAATGTATGTTATAATTGACCTCTGTAACTGAAAACACTGGCTCAGATAAATGACATAGTTAGGTAATTATAGACCCTAGGTTATCCAGTAATTTTCCTTTTCTCTTTTACCCCACCAAGTATAAAAGTAATGAATCTTTGTTTTCTTTTCCTCTATTTTCTTGTACAATCTACTTCTGAACCTACAGTTATGTGTAGAAGTTAGCAAGTAAATAGAAATGGTGGATAGCACCCTCAAATCCTAGAACTGATGGAGACTGTAGAAAATGAGCTCCTCCCCTCCCCCACATTTTGTTTAAAGAAATAAAAGAAAAGAAAAAGTGGATCAAGGAAAAGAAATAAATAAGATTCCTATTTCCAGCCAGAAGAAACCAAAATGAACTTTGATCCCCACACAACTGGAACAATTACTTAGTGACAATGTGGAGATGCTGTTTTGCAAGCCAGGGTATGTTTTCCTTTTATTTAAACAATATAGTTGTCTTTAAAATGAAGTTAAAAACTGGAGAAAGAGGTTTTTAGTTCTCAACATATAGAAAATATCAACTGGAGTATTTTAATATTCTATCCATTAAATAGGAAAAAACAACATATGAAAAGTCATGTACCTTCAACTATTTATATAGACAAAAATTCTGGTCATCTTAGGCAATCTCCTCTCTGAACTCTCTGGGTCCTGATCATACCACTTTTATATTTACATTGGTGGAAACAATAACTGATTTCATTTGACCTAGTAGCCATTTTCTTAGAAAGGTATCCCCTCCATGAATGAATGAAATATCTTTGAACAAAGAAACTAAATAAAGATTTTAGGATTATCTTTTTTTTTCTTTCTTAGCTTAGAAAAATTATTGTCTCTCTGACTTTTTTTTTTTTATCTGTAAGAAACATTATCCCAGACTCCTCTGGAAATAACAGATGTCACACACAAAAAGACACTCTTAAGTCATGTCACAGAAACAGCAGGTGTGCCCTCAAGGGAAAAAAATCTTGTTTTCATGCAATTATCATTTTTAATGAAAATAGCTGAAGGAGAAAAACTCACAAGACCTTATCGTCATCAGTGTCTTCTCTCTTTTCCCCACCCAAACAGTTTCCCCTGAAACTAAAGTAGCTCTTTAACTTCCTCAATTCTTGAATCATCTACTAAGTAAGCACTCATCAAGATAAGTATGAAATCTGAAAAGAATCTTACTTACTGGTTTCAAAAGCAGCCATTCAACCTCACAAGAGCAACTTTTTAAAATTAAGAACTGAACAGTAGGTAGATTACAAGAAGATGGTAAAACAGATAAAGGAAGCTTTAGAAATGCAAAGCAGATCTTAGATAATAAATGTGAGAAGGTATTCTGAATATGATGGCCCCAAATGTATTTTATGCTATAATTCAAGAGATCAGATGAGGAGAAAATTAGAACATTATAGTCCAGAATAAGAAATTAAGATACTTGTATCAGAGAAGGGACTGACGTATTTCATAATTGCACTCTTGTTCCATTTATAAAAAGAAGAACAATGGGAAAATTGCAGGGGTTTGTGGAGAAGTGTAAAAACAGCAGAAGCCTTGGGCACCAGGTGGCTGACATTATGAGAAATTCAAGTGTCAAAACCCCAATGAACCTAATCTGTCCAGGAATGGGGTGAATGGTGAAGTGCTGGAGATTATACTCTTCATTTTTTTCTGTACACTTTAAATAATCTCAACTTGGCTCATTTATTCTCCCATTAGGAACGTTTTTCCCCTCTCTATAATACTTACTTATATTCCACCATTCTTTATTTCCTATCTGTTCTCAGAATACTCCTCCTGGTTTTCCCTGCTTGGGAAATACCTTTTCTACACTCCAATAATCAGAGGCAGTGAAGAATTACAGAAAGTAAAATCTAAAGTTTAAGATTCCAATGTCATTAAAATACAATTGTTACAATAACCTACATGTATGGAGTGCTTCCTATGTATCAGACATTGTGGCACATTTATTATGTCAATTCTCTCAACAATCCTTTGGGTAGATATTGCTGTTTCATTTTAACTGAGGCTTAAAGAGGTAGCAAGTGGCAAAATCAACATTTTTAAACACAGGAAATAGTAAATGGTAGCCGATGCTCTCAATATCCTTGCATATGGCTTTCCTCATATAAGAAGTTCTACTGCAAAGATTCACAAAAAGAAAAGCTAGAAAAGGGATCTGGAAAAATTCTAAATATCCAGATATCATTGGTCAGATCGTGGATGAGGCATGATATTAAATACACTGTTATAAATGCTATAAAATGATTTCTTATCACAAGACTCTACAATTAGGGTTTCCTACAAGATGGTTACAATTAGGGATTCCTTTCCTTGGATCTTGACAAATTTTTGGATGACCAAGTTCTCATAATAAGAAGGGAGGGATAAAACTTCCCACAGTTGAACCTTACTGAATCAGAATCTCTGAGGTTGGAAATCTGCATTTTTTTTTAAAAGCTCTCCAGGTGATTCCACTGAACAGACAAGTTTGGAAACCATTGCCTCAAACTAAACCCTTGTTAAAAAGTAGTTGGAAGCCTGTTCAGTGCCAGACTGATACTTGGTATTAGGACAGTGGGGGGAAAAAATAAGGGAAAATGAAAGTATTAAGTAGAAACAACACTTTCTACAATTTTCCCCAGGTGCAGCCCTGTGGAGAATTGTTTTTAACACTGCCTTACCTTGTTTAGGGCTCTGAGGGACTTTGCAGCAAATTGACCCGTTGTAGTAAGTTGAAGCATGAGAGCACTTTCTGGAGATATGACTTGGTCCCTTGGAGGAATGAATGTCCTGGGGATAAAAAACCTGAATGAATACAATATCATCCTTTGGACAGACAGCTAGAAGCCAACTTGAAGCATCATCACATGTTGAACAGCACAAAAGATGTCGCATTAAAGTGAATAGACATGACTTCATGAGCAAGTTCTTCATATCAAAATCACAAGTATTAGTGATATTTTTTCCTAATGATGAATCGATATTCTGCCTGCTGTTTTGGCATGTCACTGTGACTATTGCACTTATAAAGCAGAGAAATGGAACTGCATGGCCAGAATCCTTAGAATATGAACTGATACTGGGAAAATCTCAGAAAGCAAGGAGTTCTCAAGTCAAGGATCAGCTTCATGTTCTTCTATAAGCCCATTTGTGGCTTTGTGCACAGCTTGATTTCATATCATCCTGTGGTCATTGGTCATATATATCTATTGAACTATACTGATGCTATGAGGATCATAATACCTTATGTTGTCAATATCCATTTTCTTCAAGTATTGGTTTCAAGTTAATTTAATCTAAAAGAATTTAGGAGGAACAGCAAGACTATTTTAAGAGAGTCAGCATAATAATTATTACATGATTTATTTCTTTATCTTTAGATCTGGATGCAATGCAAGACATCTTGAGTCATTTATACCATTAGGTAATGGTGATGCTGATAATAGCATTTCACATTTGATGAAAGTAAATCTTAAATGGAAGTATGAGAGGAACAGTCCAGAATATCTACGGTTTCCACTGAGTTTGAGTATTTACACAAAAATTCCTGTTACCTAACTCATAATTATAAAAATATAGGGCCTCCCTGGTGGCGCAGTGGTTGAGAGTCCGCCTGCCGATGCAGGGGACATGGGTTCGTGCCCCGGTCTGGGAGGATCCCATATGCCGCGGAGCGGCTGGGCCCGTGAGCCATGGCCGCTGGGCCTGCGCATCCGGAGCCTGTGCTCCACAACGGGAGAGGCCACAACAGTGAGAGGCCCGCATACCGCAAAAAGAAAAAATATATATATATATATATATAAATGAGAGGAGGCTGATGCCAGTTGTTTGTTTAGGTTGGCATATATTCATTGGAAGATTGTGAGGGTTGTTTATTGAGAACAAGTCTATCTATTATCTGTTTAATTTTTCTTTTAATGGTAAGAATCAAAAAATTCTACTTGTAAAAAAAAAAAAATTCTACTTGTCTTAGAAGATTTCAAAATCTTATTATTTGCAATGTACAGGCAAAGGAGCAAGAAGAAGATTTAAATGTCAACAGTTACTAAGATAACATTAGTATTTATACATATGGGGGAAGTGAATGAGGATGGTTCTATTCAATAAATGTGTGCACTGTCATGTTACATGGTACTGAATGTACAAAACATGAGATTCATTACAATTAGTGTGGGTTAAATTCAGATGTTGCTACTTGGTTCCAATAAAAGTTTGGATGCCTATCTGAAATTCATGGGCAGTCTGTGCTTCCTAATCAGCAAAATGGTAAGGGGGAAAAACTCTAATCAATTTCTCTTAAAATTGCTTAATTATTTGCTTCATCACCAATGAGAAGGTAGAGGTGGGTATACCCACCAAGTGAGGAGAAAGAAGGAGGAAAATAATGGATAAACATTTGTAAACTTGGCAACTTTGTTTGGCGTTTGATGCAAGTGAAAGACAGAGTTTAAGGTCATTTCTCATTTCATCCAAATAAATCTCTTTAGTCTGGGTTATACATTTAGGGGGATATCATCTACAAAATCCTCCAAATCGCTTAAGTTCCCTTCACCCAGATGAATTTAGTGTGGCTGGAAGGCTCTGCCCAGGAAATGAAGGTTTCTAAATTGTGGCTGGTTTTATCAGAGGGTGACTCTTCCCTCAAAGAGAGGACGGGAGATGTGAGGCAAGGTCCTAGCCAGCAGCAATGGCAGACTCTGTGTCACAACACTGGCGGTGCAAGAAGAATTGAAATCTAAAAATGAAATGTGCTTTTTGAAGGATGCATCTCCTTTGTCTTTTCCCCCAGTTGTGATCTGTTCTCATTGGTTTAACATACTCCCTTGGCTTGGGTGTCCATAGTGAGGACAAGAGCTAGAAAGGAAAACTAAGACTTTGAGCCAGTTCATTAAATGTTTAATTATTAGTGATGGGTAACTCTTTGGTTCTTATTGCTTTACTTAGGACCAAGGAAGAGTTTGGAGATGATGGGTCTCTATTCCTTGCATCTGACCTCTGCCTAAGCAAGCATTCCTCCCAGAACCAATTTGGTAGAGAAATGGAGTCAAGGGTGAGTACTAGCATGAAGGTGATTTATTCTAGTAAAACTTGGGCCATGCATCCCTGTCACACTGTCACCTGTCAAAATACCACTGGCCCTTTTATTTACTTTTTTCAGTGCTTATTCCTGAAAATCATTAATCTTTGGGATTGGCACTTTAATTAAAACCTAAAGAGAAGCAGTTGGCATGAACTTGTGCATGTGTGTAAGCGTACATATGTGAATGTGTACACTTATATGTTGTTTGAAGTTTGTGTATGTTAACATACTTAAAATATATACATACTTCCAAGTGGCATTATATATTATGCACTTAGGGTTTGTTTAAGTCACATTTGTGGTTTTGGAAAATCTTGAAATCACATGGAGATGCATCTGAAATTGTAACAGATGAGTGTATATTTTAGAGGAGACCTACTGTAAATATTGCAAAGACAAATACTTATTTCAAAAAGTGAATAATATACCTTTTTGTAACTTTTATGCAAGCTCAGATGTTTATAGTTTACATTTATTTTAAAAAAGAAAACTGTAAATAATAGAACTGATTCTGGTCAGGCGGCAGAACAATTAGATCTGAGGATGTTCTTAAATAGACAAAACCCTAGAAAACCAATGTCTGTCTCTACCCATGTGAGACCCCCAGTTAGATTTTTCTATACAGAGCCCTCCTTCAGCAGGATGATAATATTGCTGATTTCCTTCCCATTTTCCTTATTAGTGGCATTTTTCAACTTGGGTCTGATTTCCTCCCTTCTGCTGTTCCCTGGATAACCAGTCAGATCTCTCCCATCTGCCACTCCATTGGGTATGCCTTCTTCTAAAAGAAACTTCTCTGTGTAAACTCCAAACTGTCTTTAGTTAACTGTCATGTTGGATAATGTTAATTAATATAAAAGGTTAGATAAGGTATTCCAAGGGGAACTACCTTTTAACCAGGGCAAAACCATCAACAATACTAATGAACGTCTAATAGAATGTCAAGTCCCAGTAACATAGTCAATGAGACATATAAAGGAAAAAAATTAATCTCTGTCTCCAAGAAGCTTGTTCTATTTTGGGATTATTACCCAACCATGCAAAGAAGCATGTGATGTTCTTGCAACAGTGCAAAAACGTATGTGGCTGGGAAGATTGTGTTCTGATTTCTATAAGCTGAAAGGCCAAGTTGACTATTTGTTTCCACTGTGCAGACTACATACCATGAACATTTATCCAGCAACCTCCCTTGTACCTGCTAAAAGAGGCTGTTGTTGAACAAGCCATTGTCACCTTCACATGTTAGCAGAAGAATGAGTGGATCTGGAGAGGAAAGTCCAGGTCAGTTTTCCTGAGTCAGGAATAAGTTAAAATGTATAGGAGTCAAGATGGCAGTGTGGGAAAAGATGAAGTTAGCATCTCCCCACAACTAGGGCGCCTGCAGGACACTGATGGGGGACCTCGACGCCCAAGGTGACAGGAGGAACCACCAGGCGAACTGGTAGGACAGGGGGGGACTTTAAAATAGACTTTAAAATAAAGACTATTACAAGAGATAAAGAAGGACACTACATAATGATCAACGGATCAATCTAAGAAGACAATATAACAATTATAAATGTTTATATACCCAACATAGGAGCACCTCAATACATAAGGCAGATGCTAACAATCATGAAAGGGGAAATCGACAGTAACACAATAATAGTAGGGGACTTCCCCACTTACACCAATGGACAGATCATCCAAACAGAAAACAAATCAGGAAACACAAGCTTTAAATGACACAATAGACCAGATAGATTTAATTGATATTTACAAAACATTCCACCTGAAAGTGGCAGAATACACTTTCTTCTCAAGTGTGCATGGCACATTCTCCAGGATAGATCACATCTTGGGTCACAAATCAAGCGTTGGTAAATTTAAGAAAATTGAAATCGTATCAAGTATCTTTTCTGACCACAACTCTATGAGATTGGAAATCAATTACAGGAAAAAAAAAAACTGTAAAAAACACAAATATATGGAGGCTAAACAGTGCACTACTAAATAACCAAGAGATCACTGAAGAAATCAAAGAAGAAATTAAAAAAATACATAGAAACAAATGATGATGAAAACACAATGACCCAAAACCTATGGGAAGCAGCAAAAGGAGTTCTAAGAGGGAAGTTTATAGCAATTCATCTCACCTCAAGAAACAAGAAAAATCTCAAGCAATCTAACCCTACACCTAAAGCAACTAGAGAAATAATAACAAAGAAAACCCAAAGGCAGTAGAAGGAAAGAAATCATAAAGATCAGAGCAGAAATAAATGAAATAGGAATGAAGAAAACAGTAGCAAAGATCAATAAAACTAAAAGCTGGTGCTTTAAGAAGATAAACAAAATTGATAAACCTTTAACCAGACTCATCAAGATAAAAAGGGAGAGGATGCAAATCAATAAATTAGAAATGAAAAAGGAGAAATCACAACTGACACTGCAGAAATACAAAGGATTATAAGAGACTAAAATAAACAACTCTAAGCCAATAAAATGGACAACCATGAAGAAATGGAAAAATTCTTGGAAAAGGTACATTTTCCAAGACTGAACCAGGAGGAATTAGAAAATATAAACAGACCTATCACAGTAATGAAATAGAAACTGTTATTTAAAATCTTCCAACAAGCAAAAGTCCAGGATCAGATGGCTTCACAGGTGAATTCTATCAAACATTTGGAGAAGAGCTAACACTGATCCTTCTCAAAACCTTCCAAAAAATTGCAGAGGGAAGAACACTCCCAAATTCATTCTATGAGGTCACCATTACCCTGATACCAAAACCAGAAAAAGATATCACAAAAAAGAAAATTATAAAGCAATACCACTGATGAACATATATGCAAAAATCCTCAACAAAATACTAGCAAACAGAATCCAACAACATATTAAAAGGATCATACACCATGATCAGGTGGCATTTATCCCAGGGATGCAAGGATTCTTCAGTATATGCAAATCAATCAATGTGATACACCACATTAACAAATTAAGGAATAAAATTCACATGATCATCCCAGTAGATGCAGAAAAAGGTTTCGACAAAATTCAACAGCCACTTATGATAAAAACTCTCCAGAAAGTAGGCATAGAGGGAACTTACCTTAACATAATAAAGGCCATATATGACAAACCCACAGCCAACATCATTCTCAGTGGTGAAAAACTGAAACCATTTCCACTAATCAGGAACAAGACAAGGATGTCCACTATCGCCACTCTTATTCAACATAGTTTTGGAAATTCTAGCCATGGCAATCAGAGAAGAAAAAGAAATAAAAGGAATACAAATTGGAAAAGAAGTAAAACTGTCACTGTTTGCATATGACGTGATACTCTACATAGAAAATCCTAAAGATGCTGCCAGAAAACTACTAGAACTAATCAATGAATTTGGTAAGGTTGCAGGATACAAAATTAATGCACAGATATCTCTGGCATTCCTATACACTAACAACGAAAAATCAGAAAGAGAAATTAAGGAAACAATCCCATTTAACACTGCAACAGAAAGAATAAAATACCTAGGATGAAACTTACATAAGGAGGTGAAAGACATGTACTCAGAAAATTAGAAAACACTGATGAAAGAAATCAAAGATCACATAAACAGATGGAGAAATATACCATGTTCTTTGATTGGAAGAATCAATATTGTGAAAATGACTATATTACCCAAAGCAAGCTACAGATTCATTGCAATCCCTATCAAATTACCAATGGCATTCTTCACAGAATCAGAACAAAAAATTTTACAGTTCGTATGGAAACACAAAAGATCCCAGATAGCCAAAGCAATCTTGAGAAAGAAAAACTGAGCTGGAGGAATCAGGCTTCCTGACTTCAAACTATACTACAAAGATACAGGAATCAAAACAGTATGGTACTGGCACCAAAAAGAAATATAGATCAATGGTACAGAATAGAAAGCCCAGAGATAAACCCAGGCACATATGGCCACCTAATTTATGACAAAGGAGGCAAGAATATACAATGGAGAAAAGACAGCCTCTTCAATAAGCGGTGCTGGGAAAACTGGACAGCTACATGCAAAAGAATGAAATTAGAACACTACCTAACACCATACACAAAAATAAATCCAAATGGATTAAAGACCTAAATGTAAGACCAGATACTATAAAACTCTTAGAGGAAAACATAGGAAAAACACTCCTTGAACTAAACCACAGCAAGATCTTTTTGACTCACCTCCTAGAGTAATGAAAATAAAAACAAAAATAAACAAATGGGACCTAATTATACTTAAAAGCTTTTGCACAACAAAGGAAACCATAAACAAGACAAAAAGGCAACCCTCAGGATGGGAGAAAATATTTGCAAATGAAACAACGGACAAAGGATTAATCTCCAAAATATACAAACAACTCATAGAGCTCAATATCAAAAAAACAAACAATCGAATTAAAAAATGTGTGGCATCATCAAAAACTCTACAAACAATAAATGCTGGAGAGGGTGTGGGGAAAAGGGAACCCTCTTGCACTGTTGGTGGGAATGTAAATTGATACAGCCACTATACAAAACAGTATGGAGGTTCATTAAAAAACTGAAAATAGAACTACCATACGATCCAGCAATCCCACTACTGGGTATATACCATGAGAAAACCATAATTCAAAAAGAGTCATGTACCACAATGTTCACTGCAGCTCTATTTACAATAGCCAGGACATGGAAGCAACTTAAGTGTCCATCAACAGACGAATGGATAAAGAAGATGTGGCACATATATACAATGGAATATTACTCAGCCATAAAAAGAAACTCAAAGAAATTGAGTTATTTTTAATGAGGTGGATGGACTTAGAGTCTGTCATATAGAGTGAAGTAAGTCAGAAAGAGAAAAACAAATACCATATGCTAACACATATATATGGAATCTAAAAAACAAACAAAAAATGGTCGTGAAGAACCTAGGGGCAAAACGGGAGTAAAGACACAGACCTACTAGAGAATGGACTTGAGGATATGGGGAGGGGTAGGGTAAGCTGGGACAAAGTGAGAGAGTGGCATGGACATATATACACTACCAAATGTAAAATAGATAGCTAGTGGGAAGCAGCTGCATAGCACAGGGAGATCAACTTGGTGCTTTGTGACCACCTAGACGGGTGGAAAAGGGAGGGTGGGAGAGAGGGAGATGCAAGAGGGAAGAGATATGGGGACATATGTATATGTATAACTGATTCACTTTGTTATAAAGCAGAAACTAGCACACCATAAAAAAAAAAAAGGAGCGGAAGTCCTAAATAAACATTTCACCAAAGAAGATGTACAGATGGGCAAGAGGTATGTGAAAAGATGCTCAACATCATGAGTCACTAGAGAAATACAAATCAAAACTACAATGAGGGTTTCCCTGGTGGCGCAGTGGTTGGGAGTCCGCCTGCCGGTGTAGGGGATACGGGTTCGTGCCCCGGTCCGGGAGGATCCCACGTACAGCGGAGCGGCTGGGCCCGTGAGCCATGGCTGCTGAGCCTGCGCGTCTGGAGCCTGTGCTCTGCAACGGGAGAGGCCACAACAGTGAGAGGCCCGCGTACTGCCAAAAAAAAAAAAAAAAAAAAACTACAATGAGATATCACCTTACACTGGTCAGAATGGCCATCATCAAAAAATCTACAAACCAGGGCTTCCCTGGTGGCGCAGTGGTTGAGAGTCCGCCTGCCGATGCAGGGGACACAGGTTTGTGCCCCAGTCCAGGAGGATCCCACATGCCGCGGAGCGGCTGGGCCCGTGAGCCATGGCCGCTGAGCCTGCGCGTCCGGAGCCTGTGCTCTGCAACGGGAGAGGCCACAACAGGGAGAGGCCCGCATACCACAAAAAAAAATAATAATAATTAAATCTACAAACCATAAATGCTGGAGAGGGTGTGGAGAAAAGGGAACCCTCTTGCACTGTTGGTGGGAATATAAACTGATACAGCCATTATGGAGAACAGTATGGAGGTTCCTTAAAAAACTAAAAATAGAACTACCATATGCCCCAGCAATCCACTACTGGGCATATACCTTGAGAAAACCATAATTCAAAAAGAGTCTTGTATCACAATGCTCATTGCAGCACTATTTACAATAGCCAAGACATGGAAGCAACCTAATTGTCCATTGAAAGATGAATGGATAAAGAAGGTGTGGCACATATATACAATGGAATATTACTCAGCCATAAAAAGAAACGAAATTGAATTATCTGTAGTGAGGTAGATGGACCTAGAGTCTGTCATACAGAGTGAAGTAAGTCAGAAAGAGAAAAATACTGTATGCTAACACATATATATGGAATGTAAAAAAAAAATGTACTGATGAACCCAGTGGCAGGGCAGGAATAAAGACGTAGACATATAGAATGGACTCGAAGACACAGAAGGGAGGGTGAAGCTGGGGCGAAGTGAGAGTAGCATTGACATATATACACACCAAATGTAAAATAGCTAGTGGGAAGCAGCAGCATAGCACAGGGAGATCAGCTCGGTGCTTTGCGATGACCTAGAGGGGTGGGATAGGGAGGGTGGGAGGGAGACTCAAGAGGGAGGGGATATGGGGATGTATGTATGCATATGGCTGATTCACTTTGCTGTGGGACAGAGGCTAGCGCGTATTGTGAAGCAGTTATACGCCAATAAAAATATATTTTAAAAAAATTTAAAAAGGACTGGGAAATGTAGTCTTTTAACTGAGTGGCAATATGTCCAGCTAAAAACTGGAATTCTGTTACTAAGGCAGAAAGGTAGAATGGATATTGGAGGCCCCCAACAGAATCAGCCATAGTAAGTTTCTCTGAAACAAGACGCAGAAGCACAAATGTTAAAGGAAAATATTGGCAACTGTGACTAAATTAAAATGTAAAACTTCTAATAAATAAAATATTTAAATTATTTTAATCAATAAATATTGACAAAAACTAATTAAATAAAAGGTAGAGTTATGATTGCTAAGAAAGGGGTCATCAACAATTGGTTCTCTGGACAAGAAAGTATTACAAAGTTAAAGATATGTGATATTTTAGGAGCATCAACAGAAAAAGTAACTCAGAAGTAGCAATGAAATAATTGATGGATCTTGTTTTGCTGTGTGTTTCTGGGTTAAACACGCAAGAATCAATAGCTGCTTGTTACATTCCCTCAGTCTCCCTTCTCTGTCTCCCAGAGATAAATCATATTGGGTAACTGTGGCATCTTGACAGTCATGACCTTGCAAAAATGTGCAGGTAGGCCTGCTTGGGTGAACAGTGTGGAGAGGGGAATGTATCATAGGCTGTGAGAATGTCTTCCATAAGTGTGAGAGAAGACAAGTGACTGTGGGACTTTTCAGTTACAGGAGAGTGAGAGAAAAACATTGTATAAGGCCAAGGAGGAGACTATTGTAGGCGCCCTGCTGTATTTATTTGCTAGGGCTGCCATAACAAAATACCACAGATCAGATGGCATAAACAACAGAAATGTATTTTCTCGCAGTTCTGGATCAAGATGTTGGCATGCTTGGTTTCTTTTGAGGTTTCTCTCCTTGGTTTGAAGACAGTCACCCTCTTGCAGCCTCTTCGTGTGGTAGTCCCCCAGTGTACTCATGCCCCTGATGTCCTTTTGTGGGTCCAGATTTTCTTCTCTTACAAGTCACCAGTCAGATTGGATTAAGGCCCATTCTAACAGCCTCATTTAACTTAATCACCTCTTTAAAGGCCCTGTCTCCAAACACAGTCACATTCTGAGATACTGGGGCATAGGTTTCAGTATATGAATTTTGAGGGAAAAAAATTCAGGCCAAAACACCCACTTCACTATGTACTTACCTAATCTAGGGCTTAGCTTGGTCTTGGTTACCCACAGACTATCAAAGCTCCAAGGTTAGTTGTTTTTTTTCTTTGTTAGTATTTTAGCAATACAGGCTGTAAAATGATATATCGGGAATATAATTCCATGCATTTGCCATTTCCTCCATTATATTACCTCCATTTCCAGTTATATTAAGCTATTACTGTTAACCACCTGTAGAGTGTAGCTCTTCCATCAAATGTTCATGTCCCTTGGATATTTGGTTTAGATCAGGAATCACAAATTAAATGCCTGTGGGGAATGAGTAGGCAACACAATGATGAAGCTGGCCCAGCACAGGCTAAGAGGAGTGTGAGAACTATGGTGAACTGGAGATCAGAAAGCACATGACTCTTCAAAGGGGGCAGGGCTGTGGAGCTCCAGCTGGTCGAAATGACATGGAAATTTTGGTGGTGCGAGATTTTCTGATTTTTCAAGAGAATCTGGGAATACCGATTTTAATCAAATGCTTACAATTTTTAAATTTTGTAAACTATTTCAAGTAAACAAAATACTATGTAGTTCCCCAGTCTATATTGTCTCTTCATTTTCATCTATTGGAGATGGTATTTCAGAACCAATGGGCAGTATAGAAATCTCAGGGATACTAGGAAAGACTAGAATAGGATATTCATTCATGGAAGGAGACGGAGACATTTTTATTTTCCAGAATCCATCTTAGGTGAAGCACTATGTGTGTTTCATTGGAAAATGCACTTAGAGTGAAAAGAAACCTACAAAGTCATTCTCAAGCAATAAAAAACTATATTGCTAAACCATAAATCACAAGAGGCAGGAAGGCTAATGGATGAGGCAGTCAGGAGGAGGGAAGCAGAGACAGGTGAGCTGGTGTGATGCGGAAGGCTGTGTCTTAAAAGGGGGGAAATGTTCTAAACAATCAGAAGCAATCAGAAAGTCCTAATGGAAATGGGGGCACTTGAGCTTGGTTTAATAAATGAATAGAAAAGCAACTTTTAATTTTAGGATATGGTAAAGGCAGAAAAAATGTATTGTTACATTTGGGAGATAACAGGGACTTGAATTATCTGAGAATGGAGACCATCCTTCTGTAAAGTTAAATGAAACCAACTGGCATCTTTAGTTTGGTATTATTTCTGGCTGAGTTTCCTAACCTTGTGATCTTTGCCTAACTAAGAAGAGCAGGCAAATGCAGAAAGGAATGGAACTTCTAAAAAGACTTTGTCTAGAGCAGAGGTCCACAAACTTTTTCTGAGGGCCCTACGATCCCTGATAGAAGCATGCAACTCGGTCATAGCACGGAAGCAGCCGTAGACAAAGCATAAGCAAATGGGCATGGCTGTGTGCCAGTAACACTTCATTTATAACGAGGCGTGGTGGGCCAGATTTGGTCCACAGGGCATAGTTTGTCAACTCCTCGTCTGGAGAGAGAAGACCCACTAATATAGGCTAGGGGTAGGAGAGGAAGGAAGAAGCTTCCAGAGAGTGACTCTAAATACTGCCAAGCCCAATACTAGACACCCTCACTAATATGTCTTGTTGAAACTCTATGGAAGTAAAAGGAAGAAAGGAAACAGTGTGGTAGGCAGATGGTAAGTGATTTTTAAAAATTCAGAAAGAAATGTGTATAAATATATGGGGAAAAATAAGATCCAAATGAAATGAGAGACCAAGCCTATTTAAGAAGGCTAAATGGAAGAAGAAAAGCCAGAGCATGGAGGTCAACGCATTCAGAGAAATATCAAATATCAGAGCAGAAAGGGTACAGTAGTATAGAAACAATAGATGATGGTAAGGACTCATTGCAATTAAAGGACTAGTAAAAAAGACTTGAGTTATTAATTCTACTGGGGCTACTTCTTTGAACCAGGAGCCCATCAGCCTTATTAAGCAAGGCCTGATTTTTCTTTCAGCAGCTTCCCCAAATTTCTTCTGTCTCTAATCAGTTATTCCAATGCTGAGAGGCAGATGGGAAAATGAGAGATGATGATGGGAGATGGGCCTCTGTTGGTGTTTCTGTGCCCCTCCTCAGCACCAAGCCCAGCTGACATCTCTCCTGATTTCTGAAAGCTCTGTCTATTCTGGCGAGGTGTGGACAATCCCATAGGTACAGTGTGGTTTCTAATCTACAGAGTATTAAGCCTTGCAGGTGTCATTAAAGCAATGTCCCCAGCTGATATAATGAATGCAGCCAGCAGGAGACTCAGAGAATTGAGTTTATCAAGGGGACTGTAGTAGTCTTATTATCTAGTTTAACAATTTGGGGATCACCAAGTCACACATCATCATCACTCTCTTTCTGCCAATGTCTTCCCCTTGTCTTTCAAGACCTGCCACTAAATCATTTCACAGTACACTTTAATGACAGTGTATATGGGATTCACTGTGGTTTCATAATAAAGCTGCAGCTGACAGGCTTGTCTAAAGAATTACAAGGTCTTCTTTCCAAGCACAGTGAAATGAATATCACATCAAAAATAACACCTAGGATTTAAAAATAAAGGGTGCTTGGATACAACTTGCAAGAACCATATTCTCTTTTAGTCTTCTTCCAGAGTGATTTTTGAGTCCTGAGAAGATGCCCTTTGAGTGAAGTGAATGTGAGGTGAGCATTTGCTTAGGGTAGAACTAATTGTAGCTGTGGCCTCCACCTTCAACCAGCCAAGGTAACATCTTACTCACAACCATGTGCAGCCAGTACCTGGCTCAGTGCCTCAAATTAAGAGATGCTCAGTAAATGGGAGGTAGGTTGGATGGATGAATAATTACAAATTGTCTTTGTGCTTCTCAGGTCTTGGGAGGAAGCTGGTTAATGTCCTCTTCTCTTGTTATTTCGTCTGCACTTTGCAAATCACCAGCAGGATTGGGATGCATTCCAAAGAGGGATTTTTATTTAGCAATATGAAAACTAGGCAACCTACTTTCTTATTTTCAGTCAAATTTGAACCATTGCTAAGGAAATATTTTGAATTGGTACACAACTGGATCCTATTTCAGTACAGCAGCCTACAACCTATGGCCCTGAAACTTGAGTTATTTTTTAGAGAGACTTGTTAATGTCCATGCTGTGGTCAGTCCTAATCACAACTTTAATTACTTTATAATTACACAAGTACCATCGTATGATTAGATGTTTTCTCTCACTGAGGAGAAGGACAGACATAGCCTCTTCTTTTTTTTGTGGTACGCGGGCCTCTCACTGCTGTGGCCTCTCCCGTTGCGGAGCACAGGCTCCGGACGCACAGGGTCAGCGGCCGTGGCTCACAGGCCCAGCCGCTCCGCGGCATGTGGGATCTTCCCAGACCGGGACACGAACCCGTGTCCCCTGCATCGGCAGGCGGACTCTCAACCACTGCGCCACCAGGGAAGCCCCCATAGCCTCCTCTTGATCATACTTTCCTCAGGCTCCTCCTTTGTCATCTCTCTGCTTCCTCTCCAAGTAATTAAAATCTATGAAATTCAGGATCAAATCCAATAGTTAAATAATTTATTGTATAGTTAACAGACAAGCTGTACTCTTCACTTATTGAAGGGACAATTAAAAACACATAAAACTTTAATTCATATGATGTTTAATTGGTAGGTTTGAAGCCAATTATGGTACAAATGTATTCTTCTCCCAATTTTAACTCCTACATTATTTTTCATTAAAAATGTTAAATGAAAAGAAATTGTCATTAAGTATCAGGAAAAGCTGTCACTGAACCTAGCAGGTAGTATCTGTTAGCACAGCTAACTTCACTGAGGGACATGGAATCATTTCTTGATAACCACTGTCAGGCACAGACAAACACACACACACAACATACACACACACACCACACACACACACACAGCAATATTTTATACTAATAGCTTAAGCATGTATCCAAGCCAGAACATTGGAAAGTATCAAAATATTTTTTAAAATCCATGATGAAATAAACATGAGCTAACACTTATTAAGACCATAAAATTGGCACTCTTAAATATGCCCCAATACCCCTAAGACACGGGATTACTCAGCTTAAAATCTTAAGTGCTACCGGTTAATATCTGTTCCCCATTTTTGGTCTTGCTCCCTTCCCAAGAGATCTTTCACATCTAAGAAAAAACTAAGAAAAAACCATCAAAGCCACTGGTAAGATTGAACCCCTGATCTGAACCATGAAAGTTATCTTTGCCCCTTTCTGTTTCAATATTTCCCAGGAGAGGGCTGTAGTCACCATTTACAGTCTTAATCAAAGGAACTTTAAAAAAATTATATTCCTCTCTCCTTTTTGTTTTATTCCTTTTTTCCAATTTCTATACTTTCTAAACTTATTTAATTAAAGATCCTGAGTGAAAAAATATTTTGTGCTGGAGTGAGGACTGTGCACAGTTGATATAAGATGGGGGTAGGAATCATGCTGTCCTAAGGAAAAATGTAAACAATCTCACAATTCTATGGACATCTATGTGTTTACCTGGGGACAGTGTTTTCTAGTATTTATGTACTAGTGGATCTGTGAGTTTTATCAGAGCTTTATTGCATGTTACTCGATTCACTTTTCAGGGCTTCCCATCTTGTCTGTCTTTCCTAAGGGTTCCGTGTTGGAAGGAACCCTAAGTATTTTACTTTAAACGCTTCCAAGGTGGAGATGGCCTCCAAAGAGCCCAGCAGTGTCATCATTCAGCTTGTGTTTGAAAATTTCCAGGGGAAGAAAGCTTGCTGTTATCAGCCATCCCAACCCACTTGTGGAAGACTTCAATTTTAAGGAAGAGCTTCCCTGTGATTTCTAGCCCTTCTCCTGGATCTGGGGTCTGGTTATGGAAATAAGGTCAGCGTTTTATTATCCTGGCACAGAGTTTTTCAACTTCTGCAGTCCTGATACTTTGCAGGGGGGTGGGGGGATGATTCTTTGTTGGGAGGGGCTGTCCCTTGTACTGTGGGATCCCTGCTGTTTTCCCACTAAGTAGCATTAGTACCCCTCCATCTCCCCCTACCCACTTCCTCCCACCCCACCAGCTGTAACCGTAAAAAATCCCCTAGGTGTGTTGGGGGGTGGGAATTACCCCTGGTTGAGGAACACTGTCTAGAGAATGAGAACATAGCTAGTTTGTGGCAAAGCTTGGGCTCAAACCCAGGCTTCTATCCTCTTACTATTTCTATATTCACTTAACATAGACTCTCATTTAAAAGAAATGGTTTCAGACATATAAAGAGGACAGGGATTAGGATCCCCTGTTCTAAATGAGTGTGTGTGATGTCACCTGGTGTCACTCAGTGGACCTGCTTCTACACTTTTACGACACCAAGTGCTCGCCAGACTGGGGCATTGGACTAAAATCTATGAGAGTCTTTTTTTCACCAAAATTCTGTGCCCTTATGTATTACATAATAAGAAGATTTAAAGATACGTCATCACATCATCTCTGCCATGGCTTGGCCTAGCCTACTACTTTTTGAATAGACACTCTGGATATAGCTTTTAGTTGGACATTTTGCTAATTTCACACCCTGCTGTCCTATTTCCCCACACTAAGTTTTTAAATATGTGTGGGTGTTATTAGAATTTTCCTGACTCTTTTTTTTTGGCGCTTCAGTTAACAAATCTGCCTAATTTTTGAGCTGTCTTCCCCAACCATATTTTTCTTCATGAGCCCTATTATTTTTAGTGATCAATTTTGTGGAATGTAAGGTCTCTCAGGAACCTGTATATTGTGTTATTACTGTTATGACTTGTAGTTTAAAAAAGTAAAATAGTGCCAAAAGGCTTATAAAAATAGCCCTAGATTTCTGTCCCAAAACTTTAGAACCTTTTCTTTATCCCCAGTATTCTAAGATTTCATGATGTGCCTTTGTGTGGGTCGTTTTTCATTCATTTCACTGGACACTCAGTGGGTATTTTTAATCTGGAGTTATATGCCTTTCACTGTGGAAATTTTTCTCATATCATTTCTTTGATAATTCTCCTTTCACCATTTTTTCTAGAACTTCTATTAATACAATGAAAGTGGAAGAAGATTTAAGTGAAACTTCCTCAGTTATATAATCCAAACTATAAAAATAGAAGTGAAAGGAGGCTGATGCCAGGTGTTAGCCTAAGAGTTGGCATATATTTGTTGGAGGTTTATTGCAAGCCAGTCTTGCTGTTATTTGTTTAAATTGTTCAAAAGCTAAAGTCAAAATTGCCTAAATAACTTAGATCATTTCAAAAAGCATTATTTGCATAGTGTGTTTGAAGGAAGTTAGACTCTTACGAGTTACTAGGGAAGGATAAAATTAGACTATCTATATGGGGAAAATGAATGAGAAAGTTGCATTCGGGTAGTATGCTCTTTACCAGCCCACGCTGCCATCCCCTAGTTGCTGGGGGTGTGGACTGATAACTCATAGCATCCCCTTCTCTAGAGAATTGTCTTGGCTAACCAGGAGCTGCCTCTTCTGAGTGGCTCTGGGGACTGGTTATGGAAAAAAGGACAGTGTTTTATTATCCTGGCACAGAGTGCAGGGCTCAGAACTCAGACAGTAACTGACAGTCATGAGAGTAAACAGGCTCGATGCTTGTTCAAATGGGATTGATTGGGTAGGGTAGTGTGTAGTCTACATTTTTCACTGTCAACTAGACTGAAGGAAGTTTCCAGTTGAGACCAGATTCTTGTGTAGGTTTCTTGCCCTAACCTATCCTGGTTCTCTCCTCTCTCCCAAAAACTCTCCCTCAGTCTATCACTGGAACAAGAATCCCCATCTCAGGCTCTACTTCTGTTACCAAACCAAACTTAGGACCAATTGCCTCCCCACAGTAAAGCCAATCTACTGACACTGGGTTGTGGTGAAGGAAAGTGCAGCGTTTATTGCAGGGCACCAAGCAAGGAGTCCAGGGCAGCTAGTGCTTAAAAGGCCCAATCTCCCAATGGCTTTCAGGGAAAGGTTCCTAAAGATAGGGTGATGGAGGTGTGTTGTGAGGTACGTGATCATCTCGTGGGCGTTCTTTTGATTGGTTGGTGGTGAAGTAATCAGGTAATCGGGAGTCAAAATCATCAACCTTCTGATTCCAACTGATCTGGGGTCTACGTGCTTGTGGGCAGCATACAGTTAACTTCTTCCATCTGGTGGGGGTTCAGTATCTGCAAAACAACTAAAAGACATGGCTCAGAATATTATCTATAGCCCTTGAGGAGGAACTAAATGTCCTTGACCTTATTTGATGGCTAAACTATTATTATTTTGTCTTGCTTGACTGTTTTCCCTCCTTTTTGCATTTTCTCACCTCTCTGATTAAATTTATTTTTTGGAATTTGGGGAAGGCCTGGAAGGCTAAAGTTTTCTACAGACAAGAGGCAGGCGGAGGACATGGTGGGGATCTGACCCAGGAAAGCCCTGTAAGGTCCCATTTGGTTACACTTCCAGGGTAGCTGACCTAAGACAAACATAAAGCTTTTAAATTCAAAGAGCTCTGTCCCCCCACCCCTGCCCCGATTATTCCTGTTTATAGTATCCTGTTCTTGTTATGTGAATGTGATATTTTAAAAGGTTTGTTCTGTTTCCCGAATCATCTCTATTTTCTTTTTATCTGTTTGTTTTGGTCTCTCCTTCACAGTGAAGGCTTTCCTCAAATGCCTGGTGATTTTTGTCTATCCATTCCTGTTTAAGGCAGGAACACCAAAACATGGTTTGGAAGCTCTGTGTGGATGGTGGACTTGTTCTTGGTGGATATCACTTGTAAGAAAGTTTTATGCCCAAATATTTTATCCTTTGTGTGGTTCAATTTCTCTGGGGAAGGATTCCCTTCTCTCTTACCTACATTGTGTAAGCTTGGTTTCCTGGCAGCTTTTTTGGAGCAGTGGGGAAAGGGTCTTCAAAGTCATTATACAGTGAGCTTTCACTTCATCCCCTTGTTTCAATCCAGCTGGTCATCCTTGCCCATTTTAAGCCTAACATATTTGCCTCCAGAGTCCCTCTGGTTCCATTTTTAAACCCAACCATCTCCTGGCAAGGGTCAGGGAGGAGAAAAGATAACCAAATATCTGATTCTTATCATAGGGACTTTCAAATAAGTCTCCCGCTTTTTTCAGTCTTAACACCTTAGTCATTCTCCCTGGATAGCCTTGCTTTTTATCAGCCCCATCACCACACATTTTAGCTGGAATAGATTTTTCTACAGTATTTTATTTACTTAACAAAAACTTATATAGTGTTTACTATGCTAGTGCAGGTCTAAGTACTCTGCAAATACAACTTATTTCAATAACGCAATGATCCTATGTGGTAATATTATTACCCCATTTTACAAATGAGGAAACTGAGCACAGTGTAACTTTCCCAAGTCACATAGCTACACAATGGCAGTGCCACACTTTGTTTTTTTTTTTTTTTAATTAATTAATTCTTTTATTTATTTTTGGCTGCATTGGGTCTTCGTTGCTGCACGCAGGCTTTCTCTAGTTGTGGTGAGCGTGGGCTACTCTTTGTTGCGGTGCGAGGGCTTCTCATTGCGGTGACTTCTCTTGTTGCCGAGCATGGGCTCTAGGGCACGCGGGTTTCAGTAGTTGTGGCACACAGGCTTCAGTAGTTGTGGCACACGGGCTTAGTTGCTCCGTGGCATGTGGGATCTTCCCAGACCAGGGATCAAACCCATGTCCCCTGCATTGGGCAGGCAGATTCTTAACCACTGCACCACTAGGGAAACCCCTGAAGTCAAATTTAAAAGCTTATTTTATTGCTTATACTTTGGTATTATGTGTAAGAATTTTTGTCTAACCCAAGTTCATGAGAATCTCTCATATATATTTTTTTCTAGAAGCTTTAGGTTGTACATCAAGGACTATGATACATTTTTAACTTTTTTATATAAGTATGGATCAAAGTTGATTCTTTTGCATATGAATATCATATTGTTTCAACTGTCATTTTTTGTAAAGGCTCTACTGAATTCAACTGTCAAAAATCAATTGAACATATATTTATGAGTGTATTTGTCCATTATATTCTATTTTCTTAATCTATTTGTCTATGTTGCTACCAATACCTCGCTCTTTTGATTTATTATAGCCCTATAATAAGTCTTGAATTCAGGATGTGTAAGTCTTCTAACTTCATTCTTTTTCAAAGACATTTTGATTGTAATAGATTCTTTGCATTTTCATATAAATTTTAGAATCAGTTTGTCAATTTCTGCTAAAAAAATTCTTCTGGAATTGCGACTGAGATCGTGTTGAATCTATAGATCAATTTGGGAGAATTGACCTAGTAACAACAGTGAGTCTTTTAATCCATGGTCTTTCCATTTATTTAAGTCTTCTTTAATTTTTCTCAGCAATATTTTGTACTTTTCAGTGTAAAGATTTGATAGATCTTTGGTCAGAATTATTCTAAGTATTTCATATTTTCAGTGTCATTGTAGATGATGTTTTTCATTTTTAACTTCCAATTATTTATTGCTAACATACAGTGAATAAAATTGATTTTTGTATATTGATCTTATATTTTGCCACATTGCTAAATTTGCTTATATTCTAGTAGCTTTTGAAATATATATTCCATAGGATTTCAACATAGACAGTCAAGTAGTTTGTGAATAAAGATAGTTCTGCTTCTTCTGCTACTGTCACTTAACCTTAACTGTTGTTCAGTCCTAGTCCATGAATTAATATATGTGGAAACTGAGGTCCAAAGAGAAGGAATTCACCAAATTAATGTTACCTGTGAAAGACAGATTCAGAATTGAATTGAAATCTCCTGACACCAAATCTGGCATATTCCCACAAATTATTACTGCCTTGCAGGAATAAGATTCTCACTCAAGCTGTCCTAAATAAAAAGGTGCTTACTTTCCTCTCATATCAAGAGATATCAGAAAGGATAGCCCCTAACTCTCATCTTCAAGTATATTTCTGCTAGTCAATTGCTCACCTTAAGGTAAATTTCTGAAACAAATTTTGGGGAAACCTCATAGAGGACTTTTTTCTATCTAGTCTCAAGCCCCATCTTAGGCCCAAATTGATTCCACTTCACCCCCCCACCCCCCCCTTTTTTTTCCTTAAATTAATTAATTAATTAATTTTTGGCTGTGTTGGGTCTTTGTTTCTGTGCGAGGGCTTTCTCTAGTGTTGGCAAGCGAGGGCCACTCTTCATCGCGGTGTGCGGGCCTCTCACTATCGCGGCCTCTCTTGTTGCGGAGCACAGGCTCCAGACACGCAGGCTCAGTAGTTGTGGCTCACAGGCCTAGTTGCTCCGCGGCATGTGGGATCTTCCCAGACCAGGGCTCGAACCCATGTCCCCTGCATTGGCAGGCAGATTCTCAACCACTGCACCACCAGGGAAGCGCGCCCCCCCCCCCACCTTTTATAGGTTTCAAGGAAGTGGGTTTCATCCCACCTTCATCTCCTTTAAAAATTGCTTACGCCCCTCTACCTTTCTGGACCTTTCTCTTGCAAGCCTGCCTGCAGAATATGAAGCTATATTTCTGCTTTCTTCTTTCTTAATGTCCTGGAGATAAGCACACAGACCCTTTTTATTTTAAGGAGTTTAGTGCTAATCACTATGGGGAAACAGATGGTAATAGCAAAAATAACATTACCAGGAAAGTTACAGAGGTTCTAGAAATTTTACAAAATTCTTACAGTTGTATTCTCTGGTCCACGGTTCTTGGGTCCCCCTAAAGGGATAATGATCAGTCTTTTGTCTACTGTTTTCATTGTTTGTATGTAGGGCTCCTCACCCACTTCTAGCAAAGGAATTTTCTTTTACACGTGCCACCAAGAAGTGATTGCCTAGGATACTTCTACACTAAGACTCTGGGTTTACACAGTTGAATTCACACCAGGAAGTCCTGATAAATAAAATTCAGATTCAAAGTCCCATTAGGTGAGTTTCCAGATGCTAGGAAAACAGAGAGGCCAACTCTTATAGCTCTCAGAAATTAACAAATAGGTTTTAGGGTTTTCCTGATTCCTGGAGTTCAGAGGGCAGGTAAGGATAGGGAGCCAGTCCAGAGTTATAACAACTAGAAACAAAATATTCTACAGAGTAGACAGAGGGGAGTTAAACACAGATGGCTGGAATTGGAAATGAAGTGTTGACTTGGGTCAGATAAGAGAAGGTAGTTATGTGGCAGCAATACTGAAAGCCGAGTCAGTGTGGTGACTCTACCCTGAACAGGAGCAAAGGCAGAATAGGTGTCACTGATTATAAAAGGTAGTGTCAGAGAGTCAGGCCAGCAGTGTGGCAAAGTGTCCTTGAAGGCTTTTGACATTTAGCTACATCTGGTCCTGACTTTTCTTTCATCTGGCTTCACGATGACATCCTTTGCCAATACTCCACATGTTCTCTGCTCACTTGTGTGAGCTCATAGATGGTGAGAAGTGGCATAAACATGGAGTGATCCTCTAGTGCAGCCCCCTCACTTAACACATAATGAAAAAGATATAAGTTTATGAAAAACATATGAGACAAATGTGATATTGTCATGGTCTGTGAGGTATGGGGGAGAGCGCTCAAACAGAAGTCAACAGGCCTTGAGGAGATTCCTGTTCAAGTCCTCTCTACATTGTGGTTTCATGTTCTACAATAGCTGCCTTCCTTGTGGAATGGCATAGGTCGAAGATCAAATGAGATGATGCTTGTGGATGCTCTCTGCAAATTGTGAAGACAGCAGAAAAATAAAGCCCAAGGCTCACAGTACACAGTTGATATCACAGACTGGGTAGTCCCAGGAACCAGCATTTGGAGAATTTGTGGAAGATTATATGTAGGCATGTATAAGGAGAAAAGAAATGACCAGCAAACATCTGTAAGGTAGAGAAAAAGGACACAAATAACAATAATGATAATGATTACCATTTGCTAAATGAATACCGTTTTCTCATCTCATTTCATTTTCACAGTGACATTTATATGATTACCTCTATTTCATGAATGAGGTGGCTGAGACTCCAAGACGCTAGGCAAACTCTCCAAGGCCAAGCAGGCAGCTGAGCCAGGGTTGGAACTCATCAGTTTGATTATATTTATTTATTTATTTATGGCTGTGTTGGGTCTTCGTTTCTGTGCGAGGGCTTTCTCTAGTTGTGGCAAGCGGGGGCCACTCTTCATCTTGGTGCACGGGCCTCTCACTATCGCGGTCTCTCTTGTTGTGGAGCACAGGCTCCAGATGCGCAGGCTCAGTAGTTGTGGCTCACGGGCCTAGTTGCTCCGCAGCATGTGGGATCTTCCCAGACCAGGGCTCGAACCCGTGTCCCCTGCATTAGCAGGCAGATTCTCAACCACTGCGCCACCAGGGAAGCCACATCAGTTTGATTATAAACCCATGTGCTTAACTAACCACGCTGCCCTGCCGCTGTAATAAAATAAAAGCACTTGGAAATTGTTTAGGCACAGTGTATTGTAAAGTGATGGTCTCTTGTTCAGCCTGCTGCTTCTGAACAGGCAGTAGACCTGACTTCATAACTTACGAAGAGAATTCTGAGAGGTGAGTAGGTACTTACCAAGGCGATGCCCTGGGAGAAAGTGAGTGTTTCGAAGAACAAAGTAGGCTCTCCAGGGGAGTTCTCAAGGGATGAGCGAACTATGCAGTTACGGGCCATCCACAAATTTAAGGAGGAAAAGATTTCCTCTGACCTACTGTTTAGAAAATAGTGTATGAAGTTGCCTCATTAAAAGGGGACAGTAGTGCCTTCCATTTTACTGATAATACTTTAATGAGGGCTACAGAGGCGCTGGCCCTATGTCAGTGAATAAAGCTAATTAAGCTTGGAAATGGCCTTACTGGTTGGAGAAACAGAGTAAACCACTTCTCTCTACCAAGCTACTGACGCTCATGAAGGAATATCTTATTAACATCAGGGTTCTGATTATATAGGAGCCAGGGATTTGCTGTCCAAGAGAATGCAGCAAATGTTCTGATATTCCAGTGAGAACAGAATTAAGAGGAGTGAGAAATTCCACCAGGTGGGTTTACGTTAGCCAACAACAGAAACCAGGACTAACAGATTTAGACCTGATTTAGACAAACTGATTTAGACCCCACCACTAGACTTATTAAAAGAAGATCGAATTGAATCTTCTGGAGGTCTGGAGAACCTAGCTTGGTGTTCACATCTTGGGGTGGTTGTGAATATTGAAAGATTTAATGTGGTGATTCTAAATGGAAGGCTATTTCACCCTCCAGCCGGTGAATGTCTAGAAAGACATTTGGCAATGTCTAGAAAGACATTTTTTATTGTCTACCTTTTATTGCCAGTAGGGTACTACTGGCATTTAGTGAGTAAAGACCAGGGATGCTGCTGAATGTCCTACAATACACGGGACAAACTCCCTCCTGCCCCGCCCCACAGACACAAAACAAAGAATTATCCAACCCAAAATGTGTACAGTGCTGAGATCGAGAATGACTAGTTCTGTGCCCTAGTCAAAGAAAACTCTTAAGACGGTACCTGGCACACAGTTAGCTCTCAGTAAGTGTCAGTTATGGCTTTTATTACTACAGAGCCAGCACAACACACACACACACAAAATAGGTGGAGGAGAAAGATAAAGAACGGTGTCCGTTCTAGACAGGTTGATGTTGAAATGCCTTGGGATAATCAAGCAGAGATGATAAGTAGGTAGTTGGCTCTATGGGTCAGTGTTTGGGAGAGAGACCTAAGGCAAGACATTAAATGCAAATATCATTCAGCTTTAGCCAGTGGTAGAACCCATGAACACAGATGTGATTAATTACAGAATGTGAAGAGTAAGAAGAAAAACAAGGATTAAACCCTAAATAACTTCAGGATTTAAGAGACAAGCAGAAGGAAATTTAGCCAGAAAGATCAACAAGGGTAACTCAGAAATGGCAAGGAAACCTCTCCAGCTACTGCTGCTGCCACGAAGCAGTCAACTTTTCAATGGTCCCAGCTGTTTCGCCAGGAACTCGATCTGGCTGTAAGTACTCCTGCTTCCAGAGACTGACTCCTACAAGGTTCCTGATTCTTGGCATCATTAGCTCCTGGGTCAAAGTCTGGTGTTGGTGTATCTGATTGATGAAATGTAGATCACTGATCATGTCTGAGCTGCAAGGGAAGATGGAAGAGAGAATATCTGACATTTTCCTCTTCTATAATAGGAGGTGAGACCTGCTTCTCACCACGTTCGTAAGACAGAGATTCCCCAAACATAGGAAGGAATTCAGTTAGACAAAAAGAATAACAAATGCCCATTACACTGAGATACTGCAGTTGGTGACTCTGAGAGGGGATAGAGATGAATTACCATGGAAATTACTGAGAGAAAGGAAAACAGTTTTCTTTGTATATTGTTCTAAAACAGTATGTCTACTGTTTATACTGAGGAGTTCAACTAGAAAAGTGAGATAGAGAAACCTGTATTTTAGGCTTGTGTTCTTTTCACTCCACTGAAATTATTAGTACACAAGTTATTCTTAACATTCATTTATCAAGTAGTTACTTCTAGCCTATGTCTTAGCAACTACTCTGCAGTATTTGATACTTTTGATGTTTCCTGTTGTTTACAATTCTTTATTTTGATTTCTGAGTTATCCTTGTTAATCTCTTTGGCTGGATTTTCTTCTTCTGCTTGTCTCTTAAATCCTGAAATTATCTAAGGTTTAATCCTTGTTCTTCATTCTACTCTGCACATTCCGTAGTTGATCTTATCTATGTCCATCGGTTCTACTACCAGCTAAGACTGGATGCTATTTGCATTTAATGCCATGCTGCAGGTCTCTTCCCTAAACACTGACCCATATAGCCAACTACCTACTTATCATCTATACTTGACTATCTGAAGGCATCTCAACGTCAACCTGTCTGGAATGGATATTGTTCTTTATCTTTCTCCTCTACCTATTTTTACCCATATTTTCTATCCTTTTCAGTGTTGCCAATATTTGCCAAAACACCCAAGTAAGAAGTGCAACAGTCTAGATTTCCCCTTCCTCACTGCCCATATCAATCAACAACTATGTCCTTTTAATACGTCTCTGTCATATGTTATATCTGCTCCTTCCTCTCCAACCAAAATTATTCACTTACATGTCTTGTCACGTACGATAGACAGTAAGTTCCTTGAGATCAGGAATATGTCTTATTCAACTTTATGACCACAAAACTAAGAAGTGAGACCACCTGTGTCAATAAGACTTAATTGTAAAGATAAGACTGTAAACAAATACAAAGTTTGCTGTTTGTTTCAGGCAATTCTGGCAAACTATTTTATTCAGGCAACCAGTTTGTTCATCTGGGCAAATAGTTCTCTTATTGGCCAACATTCTTCTCACTGGGGCAAATAACTCACTTATCAGACAATTGTTTTCTCATCAATAAACTTAAATTTATCTGTCTACCAATTTTAAACTATTGTTATGCATTTTGCCCAGTTCTAACAATCTTCCCACCTTAAATCATTGGAATCCAATCTCCAAAACCCTATAAATATCTTTCCCTAACTTCTCCTTTGAGACACTAAAAGACTATCAATGTGGCTTTCTCCCTTGCTGCAGGAACATCCAATAAATTTAGCTTTGCCTGATCAACAGGTTTCTCTGGTGGATTCTGTGAAGGAGTCAACAGTAAACAAACATAGTTCCTGACACATAGTAGGTTTTTTTCATTAAGTAACTAGGCAGAAATTTGGGTAGGGTGTTGTATGAGAGAAATTCAGAAGAGAAAGGTGTATGTTTCTGCTCATTTATACTGAAGGGATCCTACATGACCTGGCAGAAGTATTTCATAGTTCTCATGTAATAAGAAAATGTTGATCTCATTTTAGCAACAGTAAACCCAGGTGCTAAAGGTATATGGAATTTCCCATTGCTCAATCTGAAATAACTATAGACATGAATACTCATTATTCCTTATTTTCACTTTACCCTGGACCAGACTGTGACAAGTAAAATGAATCCTGTTCTCCTAATCCATTTGCTACTTTATCCATCTGTCTCCTCCTAACCTCTGCTTCTAAGAATCTAACCTCTTAACTGGCAGTCAGGATTAGAAATTTTTATGATGTGTTAATCTTCATTAAGGTATTGCCTTTAACAGGAGATGTTTGATCATGAAAATACCTTAATGTTTGGAATAAATAAATGATCAATATGCTTTATTGAATGAGCCAAAAAGGATCTTTAACAGAGGGTAGGGGAAGGGAGGCAGATAAAGTATACATAGTTGATCCTTGATATTCTGAAACGAATTGTCATGAGACCCTAAATCTCTGAATTCACAAATACTAACATGCCTTGCTATTTCCCTTATGAGTTGTTTACCAGGTAAGAAATAGTGGACAAGGCAAATCCCCACTGAATTGCAGATGCTGACTTGATGAGCAGTCTGCTTGGCTAACTTCCTAGCTAAAAGAGGCCCCTTCTAACCCTACTCTCCATAGAGATCCCAGAATCTTGTGCATCATAATTCAAACCCATGCCTCTGCAAAATTACAAATTACTCTATGTTATAAACTTTGAACACATAGTAACTGTTGAAACCTGAATATTAAATTTAGGAATGACAAGGTTCTACTGTGCTCTTATTTACTCAATTAGTTGATGGAAATCTCTCTGAAATTAAAATCCTGAACTTAAAATGTTTTTATTTTCACCTTGATAGCACACATGATGCTGAACAGAGTAGGCATTCAATTCAAGTGTTACTGAAGACATAAATTAATTTTCCTTGGTGAAGTGAAATATACAGATGACAATAACTTACCTCAGGTCACACAAGGAGCCAATAGTGGTGTCTGACGTGGTGACCGCACATGGCTTCTCCTAGGAAAGTCCCCACCTATACCTGTTTTCCCATTCAGTCCTACTTAGAATTTTTTAGAACAAAAGTATCCAAATTTGGATGGTAAATTGTAAGATCACCCTCTGTCTAACCCTGATCTTCTCTGTCTCTAAATCTGAAACTTATTAATTGGTTGTTTTCATTTTTTGTTTGGAAAATATTTTTCCTGGAATTGAAAAAGCAGTCTTTCTCTGGGAATAACAAAGTACAGTAAGCGAAATCATATTGTGAGAAGTTCTCTCAACTTAATCCAATGGGCACTATGCCACACAATTTAGAGAATATTTCATACCCGTGAACTGCTAGAATATTTAAACAAAATAATTTTAATTAAGAGACTTTTTCTACACTTGCCAATCTTCCCTGCAGATACTTCAGTGAATGATCTTTCCTTGTTCTCAATCAGGTTAAGGGAACAGCACTGGTCCTCAGTTGTTGTTTTTTTTTAAATTAATTTATTTTTATTTATTTTATTTTGGACTGTGTTGGGTCTTTGTTGCTGCGTGCGAGCTTTCTATAGTTGCGGCGAGTAGGGGCTACTCTTAGTTGCTGTGCGTGGACTTCTCATTGCGGTGGCTTCTCTTGTTGCAGAGCATGGGCTCTAGGCATGCGGGCTTCAGTAGTTGTGGCATGTGGGCTCAGTAGTTGTGGCTCATGGGCTCTAGAGCACAGGCTCAGTAGTTGTGGCGCACGGGCTTAGTTGTTCCGCAGCATGTGGGATCTTACCAGACCAGGGCTTTAACCCATGTCCCCTGCATTGGCAGGAGATTTCTTAACCACTGCGCCACCAGGGAAGCCTTGGTCCTCAGTTTTAAGAATCTTAGAGCTCAGTGAGACTGACAGTTCATGAAATTGACCAATCAGTATGGGGACATATATGTTAGTTTCTGCAGGTCCTCACAGAGAAGGAACAATGAAATTACCTGATGGATCTTGCAAGAAACCGTGTGAATCTGCCAACACTTTCTGTTCCTAGATGAAAAGCTTCTACACTTCCAGTTTATGCTGAGGCTCTAGATTTGCCTACATGGGCCAATAGAAGATAAACATTTTTTCATTCATAAATTCAGTGATATTTATTTAGTATTTGCTATGTTAACAAGCACAATTCCAATTTCTAGCCAGACACTGAGATAGATAAAACAGAGTATCCGTTTTCAAGCATCTTTTGATATATGGATGGGGCTGAAAAGCTAAGATTCTATTTTCTCAAAGAGAAGCAAATGAAAGGAAATAACATTTTAGAGCTACACAATTTTAAAAGGTCTCATGTTCATAAGTTTTCACGTAATCTCCTGTTGATCCTCAAAGGTACCTACAAAAAGCAAAATCATCTCTCCTGGGAGGGTTCTCTTTATACAGTCTCATATTAATTGAGGAAAATATTGTGGCTTAGAAATTATTGTCAATTGCATTTTTGTTGCAGAGGGTGAAAAACCAAACCTTTCTGTTTGTTTAAAGGAGTGGAATATCAAATAATTCTTGAAATGGAAAATGACTCTTTAGATACCAATTTAGTGTCATTATGGCTTTCACCAAAGACAATATCCATCAAGCCAAATTATTATTAACACTCTCCAGTGCGGTCCGTCTAAAATGCCACTTGGTCACTTACTCCAGCATATAACAGCTTTTAATGGTAATAAATATTTCTTAAATCTCCTCCTCATGTGAATGCTAGGCCTAATTCTCTTACTTTTGCCTCAGTGGAGATGGAGACAACCTGGTTGCTCTCCTAGGAAGAAGAGTGTTAAAGCTTCCATTAATTAAACCATTGGCACATTTGTCGAGGTTCATAAGACACTGAATTATACCGTAGGAAATAAGACATGCTTGCAATAAACAGAAAAGTAACAATTCCAGGCTCTAGAAAGGCCACAAGTATGGTCCAGGCAAAAAAGTACAGTGGGAAGAGGAGGCCAGGTAAAGGATCTTGGAGAGAATGAGATTCGTGGTAGGCAGAGTAGCTGAACAGAAGCTGGACAAACAGGAGAGGTCATGGAGGGGAGGAAAGCAGCATGGACAAAGTTCCAAAATGCAATTTTATTTATTCCTAACATCAGAGATCATATGCTACCTAAGGATATTTATTAAATAATTATGAAAAGAACAATACATTCTTATTAAAGAAAACATCAATTTATTTAAGATAGAAAGAACAACAAAAATTACCTCTAATCCTGCCATCCCTTCCCAGCCATTATTGATGTTCTAGTGTAGTTGATTCCAGACTTATCTGGGCATTTTTAAAACATGGTTTCAATATCTGTATCATGTGGGTTTTTAAATTTAATGCAGTAATAAGCATTTTCCACATTACTTATGTATTTATTTTATTCCATGCACATCTACCATAGTTTTATTTTATAATTCATATATACTTATACTTTCATATAATATCACATTATTATTATTGTAAATCATTTCCTGTTAACATCTTTGTACATAACAGTATTTTTCCATCATGCGGTCACTTAAGCAGGGAGTATAGGGGAGTGGACAAAACACAGACTTTGAATTTAGATCTGATTTTGATTTTGATTTCTGCTATTTATAGCTTATGATCTTAGGCAATGCATCGAGCCTTGGTTTCCAAAAATATAAATTGAGCATCACTATGGTTACTTTGTAGTACTATTTTGAGAATGAGAATTAATAATTTTAAAGTGCGAAGTGCTTAGAACAGTCGCTGGCACACAGTGGATGCTCAATAAATAATGGTTATTATTTTTAACATTGTTATTAATATTAATTTTGATATTATATGGCTCCCCTTCAAGATTATGGGGATTATTGAATAAAACCATTTCTTGGAAGGTTGGTGGGGGTCCTGTAAGGAAAACATGAGAAATAAATTCAGAGAAGTTCATAGCCTGATTTAGTAGGATTTGAGTGTCTGCTTAAATCCTGCTTCTTAACCTCTGGGAGCTCCTCTTAGGTCCTCTTCTAGAAGCTGTTTATGATTCTAAATAAGAGAGTGTTTTAATGAAAGCAATATTTTGAAGAAATCGATAATTAGTCTTGTTTTTTCTCCAGGTTAAACAACCCCAATATTATTAACATTTCCCTATTAGACTTTATGCTTTCCAGACTAATCCCTTTGAATTCTCCCCATAGCTTTCCACTTACGTAGATGTGACTTATATTTAAGTCTGTGATGTGACTCCTCCCCCACCCAGTCCCTACCCTAATACAAATAACCCCTAGTTTTGGACAGAAAATTAAAAACTTGAAATTGCCTAACATCAGAAAAACAAAAACAAGAACAAGAATAAAAACAAAAACTCTATAATTGAATCCCGATTCTGTATCTTGGTCTAGCAAAATTAATTAAATGCCCAAGACTTAAAAGGAGACTGCATAAAATACTTTGGTAGGTATTTTATTACTGAACTCTTGATATATATATTTTTGCATTCATGTAAGTCCTTCAAAGATTTATTCTCTCAATTACCAATCAAAAGAACTCAGTGGACCAGGCAGGATTAGAGGTGCCTGGGAAGACGGATGCACTCTCCACAGCATCTGAGCTTTAAAGAACCTCACCTGCTGCTCATTCCTGGACCAAGTGACAGCTGACAGAGTGGTTCATGATGACTCATTTGGACTTATAAAAAGCCACCTTTTTAAAAAGAAGAACTAAAGAAGTTCCCCCTTCTTAGGATTAATTAAGATAGAGACTAAATGGGTTGATTCTTAAGTCTTATTTGTAAGAAGTCAGAAACTAATTCTTTTATGGGGGAAAAAATATCTAGTAAAAAACCTAAGCAAATGCTATGTTTAAAAAGTCATCATGGCCATTCTTTGTTTCTTTTCAGGAAAAAAGAAACGGTTAAATAAAGGACATGACCTTACTCGAATTTGGGCACTTCTATTGAAATCTATAAACATTGATACTGTCTGCTTGGAAGTGGATTTATTTCACTTCCTTCTTAGGCATGAATGGTAGTTATGAAGGGTGTTTGTTTGTGGGGTTTTGTAACACTCTTAATGAAGGCTTCCCGTGGCCCTGCCCTATCTGTATGGATTGGCTTTTCCACAGATATATCAAAATTTTCACTGAAGTAATTAAAATAATATTTACAATATTGTTTTACTATGTACAATAAAACAGTATGAGCTCAGGAAATTAACTTATAGAAATCATATGAAATACCTTCTCATAAAAACACAGTCTTTCTTCATTTTCCTAATACTGTATTGAACTAGAACTACATCATTTTCTTCTTAAACTCATCTTCCATTGAAGGTGTGTCCTAAAACTTCAGATATGTTTTCCTGTCCTCCAGTTTATCTTACCATCTATTATCAATTATTAATAAACAAACATTTAAATACACTAAGGGAACTTCTATTTAAAGTCATCCAATGTTGAATTACTTTATAATGTTCATCTTTAATAAAGTAAAAACAAGTGCAGAAGAAGGGACCAGAACAGGGCACAGGCTATGTAAGGGAGTAAAAGGGAGGGGGCAGGTGTTTGGGGGTTGGAATGTGATGTTTGATGTTTAAAAAGAGCCATGGCTAGGGGATATGTCAATTCTATATGTCAATGTTTATTAACCCTTTTTTTTTTATTATCACCTCCTGAAGCTTTTTTTTTTTTTTTTACCTTTTTAGGCATTTTTTCCCTATCACTGCCACCTCCCTATAAAATTTTAGTGCCATAGATATACTGTATATCTGTTTTTGTATGATATGTACTTCTGTGTTTTATACATAAAAAGAGTAAGTTTCCTTTTTTTTTTAACCTCCCACTCAGTTTTACTCCCTTGGGATGATATTGAGAATCCATGTTCTATGTGAGCTTGCTGTGAGAATCCATGTTCTATGTGCTTAAGAGATAATTTGTGCACTTAATGTGGCTCAAGAGAAATTGTGTATATCATAAAGAATTGGCAAAAGTCAGGATTGATGCACTATTTGAATGGAAAAGATGAGAGTCACAGTCCTTTGTTTTGGGGTTAAATGGAGGAGAAAACTCCAAGGTTCTTTCAGCAGAAACTACCAGGTGCTACAATGGCAGCGTGAGGTCAGGTTTGAGTTCATCTCCTGTCTGTGGAGATGGACCTTCCCAGTACCCATGAGATTCACTCATTCATTCCACTAATACTTGTTCATCAGGTTCTGTGTTGGAGGTTAAGGTGGTATTTATCACCTGACTGTGGAAATGTTGACATTTTCCATAAAGTCAGAAGAAGTGTGTCATGTACTACTATCACTAACACAGTTTTACAAATAATTTTACTCATTAGGCTTTGCTGCTGTCTTTTCATACAATTAAGGTCAATTACTGTGAGTATATTTTTAGTAGTCTTACATAGCAATTTTAAAAAGTTAGACTTTCCAATTTGAAGGTTCCTTAATGAGCAAGAGGTATGCTTCAGACTTGGTGTCTATTATGGGTTGAATTGTACCCCCCCCACACCCGAAAAAAAGATATGTCAGAAGCCTAACCCTCATTACCTGAGAAAGTGACATTATTTGGTGACAGGATCTTTACAGTTCAAATGAGGTCATTAAAGTGAACCCTACCTAATCCAATATAACCAGTTTCCTTATAAAAATTTGGACACTCTACTAGTCTGCTTGGACTGCTGAAATAAAATACCAGAGACTGAGTGGCTTAAACAACAGAAATTTATTTCCTCACAATTCTGTAGTCTAGAAGTTTAAGACCAAGGGGCCATCAGGGTAGGTGTCTGGTGAGACCTCTCTTGCTGGCTTGTAGATGGCCATCTTCTCACTGTGTTCTCACGTGGCTTTTCTTCTGTGTTCATGCAGAGAAAAACAGATATTTCTCTGTTCCTCTTCTTCTAAGTCCTATCAGATTAAGATCTCACCCTTATGACCTCATTTAACCTTAATTACCTTCTTATAGGGCCTTTCTCCAAATACAGTCACACTGGAGACACACACAGAAAGAAAATGTTGTGAACTGACACAAGGAGAAGATGGGCATCTACAAGCCAAGGAGAAAGGCCTGGGATATGGCACATAAGCTTTAGATTTCTGTCCTCCAGAACTGTGAGGGAATAAATTTCTGTTGTTTAAACTATCTAGCTTGTGGCATTTTTGTTATGGCAGCCCTAACAGACTAATACAGCATGGTCTCACGAAGTAGAAGTGGTCTAAGTTAGCCTCATGGTCATTATACTGAGACACTTGAGGCCGAGCTCGAAGGAGCAAAAAAAAAAAAGTAAATTAAGCCCAAGTCTTATGAAACAAATTGTGAAAGCTTTTACCAAACTGGTATCTGGTCCATCATTCTGTTTTAGGCAAATATCAATACGTTCAGATTTTGCTGTTCCCTTGAGTCCACCCTTCTGGCATTTTGGAGCAATTGTTATGAGGACAAAGGAAACTGTGGAAGCTTAAACGGAAAAGCCAGATGAGGGTCAACAGAGTCAGGGTGGCGAAGAAAGGGTGGCCCAAAGGATAAGGCTGTGTGAACAGAGTGGGAATTGGAGATAAGGTTGATTTAAGGATGCTAGTGAAGATAAAGAACCTTTGGAATGGAGAAATGAATAAGGGTCTTGAAAAGTAATGAATTACCTAAAAGAGTGGTAGTGAGAGGAAAATATATTTGTAGTTTCCAGAGAGCATAGGGATCTGATGGTGAAGACTGATCGAGAATGGGAAAAGGAGAGATTAGCATATTGCTAATTGCATATGCATATTGCATATTCCCAGTAAAGATTATTTACTATATCTTTCAAGAGCAAATGTTCCTAGCTGCCCATGAGGCCAAATTACTGAGATTCTTGGTCTCCCTTTAGTAAAGTGTGTTCTTTTCTGCTTTAGCACCCTGTTTGGTTAAGAGACAACCTCTTTTACACTAAAACATGGAGCCTGAATTGACTGATGTGATAATGTAGGATTTGAAGAGGAAACAAAATGACTTTTAGCCATCTTAATACAACTCATTCTTTTTGTAGTAATCTTTAGAGGTCTTTTAGAGGACTCCTAATTCCATTTTTCTTGCGCTTTTCTATGTCTGGTAGAAAATATTTTTCCCATATTACTGCCGCTTAAAAAAAAAACATTTTGCCAAAGATCCAGATCTCTCAATCTGATTCTGCTGTGGGATAGCAGGTTTTTGGCCCTCTATTTCAACATGTATGTTCACCACTCGAAGTAGCTTTTTGTTGTTGTTATGTTTGTTACATTAGGATATAATGGAAGTTGTTTGCTTTTCCTAAAGTAAGAGAAAAAAAATGGAGTGAAATCAACTGTGATTTTTTTTTAATGCTAGTTTTTCCTGCAGAGGTTGTTACTGATGATATGGCAGAAAACATATTGCTGTATTAACAAGGTCACTCAGTCACAAAATCCTATTAATGTGAAAGATGACAGAACCAAGCTGTGTGGTGACAAATAAGGCAGATTTTCACCTTGTATTCTTAAGATTCCTTGTTCAAATTCATATGGATGGCAGGGAAGCTGTGAATAAATTCAGGAGATGTGCATGACTCTGTAAGAAATATAATTTATATATCATCAGTATTGACTGTTTTCTAATTTTATTTGTTTTTTACTTTTTGCAAAAATAATTGTAGCAAGCTAAATCAAGAAATATATTTTCTAATTTATGTTCATATTAAAGACATCTACAGAAGTATAAAGGAACCTGCTGAGTAGAAAATTTCAAACTAAACATATACATTCAAAATATCCCGGACATGTTTACTTATTTTAGAAGTAAAAACACCAAATAGTCATTTGCATTTTGAACAATAGCAAATGCATTTCAGACTTAGTCTTCAATTTGATGAAGCCTCAAATATTGATTTTAGCAAAACAGTAAAGTAGGATATAAAATGAAAAGGATCATTAAAATGGTACCCCAGAGAGAATAACTATGGTCACTTTAGTCAATGATAAACTCATTTTAGTGGTGTGGACTAGGCAAATAAAAATAAAGATTATCTTGATTTAGCTTAAGCTGGAAAAGAAATCTTGCAGGTTTATGGCTTCATAAATTGTTCTGAATGTTTAACATCCCATGAAGAAGAAGCAAACAATGAAGATACTTCGATACTTCATTCAAGAATACAAAATCTGTATACTCAGGCAAAAGCCTTGTAATTCAGATTTAGCATCTTGTTTTCCATGTTTGCATTGCTGAAGGGCCTTCTTTGATTATTCTCATAGCATTTCCATGCAGACATTACCTACCAGGTAACTTTGTGTTTTAAACACCTACAAGTCTGTCTGACTTAATGGCATTGTAGTTAAATGACGCCTTTGTATATTAGGTTATTTTCTTTAATGCTTATGACTTTTTGTTGATTACAGATAAATTACACACATTTTGAAAATAAACTATTCTTACATAGAGTGGTAACAACTAATTGTATCCACCAAATACTTTCATTTCTCATTGGAAAACATTAGGAAAATTAAAATTAGATGTTTTAGAAAAAAGAAAACAATAGATGTTTTATTAACTGTAAGGTTGACATAAAGCAGAATCCCCCCAAAATTAAGAGTTTTACAATTATTTCCCCTTCAGTAATAAGGATGCCATGGCAAGTTTCTCTTGAAGTCCAGGAATGCATCAATCCTGTCTTTCAGTTGAGGTGGGAATTTCTCAATGAATGCAGCATCACGACAGGCCCCACATACGTTAAACCTATATCAACCCTCTATTGTATTCAAGTAGAATTCCTGGAGTAGATAAATAAAGTGGAAGATTAATATATGCTTGTCAGTGGTTCATTTTAAAAATTCTTTGTTGACTACTGTGCTAAATTGTTTTGGAAGTTGGTTCCTAGTTCCAGTAAATTCAGTTTACCAGGAGAGAAGAAGCTAGATACATACAAAAAAGTCCAGATTAAGAAATAATATTTTATGATTAAGGGCAAATGATTGTCCTAAATGGATTCAGCCTAAGAAGGGAAGGATGGCTTCCCTGTGACATGTAAAATGGGCCATGAAGGGCTGTGGAATTTGACGAGTTGAATTTTGGGGAAGACAATTTATGAGATGGGATTAGCATAAATCAAAGAAAAGAGTCAGAAAGTAACATATTGGAGGTTAAACAAATTAGAACCACCCCCAAAGAGCTGAGAGTAAATAGAATTGGTTGAAATAGATATTAGTTTTTAAAATAAAAATATATTCAAATAAACCATGAATTAGTATATAGAAAAGCTGTAAAACTGATGAATAAATTTAAGAACTGGTTCTTTAGGTAGAACAATATTGTAGATAAACCTCTTACAAAGATAATTGAAAAAAAAGGAGATGAATTTTAAAAAACACTAGAATGAGGAAATGGATACAAATCACAGATACAAAGGGGCTTGTTTCAATGAAAACAAGATACTATCTGCTCAACCTGAAATAAATCAGATTATAAAGTTGCAATAATTAAACAGAAAAATTAGCACAAGAATAAACTTATAGGCTAATAAAATTGAGGAAAATATCCATAAAGTCTAGATACCCATATAAATTTAATACTTCATAAAGATGGCAATTCAAATCAATTATAAATAGAAAAATTATTCAATAACTAGTGTCAAGCAACTGGCTGATCAGTTAGGAAAAAACTAGTTATTTTTTCTCACACCATACACCATGTAGGGAAATGAGTAAAATCTTTAAAAATAAAAATTTTTAATTGTTAAAAAAATTATAGGCACGTATTTATACATTCTTGGTATGGCAAAAAGTCTGAAAATGACTCAATTTCTACAATGAACTACTAACAATTTTATTAAAACATGTAAGCAATGAAGTCTGTTTAGAAAAGAGCAGAACAAGAACTGCTTTGTATAAATGGTTAAAGAAGTAAAAACCATTTATGGCCTCCACTTTTTAGTAGATAAAAATCTAAACTATGTGGCATTGACACAGTATATTCACACACATACACACACGTTTGTTTTTGGATGTGTGGGTATATATGTAAGTGTACGGATACAAGTGTGCACACATAATACATACATACAAATATATCCCTAAGAGTTTTTATTTACAGCCAGAAAAAAAAAAAAAGATTTGAGGAACGGTTGAAAGGATACTGGCTGGGTCACAGATTCCCTAGGAAGCTTGAGCAATAAAAGGTCTGGATTCAAGCACTAAGTGGTACAAATCATAGCCCAAATCATGCGCAGGTGCCTTCTTCACTGCCACGGTTACCGACCCTCTCGGATCACAGGGACCCCAATTGGGTCCTTTTCTTGCCAGGTGCCACTCGAGACAATTAAATGGAGACCAGGTTCGGCAAAGCAGCAGAAACTTTATTGTTGATCAAGGAATAGGGAATGAAGGGCTCATGCTCTAAAGACTCCTTCTCCCTAAGGGGAGGGAAGCCAGAAACTTTGAAGAGGTAAGAGGTGGGTGCGCCATCAGAACTCGGGGAACGGGGCAGTAACATCTAGGAAGAGCTGGAGCATGCGCAGTGCTTTGGGCCCCCTCTGCTACGGAACTAATTGGGTGGAGTTCTTAGCGTGGTAATTAGGCAAAGGCAACTTTCAGACGCTTTGGGCCTCATCTGCGCAGGCGCTAGCCTCGTGGTCAGGCTGGAGCCGGTTCAGGGCGGTTGACTTGCTACCTACCTTAGCGTCTTCCGGCTCTGGCTGGTTCTGCAGTTTTCCTTGTGTGGCGTCTGCCTTAGTTTCTGTTAAGCAAGCACAGCAGTGGGCATAGACTGATGGACTGTGGTGCAGAAATGAAAGTAGGTTAGTCTCTGCACAAGCGTGGGTCTCTTCCCGGTGACCCCACCACTACCGCTGGAAACACTCTCACTGCCAGTGATGGAAAGGATTCTCCTCCGTCCTTGCTTCTTTGCATCACTTCTGATTAGTCAGGCCTGCGTTTTGGATCCTTGCCCTGGCTACCCGGTAAGTGAAACAGCTACTTGATTGTGACTTGTATAGTGAGAGGCAACCAGGACTCACAGTGACTGCTCCCTCAAAAACAGGGAGAAACATGGATTTGCAGATTTGCATGTGAGAGTCCTGTGTGTTTGTTTCTGTGTGCTTAGATAGCATTTGATATAATTTTGTTAAGTGTAAATCATGCTGTCAGTGACATTGCGTCTAAAATATCTTACACTATGATTTGCTAAGTATTTTAGTGTATACACCAAGTACATAATTGCGATGTGCGCGAAGGATTTTTCCCCCACTCAGGAAGGTGTAGTCTGGGAGATAAAACTAGCCTATATGAATATATCTAGGGAATACGGTGAGACAGCCTATATTAAGTTTTGCAGTTATTGACACAATTGATAAATGCTGGGGGAACTTAGAAAGGAGTGATTTAAGCGATTGGAAGAGCTAAGAAGCATTCATAGCAAAAGTACTAATTGAAATGGACTTTAAAAGATGGATAATATTTATTACATATTGTCTACAAGTCAGTATATGGACAAGTATGCTTACGTTAGTAATTATGAGTATATCATCATCCAAAACAAGAAGCACTTGGTTAGTGAGTGAGTTGGTGAGTAAACTGTATATAGCTCATTTCATGGGTGGATTCAATTTTTCTCAAATAATCTGTTGATTTTTATGATACGATTCTGAGCTAAAATAACTCCAATTATTTTATAAATAAACTTTTTAATGAAGTAGGTATACATAAGAAATAGTGTACAAGTTATGTGTATACATGTTGATAAAAATTCACAAAGTGAACAGACCAGCACACAGATTAGGAAACATAATATTTTCAGTATCCTAAAAGCCCCAGTTGTGCCCCTTCTAATCACTGCCTTCACAAAGGTAACTGATATCATGACATCTCTTGCCATAGAGTCTATATAAATAGAATCATGCAGAATGCGTTCTTTTGTTCTAGCTTTTTCCACTCAGAATTATATTCATGAGATTTATCCATGCTCGTGTTTATTTTCCCTCATTGCTATGTAGTACTCTGTTGTCACAATTTATCCATTCTATTGAGCTCATTTTCATTGTTTCCAATTTTTGGCTTTAACAGTATTCCTCAGTATTCTTTTTGTGAACATATGCATGCTTATTTTTTAAGTAAACATTTAGGAGTGAAATTCCTAGGTCATAGGGTATGAATGCTTTAAGTTTTAGTGGATATTAACAAATCGTTTTCAGAAATGGTTGCTCGAATTTACACGTCCTCCGGCTGTGTGTGAGGATTCTGTCCTCCAAATCCTTCCCAATGCTTGATGTTAGCAGCTTATTTGTTTTTGTGTCTGTTTGTTTTAATATTTATCACTCTAGTGCTTGTGTAGTGGTTTCTTACTATAGCATTAACCTGGATTTACTAAGACGAGTAATGTGTTAAAATGTTAACGAATCACACTTGGGTCCGCTTGCCTGTTTATAGTAAAGCCAAACTACTGACACCTGGTTGCGGTGAAGGAAAGTGCCGTGTTTATTTCAGGGAACCAAGCAGGGAGTTCAGGGCAGCTAGTGCTCAAAACACCTGAACTCCGCCATGGCTTTCAGCCAAGCAATTTTAAAAGCAAGGTGACGGAGGGGAGTTGTAGGGTGTGATCGTTGGTGGCAAAATTCTCTGATTGGTTGATGGTAAAGTAACAGCGCGGCGACACAGGGGTTAACATTATCAATCCTCAGGCTCCAGTAGGTTGTGCTTATGGTCATCAAGTAGTTACCGTCTTCCATTTGGTGGGGTTTTAGCATCTGTAAAACAACTCAGGAAATGTGTTTCAGATACTGTTACCCAGGTACTTCAGAAAGGAGCCAAAGCAGAGGACATGGGGGGAAGGGGTCTGTCCCAGGAAGGCCCCATAGGCTCCTGCTCATTTACAAAAACACCTTTCCATGTGCTTTTTTTTTTTTTTCTTTTTGCGGTACGCGGGCCTCTCACTGTTGTGGCCTCTCCCGTTGCGTAGCACAGGCTCCGGACGTGCAGGCTCAGCGGCCATGGCTCACGGGCCCAAACCCGTGTCCCCTGCATCAGCAGGCGAGCTCTCAACCACTGCGCCACCAGGGAAGCCCTCCATGTGCTTTTTGAACACTTGTATATCTTTCACTTTTTGGATGAAATTGGCTGTCCATACCTTTTGTACATTTTTTATATGGTTGTCTGTTGTCATTGCTTTATTGTTCTTTCTATATTCTGAATGAGTTCACCTTATATTCTTTGTGTTAGAAATATTTTCTACTTTTTAACTTACCTTTTCACTCTCTTATGTTTCTTGATTAACAGTGGTTTCAGTTTTAATGAGGTCCAGTTTATCAATTTTTCCTTTATGTATGGTTGGTGCTTTTGTGTGTGTTGGTTTGTGTGTGTGTGTGTCCGTCCGTGTGTGTGTCCTGCTTGAAACATATGGATATCGAATTGACCAAGCATCAGTTTTTGATAAAAACATAATCTCACCAATGTACTGTAGTGGAATTTTTTCACAGAACAAGTGACTGAATTTCTGTGGGTCTCATTTTAGTCTTTCTTTTCTGTTCCATGGTCAGTTTTGTGGACGAAAAATTAATCCGTTGGTCTAAGAAAGAAATGGAAATTTTTATTTGAGTCAAATTTGAGGATTATATCGCAGGAAGAGCATCTCAGAAAGCTCTGAGAACGGTTCCACCCGTTAGAAGTCAAGGCACAGTTATATAAGGTTTTTGAGACAGAGAGCTATACATTAAATGATGTACTGTCGACAGTTTACACGATCCAGATCTGTGTCATCGTAGCCCCTTACAAGATCAAGAAGGAATGTTTTAAGGATTTGTCTTGTTGATGCTAGGAGAACGTTGCTCTTTATGGTTGAGCATATTTTTACTGATGGGGGAGGTTTGGTCGATGCATAACGCAGATACACAAAGCACAGTCCGGGAGAGAGAGGAGGCCAAACGGCAGAGAAAAATTTTTTTATGTTTAAATTTTTCTTGTCTTGCCATAAAATATGAATTTCATTTCACAGTTTTTATATGCTTGCAGGTATAGAAAACTGCTGGTCTCTTTAGATGGCAAATGATGTTAAAGAATCCACTTCCATGCAAAAATCAAGTCCAGGGTATTTCCAGGGAATGTGATCTAAAGATAACTCCAAAAGTGTGGTTGTAAAATCATTCTCTCACATTTCTCCTCTAATCATTTGTTGAATACCTGTTAAGTCCATTCTATTTTCTTCATTCCTATAACCCTCACTGATTTGCCCAGGTTAGTTCCTGCCTAGGTTATTTCAGTCGCCTAGCACTGTTTTCCCTGCCTCCCCCACAGTTAAAGAATAATCATTCCCCTCTTTTAGTCCTTCCAATTACTTCCTTTCTTACAAAGTGTGGCCCAGCTTCTGAATATGAGAAGCAGGGCCATTGCCTACACCACTGTTTTATTTTATCTCTTTCGTTTCTTGCATTTATCTTACAGCAGAGTCGATAGTAGTTGCCCAGACCTTAAGGTTTAGTTCCACAAATCTGTGTCTTTACCCTTGTGTTGCCTCTATGAGAAATCTTCCACTCACCTCCTGACAAGCTCTTACTCATTCTTAAAGCCCCAGCTCAAATTATAAATTCTGTATGAAGCTGGTTCTCATTCCTTCCTGACAGAAGTTAACCATTCACTTCTATTTACAGGGTGCAAACTGATATCATTTCTACTGTATCATATCCATCTTCATACCCCAAATACCTGGCAAAGATTAGATGCTTAATAAGTATTGGTTGAATTGAATCAAATTGATGAATTTTGATTTTCATCTAACATTACTCATGCCCTTTCACACACACAAACACACAAAACCCAAATAGATTTAGATTTAAATGTTAAATATTAAAGCTTAGACATGGTACAGGATAAAATTGAATATTAAACTTCAATATTTAGAAAGCACAGAGAAAAATCACAAAAAAGAATGTCTATTTTTAAAATACTTATTATAAAAAAATTTTAGTAAACCGTTTTAAAGGGAGCACACTGAAACTTTACATACCTATCAAGATCTTTTAATATTTGCTTCATCTATCTCTTTTTTCCATTTTTTTCCTCTGCTGAAAAGTATTAAAGTAAATCAGTGATGGCAGGTCATTTCACTTTTACCTCTATCAGTACATATTGTTTTAAATATAAACGTTTTCTTACAAAACCAAACTGTCATTATCACACCTGACAAAATAAATAATTCTTTTTAAGTGTCACTTAATATTCATTGTATAATCAAATTTCCCTGATGATCTCCATGATTATTATACTTGGTCCACCCATTGCATCTGTTCTTTATATCTCTTGAGTCTTTTTTTTTTTAATAAATTTATTTATTTTATTTATTTATTTTTGGCTGCACTGGTGCTTTGTTTCTGTGCACGGGCTTTCCCTAGTTGCGGTGAGCAAGGGCTACCTTTCGTTGCGGTGCTCAGGCTTCTCATTGTGGTGGCTTCTCTTGTTGCGGAGCATGGGATGTAGGTGCGCGGGCTTCAGTAGTTGTGGCATGCAGGCTCAGTAGTTGTGGCTCACGGGCTTAGTTGCTTCATGGCATGTGGGATCTTCCCAGACCAGGGCTCAACCCGTGTTCCCTGCATTGGCAGGCGGATGGATTCTTAACCACTGTGCCACTAGGGAAGCCCTCTCTTGAGTCTTTTTTATTTCTCTGCAGCCCACCTACTTCTCCCTTTCCTCCCCTCATGTTATTGAAGTTTTGCAAAAGCAGGTTAGTGGTCCTAAAGAATATTCCACATTCTGAATTTGTTTATTCACTTTTTCTTTTCAGTGTCATTTAACTAACTTCTAATTTATCTCCTATAAATGAAGTTAGCTGTGAATCTTGATTAGATTTAGGTTCCGCATTTTTATTTTGTGTCTTTGTTTTGCAAAAGCACTTTATAGGTAATACTGTGTGTCATGTTGCATCACATTTCAGGACCACAATGATTGCTTGTTCCATCTTTAGTGATGCTAAGACTAATCAGTGGATACAAGTCTTGGCAGTCCAACCCTATCATTATGAAACATCTCATAACTTTTAATTTACTGTTTTCATTACTTTTTATGATCATTGCCTGAATCCATTATTTATTTCATTAGGAGCTGCAAAACAAGATTTCCTATTTTGTCAGTCCTCCTACATTTCTAGCTGGTATTCTTCAGCAAAGAAGAACTTTTTTTCATCCACTAGAGATATTTGATTATCTTGAAATATATTGAACACAGGAAAGGCAGAATAATGTCCTTCATCTTAAATGGCCGGTTTTCAGAGTTATTGCCTTAGTTACTTCCAATGATGTCCAATGAGACATTTTTTTGAACTCATAGAATTTTATATATTCAGTATGTTTTAATCAGTTGTATTCATCAGATTGTTGGTGTTCAAATTTTTTCCTTTGAGCAAAGGGGGCTTCTGAGTTTGTCTTTTTTTTTCTTTTTCTTTTTTTTTGCATTAACCTATTATTCTTGGAAACTTCCTTGCTTTCTGGTACAAGATATCTCAGCCTAATCCTATATATTTACAGCTCTACACCTGGAATCAGCTAGTCTTCCAAGGAGCCCTGGGTGCCAAGTTACTCATTGCTAATGGGTTGTCATTGATTCCAGGCTTTTTCAGTGGACAGAGCTAGAAAATAAAAGACAAAATAATCAAGAGTCCATACTGATAGTTCCAATTCATATGTAACATTACAGTATTTTTATTTAAGTTTTTTTATTTGATCCTTATATCTGTTTTCTTTTACACTAAATTTTTGGGCGCTAAAAGCAGTACTGTGATTTCTAACTTGGATTTTTCTATACATAAAATAGATTTAAAAATTCACTATAATGAATAGTAGTTCACTGTATAGTAAAGTAGTATATAGTATAGAATATAGTAGTTATAGTGATTCACAGTATCGCTATAACTATTAATAATTGGACTGCATAATAAAATTTAGTATATACGTATTACTAATAATGTAAACATAGAAATTATCCCACAAGAATAGTACAGATTCTGTGTTGTAAAGTCACTTGAAATAATTCTTATCTGTATATTTATATTGCAACTTGATATATAGTAGAACTCTCAATCAAGTAGGAAGAATAAAGGCATTTTTGACATAAAATGACTCAGGAAATTTACTTTCCATATACTCTATATTAAGAAATTTGTTGAAGATTTCCCTCAGTAAAAAAATAAAATAAGAAAGATTTAGGAACCATGAAATAATGCATTAACTTTAAGAGCACAGAGTGGAGACTTCCCAAAGTGGCAGACAGCTGCGGTTCTAGAGAGCAACCAGTACAGACTGGAAAAGAATCCTCAAAGTTTTAGACAGGGAGATAGCTGGAACAACAATATATATTCCATGCACAGTTCAATAGAATGCTTGAAATATTGGAGTAATTTAAAGATGTAATACAGGTACTAGGTAGAAGAAATTGAGAGGGCGCTTAAAAAAACTAAAAGTCTATGAGAAGGGAAATGTGATTACAGTAGTTTCATTGGTTCTGCAGTGAACCTTCCAAACTGATACTAATTTGATGTTGCTTAGTGATTTTTAACTTTTAGCATCAATGTATGGAAAAAGCACAGAAGATTTAATTATGGTTATGGAGAAGAATATAAAAATTAATATCATTGACTATGTAATAATACAGATAGCAGAATTTAGAAGGTAAAGGGATGGGGGAGATGGGCAAAGAAAGAGCAAGTGCATTAATAGCTTCCTCTTACAAAGAATGAAATCAAGAGATTCTAACCATGAAGCAGAGATTTTAGTGTATTATTTGAATACACAGAGGAAACTTATAATCATAAAAAGAACTGAAGCAGAAACTATTAAAATGTGTGCTTTGTGGGAACAGCATTAAGACTGAGAAGTGTAGGGCTGGGAGAGGTAACTTACATTTTTTGTAAACCATTGGGTAGTAATGTATTTATTTTATTTTATTTATTATTTTTTAAATTATTTATTTATTTTTGGCTGCGTTGGGTCTTCCTTGCTGTGCGTGGGCTTTCTTTAGTTGCGGTGGGCAGGGGCTACTCTTCGTTGCGGTGCCCAGGCTTCTCATTGTGGTGGCTTCTCTTGTTGTGGAGCATGGGCTCTGGGCACGCGAGCTTCAGTAGTTGTGGCTCATGGGCTCTAGAGCGCAGGCTCAGTAGTTGTGGTGCATGGGCTTAGTTGCTCTGTGGCATGTGGGATCTTCCCGGACCAGGGATCAAACCCGTGTCTCCTGCATTGGCAGGTGGATTCTTAACCACGGCGCCACCAGGGAAGCCCAGTGATGGAGTTATTTTAAAATGAAATGGAATGCTTTGATTCAAGTGTATAATATTAATATTTACAATAGTAGTGTTAGATCACAAAATTACCACTTCAGGAAGTATACTTCACAGTATGAAGCTGGGGATAGTCTCCCAGGATGCTAGTTATAGTTTGAATTATTGAAAGTAGTGAAAGAATGATGGTCAGTATGGAGCCCAGAAAATAGAAATGCCACCAGTGAGTAATTAGTGTGCCTAGATAAATAGAGATAAAATGATATAAATGAAATACGAGCTATATTCAAAGAATGAATGAAAATGTACCTGGTAGGACTCTGAATCAAAGGAAAGAAATGACTTGCTCTTTATGAGAAACAAATTTTATAAAAAGCAATACTCAGGGCTTCCCTGGTGGCGCAGTGGTTGAGAGTCCGCCTGCCGATGCAGGGGACACGGGTTCGTGCCCCGGTCTGGGAGGATCCCACATGCCGCGGAGCGGCTGGGCCCGTGAGCCATGGCTGTTGAGCCTGCGCGTCCGGAGCCTGCGCGTCCGGAGCCTGTGCTCCGCAACGGGAGAGGCCACAACAGTGAGAGGCCCGCATACCGCAAAAAAAAAAAAATAATAAAATAAAATAAAAAGCAATACTCAGACATATCTATGGATTGGTAAAAAGTTATGAAGTTAAAAAAAAAAGAGAGATTACCACAAACATCCAGTCAGGCTTCCTTTTTAAGTTGACTTAGAAAGACAAAGACATTGTGCTGTCCTAGGACTTCCGTTTCCCAACATTTCATTAGTATATGATCACCTATATAGGGTTGGATAAACAAAAGTAGTGACCCAGGAATTTGATATAGAAACAAGTTATTGTTTCATATGAAAAGAACAAAAGAAATTCTCAGATACTTAAGGATTCAGAGTCCCCCACCAATGAAAACCACATTCTGAAACAAACCCTTAAAAGGAAGGCAGCGTGGTGCTGACCTTAAAAGCAAGAAGTGAAACCATATCTCCTGGTTCAAATGTTAATTCATTTCAGTTCTTGGTTGCATGAGGCTGCTCTTGCATTTCTAGAACTTCTAGTCATCCAGAAGCAAATAGCATTCCTCTCTGCAAAACAATAACATCATACTAAGCCACAGCATACCTCTAAAACTTTCATATGAAATGTTAAACACATGATTAGAAATAGCCAGAATAAAGTGTGAAAACACATACATAACACAAATTAAAAATACAGAGAAAAACATTAGAGACGTGTAGGTTGTGGTGAAAAGGTCTAACATACATGTAAGTAGAATCCCCAGAAAGAGGACAGAGAGAATGGGAAGACCAATATTTGAAGAAATAACAGCTGTTTATTTTCTTGTAAAAGACGTCAAGTCATGGAGTCAAGAAGCATTACAAACCCCAAACAAGATAAATATAAAGTAAAGAATACTTAAGCAGAGCATAGTAAAACTGCCAAAAGCCAAAGTAGAAGGAAGAAACATAAGGAGGCCAGAAAAAAAGGACATAATATGTAGAAAGAAAGAAAAAAAAAAAAAAGCCTATCAGCTGATATCTCTAAAGTAACATTGGAAGGCAGTTGATAAGATTGTATCGCAAAGTAGCTGATAGAAAATAGCTGCCAGCCTAGAGGTCTATGCCCAGCAAATGTACCCTATAAAAATGTTGGTGAAAAAAGACATTTTCAGACACTTTAAAATTTTGAGAATTAACCACAAGCAAATTTGTAACAAAGAAACTTTACTCCAGGCAGAAGAAAAATTATCCCGGTGGAAACTTGGAGGTGCAAGAATGAATGCAAAGCAATAAGGGTAAATTTGGATAATTCTAAAAGAACATTAAATATATAAAATCATCATCATCTTTTGTGGAATTTAAAATGTAGTGAGAATTAAAATTTCACAAGCCATTACTATTATTAAAATAAAGCTGGTCCCCGGTTCCCAAAAGAGCCAGCCTATTTCTTTATATTTATGCCTGATGTATAGCCCGTCAGCACCTTCCCTTCTTGGTGACAACTGCACTTTAATTTTTGTCCCCCTAGAGCCTCACATCTGTTGAAACAATCTTCTCAGCATCTCAGCCGCATCTTCTAGGATCAGTAGGTGCTTCAGGGGGATAAGAGGTCTCAAATGCTGCAAATCTTCACTACATTGCTAGTGATCCCAATTCTTCATTTTATTTTTTAAAATTTCGTCCAGCTTTTCTAGGTGTTTTCTATAGACAGTTTGAGCTAAATTACATGTTCTACCATTACCAGAAATGGTATGTACATTTTAAAACTTAATAATTACCCTCTTCATTATTAGAATTTATCTTTCCAAATCACTAGAGTATGAAATAGATAGATATAGAATACAAACTCCTAGAGATCTAAAACTACTGAAACAGCAAGGTCAACATAAGAATAAAAAACATAAAGCAAAATAATTGAGGTAGTAAAAAAAAGGCATATCTGATAGAATAATCAGTATGAGTTGAAAAACTCATTTACAAGAAGAGAAAAAGGGAGACGCAAGAGGGAAGGGATATGGGAACAGATGTATATGTATAACTGATTCACTTTGTTATAAAGCAGAAACTAATACACCATTGTGAAGCAATTATACTCCAATAAAGTTGTAAAAAAAAAAAGAAAAAATGAGCAAATAGGATTAAAAAAATAAATCCATCTGAATATTATTTACAGGAAGTACACATAAAGAAGCGTAATTCAGGAAGTTTAAAAAATGAAGAAATATAAAGTATATACATGCAATTAAAAGAACGGAGGCTTTGATTTTTCTTTCTCAAAGTAAAATGTATGATTAAAAATGAAGTATTAGATCAATTAAAAGTCTACACGGGGACTTCCCTGGCGGTCCAGTGGTTAAGACACTTCCAATGCAGGGGGTGCAGGTTCGATCCCTGGTCGGGGACCTAAGATCCCACATGCCTTGGAGCCAAAAAACCAAAACATAAAACAGAAGCAATATTGCAACAAATTCAATAAAGACTTTAAAATTGGTCCACATCAAAAAAAAAAGTCTGCGTGAATGATTTCTCTGCAATAAACATATAACTATTAAATCATATAACTGTGTAAAATATTAAAGGAAAAATACCTGACAGACAAGAAAAAAAAGTAACAAAATTAGTGGGAGATTTTAACATACTTTCCTCTGTTTTTAGAAAAAAATAAAAGATAACCTAACACAAAAAAGGATGTGGAGCAGTGATTGTACCTCACTCTACCAGCATCACTCAGGGAGCTCTAAATGTGCAGATACCTGGCGCCACCTACACAGATTTGGTTCCAGTTGGTTTAAGGTGTGATCCAGGCATTGTTCGTTTATAAAAGCTTCCCAGGAGATTGCAGTGTGTAGCCAGAGTTGAAAACTGATAACATAGAGGTAGAGAATCTGAATCTTATTCTAATAGTTAATATCCCATATATATTAAATTCTGTATCTTACAGAGAATACCTCGTTAAAAGAACACCCAGAAATTACTTATAAAACTTGCTCACGTACAAAGTTACAAAGAATCCTCAGTAAAATCTGTAATGTAAAAATGTATAGTCTATATTCTCTAATAACAATATGGTAAAGTTACATTGGAGATAAAATTAAAAGTACATTTTAACAACTCTTGACTCAAAGGAAAAGTCCAAACTATTATTTAACACAATATTTAGAAACTAGAATAGTGATAAATTGTAATTATTAATTATATTAATATAATTTTAATTATTAAATATTATCATATGAGCATATATAGTATTTATGGCTAATGTATTCCTTAGAGAAAAAGTAATACTGCTGAATTATTTCATTGCTAAATGAGATAGAGCATGGAGAGGAAAGAACTAAAGCATCTGGCTTGTGATTCATTCACTCCTTCTAGTGCAGGGACATTCCCAGAGGGAGGAAAAAAGCAGATGATCTGGTTAATCTCTTGTCACCTAGACTTCTGGGTAAACGGACTAATAATATTCGCTAGGAGGAAAACCCTTATCTACAGAATTCCCTTAGAAGAGTATCACTAGCTAAAGGGTTAGAGTAAACAAAGTCAAAATCTATAGAAATGTGAGGCATGGCTCACTGGAAAATGGCATATAAGCTACTCAACTCTGGGTATAAAACAGAGATTTTACCTAACTTAAATGTTCCTCCTGCTATGTGACAAAACTTGTGAAGTCTGTTTAGGAACCTCATCTATTATTCTGGACCAGAAAGTACATGTTTGACATGGGAAGAAAGTGTCTGAGAAAACACCCTTAAAAGTCCCAGACTCTATCTACTTTGAGCCCTTTGGAGTCCTTGTGTTACCAAACTCAGGTTCGGCTGCTTGCAGCTCGCAAGCCAGTACTTGAGAGACAAGTGTTGGTTGGAAAAGGAAAGGTTGCAACCTGGGGAGAAGATGGATTCGTGCCCCAGGACCAACTCTTGGCCACGAAATTTTTTAAAGGGCAAAAGAGGAAATAATCTCAGTCATTAAGGTAGGGGGTCAGATGCTTCATCATTTTCCATTGAATACAAACTTTCTCTAGATGCTATCTTGTTCACATAGTTTACTTGCAAGATTACTGAAGGGAAGGCTGGGGAGAAGATCTAGTCTTCTGTTAACTACTTAGTCTTCATTCCTACTTCTTTAATTTAACACAAGAATCAACAGGTTAGATGAGGCATTGTGTGATCAAAAGATATGAGAGGTGTGCTTGGGCTGAAATTTAGTGAGTCTTGGGGGCACCTGGTGTGAAGGTTAAATTAAAATATAGCTTGGTGAAGTCTATTTTCTGCTAGCTTTCAGGGGCTGCTTACAAATCCCCACTGTCAGACATCACTCCATTCCTGTGGGATTAGGGACCAAGGTATATCTTCTGCAGCCGCTTTAGGCTGAGAAAGAACGTTGAGGTCTTTGAGTGGAAGATGCCATCACGGGTCTGTAGCATCTCTTTGCTGAGAACTTCAGTGGCCCGCTTTCATATACAGGGAGAACAAGGCACAATTATTTTGATGTCCACAAAGATACAGATTATTATGAGCAATAGTGTTAATCCCATCCTCTTGAGGCCAGTTCTTAGAATTGTGCATGCCATAGATTCAGTACTGCTCGAGATGGAGCAGCTTATGTCATGACTGCAGGCTGGTCATCACACAGTTAGGTTTTCTCTTCTTGTGGCAATTGTAGTATCTATAAAACAACTCAGTACTGAGCAGATACTGTTATTTATGTCCTTTAGGGAGGAACTAAAAATTCTGTGACTCTATTGTCCCAATCATTAACTGCTTGAATCTGCTCTTTTGTGACTCAGGGGAGGCCTGGGAGACTTCATCTTTTCTCAAAACAGGCAGGGGACTTGGAGGAGGGGCTTTTGTACCTGGGAGGGCCTTGCAGGGTCCTGCTCAGTTTCACTTGTAGCATTGAAATTATTAGTAAAGTTTGATCCTGAGCAAGAACTTCGATCTGTGGACATCAGATCTGACAATCCAAATTATTTGTATTATTTCTGAAAATAAATGAAGTAATGTTGTCTCCTAGATATTGAAAATAGAATACTATAATAAATTTAAGGAGGGTAGAGAAAGTAATTGATAAAAACAAAATAAAAAGATTAATAAGAAAATAGAAAGTGGTTGTACTGATAAATCCAAGAGCTATTCATTGAGGAAAATAATCAAATTAATGAATGACCAACTGGTCTATTTATTTACTCTAGAGGATTGCTGTGGAGCTCTTTTTTTGTATAGCTCCTTTATCTCTGCCCCTCAGATTTTGGCTGCCTCAGCTTGCCCAAGCTTTGACCTCTCCTGAACTCAGCTAGTCTCTCATGCTCTGCTCGGGTTCTCCATCTCTGGTGTGATCTAGAAAGTCTCTCCAGTACAGTAAACTGGGGCTATCATAGGGCTCACCTCACTTGCTTCCTTTTCCTCCCAGCACTTAGTTCTGCTGTCCAGTGTCTGAAAACAGATGTTTGATTTGCTTTGTCCAGTTTATGATGGGAGGACAGGTCTGATACCATCTGCTTATTCATTTCATGGAAAAGTATATAAAAGCAAGAAAAACATAAAAATAAAGGAAGGGAGCACGAGAAAAAGATAGTTTGCAAAAGGGAAAAAGCAGAAGAAAAAACCCTCAAATCCAAATTTATGAGTAAAATGATAAATTCTCATATTCCAGTGCAAGTAGAGGAGTAATAAATGTCATCAAAAACAGAAAAAAGAATAAAGTTGTTTTAAAAATTCAACTCAAAGCACATTGAGAAAACTAATAAAAATAGATAATTCACTACCTAGTTCCAGACACACACACACACACACACCAGAAAAAAATTTAATTTAGAAAGAGAGGGGGGATATTACAGCTTATCTTTTAAATATATGAGAAATATTTTTACAATTCTATAATTTTACATTTAAAATGTGAATAAAATAAGTTAATTTCTATAAAAATACAAATTGCCAAAATTAACTCAAGGGGTAGAAAAACAAAAATAATAATAACCTTGGAAGATATTGCAAATATTCTAAGAATAAAAAAACAGAAAAGCCTATGTTCTTATCTTTTTCATTTCCTCAACATGATGGTCCCAGATAATTTTGCAGACTAGTTCATTAAACCTACCAAAGGAATCCAAATCTTAATCACCTTAATAGTTAAGGTGAATAGAAAAAGAATGAAAACTCCAGAACTTATTTTTGCAAAGCTAGTGTTTATGTGATGCCAAATATATAATAATGGTTGATCAGTAAAGGAAAATGACTATCTGAAATTCATGAAACAGAATAAATGTAAAAGTTACTTGGAAAATCTTACCCAAAACAGAACAAAAAACAGGGTACAGACAAAAACTCTTAAAAGTATAATTCTGTGATCATAAATACTGCATATAATGTCAGAATACACAAATGCATTAATGAATCAACATTGTCGATCTTGAAAGAGATCTAAAAATACTTGTAGGAAATAAATTAAATGATAAAAATGACATTATTTAACAGAAAAGAATGAATTATTCAGAAATTGTTTAAGAATAACTAGGTAACCACAAAAAATATGTAAAAATCTCATTCTACCTCATACTTTACAACAAGATTTTTAGTGGTTTAAAATTTTAAAACGGACTTATGGAAGCCTAGCAAAAATGGTGGAGAATACTTATGTAATTTTACAGAAAGGGCTGATTTCTATCTATGACATCCAAGGAGAAACCATAATATTTATTTTGATTGATAAATTTGACTATCTAGGGAAATATTTGTAGCTATAATACATTAACAGGAAACTGGCAACTTTTGCTGCTGGCCATAATGGAGTAACAGGGATTACCCTCCCATCTGAAACAAATTTGAAAAAAAATAGATAACATTTATGAAACAGTGCTTTTCAGGCATTGCATATAGGCTGCACAGGAGAGTGATCTTTGAAAGAAGGGAAAAAATTGAGATGAGCCCTGCAATCGCCCAGTTTTTATTGCCTGCAGAGAGTTGCCAGGTTGCAAAGCAGAAAGGGGGAATCCAACCAGCGCCTGGTGGTCTCCCTGGGTTAAGAAGATGCTTGAGTATTCAGGGAGGACAAAGAGCTAGAATTCATAGGGCAGAGGACTGGGGAAGAGAAAGCAGCACAGCGAAGGGCTCTGGAGGTAGGCAGAGACCCCCTTGTGTGTGCCCCGGCATCCTGACAGAACACGTCTATGAGGAATTACCCAAAGCTGGGGAAAGAACCCCTATAGAGGAGTGATGAAACAATTCCTAGTTTTCACAGGGCTGGGAATAGTTCATATTCACAGCCACAGTGGAGAAACCTGCTGGTATTCAGGGTATCAGGTTGAGTCCTCGGCAGTGGGGACAGATTAGCTCTAGACTCAAGGCTCCTCTGTTCTGCTGATCAGTGATTTCTAGAAGCAAACCTAAAAAGGGTTAAACTTTTCCAAGTAACTTCACGGTGTACCAGAATAAAGCTCAATATTTAGAAGGTTTTTTTTTAAGTTAAATAATAAAAAGTACTTCGTTGCATATTAACTAACTTTTATATACTGCTTTCCAGTTCACGAAATGATTCTCATAAACATTCTGTCACCTTAGATGTGGGTTCCTTGTATTTACAAATGCAAATATATGAGTGAAATAGGATCAAGGTGATCTGAATATTTGACAGTCCTCATACATATGAGACATATCTTGGTACTTTTGTTTGTAAAACTCAGTTTAGAGGTGGCTTTCTTGGAGGTGGACTGACAAATATTTACAGAAACTATGTTGCAAAAGGACTCCTTTGTGACTGAATAAAGCGCAGGATGCATTTATGACTTAGACTTGTCTCAAATCTCATCCCAAAGATCAAGTTTTCTTCAGTGAGGGTACTAATTATTCAAGGCAGTAGTGAAAACTGTTAGGTAGTTTAATTTGGTGACAGGTCTCTTTGTGTTGCAAGATGCTTTAACACACTGACAGCTGATTGTTTTCTTATTTGCCAACTGTGCTAGTGCCAAGGTCAACTGACTAATATAGTTGGAAGTGGGGGAAGAGGGGAACATCCAAAACCTTAGGAAGTTGCTTTTGGGGAAGATAGTTTTGATATGTGTGCAATTGTTCACTGATCAGAAAGAAAAATGGCAGGTGTTGCATAACTGCTAAGGCTTTTAGTGTTTATTTAAGGCACATTTAATGGTCTCATCAATTTAAGCAGTGAAATAAAATACATTCATTATTAATAAAAAACTTACAAAAGCATAATGTGTGCAAGGAACACCTAAACAGATTCTACATGCAAGGTGTAAAATAGCCAAGCTGGAATAAAAAAGGGCACACTCCTATAAATTACCAATGAATCTTTTCAAAAGTTAACTTCTTCCTAGTATTTAAGTAGTTTTCATGTTATCAAATTGCCTTTTCATACATAATATTGTGTGTTGTTAAATGTTCTGTTTGATATTAATCATTGGCGGTTAGTTTTTTTCCTTGATAGTCAATATTATTATTTCATTTAATGAAACATAAACACTGCCCTGTTGCTTAACAGAGGCTTACATCAATGAGTCTTTCAGCCACTCTTCAAAAGGGGACATGATCAATTTTTTAGAAAGACATATTATATAAAACACAACTACAAGTGGATAACAAATAAATTGCTCTAGTCTTTTTGAATACCATGTTTATTAGTGAAGAAAGGTATACATTATTATTCTTCATGCCTTAATGATCAGTTTCTTCTTTCTAGGACTAATCCTTAATATCAAACTTATGACAAAGATAATTTTGAAAGACATGGTAAACTTATTGATTTTTGTCTTTGAATAGAGATGGAGTCAAAACTCATCCTGTATTCCTGGCAGTTCTGCTTACCACCATCTTCCTGTGTATTCCTCTCTGTTCAGGTTTACTGCCTGTCACTAATGAAGTTGTGAGCATAGAAAGGACTTAAGGCTTTTGTCTTATTATCTGAAAATAAACGGTGATTTTCGTCTTTCTCCTCAAGAAACATGCTTGCCACAAGATAAGGGTGTTATAGAGAGAGAAGGACAATCGTTAATTGCTTCTCATTTCTCCTTCTTTGTAATGGGTACAACAGAAAGAGATAATAGAAAACAAAGTAAAAATAAAGCCCTCTGATGCAGAATGAGATCAGATTTAATTGACTAGGGTGTCTTCCTCTTGGTTTCTGTAAAAGTATTTTCTCTTCCAAAGCTTCTCAAGAAATGCATCCCCAAAATGATCTATCTCTGCTTCTAATATGTCAGACTCAGAATATATTTTTTTGCAGTGAGAGATACTGGGGAAATTGAAAGTTAGAATTAAAAGGAAGCTAGGAGGAAAATTAATATTTTTGCTTAGAGGCATTCATAAAATCTTTGCTTCTTAGCAGAGTGATGAAAAAGTAAACAGTTTTATTTCAGGGAATAGGAATTCAGTATCAACCTTTGTTTAATGCCTTAGAAACAATAGAGAGGGCAAAACGATCCATCACATCCGATCCACAGTAAAACCTTTGGAAGTAATAGGAAGAGCTTTTGCTTGCCAGTCATCTGAGTGGAAGCTGGAAAATAGAGACTTGAATTGACCACTAAATAAATAAAACTAATTGTTGGACATCAACTTTTTAAACAACCAAATGCCGTTCAAACCAAGTCTCTGGAAAATTACTTCAGAATTAAAATCTGCCTATTGGACCAAACAGGCAACCCGTTAGCAGAAAACCCAGACCATATGAAAATGGCACAATTTTAATGCTACTACAACAAAAGTAACAAAAAGTTCCACAGAAGGAAGCTTGATTAAGTCCCTACGTGTCATTCAGTTTACTGCTTATCATGCAGTGTGCATTACACTGTCAAAACATTGTTCTTTGAATATACAACCTCATCTTCTATTGAGGGGAGTTTGGCAGTATTTATAATTTATGCCTTTACTTTTTGACATAGCCATCCCATGTCTTAAGTATCTACACCAGTTTACAATGGGAAACGTATGAAAAGACTTGTGTTCAAGTGTTTTATTCTGGCACTATACATAATAGTGGAAGATTGGAAATGACTCAAATGTGCAAGAAATAGACAATGACTGAACAAATTATTACACCTCAGCACATTGAAATACTATGCAACATCATATAAGAATGAAGATTTCTATGTATAGATATGGAGTGGTCTCCATTAAATATTGTTAATTAAGAAAAGCAAGGCAGGGACTTCCCTGGTGGCACAGTGGTTTAGAACTTGCCTGCCAATGCAGGGGACACGGGTTCGAGCCCTGGTCCGGGAAGATCCCACATGCCACAGAGCAACTAAGCCTGGGCACCACAACTACTGAGCCTGCGCTCTAGAGCCCACGAGCCACAACTGCTGAGCCTGCATGCCACAGCTACTGAAGCCCACATGCCTAGAGCCTGTACTCTGCAACAAGAGAAGCCACTGCAATGAGAAGCCCACGCACTGCAATGAAGAGCAGCCCCACTCGCTGCAACTAGAGAAAGCCTGCGCGCATTAACGAAGACCCAACGCAGCCAAAAATAAAAATAAATAAATAAATTTATTTTAAAAAAAAGAAAAGCAAGGCATAGAATAGTATATGAAATATACTCCCTTTGGTGAAAGAAGGAAGTTATATACAGATAGATATGTAAGCATAGTTTTGTAAAAAGAAACACTAAAAGTATAAACCAAAAATTAATAAAAATGGTTACTTATAGAGAGTAGGAAGAAATAGGGTAGAGGGACATATAAAGAAGCAACGTTTTTTTTAAAAAAAACTTGTTATATGGTTTTGCATTCCTAAGTGTTTTAAACACCTAAAATAAAAAACAGGAAACAATACCTAAAAATTAAAAACAAACCAAAAGAAAAAAGAACTTAATTGTAGTAAAGCACACAGAGATACGACTTTTTAAAAGCAAATTATAGAATACATTATTTTCTCGATATGGAGTTAGTGGAAAATACTCTTAAGGACAAATAGAACTACAAAGAAATCTTGGATTTTAACAGTAGTCTAATTGAGAGTGATCACATTAATATTATTATTTTGAAACTACTTTATGTTATAGATTAATGAAAATAAGTAATTTTGCTGTTAAGTAACAAATTCAGCTTGAGAAAAAAGACACAGTTGTAAAATCAAAATGTTGAATGAAAGTACTGCAATATTAAATTTGAATTGGAAATGTAAGTATGAACTCGTGAGTTTTTTTCTCATCAAAAAAGTAATGATTGCTCAACAGCAGTGAGCACATCTAGTGCCCAGATTGTGGTCTTTAAATACCATAAGAAATCAGAGCTCTTTGGGGTAATGAATGATTCCATATCTGGGGTGAAAAATATATGAGATGACCTTGGAATATCTAGTTGTAACAGAAAGCAAGAAAACTATCAAAGATAAGTGGATTATGTCAGAGGGATACAGAAATGAACCTAGAGGAAATCTCTTGGCCAAATTTGAGACAATTTGCACATGAAAAAGAATAACGAATGCAATTGATTGTAAAAGATTGAGTATATAAAAATCCATGCATTCATAATGTTACAAAAAGGGATGGAGAAGACAAAATAGAAAACACAACGACCAAGGATACAGTTGGAAGCAACTAGAAGATCAACCCCTTAATTAGAAAATTGACAAGGAAAGGTTTAAATATTTTAAATATTCATTTATGCTGTCTTTCCTTTATAAATTGTATTTCTCAGTAACCAAATAGCCTTAGCTAAAGAGGGACTTCATATATATGCATATACAAAGAATAATAAGGCTTTGTGTGGAAAGAATAATAGAACTAGAAAATACCATTCTTCAACCTCTCATGAAATAATTAGATTCAGGCAGTCATTATCAGTGGATAAAAAGATATGATGAAAAATTGTTAGTGAACTTCATAATGGTGGGCTCAATCTAGCACCATCTAAATCTTCTAATCAATCTTAACATTACTGAAAGTGGAACAAACAGATACTGCTTTTCTCTTTATATGAGACAACGTGAAGTACATAGCACCATTTTTGAAGATTTCTTGGATCCCCCCTCAAAAAGTAAATTTGAACCTAATCAAGACTATCATTTATTTCTATTTGTAGGAAATACAAAGAATAGGAAAACAAACTACACCAAAAGGAAGTTAACTGACAAATCTAAATCACAGACACTCAGTAGGAGAACTGATTCCACTTCTGTGAAAAGTTAATAACATAAAGGGGAAAAAAAGGAGGGAGGCATCAACTTTTGATTAAGAAGTCTTGAGAGGCATGACACTCAGAAGTAAATTGTGAACATTGTTTTCATCCCAATTGGAACAAACCAATTATAAAAGATACTGCTTTAAAAAATATATTGTAGAAGTATGGGCATGAATTGCATATTGATATCAGGAAATTACTTTTTTTTTATGTTTGACAACAGCATTGTGGTTATGTAAGAAAATAGCCTCATAGATGCCTATTGAAGAATGTATGGGTAAAATGTATGAAGTCTGAAATGTACTTTAAAATACTTTAACAAAGAACAAAAGAAGAAAAAGACAAAGCACATATGGAAAAATCTTGATAACTGTTGAATCTGAGTTACAGTGTATATAGGGGTTAGTTATACTATTCTATTATTGTGTATGTTTAAAAGCTTTCATAGTAATTTTTTTAAGTTGCATAACTTTAGTACTTCCTGACCCCCCATATAATTAGTAATTAAGCTCCCTGACTTGAAAAGCAAGCATGTGGTTATAGATATGTTTATAAGTGAATGGGTAGATATTGTACTTCATTTTTTGTCATTAGTTTTGAAATTTTTGCATGTCGAGTCATCCTTTACTCACATGTAAGAAACCATCATATTTTAATGAAAATCCTTTATACTATAAATACCTAACCTTTTTTACACATTTTACATAAGTTTATCTTTGCTAAAAATGGGTTTTCTTAAGTTTGTTCCACCTCCACTAATAATTAATAGGATATTTACTCAATTTTGTAACTGTGAGCAACTCAAGATAGGAACTGTACATTTCTATACTCACATAAAAGAAGAGTTGTAATAGCACTGAAAATAATTGTTAAATATCAGAAGGCTATGTTCCAGAAGTTAGTGTTCTAACCAATTAAAATCGATATCCAAAAATACTAATTGATGTGGTTAACACTAACAATTTCTTTAAGATATCAGTGTGAGGTTTTTTGTTTTTTTTGTGTGTGTGTGTGGTATGCGGGCCTCTCACCGCTGCAGCCTCTCCCGCTGTGTAGCGCAGGCTCAGCGGCCATGGCTCACGGGCCCAGCTGCCCTACGGCATGTGGGATCCTCCCAGACCGGGGCATGAACCCGTATCCCCCACATCGGCAGGTGGACTCTCAACCACTGTGCCACCAGGGAAGCCCACAGTGTGAGATTTTAACAAGGAGACATTTAGTAAAGGGGTAGAAAGTCATGAAGCAAGAGATTAAGTGTTTTTTACATTATGGAGAAACATTTTTAAGCAAGGATCTCATAAGATGTTTATTATTTTTTTCATTTCATTTGTAATTCTGTGTCCATTTCTTATTGTTGATTGTAATATTTGAAATACTGAGCATATATTTCTTAAATTCTATGTCAATTCAAAGAAGGCATTCAAGCAATGGATTTCCTGGCCTATGTCTCAAACTCACTATAAAATCAGAGTGATGACTAATGTTTTCTACTTAAGTCACATATTCTCAGCATTCAGTCCATGAAGGGAGTGTAGTACTTGAATATGCATTTCTTTGAATTAAAGAATTTAGCAGGTCCATTTAGCAGCATTGCTGTAGAGAAAAGCATAACCATAAATGGTAAAAAAAACTCATTGGGTTGACATCAACTACTGAAAACATCAACAAAAAGTAAAAGCTAAAGTTGATGGCTTACAGGAATTCAGTTGGGGAAGAGGATGGAGAAGCAAACATAATAAAGTTAAGACATTGAGGATCAAATAACTTTTGTGGGTTTTTTTATCTTTGGTTTGGTGTATAGGTGTGCTTTTAAAGCTTTATACAGGGCTTCCCTGGTGGCGCAGTGGTTGGGAGTCCGCCTGCCGATGCAGGGGACCCGGGTTCGTGCCCCGGGCAGGGAGGATCCCACATGCCGTGGAACGGCTGGGCCCGTGAGCCATGGCTGCTGAGCCTGCGTGTCCGGAGCCTGTGCTCCACAGCGGGAGAGGCCACAGCAGTGAGAGGCCCGCGTACCACACACACAAGAAAGTTTTATACAGTGTTTTCAGGAATGGTTTTAGTGCTTTAATATGGAAAGCCTGTGGCCTAAGATGAGACATATATTAATGATAAAATAGTGGGTTAATTTTAAATGAACCTCATCTTAGTGTGAGATAATATGTTTTGCTGCATGCAGAGGCAGTCACAGTTTTAATAGATTTGGTGTTGGACATCAGTCTTGCTAAATCAGTCATCGTAAATTATCTCGCAAACATACCTGCAATTCAATGGCACAGCCTCAAGTGAAAAACTAGCAAAGTTCACCCAACAAAAGTGACACACAGACTTATTTTATTGTTGCCCACGAAGGATTCTCAAAGAATATTCAAAGTTCAGATCCGATGATCAATACTCATTACACTAAGCCTCCTGCGCCTCACACAGCACATAAAGGAATCAATAAAGACTTGCTTGTGTACAGTTTTTTATAAAACCTGTTGGTCTTGGTCCCACTTATTGTATTATGGTGTCTTCATTTTAACATTCATAGTTCTCTTCAATTTAAGTTTTTGCAATATTATTGCATCCTCATAGGCAGAGTAATTTTTATACCCATATGAAAATGACAAAGTGTGTTATATTTCTGTTAGATTTCCATTCTAATGGATCTTTTATCTTTTAAATTTTTTATTTTTATATAGCTTTTAAAGGTTACTTTCCATTTACAGTTATTACAAAATATTGACTCTATTCTCCTTGTTGTACAGTACATCCTTGAGCCTATCTTACACCCAATATTTTGTACCTCCCCCTCCCCCAAACCTCTATTGCCCCTCTGCACCCTCATAACTGGTAACCACTAGTTTGTTCTCTGTATCTGAGTCTGATTCTTCTATGTGTATTCACTAGTTTGTTGAATTTTTTAGATTCCGCATATAAGTGATATCATACAGTACTTATTTTTTTCTGACTTGAAATTTCACTTAGCATAATGCCAAGTCTATCCATATTGCTGCAAATGGCAAAAAGTCATTCTTTTTTGTGGCTGAGTAGTATTCCATTGTATATATATACCACAGCTTCTTCATCCATTCATGTGTTGATGGACACTTAGGTTGTTTCCATGTCTTGGCAATTGTAAACAATGCTGCAGTGAACACTGGGGTGCATGTATCTTTTCAAATGAGTGTTTTTGTTTTTTGGATATATACCCAGGAGTGGAGTTGCTGGGTCATATGGTAGTTCTGTTTTTAGTTTTTTGAGGAACTTCCATACTGTTTTCCATAGTGGCTGCACCAACTTACATTCTCACCAACAGTGTACAGGGTTCACTTTTCTCCCCATTGTTGCTAACATTTGTTACTTGTAGACTTTTTGATGATAGCCATTCTGACTGGTGTGAGGTGATATCTCATTGTGGTTTTGATTTGAATTTCCCTGATAATTAGCAGTGTTGAGCATCTTTTCATGTGCCTGTTGGCCATCTGCATTTCCTCCTTGGAAAAATATCTGTTCAGGTCTTTTGCCCCTTTATAATTGGGTTGTTTGTTTTTTTTTGATGTTAAGTTTTATGAGCTGTTTATATATGTTGGATATTAATCCTTTATCAGTCTTATCATTTGCAAATATTTTCTCCCATTCAGTAGGTTGTCTTTTTGTTTTGTCAGTAGTTTACTTTGCTGTGCAAAAGCTTTTACATTTGATTAGGTTCCATTTGTTTATTTTTGCTTTTATTTCCTTCAGGAGATGGATCCAAAAAAATATTCCTTTGATTTATGTCAAAGAATGTTCTGCCTGTGTTTTCCTTTAGGAGTTTTATAGTATCCAGTCATACATTTAATCCATTTTGAGTATATTTATGTATATGGTATTAGAGAATGTTCTAATTTCATTCTTTTACATGTAGCTGTCCAGTTTTTCCAGCAACACTTACTGAATAGACTATCTTTTCTCCATTGTATATCCTTGCCTCCTTTATCATAGATTAATTGAGTATAAGTGCATGGGTTTATTTCTGGCATATCTAGCCCGTTCCATTGATTTATGTGTCTGTTTTTGTGCCAGTACCATACTGTTTTGATGACTGTAGCTTTGTAGAATAGTCTCAAGTCAGGAAGCCTGATTCCTTCAGCTCTGTTATTCTTTCTCAAGATTTTCTTTTTTGGCTATTCGGGGTCTTTTGTGTTTTCATACAAATTATAAAATTATTTGTTCTAGTTCTGTGAAAAATGCCATTGGTATTTTGATAGGAATTTCATTGAATCTTTAGTTTGCCTTGGGTAATATGGTCATTATAACAATATTGATTCTTCCAGTCTGAGTACATGGTATATCTTTCCATCTGTTTGTGTTGTCTTCAATTTCTTTTATCAGTGTCTTATATTTTTCCAGTAAGGAATATTTTAATGGTGGATAAAGAGTTCAAGGATATCCATGGTACCCTGAAATGATATATGTACAGCTCTTTGATTTCTAGAGAATTCAACCTATAAGCTTACTGAAAAGGAGGAAAGCAGCTTCTTCTGAAAATGGAAAGATTCTGTCTCTCCATTCCAGGATTCTTTTCACTAAATTCTGAAGCATCTCAATGGCATCATTGTTATTTTGCAACAGGATTCCTAAAGCAAGTCATTTCTATTGTACATAATCTTGTTACATAAATAGAAATTTCTAATTAAAGTTTTCTAATTAACAAAGTGGGACGAATCTTTTCACCATTTATAGGTATATCAAATCATCACAATGTACACTTTAAATATCTTACAATTTTATTCATAAATTATACCTCAATAAAGCTGAAGGAAAAATGATACTTGATTTTCAAAAATACATGAAAATAAAGTTTTCCATCTTCTTCCTATATATAGATAAATATATATCAAATATACATATTTCTCTTGATGGATAGATAGATAGTGATCCTATTAGTCTAGTGAATGTTGGCTTTCAATTCCTCATCTTTAGTACTTTTAATTAAACAAAATTGGGCTGATTTCAACAGAAGATATCCTTCAGATATTGGAATGAGTAAGATTTGAATCCTACTACTACTACTACTGTGAGTTGTTTCACTTACTTTTGGCTTGAAAGAGAAGACCTGGTAAAAGAATGTACATTCACAGAGTGAGTCTAGATATGTACATATATTGTTAGACTTGAAATTTCTATTTTCCTAATGTGTAAATCTCATAAAGGAAATAGTAAATATGACCCTCCCTTGATATGCTTAATAATATACATGCTGAAAAATAATTATAATAATACTGTAATGAAAGACACCTTCATTGATCAATATGCTGACATACTTTGGCTAAATTTTAGGCACCGTTCATGTGGTTTCCATTTGGAGCTGGTGCCTCTATAAGTCATTACCAGTGTTCTCTGGCTGAGATCACACTCCTCTGACATTTCAAATGGTCATCTAAAATGGCTACGTGATGGGATGGCCCAATGACTTGAGGTATGAAAACCTCTTTCAGCCTGTTACAAGCTAATCTTAGCTAATGGGCTTTCATGTTACTCTCCTCTGAGCTACACCCTCCTCCCACCTCCCCACCCACCTCCAGCCCCGAATTCAAGTCACCAAACTCAGATATTTAAAAGCATATGAGCTGACTTGAAACTACCTGCATTTTAATTTTGTATAAAACACATCTGGACAACCTAACCACCCAACTTGGCTCCAGACAATATTGTAATAATACACAACATAGCAAAAAAGAATTCCATTTTTTTCTAACTGGGCTTCATAGGAAAATGAAGTAGGGCTTTCAGCCTACTAAATTATTCAGTGGTGGTATGCATTCTCTAAATTTATTACTCTTGGCTGATCTATAGTTTTAAACATAAAATAAATGTTAGAGTCTGAACTAAAAATGCAATTAATAGAACTATCTTTATCAACTGTGGCTATTAAGAAAATTCCATTTTCATAATTCACTAACAGTGACTATATATCATCAAATTTATTTTGATAAAAAGTTTAACAAATAAAGTACGAGAAACAGATCTAACTAAAATAGCATTCAGTACTCTAACTTCAAGACCATGTGAGGCCAAGTAATCACATATTTTTGGTTAATTGCTTCACACATATTCCTGTTCTTAACACTTCTGCAGTAAATTAGACAAGACTACTAAATGTGTTATGCAACTTATGTCAAAGATCACATATTACTCCACTTGGTTTTTGCACTATTATAGCTTATAGAAAAAAGATAAGCAAAAGTAATACATGTAAAATCAGATGCAAAAAAACCCACAATTTTTAATTTGGCCATTGCTCTCACCCATTTTTGAAATTATTATTTCAACAGTTAAATTATTTTCTATCATATAATCCATCAGTTTCTTAGTCTTCTTCATACTTTCTATCACTGCATACTCTGACACAGTTGTCTTCTTCCCTCCTGAGGCTTTCAGTAGGCTTACTTAATAGTAGTGATGATTATGCAACTTTAAAGACTATTTATTGAGCATTTAGTATGTATCAGGTATCGTGCTAATAGCTTTACCTGAATCATCTTTTGTAAAATCTCCACAACATTTCTATATAATTATGATAATTAACCCCTTTCTGCACGTGGAGAAACAGACCCAGAGCAATTAAGTAACTTGACCAATGTCCTAGGGCTAGGAATTCATACATAGGCACCTGGCTCCAGTACCACACATCTAGCATTTTAAAACATAAGTCAGGTGTTATTCCCCTGCCCAGAACCATTTATCAGTTTCCCATCACACTTAGAAGAAAATCCAGGCCCTTGCCACATCTTACAAGTTGTTTCATGATCTCAGCCACTGTTTCTCTCTGTTTGCACCTCCTCCAATCACACACTCATTTACTGTTCTTCAGCTACAATGACTTCCTTGATTTCTCCACCATGTGAAACTGACTCTGACCTCAGGGCCTTTGCACTGCTGTTACTTCTGCTTGAGCCAATTTGCCCTCATGTATTTGCTTGACTTATTTCCTTACTTCATTCAAGTCCCTGCTCAAATGACATAGAAAGAGAAATTCCCTCAATATTCCCTCTAAAATGGTACTTCACTCCTACTTTTTAGCTTTATTTTTCTTTTTTGGACTAACTATCTGCCATTATGTTACATATTTGTGTGTGTATTTTTTTCTTCCTCACAACAGTGGAAGCTGCAAGAGGGCAGATACTCTGTTCTGTTCACTGCTGTATCCCTAATGCCTGTGTTGTATATGGCACATGGTGGGTTGTCAACTAACAGTTGTGGAAGGAAGAAAAAGAGGAAGGGAGGGAGGAAGAGGAGAAGGGAGGGAGGGAAGGAAAGAAATTAGAAATCACAAGCAGGATACAAGTTCTAAAGCCTGACCCTCTGTTCCCAACTCAAAGCATTGAATCAAATTTCTGACAAAAGAAAACACAGACATACACACACATCACAAGAAACAAAAAAGCATGACTTGTTAGATATCATTATGAATACATATATAATACGACATTTGGGTTAAAGTGAAAAATGTGAGATTTATAGTTATTTAATTTCATAACCCTAAGCATTCCTGGGAATTGTTCATTTTTTTCTATTTTGATTGAAATTCTACTCCAAGATTGTGTATATACTATGCTAGACATTTACTTGGAAGCCATGATATTGAATCACTATCCAGATGTTTTCAAAGAAACACCCCAGATGGTAGACATTGTGTCTGAAATATCCAGTTTGGGAAATTTTCAGAATTTTTATTAAGCTTAAACTTCTATCCAATGCATAAAGCCAGATGAGAATGAATAATACTCTGTTTTTGTTTTTCTACCTGCTCTTGCTGCTTTTCTTCTTTCTGTTGCCACCATCCTAAATCAGCTTTCTCAAGTTTCATTGGTAAGATTGTAATAAGTATTCTCTCACAGCTGCTTACACTATCACTCCTAATCAACTCTGGCTCCAAATGGAAGATACACTGTCTTTATTTATAAACCCTCCTGCTCTCCATTGCTTACAAGATAAATTCAAAATTATTTAAACTAGCTTTAAGGGCTGTCAATAATCTAGGAATACCATACTATTGAATGTTATCTTTCAGAATTCCCCCCATAAAAGAAGCAACTGTATTCATTGCTCCATATAATCTGAATGGGAACTAAACCCTTAGCTTAGATCAAAGTATGTTGTTGTAACAAATCCCCCCACTCCTCCAAATCCCAAAAAGGTTTATTTTTCATTCAGGTCATATGTCCATCATGGGTCAGCATGGCTGTACTCTGCCATACTGTCACCTTGAGACCCAGGCTTCTAGAACTGTCTTAAACATTTCAGGGTGGGAATGTGCAGGTCACAGGGTCAAGCCTGCCATCAATGGGAAGGATCCACCACCCCAGAGAGAGGCAGGGAATTTGAACAATAATACAAGTCTAGCACAAGAAAAATTCATTCCTTTTTAAAGGAATATATCAAATTACTAAAACAGTTACTCAAGAAAATAACAAATTCTCAGGCGTCTTGTTCCTGAGGTCCAGCCCTTTTAAGGCAAGGAACAAATTCTCACCTTTCTTGCTGAGTTCCTTAGTTCTCTGACTTTTCTTCCTATCCCTGCCCTGTAGCACCTAGCACCGTGTTTCCACATAACACACAATCCAAACACATTTCCAAACTGGAATGATTTTACATACCAGCTCTTGGTAAGATACTGTGTTTGAAAAGTGCGTTCTTGGTATTTTTTTCCTTTCTCTTTTCCTTCCTTATTAATTTTCTCCCAAAGGAAAATACCTTCTAGAAATCAATAAGAAAAGGATACACTTCATAAATGAAAACAAATATGACCAATGAGTTCACTTAAAATAAATTTTAAACGACCAGTAAACTGATAAAAATATGCTCAACTGTGATTGTTATTAAACACATTCAAAACAAGTTGGGGTAGTTTCTACCTTTAAAATCATCAAAAAGTAAAAGATTTTATAAACCCAGTGTTGGTGTTAGGCAGAATATTGGTAAGTGTGACTAATCCTTATTCCATTTTCTTTTATCATTTTCTCAATTTCATTAATGTCCCTTTGTTCCTGAAGTAAGTCAAAGAGTAATTATTTAGAACAATGCTGATTTTATTTTAAGCCCTACAATATGCTGACAGTGAATACACAGAGCTTATTGCTTTGCCAAATAAAAACAGTGGTTAAAAGAAACATACTGCATTACGATTGGTGGGAGTACAGCCAAGCCCACCCCCTGGGTAAATGTGATCACCACCTGAAATCCAGACATTTCTGATGAATAAAGATAATTGTGAATAATACTGCACACCTTGCCTGGTTTGGAGCATATGGCAGTGGTTCTGCATTGCCAGGAAAATAACGTTTCTGTCTGCAGTGTTTCACTCAGAAGCTTTACCTACATGCAACTCACAAAAACATAAGAAGAGCTTTGCTGCATCATGCTGACTGAATTCACTGCAAAGGCTGATATTCTAAACAAAATCATCAGGAGTTGCATAGAATTAAATTTTAACCTTGTGCTGGAACTGCAAAAGCAGCTTAGGTATTGTACCTACAGTATTTCTAAAGACCATGCTTTTGTGCACTCATAAATATGAAATGCTAACAGCCAGCATGATTCAATTGGTTGAGTTTCTTCCATGAAATTGAGATTTTTTTCAAAAGTGTATTTTTTCTGACTGATTATTATTAGTCATAAATTTTATTTCTAAGTATAAGTTTCTCCCTGCCATTAAGAAGTATTCACCTTGGGGAGGCAAATTAACTCTTTCATTTATCCTATTCAAAACAATAAAGTAAAATAAGCATTCACTGCCTCGCCTTGTCTACTTCCACTCAATCTCGCTCTCAATATAACTCCTCCCTCTAAGAATCTAGTATCTTCAAATGTCTCAATCCTCTGCCATCCCCAGTTAGCAAAATTTCACTCTGGCAATGCTCCCCTAACTTTCCAAATCACTTCTGCCTTATCAAAACATTATTATTCTCTCTCTCAGCTTCTCCAGATTCCCCTCATTAAAGAGATGAACAGCTTATTTTATCTAGTAATGACAAAACTGTGAGTGAAAGATGTAACCTATTATTCTTCTCCACTGGCCTGTTGCTGTCGTGATAATGCTGTGTAACAAACTACTCTCTGAAGCCCATTGTCTTATAACAATAAGCATTTATTTTTCTAACAGATTTGATGAACAGCTAAGGTGCTCTGCTTCAGGGTAGGCTGGACTTGGCTCTAGGCTCTGATCGGGTTTAGATCTGCTTCATTGAACTCTTTCTGGGGCTCAGGCTAAAGGGACAGTGGTTTTGTGGAACATGGATTTCTCATGACAGTCAGAGGAACACATGAGATCCAGCCAAATTGTGCAAATACATTTAAGGCTTCTGCTCACATAGTGTCCACAAGTATTTCTTTAGCAAAAGCAAGTTGCATGACCAAGTTTACTATGGATGAGGTAGTGAAATATACTCCCCCCACTGAAGGGCACTGCAAAATCACTTGGCAAAAAAATAGTGAAGAATTGAGAATCAGCATAGCTTCCAAGGATATATATTTGCTCTTTAGTGGGAATTTCCTAGAGATAATACAGTAGCTTAGGTAAAAGTAGAATTTGTATTAGTATAAAATGTTGGAATTATTGTAATTTAAAAGGCAGTTGAAGGAATGTAATATCCTATGAATCACATCCAATAGATATTCTTCTATTGAACATATAATAAGGAAAAATTCTAATACTTATTACGTGCTGGGCACTGTTTTAAGTGCTTTACCTATGTTAACTCATTTAATTATCACAATCATCCTATAAATTAATGACTATTCTATTTCCATTTGATACGTTGGGAGACTGAGGCATACAGAGATTTAGCAACTTGCCCGAGGCCACACATTTAGTAAGGTGTGTACTCCAGCTCCAGTCCCTGTGCTTCTAACTGAAAGACTGAATATGCGAATGGACAATGACCAGACTGTATATGAAAGCAGAACTCTGACCCACAACTTGCAGCAACCTGTACAGTAAACCAACCTATTATCTACAATAACCAGTCTAGGAAGACGGCTTGCTATAAATCACATTTGTAGGAAGTCAGATTACTATCTCTAGCAGCAATCCAGAAAGCCAAACTATAGCCCCTGTAACAGTCAGCCCCAAGTGGCTGTGACTTGACAACTTCCCAAATATTTGTCCCCACTTCAGACTTAGGACCAACCAGAGAAAGCCACATAATGCACCCTAACCAATCATGTGGGAATCCCTACTTCACGTTAGTGCACCTACAGCTTCCCCATTCCAGCAACCTCTAGTCAGGGCACACCTGAAGCCTTCCCACTTTATCATTATAAAGCTTTCCCATTCCTCTGCCTGCCTTTGAGTCTCTGCCAAAACACAAGTGATGGTGGCTGACTTCTTCGCAATAGCAAACTCTGAATAAATAGCTTTTGCTTTTCTCATTTGGTTAATCTTCATTTATCTCCACATAACCAGAAAAATATCCATCATAACTAGTGCAATTGAATTTGTTCATATCTGACATAAATAAGACTGTAGTTGAAACTGCTTAAAGGCCAATAATCAGCTCTTTTCAGTACTTAATTTTGATAATATGGCCCCACCAATACTTGGTATTTAGAGAGGTTTATAGATATATCTGCAGAAAGTCCAAGTTACTGATACTCGCAATGATAGTAATAACAGACAGTACACGTCAATGATAAGAACAACACCAATAATAATAAAAACAACAGCTATTTTATTAAGTACTTATAACCACCACACACATTACTAAAAACATTACTTTAGATTTGTCTGTTGCATACTAAAATTAACCAAATGAGCTGATTACTGGGATCGCTCCATTTTACAGACTGGCTTACAGAAATTAAGCAACTTGCTGATACTTACGTTGTTTGGATGTGTGTATATGTGTGTGTATGTATATATACACACACTGGATTTTCTATTTAGATAAAAACATCTTAATAGCATATATTCAGTTTTGCTTTTTTTTTTTTTTTTTTTTTGTGGTACGCGGGCCTCTCACTGCTGTGGCCTCTCCCATTGCGGAGCACAGGCTCCGGACGCGCAGGCCCAGCGGCCATGGCTTACGGGCCCAGCTGCTCCGCGGCATGTGGGTTCCCCCCAGACCGGGGCACGAACCCGTGTCCCCTGCATCGGCAGGCGGACTCTCAACCACTGCGCCACCAGGGAAGCCCCAGTTTTGCTTTTTCCTCAAGGGTTTAATTTACCTGTGTGCATGATGTAAACAGTCCATGCTGGGGAGAAGCAGACCCAGGATTCTGTGCTACCCACTTGCCTCTGTGCCTGATGAATCTACCAGTGACTGTTGGTAGCAGTGGCTCTGACCTCTCACTTCACCAAATCCGAAGGTCCCCAGTCTCTCTATTAAGCAACCATCAATCTTGGCTGACTACTATGTATGCAAAAAGTTATAGCTAGGAGGTGACTTCTGAAAATCAAGTCTCATAAGTATACTCTTAGCAGTGAAGTGTTAGAAATAACCTGTTTTTCAGTTCTTCAGCAGGACAGTTAAGGACATTGTAATCCCCATGTGCACACGAGTTAGAACGCACAGCCCATTTACCTTAAAGAGCTTGAGATCCATTGTAAGGAGACAATGAAGTGATAACTTAAACTTCACTGATGAACAGCAGTGATATGAGGAATGAATTCAGGCAAAATTTATTTAAAGATAGAAAGATTGCAAGGAGAAGGTATGATTTGCAATTAAGAAAAATTGAAGGCAAGAGAGAAGGGAACATTCCAGTTGCAGGGAATACTATGGCCAAAGGCACAGCAGTAGGAAAAAGAGGTGTAGAGGTACACGATCTACTATCAGTCCAGTGGGAAAAAGCAGGTTTATGCAAGGAAATAGTGTCCCTCTTTCCTATTATGCCTTCAATGTACATGAAGAATGTCTGACCTTTAGTAGAAGATCAAAGTGTAATGGGAAGTAACACAAGTGCATATTTTGGAACCAGAACTTCCAGATGGCAGTTCTACAATTTACATTTTTAGGGGATGAGTTATCATGACTAAATGCTGTTTTTCTTCATATGTGGTGATGCCTGTTCGTGTGAAAACACAACATTTTATAAATAACACTTTGTACCATCCTTCACTCTTTCAAAGGAAATATGCCTGCTGTCCACCCCATTTCTTTCTTGATATCTCACTGCTTTACCTCTTATAAGTTATGTTCTCTTCCAAGGAATCATACTGACAGCTTTTTTTCTTTTCCCCCCAAATATCTTGTAAACCATTGAACTCCAGTCCTCTTTTCTGAAGATTCAAGGGTAAGCTCACAGCCCATATTATCATGACACTGGGAGGATTTTTTCACCTCTCTGCCATTTACTAACACACTGAGCTTATCCCTTTATTAAGTCTTTTTTTCCTACTTGAGCTATGACATTTCTCACATCAAGCATCTCCCTATCATTATCTCCAATTTTGTTACCTGGATTTATTTTCAGTCTGTGGCACTTGTGCATCTCAGATATGTGAAAATCTTTGAGATATTTCCACAGACCTGGCAGTTGACTGTGAAAGGGCTTCTCTCAGGGAACAGACACAGTACAGACCCTGGAGGACTAAAGCTTGATGTGGCCTCTTCCATTCATACAGCCTGTGTTTTCTGTTAAAAATTTTTAAAAAGTTACTATCATTATTCTCTACATTATAAAAATATCACCCAATGCACAAAATTTATTTTTTCTTTTTTCCAGCTTTATTGAGATATAATTGACATGTAATATTGTGTAAGTTTAAGGTTTACAACACACTTATATATTACAAAGTGATTACCACCATAGCATTAACTATCACCTGTGTCACTTTGCATAATTACCATTTCATTTTTGTGATGAGAACAGTTAAGACCTACTCTTCTAGCAGCTTTCAAGTATATAATACCGTATTGATAACTAGTCACCATGCTGAATATTAGATCCCCAGAACTTACTCATCTTATAGCTGGAAGTTTGAACTCTTTAGCTAATATCTCCCCTTTTCCCCTAGTCCCCAGCCCCTTGTAACTACCATTCTAATCTATGTTCCTCTCAGTTGGGCCTTTTAGGATTCTACATGTAAGTGATATCATGGAGTATTTGTCTTTCTCTATCTGACTTATTTCACTTAGCATAATGCCCTTAAGGTCCATTCATGTTGTCACAAACAGCAGGAAGAAATTTTTTTCTCAGGGCTGAGTACTATTCCATTATTTATATATATATATATATATATATATATAAATATATAAAACATCTTCTTTATCCATTCTTGCATTGATAGACACCTAGGCTGTTTCCATATCTTGACTATTATGAAAAATGCTGCAATAAACACGGGAGCGCAGATATCTCTTTGGGATCTTGTTTGTATTTTCTTTGGATATGTACCTAAAAGTGGGATTGCTGAATCATATGGTAGTTCTTTTCTTTTAATTGTTGAGGAAACTCCATACTGTTTTCAGTAATGGCTATACCAACGTACATTCTTACCAACAGCACACAATAGTTCCCTTTCCTCTTCATCATCACCAACACCTGTTATCCCTTATCTCTTTGTTATAAGCATTCTAAAAATTGTGAGATGATATTTCATTGTAGTTTTGATTTGCAATTCCTGATGATTAGTAATGTTGAGCACCTTTTCACGTACCTGTTGGACATTTGTATGTCTTTGGAAAAATGCCTGTCCAGATCCTCTACCCATTTTTTAATTAGATTGTTTGGTTTTATTGTTGTTATTGAGTTGTATGAGGTCTCTCTATATTTTGGATGTTAACCCCTTATCAGATATGTAATGGGAAATATTTTCTCCCAGTCCATAGGTTGCCTTTTCATTTTGTCGATGGTTTTATTTGCTGTGCAGAAGCTTTGTAGTTTGATGTAGTTCAACTTGTTTATTTTTGCTTTTATTACCTTTGCTTTTGGTGTCAAATCAAAAAAATTATTGCCAAGACTGAGGTTGAGGAGCTTACCCTTCCTCTTTTCTTCTAGAAGTTTTATATTTTCAGGGTGTACATTCAAGTCGTGAATTCATTTTGAGCCAGTTTTTGTGTATGTCGTAGGATAGGAATCCAGTTCCATTCTTTCGCTTATGGCTATCTAGTCTTCACAACACCACTTATTGAAGAGACTATTCTTTCCCCATTTTATATTCTTGGCTCCTTTGTCATAAATTAATTGACCATATATGCATGAGTTTATTTCTGGGTTCTAAATTTAACTTTGATTGATCATTATCTAAGTACAATGTGCTGTACCAAACAGTTTTGTTCATACATCAGTGCCTCTAATTCATTCAGCATTTGCTGTGAAGGTGGGAGTAACATTTGGGGTTTTCTTTTTATTCACATGAAATGACTATACTAGTGAGATAGAAACATGGAAATAAATTTATTTAAACAGGGACAAATTAATCTATTTCTTGGTATTCATTGCATTAAAAACCTGTTTCCTATGAAAAAATGACCCACAGGGAGCTGAAAGGTATATTGAAAGTTAATTTTTCAAATGCTAACATAAAGTACTCTCACATATAAAAAAATATCTCTGTGATTACAAGGAGAAAAAATGTTTCTGATACTTTGAATAAAACTGAGAAGTAACAAAGATCTTAAGCTATGTGTGCTGTTTGATTAAGAGCTACTACATGGGCTTCAACATTACGGTAGCTTTCAGTCCTGAGGTTTTGCTTCTTAAATGTATACTTTAAACAACAGCTAGGCACATTTTTATAAACTGCATCACTAAGAAAGCATCTGTACGTTTTTATATAAGCCACTTAGATTTTGTTGAATTTGTCATCTGCTGAGCTATGGTTTCTCAAATCATTGCAAGGTAGCTCTCGAGACCTAAAGCTACTGTGGTTGTAGGTGAGAATATACCCAGTGCCTGTTGTGCTTTAATATGCATTAAGCGCAGATAAAAGTGTAGTGCACTTCAGAGGCTGTGTCTACGTATAGCTGAAATATCCCACAAATGTGGAGGATTTAGGTAGTCAATTAGCCAAATACTAGAAACCCCCAGTTTCTGGAGGGTTAACGTTACTCTTCACATTGATTTACAAATGGTGTTTGGTAAAGGTCATGCTCCCCCAACCCCACCATATGCTTGAGTGTTCTTGGCTGGTTTATTACCAGGAGCACCTGATAGGGGTAGCCATGCTGTATAAAATTAGCCCAGGACACAAGGATTATCCTTACTTTGGCTTGTACTTACGTGTAACTGAACAAAGCAGCTGCAATCAGCTGTTCTGGCCTCAGCTTGCCTTTGAAGTGCTTCTCTTCTGTCAGGGATAGAGGCCAACAAAGTGTTTCTTTAAGCCTAAACTCTCTGTGCCGGGTTTCTGACCTGGGACTCAGCCCTATGTGAATTTCTGTTTTCTTTTGCGTGTGGCAAGGAAGCTCAGTCCTGCCCAGGATGTCTAGCAAATCATTTCTAAACTTTTAGTTTAGACAACGTACCCAGAGTAGTCCTTAGTGAAAATTCACTCTGAGTTTTTTTTTTTTTTCCTCCCACCACCTCGGTCCCCTGAGTTTTTTTTTGAAGCTACTACTTTATCTTTTCCCTCTTTATTGTATGTCATTATTTCTTATCATTAATATTGTCCTTTGGGACTAAATTGTTTCATCTAATTATGACCAGTAAACAGCAACAACAACACTAATAAGAAGTAACCTATATTTGAACTTATGTAATATATATATATATTACTTTTTGGCTGAATTATTTGAGATTATGGTGCAGCTCCTAAATACTCCAGTGTGTGATTGTTAAGAACAAGGACAGATTCTGGTATAACTACAGAAAAATCAAAATCAGGGAATGAACATGAATACAGTACTGTTCTCTAATTTGCAAGCCTTAAAGTTCACCACTTTTTCCCACAATGGCTTTTGTAGTCAGTGCTCTCCCAGGGCTCCTTCTGGTGAGTGTCTGAGTGTGGCACAGGTACTGTAGTTGGGCCATTTTTGCCCAATACTGGATTCCTGTAAATAGGTAATCCTTTCTAGGGCTCTCATCCACCTGGACAAGGCTTCCTCAGAGCTGCACAGTGTGGACTTTTTTCCACTTTGCATACCGTGCCTCATTCCTATGAATAACAACTGTCCTTGACTGTCTTTCATGTGCTTTTGTTTATATATTTTTGGATATAACTATGTAGTCCCTAAATATATTTTATATGCTTTGAGCTTTTTTTTCCTGCAAAAGCACCATGTGGTATTTAATTTTCTTCTTTTCATGAAGAAATGTTTGTGAGATATGATTCATTATTTTTACTATTGTATAGTATTCCAGGCATACAAAATTTATCCACAGTTTCTGCTAGTGGATATTTATTTAGGTTGTTTCAAATGTTTTTGCAGTTACAAACAGTGCTGTGATAAAAATTCTTGTGCTTTCTCCTTGTGCTCCTGTGCAACAGATTCCTAGGGTCTTCAGGGAAGGTGTGCTGGGTTGTAAAGTACATACATATCTTTAACTTCATGCAGATTTGTGGACCTTTTCAAAATGGGTCTACCAGTTTACACTCTTATCAGAACTGTGTGAGAGTTCCTGTGGCTCCACATTCTCACTGATAATTGCTATTGTGAGACATTAAAACTTTTTCCACTGAAATTTGTAAAATAATATCTCATTTTGGTTTTAAGTTCCATGAATATGAGGTAAATTGTCATCTTTTTGTATAATTACTGACCACAAGTGTTTCCTCCTCTGTCAGTTGCTAGTACTCATCTTTTTTTTCCCTATCTTTAAATTGTTTTTTTAATCTTTTTCTCATTGATTTGGAGGAGCACTTTATATATTCTGAATTCTAGTCATTTGATAATTAAGTTTTGCAAATATTTCCCTCTAATTGCTGATCTTTTTTTCAATCGCTAAATGGTTTGTTTTGGTGGACAGAATAATGAACATAATCATACTTATCACTTTTATTTATGTTTTGTGTTTTATGTGTCTTGGTTAAGAAATTCTTCCCAATCCTCAAATCACAAAGATATTCCCTTACATTGTATTCTAAGATTCACATTTACGTTATACAATCACTTTAAACTGATTCTGGCTATTGTATGAAATAAGGATCATATTTTATTTTACCTCTATATATTGTCCTAGAACAATTTCCAGAATCCTTTCCCCATTGCCCTGTAATACCACTTATTTCATATATCCGGTTTCCACATATGTGTGAGTATGGTTTGGGGCTTTCTACTTGTTTATTAATCTACTTTTATACCAGTATTCCCAATTTTCATTAAAATAGGTTTAAAATAAGATTTATTATAAAATGAATCCTCTTATTCTGTTCTTCAGGCATATCTTATTATCCTTGACTTTTTGTTTTTCCATATTAATTTTATAATCAGCTTGTCCAATTTCATTAAAATCCCTGTCAGGATTTCTTTGGGATTTTATTGAACATATAGATTATTTTAATGAGAATTGCTGTGTCTGTGATATTGAAGCTATTAATGAACCTGATGTATGTAGGTCATTTTTAATGTGTTTCAATAAAGCCTTACAATTTTCTCCATAAAAATCATGAGCATCTTTATTTATACTTACTCATAATTTTTTTTATATTTGATGCAGCTACCAATGATAGATACATATTTTTTAAATTACATTTGCTGTTGCTGATATATAGAAATGCAGTTTATTTTTTTTTATATAGACCTTATATACCTGGTTGACTTCTCATTAATTCTAATCATTTGCCTGTAGATTCTCTTGGGGTTATCTACGTAGGCAATCATAACATCATCTGCAAATAATGGAATCTTTTTTCTACTTTTTTTAGACCACATAACTCCTAATTGTGTCATTCTGTTCTTTTTTTTTTTTAACTGTGATAGTAAGAACACCTAGTGCATTAAATAGAAGTAGTAACTGCAAGTGTCTTTGTCTTATGCTTGCTAATAAGAGGAATGCTGATGCTTCCAATGTTTACATTATTATTTGGATTTTGCTATAGGATTTGTAAATACCCTTTATTATGAAAAGAAAAGTTTTCTCAGCAGTTTCCTAACTTCAGTTTTTCTTTTTGTTTGTGAGTTGGTGTTGAATTCCACTAAATGTCTTTGTTGGCAGCTGTTGAGATAATCATGTGTATCTTCTCCTTTAATCTGTTTATATAGCAAATTACATTAATAGATATTTAAATCTAAATTCAACTCTTCATTCCCAGGATAAAACCAACATAGTTTAAAATATATTCCTAGATAGAGTAGCTACTATTTTGTTTAGGAGTTTTGCATCAATATTCACGAGTGATATTGGCCTTTAATTTTCCTTTTTAGTTAGTACTGCTCTTCTCTGTTTTAGTTTCAAAGTCATATTGGCCTCAGAAGTAATTAATGAAGCCTCCCTCTTTCTATTTGCAGCGACCAAGGCAGCCTTAGTTTGACTATAGTTTAGAAAGATTTATTATTATTGGCCCCTGACCTCCCTTTTCTTAGAGCAGTTATTTAGAAAGTTGCAACTATAAATTCTTTGCCCCTTTGAGATCCTCTACAACCTAGGGGTGTCTTCTTCAAGAACCTGAGAACCGTCTCTGAAAATAAATAATAAGCTTATATTGATACTTATTCAATTATCAATTTTTAACTTTTATAGTTAATCTATACAAACTTCCCAGTGCCATTTACTCATATCACCTCTCCCATCCTCTCAAAAAAGTTATGTCAATTTCGGGGAGGTAAAATTTATTTATTTAAAATTTATTTGAATGTTATTTATTTATTTAAAATTTATTTAATTAATTTTTTTTCTTTTGGATCATGTCTTCTGGAGTCTTCCATCCTCCTGTTCCTCTCTTGTTTGATTGCTTTCTTGGTCAAGTGCACAACTGGCAACGTGGGTCTTCTTCCTTTCCCCATTGTTCTGCAATAGGGATCCTGGTTCCTGGGTCCTGTATTTTTCTCTTCTTGTTTTATTCTTTTTATTTTTTCACTTTAATTTCTTGAACATCACTTCTAGGATGTGAGGGAGATAAAATATTAATACCTCATAAGTGAGAAAATATCTTTATTGTATCTTATACTTGGTTGATAGATTAATTAAGCATAGAATTCTGAGTTGGAAATAACCTTCAGTCAAATTTTTGAAGGCTTTATTCTATTACTTCTAGTTTCACATGTGACCACTGAGAATTCTGAAGCCACAGTAAATCTTAATTCTTTTCCTATATAACGTGTTCCCCACCCCCTAGAATATTTTAGAATCTTTTCTTTATTAGAATTCTGAAATAGCAAGATGTTTCTCAGTGGGGATTATATTTGTGTTATTTACTTATTTTTGTTCATGACATTACCCAGCAAAGGGCTTGCTGCTGGAGGCATGTAGAAACCAATACCATGGCTTTTGAGAAAAGAAAAGGCTTTATTGCAAGGTTGACCAGCAAGGAGACAGGGGAAATGAAATGGCTCAAATCTGTCTCCCTGATCAGGGGTTGGATCAAACTTTTATGAGTTAGGGGAGGAGGGTTGGTGTTGGAAGCACTGGTGGGCAGGTTTCAATGGGACCTTGGCCATTTTTGATAAGGTATGGTAAAGAGGGCTTCAGCAACAGATCTTCCTGGACGATGGACTCTTCACTTCTGAAACGGTTCTGGCATTCAGGTTCAGGTCCTTTGGTTCTGTAGGGGATAGAAACTTTGGTTTTAGGTGTTGTTTTAGGTCAGAATTTTCTCCTTTGTGCTTGCTTTGGCTGCATGACTTGTGGTTTTCTGTTGTGTCTGAAAGACAACTCAGTATCTTGTTAGAAAGAGGATAAGGCCAGTTTCAAGCTGGTTCTGTGGTTACAGTGATGCTAGACCCTTGGAGAACCCTTTCAATCTAGAAACTCAAACTCCTCAATTCTAAGAAATATTTTGATTTATTAATTTTATAATTTTCTCCACTTCTTCTCTTTCAGAAAATATTATTTTTCAGGTGGATATTGAATCTCCAGGAATAATCCTCTAATTCTGATACTTCTCTCCCTCTCTCTCTCTTTTTGCTATTGTTCATCTCTTCAAATATTTGTTGTAATTTCTTTTTTTTTTTTTTTTTGCGGTACGTGGGCCTCTCACTGCTGTGGCCTCTCCCGCTGTGGAGCGCAGGCTCTGGACACGCAGGCCCAACGGCCATGGCTCACGGGCCCAGCCGCTCCGCGGCATGTGGGATCCTCCCGGACCAGGGCACGAACCCGCGTCCCCTGCATCGGCAGGCCGACTCCCAACCACTACACCACCAGGGAAGCCCTATTTGTTGTAATTTCTTAAAAATGTGCTCAACCTTATCATTTAAGCAATCTATTAAATTGTTTCCATCACATATTTTAATTCCCACAAGCTATTTCTTTTTCTCTAATTGTCCATCGTCCTGCTTTTGTTTCATGTATAAAATATCTCTTATCTCTGGTGATATAAATTGTACTTCTTTTTAAATTTTTTCTATACCATTGCTTGCATTTTTTTTCACTTTGCTTGTTTTTCCTCTGTCTTTTACTTTGCTAATGATCCCCTTATATGTCCTATGATTCCTGCCCGTCCTTCGTATCTAAGAATGAAACCAAAGCACTGAAACTTTGATTGGAAACTGTGGGCATAACAAGGATTTTGACCAGAGAAATTTAGTGGAGAGTGATCCTACAGGGATTCTGGGATTTCATTGAGGTATCAAAAATGTCTGAATCTATAAGCAATATCCCTGAAGTAATTTTATTTTTTAGGATAATAATCCTCCAGTCTTTGCCTGGATAGGGGACTGATTATAGGCCTACTTGTAGATGAAAGAGAGCTGGAGGTTATCTTACAATTCGTAATAAACGGTACAGTTATTTTGAAAGAGCAGACTTTAATAGGGTATAGTCATAAAGCAATTACATGGGGCACGTTTTGGGTTTCTCAGTCCCCTTACGTGGAACCCGCCCTTACATATACTGTAATGCTGCAGTGCATCTTCTTCTAGCAGTTACTTTTACTTCCTCTAACAAACCCTGCATTTCTGGCAATCCAAAACCTCCTTGTGGGTCTCATCATCAAGCAGGTCTGGAGTAGGATTTTAAAAGGACCCCAGGCCTGTTCCCACTGTGGGGTCCTCCTCTGGTCCTGATAACATGCCCCTTGGACTCATCATCTAAGGACATGCATCTGTTTACTTTCCAATGCAGTTCTCTATTTTGCTATTCAGAAACACACATGGTTCTGGCACCAGTGTCTACTTCCTGAAAAGTCCAGCAAAGGTAGTGTAGATTCTCTAAGGAGTTTTCCTGGAGCTCCTTTCACTAATCTTAAGGTGATTATTAAGCAGGCCCCTTCCTCTTCCCACAGGAGAAATACTATGAAGAAATTTTCTCTGAAAATACAACTCCTTCTTGGCATTTCACATCTCTTACATATCCTCAGGGTGTGAGAGTTGAGCTAAGGAGGACAAACTAGTTTTCTATCCACTTCCTTTCCAAGTCTTGCTTAGATGATCCAGCACCTGGCTGTTAGATGTAGGACTTGCTCTAAGCATCCAAAGTCTCAGACAAAACTGAGCTAGGATCTTACTTTAGGATCACATTACCTTCTCCTTTACCTCTTAAGTAAATTAGGTTCTGGCCAGAGTCCTGTGTTTTTTCACATTATCCAGAGGTTTATTATTTTGTTTCTGTTTCTGTTGTTTTAACTTGACTTGACTCTTGGTACTTGTGGATCTCACCCATGTTGCTTCTTTTCTGTCAAGTTTAGGGTAGCAAGAATCCCACTTTAATATTGTGTCATATGGAGACTTTCACATCATCCCCATGAATTCAACATGACAGCTTAGTTTGGCTCATTTTTCTCTGATGCTCCATGATCTGAGCCTCTCCAAATTAGGGTCTGCAGAGAGCAAACACTTTTTCTGATACAGTAGAAGGATTTCCATCTTGCTGTGATGGTTAGGGAAGAAGTGCAAAACATTAATTTCTCCTTAAACTGACCCTTAACCAATTTTTTACCCCTCACTCTTCCTTCAGATGCATCTGGTGCTATCAAACTGGTGTCTCCACAAAAGACATGGCCAGTGAGCTGCCACCTTACAATCTCTGCCCTAAACTAACCATCCCAGACACTAAGTTAGCTCATTTACAAGCAAACTGGTTATGTAGTATCATGTTAGAGATTTTTATTCCTTTTTAAAATTCATCAAAATAATGTTGTCCAAGGTGGAGTTGAGTAGCCATCCACACTTTTCAAATAAAATTAATATACACTAGCTTTTCTAGTTTTGAGAAGAATGTATTCCTTCTGATCATGATCTCATTTCCTCAAGGGACTGATCAGTCAGGGCTTCATGCACAGTTCATGCTACTGACATATTCTCAGTTGTCCAGAATTGTTTGACTGCATTTTGAACCTAATGTGTTTTAAGTATCTACAGGCACAATAGTTTTTTGTGAACCAAATAGCAGGACTTGTGATGGCTCTGCCAAAGCTTTATCCACAGCAACTTCAACTAGGAAATTGTTTTTAATCTTCCATAATTTCTTTAGGAAAGGTTTCCTGAAACCAAGAAGAAACTACTTTTATATTCACTACTGACCTACGAAATAAGCTTAGGGGGAATTTCATGTGCACATCTCAGGGGCTGCCATCCTATATTAGCTCATTGGCCCTCCATTGTTTCCCTCTACCCTGGAGATGTGTACTCCAGACTGGGTTTAAATTGATCATTTCCTCCTTTAAGTCACCTCAGTTCTAACACTAATTATAGCTAGAACCAAAGGATTGTAAAATTAGAAAGATGAAACTGAAGGAAGTCAATATTTACTGAAGATTGTGCTAGGCACTCTCCTAGGTACTTATATCCATTGTAAATGAAGTAATTTTCAAACAATCCTAAGAAGTAGGTATTATTCTTCTAATTTTTATAATGAGAAACTGTAGGCTGAAAGAGCAGGGTCTTATAGCTAGTAAGTTGTGGTTGAAATATTAAAATATGTTTCTCTTACTTTAAGCTCATGCTTTGTCCTCTTGATAGCCCTGCATCAAGGTCAACATGGAGTGAAACACTCTTTAATTTCACTGGTAACCTCTGGAGGTCTGACTAAGTTTTACAATCTGCTCATGACTTCTTTTGGGAGAGCTCTGTCCTCTATGAATGAAATGAACCTTAATTTCTTTGCCTGAACAGATAAAGAAGTTATAATAAAATTTTGTAAAGATTGCCAGAGAACTAAAGAAAAATCTGACATACACACACACACACACACACACACAATATCACATTATTCCACAAAGCAATTCCATTATAATGGATTTGAATGGGGTCTGCTCTCAGTTGTAAGGGCCAAAAATAAAGGCACATGGTGGATTTTGGCAGTGACTGGTGGAATAGATCTTGTGTCATTATTTTCTGTTTAAGAGTAAGTGTGTAATTTATTCTTGTCTCTCTGCTTGGGTTTAAATCATGACAAATCTTGATAAAGTAACCAACCTTCATGTTGTTACGTAAATTTCAGTAAGCTGGAGGCAACAAAAAAAATCTTAAAAGGAGTGAGTGCTATTTATAAATATTATCAAATTATTATTACATACTAAAGCTGATATTTTTCAAGGCCTTGATTGGATATTGTGAAAATCAGTTCTTTGGTAGATGAACACTTGAAAATGTATATATACATATTATTTATTAATAAATGATTATTTTAATAGTCTAAATGCTTTTATTACTAAACTTACTCCTCAGTCCCTGGAAATGCCAAGGAACACATTATTATTAAATAAGCATTCTCTTTTTGTTCAGATCTCTGCCTTAATGCCCTGTATTTCTTTGGCCATCAAAACTGGTATTTTTTGAAGCCTGGACAGGGTCCAATAAAAGACAATTTACTAGGCCCACTTCTACTAAATAATAATTCTGCAGAGACGAGTGAATCAAGAATGAGAAACTAAGCTTATTATCCACACTTTGTTTTATTCTTTTGGTGGAGGAAGAAGAAATACCTAAATGGCTTTTTGTTCTGCTCCACTTTAATTAGGTGACAGATTCAAACCATCTACATGATAACAATGTGTCATCTAAAAAATGCACAGTGAGTTCACCTTGTTTAACTGTGAAGGAAAGGCAAACATATAGACACCCACACACACAAAACACAAATTCACAGACACAAACATGCTCAACACTTAAGTCAAAACTTCTAATTGTAAAGTCAGAAATGAAGGAGAATAAATTTTAACAGAATTTCCCATCGGAGACAGGTTATAGCTACAAGAACTACAGATGTTTAATTGGTCAGTTTTATAAGAACAGTTATTCTGTAGCAGTCTTCCTTTTACTACTCTTAAAATTTTATATATATTTTTAACATTCTACTATTACTGTCCCTGCATTTAATAATCTGATCTCAATTTTTCAAAGAATAGAATATCATTTCGGTCAAGAGTGAAATTAACTTTGGAAATAAATAGCAATATATATACTTCACATTCAATTTAATCTTTATAAAAAGATATCAATTTGTAAGATATCACTATGACTTGGGCCACTAAGATGTGTTACATTTATGGCCTGCTTTAAATCTTCAATCAGTCTCTCCCATCTGTCAAAGTTTTATAGCTACTGAAAGATAAAGGCTCTGTTGCTATGGTAATTCCATTACCTAGGTGACAGTGTTTGAATGATGTCATTGTTAAAGTGATCTAACTCATGAAACATTTTTAATTTTAGTATGGTTAGACAGAGAGTAAAACTTACTGGTGTTACAAAATCAAGAGGGCTAGAAGAATGCTGCTCTTCTCAATAAATAGGGTGCCCACAAATGAGCAATAGAAGGCTAATGTTCAAATGAATTCCTCCAATTATCTCTGCTTTTAGTTGGGTCAGTACTCTCATCAGTATTTTACAAAGCTGAATGAAGAAGCTGTATGTGTGGAGAAACATAAAAAGAAAGCAAGGTGTTCTAGCAGGAGAATGGTGCAAACGGCGTCCCATTTAAAAAATAATTTTCTTTAATTATCTTTTCAGTTGAACTTTATGCTTAATAGTTACCAAGAAAAAAAATGCTGTGCCCTTTCACTTTGGTACCATATTCTACTTCTTAACCAGAGAGCTGTACACAAAGAGATACGGAAGAGAACACAGAGGAAAGAAAAACAGAAATTAGGTGAAGAAAACGGCGGAAAAGATCAGAAGCTTGGTTGTAGTTCACTATTCAAATTATGATGAAAGAGGGATTAGAGAGAAAAAAAGAGGTAGCAAGAAGCGTGGATAAGAGTTTCAAAAGTTTATCAGACTTCAGTAGGACTTGTCAGGAGGGGACTGCCTTGTGCCTATGCTGTTTCTGTCTCATCTAAAGGACTTTTAGATGTTGGCAGAGACAGTTGGCACACCACCCCCCAGACTTATCATACAAGTGACAGGGAAAATGTCTTTTGAATTCCTGGTTGGATTCTACAGCCAACCATGTTCTAATGACCCCAGGTGAATTACTACTCAGCAAACAAAAATCATGCGAGCATCTCCTTTATGACAGTGATGAAGCATTTCTTCAGAGATCTCTTTCTCTTTTCTCCTCTCCTGGTGTCCTCTCCCACATATTAGCCGACTCTATCCTCTTATGCAATAAGGGTTGAATTGCGAAGCTTGAAGAGAAGGAAGAAATCCTGGTAGTCTATTTTGTAGGGAAGGCAGAAGGTCCAGAGAGATTCCCTGCCTTGTGCAACAATGGAGACTCAGAGCTGGAAGAAAAATGTACACATTTAATGGTCTAATACCAATCCAGGTCCTGAACGCATGCCTGCTAACACCCTCTAGCCTCTTGCTCTGACACGTCACTGTAGAAGAGCTCACCACAGCTTGGAGGCAGCCCATTTCACTTTGGCCAAGTTGACATAATTCATTCAGGGCCAAAGAATTACGTAAACCGGTGACAACTTAACGTATTAATCTCCCATAATATTTGAACTTTCCAACAAGTGCATGGAGAGAGCAGAATTATTTCCAAAGCTCACAGGGCAGACTTCCAGACACCATGGTGCTTGGGCTGATGTTTGGAGGACGGGCTGGGGGAAGAGGAAACTTTCCTGGAGACCCCACAGATGACACTACTGTGGACCACTGCTTGCTTTATTTATATGTAAAGCTAGATTGGGTTCTTTTTTCCTTGTGATGTGCTTACATGCTGTGTACGTATGCCTTTTCTGGCAACAGTATGGATCAGGAAGAATAGGAACTGATGATGAGCCACAAGCTAAACCAAGTAAGCAGCAGATGTTGGGGCATCACCTCGCTCTGTAAAAACAGGTAATAGATCCATTAATTGTGGAGTTTTAGGCAACTCCCAGAGCTAACATGGAAGGTGTTTCTTGATTAATAATTAGTTGTTATTATTCAGTTAACAGCTTCATGAACCTTGTTCTTGATAGGGATTACACGACTTGACATTGCACCTAGGAGGTAGTTTTTATAAGAAAATGTGGTCTGTGAACAGTATGACTTTACAACAATGCCTGTTGCTTTCGAATTGTAGCAGGTTTCTTTCTTTTCCCAAGGGATGAGGGAGGACATACCAAAGGCTGGAGTGTGAATGTCTAAAACCCAAAACAACTTGTCCTACTGAACCACCAACATCGTAAATCAAGCTCATTAACAGCATCTGATAAAGCTTATCTGCTTCTTATCACCAGGGAGGCACTTGCCAGCAGGGCCTTTGCAGATAGAATTTTCAGCAGATACCATCTTTAGGACTCAGTGAAATAGCCATCCGCAGGGACAGCTTGCAGCAGTAGGTTCTGTATCATAATTACAGAAATGATTACAGTAGCAAATATTAAAAAGAGTGCAGTTATGCATAATTCCTACAACACGCAATCTAATTTACCAGCAGTAAAAAACTGTAGTAAAAGCATTGCCCAGTGATGGTACAAAGCAATTTTCAGTCTAGATGCCTAAAAATAACATAAGTTTTCTTACAGCTGGATTCATTGTTAACATGGTTTGCTTAGCATCCTGCACGAGGGAGCTTAATCAAGACCTCGGTGATAACCGTGTTAGCAAAAGCATGATACTAATGGACTTTCCACACAAAATAATGACTTCTGGCTTCCTTGAAAAGCTGTAGCTTTGGCAAGGGCCATCCGTGGAGGATAATAAAGTCTCAGAAGGAAGGCACCATTTCCTTATTCTTTTGAACCCCCATTTTCCTTCCTGGCACTTTATGCTCCTCTTGGAACTCACCTACTTGTTATTCTACTTATTTGTATCCATACTAATGCCCCGCCCCCATCATAGTTTAAGCTCTTGGAAGCAAGAGACTATAATTGATTCATGTTCTTAATCTCTCCCTCCATGGAGAGTCTATCACTGCGCCAAACACAAAGTAAATGCTAGACATGTTTGTCAAATTGATGAACCTGGGATGTTATTCAGTACAAATAAAATATTACTCAGAAATGTCACAATAAAGAAAAACATCATCTGTAGCACTGGGGCCCTAACAGAATTGAGTTTTTTCATTTAAAGTAGTAATTCTCAACACTGGCTGGTCATTATATCATCTGTAAGACTTTAAGGAAAACCTAGTTGCTAAGTATCACTCAGGACCATTTAAATCAGAATTTCTAAGACTGGGTTCTGGGCATAGGGATTTTTAAAGCTCCCTCAGCAAAAACCAGGGTTGAGACTCACTGGTTTAAAAGGTATGAGTAAAGACACACTGAGGATGTAAGCATGGAAAGGGTCTGATGTACCGGCTTGAAGACATAACTTCCTTTGCTGTGCTTCTCTGGGCATGTACTTCATTCTCTAGGCCTCATTTGGTTCCACTACAAAATGAAGGGAGTTAATTACATATACAGTAGTCCCTAAACTATTTTTCATAACAAAATTATCAATACATGAATACACAGCAACACCAGCACAACCAGGCCAGTACCCACACCACAGGCTTACTGAGTCACAGTTCCCAACATTGAGACCAGGAGTTTGTATTTTTTAAAAACTCTCCAAGTCACACCTCCTCTTTGGACAAGAATGACAGGACAGAATGACCTTTGTGGTTTGCTCTTAGAATACAAGATAAGCAATGGAAAGACAAAGTGTTCTCGAAAAGCATTGTAGTTCAGATCTTGATTGCTTAATATCATTCTCTAACACAAGGACCCAGGGCTCCTTGGAGAAATGGCTAACTCTAAGGCAGGGGAAGATATCATACAAGATAAGCTTGGAGCATCTTGTCGGGCCAGAAAGTAATGAAGTGTTCAAAAAGCAAAATGATGTGGGCATGCCAAAGGGAGCATGGGACAGACAGTCTGAGAGAGTCCCCAATGGACAAAGGTGAAACAATTTGAGCAAAAAAATAACGTAGTTTGTAACGTAACGTATAAAATAAATATCCATGAGTGCATACTGATATAAATGTCTAAATAAATAAATAAGTGGGTGAGAAGGGACACCCCTCCCTTTAAGAAGAATTCCAAATAATTTATGTGGGTGTTTCCTCCTCCAGGACGTGAAGCATAACTTCCCATATCTTGGGTATGGGCTGCACTTGGTGACTCTTCCAAAGAACAGAGTATAGGAAGGAAAAGTAGTTACTTGACAATGGAGAATCATGGCAGACTCCACCTTAAGCCATCGTGTTTAACATTCTCGGTGATGAGTCATGTGGTTGTCCCATAGCCCCTGAGAGGATGACAGAGAAGGGCACTTCATCCCTACGCTCTTCCTTCCCAAACCCACAACCCCAGTCTGATCTTGAGAGAAACATCAGAGAGTACTCTCAGAACAGTCAAAGTCATGAAACATGACCTCAGGAAAGACTGAGAAACTGCCATAGAGTAACGGAGACATAATGATTAAATCCAGTGTGGTATCTTGAATTGTATCCAGGAACAGAAAAAGGACATTTATGGAGAAACTGGTGAAATCTGAATAAATCTGTAGTTTAGTTAGGAGTAATACACCAATGTTAATTTCTTAATTTTCACAAATATATCATAGTTAGTATAAGATATTAACATCAGGGAAATTGGATTATGGATACATGGGAACTCTCTGTACTACGTATATATGTATCTTTATGTAAATCTTAAAAATTCTAAAGTAAATGTTTATTAAAAATTATACGCAATAAAAATTTCTAATTTTGTGATTAAAGATACTTAAAATGTCATGAGACATAAAAACTTTGCTACTATTTCCCTGTTAGCTTGGTCAATAATTAAATATATATTCAACAAGCATATATTAATATATTCATATTTAATACATTATATATTCAACTTTTAAAAATAATTTGCACTTCTCATTAAATCAGTGTGGACATAAATTGCCAGATTGAATTAGCAGAGTGTACATTGTACTTGATGTCGCACCGAAGTGCCTTCCTGTACTACTTCCTGGGAGCCACTTATTGGGAGGCACCTTTCTTCATTAAAAAAAATAAAAGCCATGTCAGGTGCATCTAATTAAGGGCCCAGAAGCGTGTCAGTTCTGCTTGAACTCACCATATGGCTGCAATGTGCTGTGAACACTGCATGATGATTTACATGGTGCATTTTTCTTGAGGCCTAAGTCCTAATCCCAGAGCAGAATGATCCCCATGCTTACTAATGAAGGTTTAGTATCCTTTTATTTTATTTTACTAAGTTAAAATTTCTCCAACCACAACAGAAATCTCTTAGCTAAAGATGTGATGTTGAAATAAATTCAAATGAGAAATTCTAGTAGCTGATTTTTTGCTGGTTTACTTCCTAAATATTTTTGGAAAGCAGCCTTTCTACTCTTTTGATTTGTATCCAGCCTCAAGCCTTTTAGGAGGTCTCTCTTCCCCTGTTTTGTTCTGCTTCTTCCTCCTAGTTTTAGCACATCCATCTCATTCTACCCAGAGTGGTTCATTCTGAGTTGCATATACGACTTTGCCATTCCCCCTGGTACAATTCTCTCAAAGCCACCTGATAATTATATGTTAAGTTCAAATTTCTCAGCATGGCATACCAATTTTCCATGGTATAACCCCTCCTAAGCCTCTAGAGACTCTGAGAAGGAAACAGCAGCCATATCCATTGTAATAAGTTATACTCTAATATTACTAAAGAATTTATTTCCTGTATACATTGTACAACTATGTGCTTTAGAGTCTTTCCTCTTGCTGTTCCTTTTGCTTTTTCCCTTCCTTAACTGGTAAATCCCTAATTATAGTTCAGTAGTCATTGGAGGTGTCCTCTCTTCTAGGAGGTTTTCTCAGCAATACTTTTCCAGCTATTCTCTTTCCCCTCTAAACAAACATTGCCTTATTTTTCTTCTCTATGTCATGCTTGGATATACCATTCTGCTGGTACCCGTCATACCACCTTTTCCTGTGCAATGTACAAGTGTCTTTCTTTCCACTAGACAGTAAGCATCTTTAAAAAAAAAAAAACTAATTATACTTGATTTACAGTATTGTGTTAGTTTCAGGTGTATAGCTTCAGATTCTGTCCCATTATAGGGTATTACAAGATATTGAATATAGTGCCATGTGCCATACAGTAAATACTTATTTTATATACAGTGATGTATATCTGTTAAACCCATATTTCTAATTTATCCCTCCCTCTCCCCTTTCCCCTTTGGTAACAATATATTTGTTTTCTATATCCGTGAGTCTGTTTTGTAAATAAGTTCATTTGTATCTTTTTTTTTAAGATTCCACATGTAAGTGATATCATGTAATATTTGTCTTTCTCTGCCTGATTTACTTCACTTAGTAGGTTGATCTGTGTTGCTGCAAGTGGCAATATTTCATTCTTTTTAATGGCTGAGTAGTATTCCATTGTGTATATGTACCACATCTTCTTTATCCATTCATCTGTCGATGGGCATTTAGGTTGTTTCCATGTCTTGGCTATTGTAAATAATGCTGCTATGAACACTGGGTGCGTGTATCTTTTCAAATTAGAGATTTCATCTTTTCTGAATATATGCCCAGGAATGGGATGGCTGGATCATATGGTCATTCTCTTTTTAGTTTTTTAAGGAACCTCTAGACTGTTTTTCACAATGGCTGCACCAATTTATATTCCCACCAACAGTGTAGCAGACTTCCCTTTTCTTCACACCCTCTCTAGCATTTATTATTTGTAGACTTTTGATGATGGTCATTCTGACCAGTGTGAGTTGATACCTCATTGTAGTTTTGATTTGCACTTCTCTAATAATTAACGATGTTGAGCATCTTTTCGTGTGCCTCTTGGCCATCTGTATATTTTCTTTGAAGAAATGACTTTTTAAGCATTCTGCCCATTTTTTGATTGGATTGTTTGGTTTTTTTTATATTGAGTTGTATAAGCTCTTTGTATATTTTGGAAATTAAGCCCTTTTCAGTCTCATCACTTGCAAATATTTTCTCCCAGTCAATAGGTTGTCTTTTCATCTTGATTATGGTTTCCTTTGCTATGCAAAAGCTTATGTTTGATTGGGTCCCATTTGTTTATTTTTGTTTTTATTTCTTTTGCCTTGGGAGACTGATCTAAGAAGATATTACTATAGTTTATATCCAAGAATGTTTTGCCTATGTTCTCTTCTAGGGGTTTTATGGTGTCATGCCTTATATATAAGTCTTTAAGCCATTTTGAGTTTATTTTTGTGTATCTTATGAGGGAGTGTTCTAAATTTACTGATTTACATGTGGCTGCCCAGCTTTTCCAACACCACTTGCTGAGGAGATTGTCTTTTCTCCATTGTATATTCTTGCCCCATTTGTCGAAGATTAATTGTCCATAGATGTGTGTATGGGTTTATTTCTGGGCTCTCTATTCTGTTCAGTATTGATCTATTGGTCTGTTTTTGTGCCAATACTATGCTATTTTGATTGCTGTAGCCTTGTGGTATTGTCTGAAGTCTGGGAGGTTTATTCCTCCCACTTTGTTCTTTTTCTTCAGAATTGCTTTGGCAAGCCTGGGTCTTTCATGGTTCTATATAAATTTTATGGTTATTGGTTCTGGTTTTGTGAAAAATGTCATGAGTAATTCAATAGAGATCTCATTAAATCTGTAGATTGCTTTTGGTAGTATGGCCATTTTAACTATATTAATTCTTCTAATCCATGAGTATGGGGTATTTTTCCATTTCTTTGTATCATCTTCAATTTTCTTTATCAATGTTTTATATTTCTCAGTGTATAAGTCTTTCACATTCTTGGTCAGGTATATTCCTAGGTAATTTTTTTGACGCAATTAAAAATTGTTTTGTTTTACTTTCTCTTTCTGACATTTCATTGTTGGTATAAAGATGTGCAACCAATTTCTGTATGTTAGTCTTGTATCCTGCTACCTTGGTGAATTCACTTTTTAGTTCTGATAGTTTTTGTGTGGAGTCTTTAGGGTTTTCTGTATAGAGTATCATGTCTGCATACAATGACAATTTTACCTCTTCCCTTCTAATTTGGATACCTTTTTTTTTCCCTTGTCTGACTGCTGTGACTAGGACTTTCAGTACTATTTTGAATAGAAGTAGTGAGAGTGGGCCTCCTTGTCTTGTTCGAGAATTTAGCAGGAAGGCTTTCAGCTTTTCACCAATTAATAATATGTTGGCTGTGGCTTTGCCATAAATAGCTTTTATTATGCTGAGATATGCTCCTTTTATATCCATTTTGGTGAGAGGTTTTTTCTTTTTTTTTCTATCATGAATGGATGTTGAATTTTATCAGATGCTTTCTCTGCATCCATTAGGATGATCATGTGGTTTTTGTCTTTTTGTTGTTGTTGATGTGTTATCACATTGATTAATTTGGGTACATTGAACCAGCCTTGAGACCGTAGGAAGAATCCAACTTGATCATGGTGTATAATTGTTTTTATGTATTGTTGGATTCTGTTTGATAATATTTTATTAAGGATTTTTACATTTATATTCATCAAAGATATCGGCCTGTAATTTTTTTTTTTGGTTGTGTGTTTGTCTGGTTTTGGTATCAGAGTGATGGTGGCTTCATAGAAGGACTTTAGGACTCCTCTTCAATCTTTTGGAAGAATCTGAGAAGGATAGGTATGAGTTTTTCTTTGTATTTTTGATAGAATTCCCCAGTGAAGTCATCTGGTCCTGGGCTTTTGTTTGCAGGGAGGTTTTTTTGTTTTGTTTTGTTCTTTAATTTCAAATTCTATTTCACTTCTGGTGGTTGGTCTGTTCAAATTATCTGTTTCTTCAGTTTTGGTGGGCCATACGTTTCTAGAAACTTATCCATTTCTTCTAGGTTGTCTATTTTGTCAGTGTCTAACCGTTCATATTAATTTCTTATGATTTTAAAAAAATTTCTGCAGTATCGGTTGTTATTTCTCCTCTTTCATGTCTTATTTTGTTACTTGGGTCCTCTCCCTTTTCTTCTTGATGAGGCTGGCCAGAGGTTTGTCAATTTTGTTTATCCTTTCAAAAAACCAGCTCTTGGTTTTATTGATTATTTTTCTATTTTTTTAATCTCTATTTTATTTATTTCCTCTCTGATTTTCATTATTTCCTTCCTTCTACTGCCTTTAGGTTTTGTTGTTTCTTCTCTTTCTAATTTTTTAGGTGGTAGGTTAGGTTGTTGATTCGAAATTTTTCTTGTTTTTTGAGGAAGACCTCAAATATAGCTGTGAACTTCCCTCTTAGGACTGCTTTTGCTTCATACCATAGATTTTGTATGATTGTGTTTTCATGTCATTTATCTTGAGGTATTTTAAATTTTCCTCATAGATTTCATCATTGACCCATTGTTTTTTGTTTTGTTTTTGGTGTTTTTTGTTTGTTTTTAGTAGCATGTTGTTTAGTCTCTATGTAATCATTTTTTTTCTCATTTTTTTTCCTGTGGCTAATTTCTAGTTTCTTGCTATTGTGGTCAAAGAAGATACTTGAAATAATTTTTAATGATTATAATTAAAATTATTATCATTTTTGAGGCTTATTTTGTGCCCTAGTATAAGATTATTATAATTTTTAATTATTATAATTAAAATTATTATAATTTTTATTTACTTATTTATTTTTGGCTGTGTTGGGTCTTTGTTTCTGTGCGAGGGCTTTCTCTAGTTGCAGCGAGCGGGGTCCACTCTTCCCACGGTGCATGGGCCTCTCACTGTCACGGCCTCTCTTTGTTGTGGATCACAAGCTCCAGACGCACAGGCTCAGTAGTGTGGCTCACGGGCCTAGTTGCTCCGTGTCATGTGGGATCTTCCCAGACCAGGGCTTGAACCCGTGTGCCCTGCATTGGCAGGCAGATTCTCAACCACTGCGCCACCGGGGAAGGCCAAATTATTATAATTTTTGAGGCGTATTTTGTACCCTAGTATGTTATCTATCCTAGAGAATGTTCCACACAAGCTTGAAAATAATGTGTATTCTGGTTTTTTGGATGTAGTGTCCTGTAGATATCAATTAAGTCTAACTGTTCTATTGTGTCATTTAGAGTCTCTGTTGCCTTATTGATTTTTGGTCTGAAAGATCTATTGATGTCAGTGGGGTGTTAAATTCTCCTACTATTATTGTCTTCCTGTTAGTTTCTCCCTTTATGTCTATTAGTATTTGTTTTATGTATTTAGTTCCTTCTATATTGGGTGTATATATGTTGATAAGTGTATCCTCTTCTTGTATTGATCCTTTTATCATGATACAGTGTCCTTCTTTGTCTTTCTTTATGGCCCTTGTTTTAAAGTCTCTTTTGTCTGATATAAGTATTCCTACCCCTGCTCTCTTGTCATTTCCTTTGGCATGAAATATCTTTTTCCATCCTCTCACTTGCAATCTATGCGTGTCTTTCACCCTAAAGTTCGTCTCTTGTAGGCAGCATATTGTAGGTTCTTGTTTTATTTTCCAGCCTGTCACTCTGTGTCTTTTGATTGGAGCATTTAGTCCATTGACATTTAAGGTAATTATTGATAAGTATATGTTTATTGCCATTTTAAACCTTGTATTTCAGTTGATTTTGTATTTCTTCTTTGTTCCTTCCTTCTTTTTGTTTTTCCTTTTTATGGTTTGATGGTTTACTTTTGTATTATGCTTGAGTTATTTTCTTACTGTTTTTTTTGTGAGTCTGTTGTATGTTTTTAATTTGTGGTTACCCTTGTTTTCAGTATTAACCCATAAGTACATCTCCTTGTTTTAGACTGATAGTCATGTAAGCTCAGACACATTCTAAAAGATCTACATTTTCTACTCCCCTCCCCCACATTTGTGATTTTGATGTCCTATTTTACATCTTTATTTCTATCCTTTTGCTGTTCATCGTAGTTATAATCACTTCCGCAAAATTTTTTGATTGTATTTTAATCTATATACTGGCTTATTTCAGTGATATTCAATCCTTATATATATATTTGCCTTTCCTATTGTTATATTCCTTTACCTGTATATTCTTGCTTCTTTTCTATTTAGAGAAGACATTTCAATATTTCTTTTGGGATAGGTTTAGTATTGCTGTATTCTTTTAGTTTTTGCTGTTCTGAGAAATTCTTTATCTCTCCTATTCTAAATGATAATCTTGCCAGGTAGAATATCCTCGATTGAGGTTTTTCCCTTTCAGGACTTTGAATATATTTTGCCACTCCATTCTGGCCTGCAACGTTTCTGTAGAGGAATCAGTTGATAGCCTTATGGGGTTCCCTTATAACTGACTCTGTTTTTCTCTTGCTGCCTTTTCTATCAATAGTCTTTGTTAATTCGTTCATCATTTTTATTACCACCTTTTTGAACTCAGGGTCTGGTAGACTGGCAAGGTCTGTTTTATTGCTTGTTCTCTCATGGGATATCTCTTGTTCTTTTAATTGGGAGTAGTTCCTCTGCTTTTTAATTTTACTTGTATTTGTCTGACTATAAATTTAGGAGAAACAGTTATCTACTGTGGCCTTGAAAGGCTATTTTTATGTGGGAGCATCCCTGTGTAGACTGAGTCCAATATTTTTGGTGCAAAGGGCTATATTTGGTGTGGACACCTGCCACGTTTTTCCTCAGAGTGTGCTGGCCAGTGTCCCCTTGATAGGAGTTGTGTTTGGTAGTGTGGTGACCAGAGCCTGCACTCGATGTTGGGCCGGGCTTTCTCTTTGCTCTGTGGCTGTCATAGCCCTGTTGGGGGCAGTGTCTTCTCCCCACTCGTTGGAGTAGAAGCCCCCAGATCTGGTTCTATGCTGTAATGTGGGGAGCGCAGGACTGAAGTGCTCCCTCTGGGAAAGGAGTTGCTGCGTGGTCCTCCCCAGGAGCTCTCCACCAGGAAGTGCAACTCTGTGATGCCACCTGCCACCCAGTGTGCGCACCCACAAGATCAGATTCATCTCTGCTGCAAGAGTGCCGATAATCAGATCCTGTGTCAGCCCCACCTATCTTCGATGTGTGTACGCTCACAAAACATGAGCCCCCAAAGCCCACAGAAGCTGCGCCATGCTGTGAGCACACTGGCAATGAGGCTTCTGTGGCGGACGCACCCACACCCCACCCTTTACTTTGATAATAATATTCCTGTGGTGGATCCACGCTCTGTCCCATGCATACCCCAGTTGCGGCCTGGACTGTACACATTTCAGGCTGTGTCTGAGCAGCCAAATCAAGTCCTCTCACTGTGTCTATTTGCTGAAGCCCAAGTTTCAGCATCCACCCCCTGTGCACACCAGCAAGTGCCCATCTAGGGCTGGGAAGGCGATGACGAGAAGCCCTCAGCACCGGTCCCTCTGTATCCTGCTTTGCAGCAAGCCAGCCTGTGCAAACTCCTCTCCAGCAGATTCCAGGCCCCTGCACCTCCCTTTCTGTCCCGGCAGACCTCCCAGCCAGCGAAGGAGGTTCCAAGGTGAAGGAACCTTTCCTCTTTCACTTTTCCCTCCTAGGGGAACAGGTCATGTCCCAATTTCCTTTTTTTTTTCCTTTTCTTTAGTCCTACCCAGTTACGTGGGAATCTTTCTTGGAGCTTTAGTTGTATGAGATTTTTCTGCCCACTTTCAGTTGGTATTCTCTGAGAATTGTTCCAGGTGTAGATGTATTTTTGATGTATTTGTTGAAGGAGGTGAACTCCATGTCCTTCTACTCCACCATCTTTTTTTTTTTTTTTTTTTTTTTGGTGGTACGCGGGCCTCTCACTGTTGTGGCCTCTCCCATTGCGGAGCACAGGCTCTGGACACACAGGCCCAGTGGCCATGGCTCACGGGCCCAGCCGCTCCGCGGCATGTGGGATCTTCCCGGACCAGGGCACGAACCCGTGTCCCCTGCATCGGCAGGTGGACTCTCAACCACTGCGCCACCAGGGAAGCCCTACTCCACCATCTTGATCTCCCTAGACAGTAAGCACCTTATTCATCTTTGTATCTCCAGGGAAGAGCACAGGATCTGATATACAGGAGAGACTAAAAATCTTATTGAGCTGCTCTAAACAGAAATTTCTACTCATTTAAATTAAAATAAATATTTTATTCCTCAAAGGACTCTCTATCTAGAGTCACAGTGTATCTGCAGGGCTAGGTATAAGCATTTGCCCTTTTCATACACATTGTCTACGTAATCAACAGTGGTTCAAATCTATCACTTGCCAACTTTTTCCACTTTAGTGTCAATCTCACATTTTATTTCTGCTTGAACGTCCGAGAGGGATCTAAAATAAATCCATTTTTAGAATTCTTTTTCGGCTTCTTCTGTCATGCTTGCTTAGATATCTTCAGTCGTCTGTATTCTAGGCTCTGTACTATGAGCTGAGCATACACAACTAAGTAAGACCAATTCCTGACCTCAGGGAGTTTATAGTCTGATAACGGACAATAGGGAAGAAACTATACATGCTGTGGTGGAGATAAGCACCAGGTGCTGCTGGGGAGCAGGAGCAGGGCTCCAAAATCATGGACTGTTTCCCAGGGAAGATGGCACTTGAGCCAGGATTTGAAGGATCAGTGGAAGTTACGTGACTGAGGAAGGAAGTGAAGGGCATCCCAGGTGCAGAGAGAAACATCTGAGAAGGGACAGCGAATGCAAATGGTGGTGGCAGGAGGTAGCTTGATAGGTTTAGAGATCTTAAAGCAGGTGATGCGTGTGGGATTAGGGATGCACATGACGCTGTGCAAGGAGAGGAGGTCAGAGATAAACGTTGAAGGCCCATGCAACTAAGTTTACGTATTTGAATTTTAGATTGACAGCATCCAGGGGGTATTGAAGCATTCTAATCACATTCATGTGTTAGAAAGGTTTCTGCAGATGCTTAGAGGGGTATGGAGTGCAGAGGAATAAGGCAGAGAAAAGAAAGACAAGTTACGTGGCAGCAACAATTATCCGGACAAGAAGAGATGAGGGCATGAGTAAAAAAAGTGGCAGCAGGTGTAGAAAGTAAGGAAAAGGTAGAATTTAGAGCACTTGGTGACTAGGGGGTCAGTAGATGGGAGGTGTCTAGGATGACTCCCGGGTTTCTGACTTGGACAGTGAGGCCAGTGGTGACGCTCTTTCAAAAGACAGGGGATACAGGAGAAGGAGCAGGTCTGAGGAGGAAAATAATGTTGGGTTTTAAGCATCTTTGATTTAAGGCCCTTCTGGGCATTCAAGTAGAAATAGCAGTTGAATACTTTCTAGCATTGGCAAAGTGGTCCTATGAAAAATAACTCTTGGAGAAGCTATTCATTTAGGTAAAAATCCCTCCAAAATAAGAAAAAAGTGAGGGGGAAGCTAAGGATTGAGACCAGATGAACACCAAGATTTAAGGAAAGAGAAAAGAGAACCCTAAATGATGAATGAGAAAGCACAAACAGAAGGTAAGAAAAAACCAGGAGAGAGTAGTAGAATGGAATCTAAAATATCAACATAAATAACAATTTTGAAAATCAAAGACGTGTAATGAACAGTGTCAGAGACCACAGAGAAGTTAAAATAAGTTAAGGTTAAAACTATCCCCCACTGATATGATATTTTAAACTATTTGCTTAGTTTATATAAAAAACTTAATAGGCACTGTTTGAATTTTGAGATGGGCTTTAATTTGGTATGTGTAATGGTCTCTATGGCTAAAGAAGGAATTAATGTTATTACTTTTCTCAACTCACTATAATTGGAAGACTTAGTCGTCACAAATGCTTGGTATTCCCAGTGTTGGTATGTGAGAAATCACGTAATTCTAAATCCTGATTTTTACGTGTTATGTATTAAAAAGATCTCCACAGAGGCTGAGAGGGGAACATATACATTTCAAAACACTCTAACGCTAGGATGTGCTCCCTTTTTTTTTGTAACCCCATTTCAGTCAGGAAATCTGCGTTCTAGACCTAAAGATGTTACTAACTAGTTGTGTACACTAGGGAAATCAGTTACTCTCTTTGGACATTTTCATTAATGGGTAAATTTACAGGATTAGGCTCTTCTGCTATGGATAAATTGAGATAAATCATGGTCTGGAAGATCTAAACCATGCTTCTTTATTGATCATCTCTACTGAATTTTTATCAGGTACACATATCCTTTCTTAGCGTTTACTTCCCAGTCTTGGTGGGAATGGGCCATTTGGTCAATACTTTTTACACCGTCTACCTCCTAAATTCCTGTTTCATCTTTGCTGTACTTTTCTTCCTATTCTATCTGTTAGGCAGAGATCCGTCCTCTGTACTTTCAAAATGTGTTTACAAATATTTATTATAGCATTTATTATATTTTACCCTAATTACAAGAAGACGTGGTCCTTGAGGCATAGACGTTAATTTAATTATGTTTGTGTGAGTATTGCAAACATAGCACATGTCTGACACAAACCAGTGTTCAGTAAACGTATAGGAATTGTTCAGGCAAAGGAGTCAGGTTTATCATGGTATCTTCTTATCAGCAGGGAGAGAGATTTCTAGCTCACTGCCCAAAACTCTGAATGAAACTGAAAGTCTATGGATCTGCAGCGGTGTACAGAGTGGCAAGAGCTTATGTGGCTTGGGACTCTATAAATGGTTTCCAGAGAAGCTTTTTTGGGAAGTTCTATTTAATTAAATGGTGAGGCAGGATCACTGACAGTGAGATCCTGGAGGGAAGCCAGTCTATCCACTTTGAAGCAAAGCATATTGAAGCGTAACTCTTCTGGGTGGGATATATGGGGAGATGGATGATAGCAGAATACCTAAACAACTGCTGGCTGATAGGCTCAAAGGCAGCAGGAGGGATGCTTCATTAAGTGCCTGCCACAGCACAGTTACAAACAGGGCAGAACCACACTGCATACAGAGAGCAGTGGTAGCAAGCTGGCTTACCTAGGGAAGGTCTGAAAGGCACCATAGAAAAGCACAAATCTCAAAATGAGATCTGCCACCCTAAGCAAAGACAGACTTAGCAGGCACGTGGTATGTTGAGATCATTCATTTCCTGGTCAAATCTATGGGACCTTAGCTGGTGCATGGACACGTTTTTGTATATAATATTGTACATCACTGTGCCAGTACCAAGCTGTTAGTAAGTGTTTATGGATGACGGTATATTGATCTGTTTTATAACCCATCATATAAATGGATAGTAAACTTAAAGTGTTATTTTCAGATAAACAATAGATACTGACTAGATATGCCACGTAAGATGTAAACTGTAAAACGGATTTTTTAAAAAAGGTATTACTTCTAATTCTTGACCTTTCAGCAATTAGAATTTAATTTACCAATAAACTAAAATAATCTGACCTCATTTCCTCTCATAAATATTCTCATGTATCTCAGGTATGCTTTGGTTGTAATTGGAAATCTAGTTACAAGTATTATCTAGTTCTTTAAATATTTGTAGCTAGATATGGTAGGCTTAACTCCCACTTATAAGAGGAATTCTGGTTAATCAAAATACCATTAATCTTCCTTTAAGAGAAAATTTATAATGATGATAATGGAGTTTTATATAAAAATCTTTAAAACGTGAATCATCATTTTAAAAATAAGGTCAATACAGAAATAAACAGTCAAATCATTTAATATATCTTGAGCATCTGCCATATGCAAAAGACTGTAAGTACAGGAAAAATATAAGAATATTGAGAGAATACATGACCTCAGTATTTAGTAGGGAAGAAAAACCTGGGGACATAAATAACTGTGGTAAAACATAGAATGGGACTTATGTGATAAAAGCTATAACAGTTTTTCTAAATGAATAAAGTATAGTCAAGTTACAGTGATTATTTGAAGTAGTGTAATTAGGACTTAGGTAACCATTACTAGTTTAGCAAACTTTTCCAAAGCAGTGCATAAGATTCTGTGGTGAAATACAGACAAAATACATGAGACTTATCCTTCAGAGATGAGTTTATCTTACAAGACCCATTTTAATTGAGTAGAATCCCTGGAGAGTAGTCTTGATGCTCTAGAATTACAGAAAATTGTGAACAGATGCTCTGGTGGAATCTAAACAAACTTTATTGAATGTTACTTAAGCCAGAAATTATACTAATTTCTTGAATATTAGCTCTGAAACTTGTTTCATATATAAGTAGTTTAAGGCAAAAAATTAAAGAAAATATCATTTAACATAGGAAGTAACAAATATGTGAAACTTGGTGCTCTGACTGGGTATGAATTGAAAATATTAATAAATACAAAAAGGGACTTAAGTTTCTAGAGCAGCATACTTTACAGGCATATGGCAGTAGAATGAGATTTCATTCAGGGATCACTGCTTATCATTATCTCCCATTTTTCTGTTTCTCAAACTACACTTTGTGAAGGAAAGTACCACCCAGCACTAATACACTTACCCTTTGGCTCTAAAGATCCATGGAAAGTTCAGCACTAAAAATCAAACAGGGAACATTTTCTTTTTGTTATTTTCAAAAAATGGTGACAATTCTGCCTCTTCCTAAGAGCTACTGAATAGCAGATAAAGACTATTTCAGACCGAGGATATAATAATTACCACTTCTAATCTTTTGACAGCCCTGCCTACAGCTAAAATGCTTGGCATAACTCACTTTCTGGCTGCAAGGTAGGAGGTTCTCATACCTGTCTATACTCAAGCTGTGCTACCTGACAACCCAAGATCTTGAAGCAACCTGGAAAATATATTCAACAAAGCAGATATTTCTCTATGTGATAGGAAACACCCAGAAGCGTCAAAATACCATCAAATTAATATAGTTTTTCCAAGTGTAGACCTCTGCCCTCCTGTCTCAAACATTTTGGGGACTTGCTAAAAATACTGGTTTCTAGGTTCCATCTCATTTTTACTAAATCCCAAAGTATTCCCACAGCAGAGATCAGGAAACAAATTAATCTCCAAATGTTTAAGTTTGAGAATCCCTTATCAAAGTTGGGGGATGTTCCCATGAAAAGATCAAAAACACACAGAAAATAATTGGGAAATCCAAATAGTGTTGACAACAAAGGATATCATATATAAATGATATGCCAATAGCAAGCAGTTAACATTTCTTGAGTATAGTTCATTTAGAGCAATGCTACATTGTTCATTGTTCATATAGAAACAGCTCCCTAGTTACATTGCAGACAAACCAAATTGAGAAAGGCTTCCCAGGAGACTCATGCTTATGAAATAGAAGTACTCAGACTGAAGGAATGTATTAGATAGTTTCCTCATATAAACATGGTTAATTACTACTACATCAGAGCCTTGGGTCCTTTGCAGATGAAAAGAAAATCTAGCAATAATCCAGTACTTTACAGAAGCTGCCTTTTGAGACAGCCAGAGCTCACCTACCAGACCCCATCTCTGTCTTCTCAGTATCCTACTTTTTATATCCATTCTGGAGCCATCAGCTTTTAGAGGTCACATATGACTGTTGCCTGCTGCGACTTTGTGATTGATTCACAAAAAGTATATGGAGCATTGAATTGTGAAACTTAGAGTGTTCATGAATTACTTTTGAAAAATAAGAATTTCAAACTATTTCCAACTAACCAGGAATAAATTTCCCTCACGACACTCTGAGAAACAGGAAATGGGAACAGGTGAACATCTCATTACATTCCAACAAAGCCGCACTAGGTAAAGGCTGTCTGGACATTGCCAACTTGACAAAAGCCTGTGCACACCAACTTGTCCTTGAACTTAAGATCTAAAACTGTGGTTACTGATGCACTCAGGTGACTGGTTATAAGAACCAGAGAAAATACATTCACCCTGAAGTTTCAACTAGTACCTGCATATATATAGATATTTTTATTCTATAAGGAGTAAAGAGAAAAGAAAAACAGCAACAACATGGAGCATGTGGAAGATTTTATAATAAAAATAGAAGTTGTAAAGGATAAGCATGCTGGAGAAAAGGATCTACTATAAGAAACAAAAGACAATTTTAGACTGCATATGCTCTGTGTCCTCAATGAAATCAGTCTAACAAGACACAAAAAGTTAGATTAAGATGGAGTTGTCATAGATAAGAAAATAAGGTAGGGAAAACCAAAAGCACAAAAGGAGAATGATCTATATTGACTGTGTTAAGAGGAGATTTCTGTATTAGAGAAAATAAATCAATAAAGAAAAATTCAGTTAATCTTTCAAAAAGTAGGAAAAAACAAACTTTAGAAATGCATTTGTTGTGGAATATAAGTACTCCTCTAAGTCTTTGAGAGGTCAGTTATACCAAACATAAATAAGGAAAAGGATGGGTGCAATTTATAATGAGAGGTCTTCTGCTCTGCAGTGTTTTCTTGACATGCCATAGACTAGGGGTCAGCAAACTGAGACAATCCAGATTGCCACCTGTTTTTGTAAATAAAGATTTATTAGAACATAGTCTTACTCATTTATCTACCTATTGTCTATGGTTGATTGTATATTATAGCAGCAAAGTTGAGTAGTTGTGACACAGCTCGTATGAACCAGAAAGCCTAAAATATTTACTATCTGGTACTCTATAGAATATGTTTGCTGAACTCTACCATAGACCACTGGATACATAGAAATGTTACTAAAGCATCAGATCCCAGAGTTTTTATGGCCTTTATGTGTCATTCGGTTATACACTTCTTACAAAGGCATCTAAGGTGTTTGTTACCTCTTTCTCACCAGATTCAATCAGCATTTCACCAATGTAGTAGGTAAGCATAATGTCCTTTTGAATCGTAACAAGGATTCTTTTGTCCAGCCATTGTTTTCTGTGCTGGACAAATAGACATATTTGATGAAGCTGTTTGAGGAACCATCACTGTCTGCAAAGTTTTTGGTGAAAATATTTCCAGGGATGTAAATAGTTTGGGTTAAATTATTGTGATGGGTTACTTCCAGGGGATGTCTTCAGCAAAATCGTGGACTAGGAGGCCCCATACCCTCCTGCTGCCTACAGAAACTCTGACTCAACAATGCATAAACCAATTCCCTTGTGAGAAACCAGAAAACATGTCAATAGGCTCTTCCACCCCAGATGAGCATGAAACCAGCCACATCAAAGCATGGTGATCTGAAGGAAAATTCCAGCTCCTGGCTTCTTCCTTGGGAGGGAAAAAGAAAACTGAAACATACATCCAACATTTTGACCTGTGGGGTGGCAGAAAGGCTGCCCAAGGGATTGGCTTCTGTTTTGCCTGAATCTAAGCACTGACAGGAAAGGGTGCCAGGTTGGGGGCTACTAAGAATAAAGGTGATGGTTTGGACTAGCATTCACTCAGTAGCCATAGTACCCCCTTTCCCCCCTACTACTCAGCATAGAATAAGAAAACCCTTGTTTCTCCCTGGAAAGGGAAAGAGTTGGCACGTAAGTCCAACATTCCATCTTTTCAGGGGGCTTCCAAGGGACTAGTTTCTGTCATTCCTCTCTCAGAGCACTAATGGTATCCTGCATACTCGAGGTGCCTGGGGGCCACTGAGAATAACAGAGTGGGGTAGTTTGGTGCCATTCCACGTTTTCTCATTTAGAAAACTTGAAGACACTATCAAGGAATAATCTGAAAAGGTAATTAACAAAACAGTCCCATTTACAATCACATCAAAATGAATAAATGAAGGAAACAAAAGAGTTGTACACTGAAAACTACAAAGCATTGCTGAAAGAAATTAAGGAGGACATAGACACATGGAAATACATCCTGTGTTCATGGATTGAGAGGTTTTCATACTGTTAAAAATCTCCATACTACTCAAACTGATCTATGGATTCAACTCACACTCTATCAAAATCCCAGTGGCGTTTTTTGCAGAAATAGAAAAATTGATCCTAAAATTTATAGAGAAACATAAAGGACCTTGAATATCCAAAATAATCTTGAAAAAGAAGAACAAAGCTGGAGGCCTCATACTTCTTGACCGCAAAACAGATTACAAAGTTACAGTAATCAAAATGTCACCCATACCTGCCCCTGAGAGCTATAGGGATCCTTGCCTTGATTTATTTCTGTGTTTGTTTCAAAAGCACTCAGTATTTGACAGAGATGTTTTGCAGCTGTGCTTTAAAAAGTATGCAGTGGTCAATCACCCTGAACTGGCTCTGACTTGACCACAAGAATGTACCTGTGCAGATGAGACCTGGAGGTGTCCAAAAGTTAACTTTGCTTTATTAGCATGCTAAGATCTCCACCCAAGGGGGGCGGATTTGTAATCCACTGCGGACCATTCATTCATGCCCTATGCAAAGAAATGTCGAAGACTGCCTGTGCCCCAGCTGCCCCTAGAAGTCTCCGCCTCTTTCCTAGAGCCCTGATGACATGTTTGCCTCCTACCCCTCAAAATTCTCTTGCTCCCCTCCCTTTGGAGAGAAGGTATTTTTAGAGCAAAGCTCTCCCTTCTCCATTCCTTGATCCATGAATAAAGTTTCTGCTCTGCTATACTGGACCGGGTTTCATTTGATTGACATTTGCGACTCCAAGCAAAAGACCCACTGAGGGGTCACAGATCCACTGGGGACCAGTAACAAAAGCATATAGAACTGGCATAAAATAGACACATAAACCAATGGAAAATAATAGAGAACCCAGAAACAAACCCCAGTCAACTGCTCTTTGATAAGACTACACAATAGGGAAAGGACAGTCTCTAACAAATAGAGTTGGGAAAATTCGATATCTGTGTGCAAAAGAATGAACTTGGACCCTTATCTTACACCATCACAAAAATCAACTCAACATGGATTGCTTAAACATAAGACCTGAAACTACAAAACTCTTACAGGAAAACAGAGAAAAGCTCTCTAATGTTGTTATTGGCAAGATTTCTTATATATGACATCTAAAGCACAAGCCACAAAAGCAAAAATAGACAAGTGGGACTACATCAAACTAAAAAACTTCTGTGTGGCAAAGGAAATAACAGAATGAGAGGGAGCCTATGGAAGGGGAGAAAATTTTTGTAACCAGTATATCCCATAATAGGTTAATATCCAAAAATAGATTAATATATTTTAATATATTTATAAATATATTAAAATATATTAATCTATTAATATATAATAATAAGGAACTCCTGGAACAATAGCAGTTGTTCAATAGTAAAAAAACAACTTGATGTAAAAATGGACAAAGGACTTGAATAGGCATTTCTCCAAAGAAAACAAACAAAAGGCCAACAGGTATTTAAAAAGATGCTGAATACTACTAATCATCAGGGAAATGGAAATCAGAACTACAAGGTATTATCTCATGCCTGTTAGAGTGGTCATTATCAAGAAAACAGAAAATAACAAGTATTGACAAGGATAAGGGGAAATCAGTACCCCTGCATACTGTAGATAAGAATGTAAAATGGTATAGCCACTATGGAAAATAGCCCAGAGGTTCCTCAAAAAATTAAAAACAGAACTACCATAGGATCTAGTGATCCCACTTGTTGATATTTTCCAAAAGAATTGAAATCAAACTCTCGAAGAGCTAATTGTACTCCTGTGTTAATTGCAGCATTATTCACAATAGCCAAGAGGTGGAAACAACCTAAATGTCTATCAAAGAATGAATGAAGAAAATATGGCACATATGTATAACAGAATATTATTCAGCCTTGTAAAAGAAGGAAATACTGTCATAGCTACAATATGAATAAATCTTGAAGACATTATGCTGAATGAAATAAGTCAGTTACAGGAGGACAAATAATCCACGATTCCACTTAGGCATCTAAAGTAATCAAACTCGTAGGAGCAGAAAGTAGAATGGTTGCCAGAGGCTGAGGGGAGGGAGAGAGGAAGGGTTGCTGTTGAATGAGTATAAGAACATTTTACTTGTGCAAAATGAAAATGTTCTAGAGATCTGCTTTACAACAGTTTACATATAGTTAGCATTAGTGCTTTATTGTGAGTGTAAAAATTTGTTGAGAATAAATTACATGTTGTGTGTTTTTTACCATATTAAAAAAAAAAAGTGATTCCCAGTTCTGCTGAATACTATTAATGGTTAGCTATGGGGAGGTAAGTGGGAGATCAAGGACTGCAATAAAGGATATTTTCATTTTCTACTCTCTATATAATGATATTTTCTCAATTTTTAAAGAAAAAAAAAACAAGCTTTTATTTTTATTACTTGTATAATATGGAAATAAAACAATATGGTCCCAGTTAAAAAAAAAAAAAAAGATGGGTTACTTCCAGAGTACTTATGGCTGTGTTGGGTCTTCATTTCTGTACGAGGGCTTTCTCTAGTTGTGGCAAGCGGGGTCCACTCTTCATCGCGGTGCACGGGCCTCTCACTGTCACGGCCTCTCTTGTTGCGGAGCACAGGCTCCAGACGCTCAGGCTCAGTAATTGTGGCTCACGGGCCCAGTTGCTCCGCAGCATGTGGGATCTTCCCAGACCAGGGCTCGAACCCGTGTCCCCTGCATTGCCAGGCAGATTCTCAACCACTGTGCCACCAGGGAAGCCCACTTCCAGAGTATTTTATTGGTCCTTTCTTAGTAGCCTTTACCCCTTGGGTCAATGAGACAATGTGAGTATTCTCCTCATTGAGTATGTTTTGGATACATCCAGGAATTGAGGAAATGGCTATTAAGTGCTTTTGCAGGCTCACAGGGTCCACTGTGTAATAAATGTAGACAAAATTTTGCTTATGTCCCAACTTCCATAAGTGTCCTCTCTGATGGGTAGGTCATAGAAGTGTTTTCATTTTCCAAGGTTTATCTCAGTTCAGAATCAACATCTCACCCTAGAAAAGTCTATTTTCCTCTTTCTTGGTTACAGTCAACTTGGTAAGTAATTGTAGGTCCCTTAGTAGAAGGATAGAAAGAAATACTGGATATACTTAAGGCAACAGGATCTGGCCTCTCCTTTGTGCACTACATTCCAGGTCTATGAATTGGCTCAGGTCTTAGAATTGGAAGAGAGGCTATGATTCTCTATCGTGAAGCAAAAGTGTTCTCTTTCCACTAGACCTTTAGTTTTTTGCTTATATAGATTCTGAATTTGTTAATTTCCTAATGTTAAATCATTTGTCACTCCTGGGATAAACTCAACTTGGTCATAAATTATCATACCTCTCATATCTTGCTAGTATCTTTAGAGTTATTTTCATCTATGTTCACAAGTGAAATCGGAATGTTTTTATTCACAAAATGATCTTGTCAGGTTTGGTAGCAAGGTAATGCCAGCTTCATTATATGACTTGAGTAGTTAGTGTTCCCTCTTTACTTATTCACTAGAAGAGAGTGTAGAGATTTTGATTTTTTCTTAAATATTTGACAAAACTCTCTGGAGAATCTACCTATGCCTTAACTTTTCTTTGTGCAAATATATTTGGCTAATTCAGTTTCTTTAATGGTTTAGGTCTATGAAATTTTCTATTTTTTGAATTAATATCGATGTTAATTTTTCTGAGAATATGATCATTGTATTTGAGTTTAAAACTTACCAGAATGACATTTTTCATAACATGTTCTTATTATCTCTTAATATGTGCAAACATCTACTATGTCTAAATAGTAAATTCTGCTATTTAGTCATCTCTCTTCTTTATTTTACTTAATTTTACCACAGTTTTGTCAATATTATTAGTCATTTATAAGAAACAACTTTTGACTTAGTTGACCTCCTCTATTATTTTAGGTTATTTTCTGTCTAATACATGTCTCTTCTTATTTTTACTTCGTTTCTTCTGCTTTCTCTATATTCACTTTGGATGTCTGGACAGTTATTGAGAAAGATTTAAATATCTCTATTCTTTAATTCCCCTTGTTGCTAACTAACATTTACGAATTTGTATAACACAAATGGTACCTAGAAGAGCAATGCTAACGTTTAAAAAAAAAAAAAAGCAATCCAAAGTATGTGGCTCTCTTTTTTGTGATTTTGGAAGTCAGCAAGGATAAGGCAAGCTGCCGAGTGGTAGACCTTTGTTATGCAGACACATATTTCATTACAGGGTTGCTTGAGATACTTTGGAAAGCATTCCTGCAACTAGAGCTTATAACTATAATAGATTTGGTTGGAAAGCCTTAGAATATCACTCTGTGTTAGCTTCTTTTTGTTGATTTTTTTTTAAGTTCTATCAGTGATATTGCAATGTAGGCTAGTTAGAACAGGTGTCTCTGAAGAGGCACCCTTCATAGTAGATCAGACTATAACCTCAAGTCTCTCCCAAGCACTTCCTATTAAGAGTTTTCAGCCAGGCAATGAAAGTGAGCTCAGGGGCAAAAATCAGATTAGGATGTGGGGCCCTTAGTCCATTAAAGGTAGAGTAAAAGAGGCCAGTAAATTAAAGACCAGGGTATTTAAGAATAAGAAATCTTTTGATGAGATTTTTGTTTATGATTACATGCAGACAGAATTGACTAGAAGCCCACTAAATTTTTGTAAGAAATTGTATTTCCAAAGAAATACGAGCTACCTACAAAAGCTTGTCATTTTTCTAACCTTACAGCAAGACTCTGGCCTCAAATCTGTACCATCAGAATGTGGACTGCACAAAATATCCAGCTTCTAAAAAGAATATCCTCTCCATTGTTTTGATTATGAAGGATAAGGACAAGGAAAATCTCCCAAAGGACAAAACCAAGGACTACAGTGACAGTATCCAGGGTCATTATAATGAGTTACCATATGCATTAACCAAGGAACTTAATTCAGTGACAAAACAGGTTTTTCACCACTCTTTCCAGTGGGGTTTGATGGTTGCTATAGTTCAGTGAGTAGTACGAACTTCCAGTGCTTCTTCTCAAAAGAGAGTTTTAAATGCATTTGTGCTATTTATTCCTATTCCACCATTTTATATTGATGTAGGGGTGGGAAAAAGTCTTTTCCTTTTATATCTTAATATCGTGAACATGATGAGCCATGTCAGGAGGAATTGTTACAAGGGAGACAATTCCAAAGTTGCATCCATTTCAGAGCCCATCTCCGAGTGATGTGCAGTCCTCTCCGTCAAGTCTTGGTGTGGCTCCTTATGTTGTGGTTTGATGTGTGCGAAAAGGGATTTGAACTTTCAGGGGGGAGATAAGCAGTGGACTGTGGCAAAGACTGATAGTTGCCCCTTAGATAGCCATTCTACCCTTCTATAGGAACAGACTTGCAGTGAGGCATATGGTTGCACAGCTGTAAAGACAATCCCCAGCCTCTCTTGCATCCAGTGTGCCTGTGCCCTGGCCAGTGGGTTCTAAGTCAAAGTATTCATAACTTCTGGGTGTACCTTTAAAAGAAGCATCATGCCTGCTCCTTCCCTTTTTCATTACCTTTTCCCTCTGGTTGACTGAATGTGAATGGCTTAGCAGGAGCTTAAGAGAAGTTATCTAAGATTGGCAGGTATAAAATGAGGATAATTTAGCAACAATAAATAAAGGGCCTTGGTCCTTGATACAGTAAAACCAGTATACAAGCCCTAGACCATTTATTTTGGACTGCTATGTGAGGAATATACAGACTTCTATTTTCGCCTTCATTACAAGAAAAGAACCTGTATCGTAACTAGTATAATGCCAATGGAAGTAATTATGATGTCAAAGAGTATGTAGCTGAAAAGTTCTTTATTCTTCTTTCCACACATTTAGAATTCTAGTATTTGAACTTTGAGCAGCATTGGAAGCTATTGACGAAGGTCAGTTCTGACCCGCCCCCCCCCCTTTTTTTTTTTTTTTTTTTTTTTGTGGTACGCGGGCCTCTCACTGTTGTGGCCTCTCCCGTTGCAGAGCACAGGCTCTGGACGCACAGGCCCAGCAGTCATGGCTCACAGGCCCAGCCGCTCCGCGGCATGTGGGATCTTCCCGGACCGGGGCACGAACCTGTGTCCCCTGCATCGGCAGGCGGATTCTCAACCACTGCGCCACCAGGGAAGCCCTCTGTTCCCTTTTGATGTGCAGTAGATACAATGTAAAAGTCCCCAAGATTATTCCTTATAGTACTGATACGTCCACCGCATTTCTTTCCCTGGCGTTCAGAGATCCCTGATACTATTTGAGTTTATGTTTTAGTGGTTATTGTAGTTATTGCTTTCTACCTTACCTCCCTGAAGTTAGTAAAATCTTTATAGTCCTCATGGTACTCAATGTGATAAATCACATCATAGTCAAGGTATGTGGGAACTAAACCACTGGCATTTAAGATAATAAATTCCACAGCAAAGCCCCTTCCTCATCTCCCACCCATCTTTTTTGCCTTCCTCAGTTTATGACTCGTTGGAAATAATATTGCTTTGGTGTTGAGATTGCAGAGGATACAGAAATTCAAACTGTATGGTAGTTGATAAAAATAAATTTTATCAAAAAATGAGAAAATGGTCTTCAGATAATGAACTTTAGATAGCTATAGAAAGATAATCTGGGTACTTAGCTGGGAGATGAATACTTCGATTACTGTACTGGACCAGCAGAAGAAAACTTATTTTTTTCTTTTTGGATTTTGTATTACATGTAGAATTTCAAAACTCTTGACCTGCAAAAGCCTCCCAAATGCATTTTAATACCTGATGATTTTATGTGGTTTATTCCCTGCTTCCAAGAACGTTTGCACTTTTTAGGTAGATGAACAAACTGAGTTGCATGGCACGTACAAGGTCATATTTTGAGTTACTAGTAAAACCTGGACTAAATTTTTGAACCGTTGTTCAAACCAGTTTAGTTCAATTTTCACTACATTGTATATGCTGGAAAATTTTTAATACTTTATATGGAAGGTTATTTTGCATGACTCCCTGATTTTCACATTTTTCTTAACCTGTTTTTTAGTTGGCTGTGTTTTTCTTTTCTTTTTTACTTAGTCTAACCTTTTCGCCTCACTTTTTTTGCCCCTAAGGTGTACATGTGCATTGTCTAGCTTATCACTTTTGAGGTACGTGCACATGGTAAATTCAAACCACTGAAACTTACTGAGCAGTGTGAAGTGCTGTAAAAGAGGAAAGACTTAAAGAGATTATTCCTTACACTAGTAAGCCTAGATGGATCCTTTACAGATGTGTTCTTTGCAGATATTATGTAATAAATTTAAGGGGCTATTTGTGTGTGACAAATTAAATGCAGTAAATCAAAATGAGGCATTCACTTCCATTTAAATAAAGTAAAAACTCATTTTATAGTCAGTCAGCTTGCTATAGAATGGTTAATATTAGGGCATCAATCCTCTTTTTCCTGAGCATACAGCAACATATCTTGCATTTTCTTTGCTATCATACTTTTTCAGGATTTGGCCATTCTGAAAAAGTAGCCTGATGATAGGCTTCTCTTTATTCTTTCCCCAAATTAAGCTTTCTTTCTCCATACTTTCAAAGAAAACACAGTTCAATTATTTTCCATCTCTTTTTCATCATTGCTTGAGGAAAGATATATGGTCTCAGAAGTGCCAGTCAAGCCAGAAAAAGAAGAGTTTGCCAGTAGCTCAGTGGATCAATCAAGACTGTACACCTTTTCAAATTTATGGTATTTTGAAGTAATTATAAATAATAATGTTATTATTAGTAGTACTATTATTATAGAACTGTCCAAACAAATCAACATGATGAGCCTTTCTGACACCAAATATTTGCTTTATTCTTTATCTGTTCCTGCCTTTCCAATAACCATTCAACCACTATTTAGAAGATCTACTTCTATGCTTCTCAGCTCTATTTGTAAATAATAATAATAAATTATAAAACATTTTGCCACTGATTAGCCAAGTGAAATTCATCACTTTTTCCTGAATCTGAGTCTGCTACCTTTTAAATTGCTATCTCATAGTCCTTTAATCACTTAGGCTAGAAAACTTTTGAATGTACTATATTCTTTTGGCATATATATATATGTATAAATATATATATATGTTTGTGTGTGTGTGTGTGTGTGTGTATCCCCTCCCTGACCCCCAGGCTTTATCCTGGTAGTGTGTGCTGATTTCCCAGAATTCTTTTCCCTCATTATTTGGTGAGGTTCTTTGATGTCTCCTTTTTTTTTTTTTTTTGCTTTTTATGCTGAGACTTTATTAATTATAAAAAGCTCAGCCAAATGTATGTAAGCATCGTGTATGATAGAAATATACAAGATCATAGAAGGATTCGACCCCTTTCTTTTTCTCATCTTGCAAAGGTAACTAAAAATAGGTCCTGTAGTTTCTTATATCCCTTCCCTATTAGAACTTCTATACCTCTAGTTCTGGCTCTTGCAGCTCCTGTTCTGACTTCCAAATTATTCCTCCCATCTCTGATTTCTTCCCACTCTTATCCATTATCCTAGACACCGAAGTGATTTCAAAATGCAGATTTGACCCTGCTCAAACCCACATTGCTTTCCGTTTCCTTAGCATGGTACTCAGGTCCTTTACCATATGACCACGGCCTACGTCATCAGCCTCATCCTTGTCACTCCTATCTGTAATACTAGGTTTGCATCATGCTGCGTCTTCTTGCAGTGTACTTATCTTTGAGGATATCTGTTTGGGAACCTATTGTGGTAAAGAGAAACCAATAAGACCACTCTTTTGATTCTTAAATTAATAAAGTGCCCTTCTCCTTCTCCCATGAATGCCCATTCAAAAATTAAACTAAGCAGTGTGCCAAATTTTAGGACATCTTCAATACCATGAACTTGATTGTGGCAGAATCATCTAGATCAGCTGTTTAAGATACCATAAGTATACAAAAAAATAATTGTTTCCATCTTGAAATTTGGGCTCAAATATGTTTTGGTTTTTTAATTCCATTTTAAAATTCAAAGAAAATAACCTGTGTTAGATGCTCTTATTCAAGAAACACACATGCACATACACACACACCTTGTCAATGCTTTGTTCCCCTAATTTCTTCCAAAGTTATTCAACTGTGACTCCATTAGTTTAGATAATTAACTTGAGAATGCCTTATTTGGCATAAATGCTTTAAGTATAATATTACACAGAGCTATTTTTTCTCTCTATTTCTCTAGAGTTTGGCTTTCACCGTGGCTTTAAAAACACTAGGTTTTTGAATAAATTTAGAACTAAAAAGCCATCCACAAAATTGCACTGGACACCTCTGTTTCTCCAGTTTCCAGCACAGTGTCACACGGAAAAAGGTGCTCAATTGACAATTCTGGAAGGTGAGTGAATAATGCAGACAGAGGTACACCAACACATCGACTTTCAATCAACTGATCATTTACTGTGTGTAAGGCAGAAGGGTAGAAAAAACAATGCTGCCAGCCAGACACCAAGGTCCATGGTATCTAGGGAAGCATAAACTTATACATGTAAAGAGAATTAATGGCAAGTGCCCATGTGAATGACACAGATATCCACCCATGAACGATATAATAATAATAGTAAAAAGAATGATGATTAATATTTATTGAGTGTTTCCTACATGCCAGGATCTGTGATAAACTCTTCTAGGCACTGTATCATTAAATCTTCATAGAAGCTGTCTGTAACGCATGAACTACCATTATCCCCATTTTGCAGATTGAGAAGGATTCAAGAAGTATATGTACACTTGGCTTTTTCCATCTAGTAAGGGGTAGAGCTGGAACTGCCTTTTTCTGAGCTTATAACTTCATAATGCTCTGACGGTAGTGTTTACTTCTGTCAGTGGCATCACTAATATGGTGAAATTAAATGATGAATAGAGTCAAATGTATTCACTATGAAATAAAATTAAAACAATTTTTTTTAGTATATCAGAGCACAATTAAGACATAGCTTCTCTGTGTTATCAGCTCATAGGAAGAGGGAGTTTTTTCCAGGGATTAAAGTTCACCTTTGGTTAGAATTGGCACTCAGCCAACCTTATTTCCACAATGTTTTGAAGTCTTGATGTATTAAGATATAAATAGCATAAACATTGATAAATCAAGTGCATCATATGCTTGAGATTTCAAGTTTTAAAAAGACTTCCTATATAATTTAAAAGGATTTTAAAAAATAAAGCATTGCTCCTTAAGACTACAGAAGTTACCATGGTACATTTCAAGTCATAATTCCAAAATAGCATCAGCACACATGATCATGTTACTAATTGAGTCCATAGCAAATATGGAACAGGGTGCACAATAAAGATCTACTTTGATAACTTAAGTCTATCTTGAATAAACAGCAAACAATGTATCTTAAGTTGTCATTACTATGGTATTCAAATGAAAGGATATTCATGAATGATTATGCAAATTTCAAGAAACATATTCAAAATGCAGTTTAAAAGCAGTGTGGAAAACATGAAAAGATTTCTATTTCTTGTTTTCTTAGCTGAGTTAATCTACTTGTATTTCAGAAATCTAATATTTAAGGAGGAAGAAACCGGCAATTTACTTGTCATTGGCACAGATTTAATGACGGGAAATTCCTATAAATATTTTTAGTCAATTAGGGTTGGCCAGGAAGTTTGAAAATTCGCAATACAAATAGAACAATTCATAGGGGAAAAGACAAAGAAAATGGATTTTGAAACCGTGAGACAGTACATTAATTAAAAGCATAAAATAAAGGAATATGAGATTCATTCATTCATTATTGATTCATCCAGTAGGTTTTTATCAAGCACTTTACTGTGTAAGATCCAACAATGGACAGTAGCCTCTTCCCTCATGGGCACTTTCTAGTGAGAGGTACAGAAATTTTAAGACTGATAGTCCAATTCATTATTTAGCTACAATTATGATAATATGTTTTAAGGAGACATTAGAGTGAGCTATGAGTATAATAAGAGAGCTTGATTGAGTGGGTGCAAGAGAATGGGGACATGGCAGGCACATCAAAGATAGATTCATTAACAAAGCAACATTTTGGTCGAGGTCTGAATAATTAGGCCAATCAACTAGTGAATGAGGCAGAAAGGCAGGTAATTTTGTGGTGTGAAGTACATGCATACAGAACTGTGGTGGACATGACATGGGATGGAGTAATAATGATAACAAAACATCTAACACTGGTATAGTGTTATCTAGGTGCCAGACATCATGCTAAGAGCCTAATCTGTATCTCCTCATTTACTTCTCATAGCAACACCCTGAGGTCAGTTTTATTATTATCGAATTTTAAGGATAAAGAACAGGCAGAATAACTTTCTCAGGATCATGATACTGATCTGTGGTAGATCTGGTTTGAACTGAAGTCATAAGATTTCAGAGACTGCATTCTTGGTCACTGTCTACCCAGATTATACGTTCATCTGTAATTGTCCAGCATCTATGTGAGTTTCTATACCAAGCTTTTTCATAGTGTTGTAAGGTAGTTGTTGCAGAATTGAGTATGATTATGGTCAGGTGATGTCCAAGAAAAATGCTGTATTTAGAAGCAGTAATACATGGTGGCTAAGTTTACTTTGGAATCAGCCAGGATTTGACTCCCTTCCTTTCTCTCTGTGTGATTGTTGGGCAAGTTTCTTCAGCCTTCCAAATACCAATAAATAGCTACACAATTGGGTTAATAGTGATGCTGTTATTACAAGCTTGCTATGAGGTTTACATGAGAAAATAAATGTTCGGTATATCCCTGGCCCAGAGTAATTACTCAATATATGTTAGCTATTATTATTAGCAGAAAAAAATTGATAATGAATGTCAAAGAGGACTTTGAATGCCTTGCGTACGAGTGTGAATGTTATAAGCAGCAGGAAGCCACTGACATTTTCTGAAAAAGAATAACTTCAGCATATATGGTAAATAATGCATGATAATCTATAGTTTACAAAGTGTTTTTGAATAGATTACTTAATTTAATCCCCCTTAACCTCAGAGAGATGATATTTTGATTGTCATTCTACAGATCAGCTAAAACTTAGAGATCTTAAATGAGGTATCCAAGCGCTCACAGGACTTAGTAGAGTAAGTGTGATTTAGATTCAGTACTTCAAATAAAAGGTCTTGTGCTTTTCATCATACCACAGCTTGCAGGTGATTTTAAGAGACATTGTAAAGAGTTTCCATAGAAAAATTAAGGGGCAAAGCTGTTTTGATTATTCTGAATTTGAAGTGGAGAAATTATTATTTTTTAAATTTTAGAATGTTGTTGGAAGGAACAGAGGTACCTGGTGAAGGTTTGAGAAGCTGGAAACTACGGTTTTGGTCCCATCTCTGCCACTTCTTGGCTTTGTGACAAGTCATAGACGAGTCACTTAACCTTAAGTGGTTGTAGGTTTCTTCAACTGAGAAAAGGAAAATATAATCCCATTTCTTGGGATTTTCCAGTGGATCAAATGACACACCTTCCTCCCCCAAAAGGCCACAACCAACAAAGCAGAAAGCTCAGGAAAAACACACATGTATTATTGTCACTTTCCATATAAAATGTTTCCATTCCCAACCATGAATTTAAAATTTTATAGGAAAAATACAGTCAGAGCCACTGGAGTTGAAAGAGAATCTGTCAAATTTTTTATTATTAAAATGAAATTAAATATCCAGAAAACTAGGTTTTCAATGACGTTTAATACATGTTAACCCATTGATAAGGCAACTCCACGTTTTTCCGTTTACTGACCTGGCTCACCAGAAACCTTTAGGGTGCTCTCTCTCTTCCAGTTCGAACTGCGAGCCTACAGACCTGTCTTGGTTCATTGCACGTGTCATATGTATTGGGGGACATTTTTCCAAGTCTAGTCCTTTATCCAGATGTTAATGAATTTTTTGCTTTTATGGCTTTGCTTTCTGTGTCCCATCATGTTTCCAGACATATCATCAGCTTCTTTAGGGAAGTAGGAGGAAAATTCTAAGATTCTGGTGTATTCTTCTCAGCTTCCTTTATTATTTGCAAGACCCCTTGAGATAGATTTTTTTTTTGCAGTGGAGGGGTGGGGAGGGTGTGAGAGTGGGAACTTTCTACTTATTCCCTTCTTTTCCTATTCCAGTCTTACGATTTCCTCCCCTTCTAATTATCCCCAATTAATTTTATACCTGATTCTGTCTAATGGAAAAATTGGACATGTCTGAAGATGTCCTCAGATATAATGCCACACATTACTAGAAATTTCCATAGCATAACTTATATTTCTGGAGTTTAGTATAATAACCACCAACATATTGTAAGCCTTTATAAAATTACTGCTTGAAAAGAAAAAAAGGGGACTCTGACCTGTAGAACTTTTGTAAAAGCTAGAATGTCTGAAATAATTTACCTGCTTGAAAGAATAACTGTATTAAGAATTTCCCTCCTCCCCCCATCCCTTTGGTTTAAATTAGATAATCTGATATTTTCCTACACAAGATCATAAGCAGCCAATGTGGAAAAGCTTCATGTGAAAAAATATACAAAAAGTGCTGAGATAACATTGAAATATGTTAGAGCTTGGTTTTGTTGGAGTGTTAGAGACAGCACTGTTGTATATTCTTATGACCCACGTGATAATGTAATCTATATGATAGAAAAGCAGTCAGCATATGAAAGAATTTTACTATTCTGCAAAGGTAGTTTTGATTTGTAACTTTTTTTTTTTTTTTGCCACACCAGCAATAACAACACTTAGAAACTTAGAACACTAGAATGAGAATAAGCACTTGAAATCACATAGTCCAATATCCTTATTTTATACAGGAGAATGCTGGTCTCAGAGAAGAGGTGAAGTGGTTAACTAAGGTCATACTACTAGTTAGAAGCTCCAACTAGCACCCTGACATACTAATCCTGGTGCAGTACTCCTATATTAATCCTTATTTTTTCCTCAGTGTGCTCCCTGTTTTGCACACCTCAAAACAGAAAGACTTTATCTGGGATTGGGCTTTTATGCACAGGCAAGAGCAAAGCAAGAATGTAGCCTAGCCCCCAACACATGAGTCAGTTTCAAGCAAATTGATATGTGCCAACAAACAGTACTATTAAGAAAGGGATGTTTTGTGGACCAAAGAAATGACCTTCATACATGTGGAAATAGAAGCAGTGTTGAATGCACTGTAAGATGGAAGAACAAATGAATTATATATAAAGATAGTTCAAATTGATGATGGCAGCAAGAGACTAGTCAAGGACATTCACAGGCAACCTTACTAAAACATTTCTCTATCGTTCCTCGAGAAAAGATTCCAAATCCGGAAGAAAACAGCATCTGGATAGAGAACTCCTAAACCATCACATTTTGTCAATTCCATTGCTACTAAAACCCACCAAAATTTAAAAACTTAAAAACCAGGTAAATATGCTAAATAGGGCTCATGTGACATTACTGTGAAATAGAGGCAGCTCAGATGATGAACGCAGGGCCAGATTACAGTTTGAAAATCTGCATAATGAATGCTTTTTCATATGCACCGCCAAAGCAAAGGGGAGAGAAAGCAGTGCCAAACTGAGGAAGGCTTTCCCAGCAGAATGTGTGAGAGAAATATGCTGGGTGTTAACTGCCAAGTTTTATGGCAGGGGCTGAAGGGCACGGGGCAGTCATTGTGAATAAAGAGTGACGTGCTATTTTAGAATTTGCTTTCATGAGAGAAAACTAGCTGGAAGATGGAGGGCTGTCTTCACAAACATAAAGAACATTGAATGGATGTTATATTGAAAACCTTGAAATCAGCTCTGAAGGATACCTGGAACGGTTGTCCTTAATGCTTACGTTTTCCTCCAACATAGATACCTTCTCCTCATCGTAAAGCAAATGATAATCAACCACCAAAGGCCTAGGAAGTCATGTGGCATGATCAAAAGTCACCCACTGCCTCACTGTCCTCCTGTAAATTAACTCACTGAAGTGGAATTTCTTACAGGAAAGTTTTTCATCACCCTCATCCTATAGTTATCCATGACCACTGAAGCCTGTCTTGTGTTTATATCATCACAAGTAAAGTCACTCAGTAAATAATGGAGGAAGAGGAAACAGGTGAAGAGTAAGGACCACCTGTGATGACAGATGAGGAAAGAAATCACCAAGGCAACTGAAGGGAGACGCATTTGGAAGTCCTAAAAGAAGCCAAGAATGAAAGGGCTTTACTTTTCCCCCTGGAAGTGCACAAACAGTTTCTGTCTACCACCAAATGTTCAGTGGAGTCTTCTGTGTTTGGGAAATGACAGTTAACTCCATTCTGGTAAAAACCACCTTCCTGATCATCGTGTCTCCATAATCAAACAGGAGAGAAAGAGCTGCGTTTAAAAAGACATGTGAGAAGCTAGCCATGTAGAAGGCACTCATGTAGATACAGGGAGATGAGGTACGTGAGACTGAGATGAACATATTGGCTGGAACTATAATCTAGCCCTGCATTTTAGGGAAGGGCTCTTTCATACAAGAAAAGGAAGCTATGCTTTAAGGACTATTTAAGGCACCCTATGGCCGTGGGTGGAGGATAACATTATTTAAGTTAGGCTATCCAGTCTATAAAAATTTATATAAAAGGGTACTGTAACCTTAAGAAGTGTTTTTTTTTCATGACTGGAACATGCATATCAGACTCAGCAATGACTGTTTTATTTGGCTCAGAGGGTCCACATCTGGAGGGGACGATGAACAGTAACTGTCCTCTCTATAAGCTGCTCAGCATTTTCATACTCTGTACATTGTTTTATAATCATCATTAATAATAATGGACTAACCCTTTTGCACAACATAAAATGAATCAATTACTTGCTTCAATCAAGCATGTTCATATATTCAGAATATTTTAAAGAATTTTGACAGATTCTGTTGATTTTTTTTTTTTCTTGTAGGAATGCAAACTTAATACTGGGCAGCTGACCAGAGGGTTCAGGTAGACTTGGGCATGTGTAGAGAATCAACAAGTAAAACTTTGTGTTCCATTTGAAAATGACCAAGTATCTCTTGAGGGAGAGGGACTCCAGATGACAAAGTTTATCTCAAGGCAATACTCCAGGTTCAGTCAAGAGGCACGGCACAGAGTCCATCATTCTCCTCTGACATGGATTTAGAGTGAAAAAATAGTCAGTAGAAACCAAAGAAAGTGACTTCACTATGAGCTCTGTGGAATAATTGTTCAGGTTTTAGAGGGAAGGGTGAATGAATTACAATCTTTTTCCCTCTCCAGAATTCAAAGCCAGTTGAAAGACAGACACAAGAAGCAAAGATTAAAAAAAACAAACAAATAAACAAAACCCTTTATTATGAACCAAACATGGAATGGAAGACAAGATTTCTAGGTGTAGCCAGAGGGCCTTACTAAGATTTTAACTGATCAGTTAGGCAGACTTACCCAGGCAGCCCCTGGCTATACTGGTCCACTGCAGGACACCCCTGCAGGGCAGTCCACTTGCTGCATTTCAGAGAACAGACCAGAAAGCAGCCTCAGAGATGATTTGGCAGGGGCTGAGCCACACAGTCCCACTTCCCTCTGCCAAACTCATTCATCAAACCCAAAGGAGAGAAAATGTGTTGGGGGCATGGGGAGTGGAGTTGTATGTGCCAACCTTTCCTTCCCGAGGAAAAGTGATGAGTGGGGAACACGTGGTCCTACCAACAATACATAGAACACAGGGTATTAGCAGCTGAGGGGCTAGAAACAAGAGGAGATGATGGAAACAGTGCTCTTAGGAGACTTAATCCACATGGCATTTGGTATAAATAACTGTCATATAGGCCCCAGCCAACAGCATCAGGGTTTCATTTTATCCCCAGATATGGCCTGGAAGATATGGTGCTCACCCAGCGTCCACAGTACATGCTTAATATTAATAAAATATAAAGTTATATTACGAATACTTTAAACCTTATAGGTAAATAATTATATGCAATTGGACAAACACTGTAGTCAATATTATGGTATGCAGGTTACTAAGTTAATTAGAATATCAATTATTCTGAATGTTTCCCCATCCCATTTCAACCATTTTGAATCAATGAGAGTTATTTGATTGAGTAAACATTCCTCCTGAGAGATCCATTATTTTCCAGGCACTGTCTTGATAACAGACATAGAGAAATGAATTAGATAATTCCTTGTCCTGAAAAGTCCATATCACAGAGAATTTACAGACATGTAGCTAATTAGGTACAACACAATAAAAGTGCATTGATAGAGGCAGTGCAGAAGTAGCAAAAAATAGAGATTGTTCAGATCTGCCAGGACCTCAGGCAAGGCTGGGATTTGAGTCAAGGGTGAAAGTATTCTTCAACAGGCTCCTGAAAAATAAGTGAGATGTCACCAGGTGGGCTTGGAATGAGAGAGGACATTCTAGGTAGCAACTGGAGCAATTCTCACAATAATAGGATGCTTTGTTTGTGAAATTACAGAGAATGCTATTATTGAAGAGTAGAATTCAACTGTAGCATGGACAAGAGTTAAAGGTCAAGATGTAGGTTGAGGCAAGCTCTTACAAGTTATTAAGTGCTGTACTTCTGTTGTTATCATTACATTTTTACTGCTTTGGTTTGTTTTTTGTTCGCTTCTTTGGCAATGGATACTGCCCTCTCATGTTAAAGAATGGGTGGGGACTAGATACCACCTTGGAATCACTGATGTTTGCCATACTTAGAAACGGAACTGAATGAGGAAAACGGCCTTAATCTTTCTGGGAGAAGAGTAGTTCCATTCTGAGAGAGGCTTATCACTGGGCTTGGTGATTACACTTCTGTGATGTGGTAGACATTGGACTCAGTCTTCCCAGCATTCACGGGGCTGATTTGCATCTAAGAATTAATGTGCATGATAAATAATTGCATTTATAGATCTGTAGTACTTTCTTGAGGGCCTGTGATTGATCCTGTTGTTGAGAAGTAATTGTTCCCCCCATTACTGTTACAAAAGGGCTTGGCGCCAGAACTGGTGATAGCTGCAAGAGATAAAGAACCTGCCTTCGTTACTGACTTTTGGACCAAAATGATAAGGTCAACCTTACCTTTTGGGGGAGTGCCCCATCATGTAGTCCAAATCTCCTGCAGAAGACACTTAGCTCCCTCCCTCTTCTGCCAGAAAAACTCACCATTCCTGAGCCACTTTGGTGCAGCAGCACTTGTCTGCAGTAACTGATTATCCTTGCTGTGTCATCCCCATGAGGCCAAGGAGATCTAAAGAGTTTAATTCAAATGTCTCCAGCCAGCTGGGCTGGCGCCTGTCCATTAAGCAGATCACTGGGGAGTAAGTCTCCCTCCCCATAATATTTGTTATTACAGAGGATCACACTGCTTCGTAACATAACTGCTATGGAAGATGGGATTCAGTCCATTTCTTTGCTTGGGACACACATTGTCAAGTGACTGAAGGGTAGCAGAATAATGCCACCCAAAACGTGTTCCTTGGGCATATTGGTTATTTTGAACTTAGGGACTTAAAAAACAGCTAATGCGGGGAGGAACTTTCTCTGAACTCCTCCTATCTGCCTAAAGACAGATCCTGCAAAAGGAACTCAATTATCATAAATCCCCTCCCAGAGAGTTTCATCAACCAGGGAAGATTGACTCTCACCACAGAAGAGGAGACTAGAAGCTGACACCACACCCAGACGAACTTTGTCACAAGCTATCATATCTCCCGTCTATTATTCTAAGGGCCAATTTATCTTTTCTAAAAGTTATTTACACTCCCCTAAGAGGCCTACATTCCCCTATCTTTTCCCTATTAGGATGGTATTTAAGCCTGAATTTGAAGCCACCTGGGGAGTTAACACAATTTTCCCTGCGTATCTCCTGTATATATTTACATACATGAGGTATACATGTTAATACCCCTCTGTTTGTTTTTCTCTTGTTAATCTGTCTTTTATTATAGGGGTCTCAGCTTAGAGCTCAGAAGGGTAGAGGGAAGATTGTTTTCCCCAAAAACCACTGCTCCTCTGTCATCCATTCACTGCATTCAGTGTAATGACATTGGACTGATCCGGTGGTGCTTTCCTACAACACTCAAGGTACATATAAGGACCCCTGTCAAGGGGGCGGAAGGCAAATATCCTTGGAAGAAGGAAAACTGGACTTTTGGATATCTTGCTATTGCCTGTATGGGGAAAGTAGTCAAGGATTTTGCACTTTGGGGACAGACTGGGATGGGTTTTTGAACTCCTGTGATCTGTAGGGCCTCACCCTGGTTTTATGAACATGCTCGAGAAAGAGATAATCTGTGTTTTTAATCAATGGAGATAGACACGATCAGATATGCTTTGTAGCAGTTTATGCTGGCAACAGCAAGGCGGAGGACAAAAAGGGATCCTGGGACTAGGTGAACGTCAAGGAAGCTACTGCGGATATTTAAACCCGGACTGAGAGTAGCAGTAGTGCTGGAGAGAAGGAAAATGTCAAGGCTTCCTCACTGGATATATCCATATACTATTAATGTAGTTTTCATTTTAGGGCATTATTTCTCAGGAAACATTTATTGCAATCCCAGTGCCACAGGTTGGTTCATGGTTCAGTGTATCATTTACACGAAGGAAATGCATTAGGCCATGTCCAACCATTAATGACTTGGTTTGGGGCCTTGCTCTCTGGGGAATGTCAGCCACCAGCCTCCTCCTGACTTTATGACTTCTATGGAAAACTGAACCCTCCTCCTGTGTAAAGGTGTCCTACCCCTACCATCCTCCTCCTGGGTGAAGAGTGGTTTTCATCTTAAAAGAAATACCAGGCGCTGGCTCTGTGTGAAGTAAGTTGCTGCCAAGATAAAGACGTTGCCTAGAAGCAATCATTGAAGGGACAGACAAAACTGATGTTCTTATAAAATGCTGAGGAGTAACTGGTCGTTAGGAAAAGTGAAGGTTGAAGGCAGAAACCAGAGGTGTAGTCTTGAATTTCATCCATTGATCATGTCTAGAAGAACTGATGATATGTATTTCCCTGATTCTTAGGTAGCTAATATATTTTGTGGCAAAATATTTTTCCGAGGCAAGGGATATACTTGTAAGAGAAAGAAATGTAATCATTTGTCTAAAAGTATAATCCTTTACTTTAAAGATAAAGTATTTTGCACCATGCATTGGAGTGAGAAAAGAGTGAACAAATGGGTAAGGAGTTACAGTTTGAAGTTACCCAAGAACCACATCATAGTGTTTTCATTGTTTCTGAAATTATTTACATATCTTAGGAAGGAATGCCACTCTAATCCACTGCTGTCAGAGATACAAAACCAGCAACAGCGACAGCAACAAATAAGCCCAACAAAAACTATAAAATGCATCTCATTCTCAAAGGGATAATAAGGCCCAGCAACCCCACAAAAGCTTCTAAATAATGTTTCAGTGTAGATATTAGGCTATTACCTTAGCAGAGACTTCAATTAGAAATATTCTGTAGGCAAAGGGTAAGAAAAAATGAACAGATGAAATTTAACTTACTTCTCCAGTACATGCTGTGAGAGCTACATTCTCACCTCCACAAACTGGTGAATCAAAGGTACTGAGGATTCAAGCGTTTTCTTCCAGCAGTGGGTGGCCCAAGTGCCTCAAATCAGCTGTCTTTTCATATTAGAAGGAAAGCTGAAATCATTGTCACTCGTATTATATCTTATTTGTTCTGCTGCTCTCACTAAATTCTCTGAATTTTATCTGAGGTCTCTCTCCCACTAAGAAGATGAATCTGTGCTGCAATTGCTCTACTTAAATTGTGGTATAACTCCTTCTTTCAGAAACAGAAAGCGTAGAAACATTCATTTTTACAAAGAAGCCTGGCTTTGGGAGACTATCTTTTCATTACAGAAATAAACTGCAGATGATCAGATTGTTACATTTCATAAATTTGCTCTGTAAATCTTAAAACAGCTTCTCTTGTTTTTGTAAAAAATGACTTATCAGCCGTCGCCTTTCAAGGATGACTAAATCATATGACTGCAAGGGACTTTCCCCAGAATGGCCAACCATTCAGCAATAAATTCCAGTGACACATTCCCTATGAGGGCAGGCACTCTTTCTATACAAGCAATCTGCCTTCTGTTTATTGGTTCTTGCAGTTCCCTAACTCCCCACCTGGGGGAAAAATGACAGTGGAGGAAGTGGAGCTGGAGGGAAAAGTGGAAATCACCTCACTTGGAATTATGGAAAATTATTCTGAAAAGTATTTTTTAAATCAATAATAAACATAGGTTGACTCTCTGTGAATCCCAGGACTGTGCTGGGTGGGGCTGGAGAGAGGTACAAAGAGAAATTTAAAAAGAAATTTTTCCCTGATGAGACTCTGTTTGATGAAAAGGATTTAGTTGAAGAAATTAGCAGTACATAATAAAAATAATTAGTGGAGGAGGGGGAGGATTAAAAGACAATCCACAAAGTCTTCCAACTTTACCCTTCTCTCCCCTTCATCTTGGTATTTATAATTTATGCCCTCATAGGTTCTCAATATACTATGAGTATTGAGTCTTTCAGTTAGGGAATTCCCTGGCAGTCCAGTGGTTAGGACTCCATGCTTTCACTGCACAGAGCACAGGTTCAATCCCTGGTTGGGGAACTAAGATCCCGTAAGTTGTGGCCAAAAAAAAACAACAACAGTCTTTCAGTTAGAAGAAAGACTCATTTGTTTCTCTCTCTCTATTTTTGCAGAGAATCCTGACCACCCACACATTCCAAGATTCTATATTTGGTGCCAGTGAAGCTCACAAATGAATGACCTGCTCTTGTTCAATCCCAGTTCTTAATTTCTGGGAGGGAGAATTTGATTGTCTCAGCTAGGGTAATCAACTCTGGCCAGGGGATTCAGGATCACATAGTTTAAATTTGACCATGGTCGGTGGAGAACCAAACTGTGGCTCAGAGTTCAATCACTGGAGAAAAGCAGATGGTTTTTGAACTCAAAAGTTATCCCCAAAGAGTGTTTACTACACTAAGTTGAATAATTTATGAGAAGAAAATTTCTATAAGGCCATCTTTTATCAGGAGCCATACATACTTCTTATTTCTCTCTGACATTTCCAGGAGAAATAACTATATCATTGTGCAACTGAAAAGATACACTGTTTTTATTTTTCAGTTAGTGTGCATGTGTGTTTAAGACAAAATTCTTTCTTGACTTCCTTCTGTAGTAGAAAATGGAAAGGCAGTCAGCCCCAAGTCAGCTAGCTTCTTGTCCCTGACTCTACCACTGTGTCAACAAAATTCTCTCACCATATGCTCTCTGCAGTGTTTAGGCAGATCTATATTATGGGACAACCATATGTTGACTTTGCAATAGCATATTTTCTACTTTGCAGATTTGAGCCCACCATATTGTGGACACAGGCAGTATCCTCAGTATCTTTCATTTGAATGCCAAGAGGGCATTAAATGTATGTGCAAACGGTACAGCTAGATGTATGATTGCTTGATTTGAATAAGTGAATGTGGGTCCCTGACAGGTGGTTCCCTACCATGTTTAGGATCCTGCAGAAACATTTTAGAATTCCAAACCGAGGGAGAGGTCTTGCTTCGTTTTGGGTTCTTCACTAGACTTGGGTCTTTGTTTAAAGCTTCTTGCTTTTTCCCCATGGTTTACATTTTGAAGATGTTTGGAATTGACTTTCAAAATGGCAATTTCCTAGTGTTCTTGGAAGAAAAGTAAAAGACAGCTTACTCAAACTTTTTACATAGGAACATATTTATTATATATATATATGCACTAATAATTGTTATCTTTGTGTTAATGTGTCTAATGTATATTTTCCATGTATTTGCATACTTTTAACTACAGTAAGAGAAGTTTCTTTTTACAGATATAAGATATTCTGTTTTGGTTAGGTGCCTAAAACAAAATCACTCTTCTGTACCCTAAGGGGTGTATCTCATGAACTAGGGTGGATCATTGAGCATTCTATTTGCGTTTTCAAGCAAAAAAGAAGGTAATTCACAGAGATTTTTTTAAAAGGTCTTTTTTAAGGTTTTTAGAGAACTTGTTAAAAAACACCCACAACCGAGGCACATTCCCTCTCCTGTGTCTTCTCCCCACGAAATGCTCAGACTGCCAGTTTAAAGGAGAAACACAGTCAAGCCAGATAAAAAGCATCCAAATGAAGAGAAGGTTAATCGTGGATGGCAAGGGGGGTGGTCCAGACAATCTGTAGATTCCTGTGGAATGACTGCATTTAGGCTTTTCTTCCCCTGGCCGCTGAGACAAGACGGCTGACATTCACTAGTCCCGAGACTCCAGGTAATAACTGTGTTCATCCACAATTGGGAATCTTCCTCATTCCTCACTGTCAGCCTTCTTCTGACCTAAGAGTCCTGGGAGGGGAGCCTGAGAAGGAGGTCTTAGGGACCCATAGATAAGAAAATAAGCAGAAAAATGAATAGAAATATGAAAACCTGGATGCCCTGGTTTAGCAATATTAAGTAGTAAGCTAGGTCTTCTGTCTGTTCATCGAATCCAGATAAATCCGGGAAGAAAAGTAATTTTTTATGTGATACCAAATGCAGTTTTTCAGCTTCATTTTTAGCTCATGGCATGACAGCCCAGTGAGTTGTCATGACAAACAAAAATGAGAATAACATATAAATTTCAAGCTGTATAATTGTTTTTTAGTCCTCCCATCTCCCTGTGTGATAACAAAAACTCGGCCTGCATTCTGAGTTATGCTTTGATCTTGGTGGCTATTCATAATTATCATAGCACACAAACTGCCATTGTCCTTATCTGTAAAGTAGAAATGATAATGCTACCTACTTCACAGGATTATTGTAAAGATTGAATGAGATAATGGATATGTAATACTTAGCACAGGCTCAGGCCTATAGTAAGAGAGCAAAGAATGTTAGCTATTCTCATGCTTTTAACTTTTGTTAGAAATAGGAATTATATACCTGTAATGTAAGTTTATAAATATAATTATATTCTATCAGGCAGAAGACTTGGGTTCTACTATTGGCTCTGTCACTAAGAAACTAAGAGTCCTTAAATCAACCATTTAACACCTCTGGCCTCAGCTTATAAAATTAAAAGTTTGGATTGGGTGATTATTAAGGTCACTTCTGGCCCTAATATTCTTCTGTTCTTCTGTTTGACTTTTCCATAGGAAATGTTTTCTACAATAAGACTAGCTGGGCTAGAGATCTGCTCTCCACAACATAGTTCTCTTTTTAGAAATGCACAGATCAGGAGTGAGCTTTTCTTTGAGGAATCAGTTTCATGATCAGAACTGAGTATCACTTTCTTGGAAATTTCTGAGCCCAAAGGAGAAAAACTAAATTTCCTTACCACTGAATATTTTTAGAAAATAAATTTGGTATAACAGAAGTATTGAATAACAGTGGGGTCTGATGGAGATATGTATCATATCCCAGGACTTACGTAGCAGTGCAATGGTGGCGGAAGGAGAGGGAGGGTTGAATTGGAGCAGATCTGGGTGGTAAACCAATAATAACATTCCTTCCATCCTGTCCAGGCACCAAATCCAAGTTGATATGTGGTTTTGGCAGTGAATGGAAGGGCCCAGGATCCCCAAAGGATATTGACAAAGGATAGTGATGGGAATGGGTTGGAGGAACATTTTGGCCAGAAACCACATGGGCAGTGGCTTCTGTTCAGGAGAGTTGTCCACAGGGAGCTAACAGGTAGACATGAATGTGTTTCAGGGTCAAGGTAACACTAAGCAGTAGCCCCATCCTGCAAACTGGAGCAACATGGGCATGAGAGGGAGAAAAATTATAGGGGTGAATTCCTCAACTCCACTGATCACCATTGTGGCAACTGAATCTGAAACTGCAAAAAGAGAAATCAATCTGGAGGCACCCCTTATATGAAGAGGCCACTCCAATGGGAGTCCTCAGGAAAAGCTCCATATACCAGAGAGTTGTCCAAGGCCATCTAAATATGGGGCTTGGGGCAAACAGATGGACAGGAAGATAGTATGCAAACTGGCTCTGAGTTGGCCAAAGGAAGAACACCATAAAGCATTGATCTGTATCTGACCTGTGCCACAAACCTGCCCTTTTGCCCTGAAGCCAGCAGAAAGTAGACTGAATAACATCTTTAACAGGCTCTTTGTATTCTGAATCAAGATTTCAAATAGCTCTGGAATTAAAACACTCGTGGTGGCCCTGTCACCATTACCTGCATGTGGAGATCTCAGCAGGATGCTTGATGTCCAGGTTAAAACCAGGTAAATTCTGGGGAAAGCTAAAAACCCTAGGGTGGATGGTGATGAGAGAAAAGCAAAGCAGAGTTGGAGGCAACTCCAGGCAGAAATGTGGTGGGATGAAGGAGAAAAAGGAAAGATAGAGGGATCAAATGGGAAATATGCTAATCCTCCATTTCCAAAATAAACTTTTCACTCTATTAATATGGGGGGACAGTATGCCTCTCTCTACACCTCCATTGGTCATCCCAAAGGGAAACCTGCACCTCAGTAGACCCTGTTACATGGAGCCCATAGTAATTCCTTCTATTTAGGGGAAAAGAGTATGGGAGGAATGGACTCACTAAATGGAGAGAAAACCAGAACCATTTATATATCAATATATCATCAATATCATTCTTATCCATAAATATTAATACACAACCAGTGAACACCTGACATTTGATAAAAATAAAACCAAAAAAACAAATAAGACAAAGGACCAAGACGAACAAGTGGAACAACTAAAAATAGGAGTGAAAACATTTAATTCATGGAAAAGAAAAGGACATTTTAAGAATTCTAATTAGTATCCACCAATTTAAATTAAGTTAATATAAATTAAATTTTAAGCGAATTAGATCCAAATAAACAAGAACAGGCTGTCATCTTGTATCTTATCAGATAACAAGAAAAGTTTCTTGAAAATGGAAAATACTTGCTTCAAGACAAAACAAGCAAAATCACTGTTCTAGTAATCATGATTAAGAAAATATACCAAGATAAAGAACAAAACACACAGCTTGAAAAAAATAATGAAAGGTATGGAAAATCAATCCTGAAAGAAGAATACCTACTTAATAGGAGGTTCAGGAAGGGAAAGCTATGTTAATAGATGGGAAGAAATTATCAGAGAAAAAAAATGAGTTAAGGTAAGGCCCAGAATGCATTCAGATTGAAAGGAGCTGCTGAGTGCTGAGGAAAATGAAATAATAGTTAATGTTTTCTGAGTTCTTTAAATGTGTTGTTTTAATTTTTCCAACAATTCTATGATATGTTTATTATTAACCTAAGAGTTAAATGCTCATCATTTTAAAACTGAATAAAGTGAAATATGGTTCAGTTTTTAACTTACAGGAGGTCCCAAATTTAGTGGCACACCCAGCTCTAGAACATAGTCTTGCCTGAGAGACTTTCCTCTTAGTCACAAGTTGTGTATGTAGAGAGGAAGAAGACTCACACCTGGATAGATTGTTATAAGTATCAAAGATATAGAGATGGCATTAAAAGGCTTGCATTGAGCACATATGTTGCCAGTGAGAAGATAAGAATCTAAGTTAAATCAGTCTTTTTATTAACATAATTATGCTACTAGAAATTCTGAGTGAAAGTGATTTAGAACCCAGAAATTACTTTGTGCCCCCAACCAAACTATCAATAAATTTAAGACAAAAACATATTTTAAAATCTGCAAAATCTAAAAAAGTTCATCTCCCATGTACCTATTTTTAAAAACAAAAAGAAAAATTAAATTATTGCAGCAAAATTAAAGAAAAATCCAAGAAAGACACAGGATTTAACAAACAAGTAACCTAGGGGTTCAGTGGACCCCCAGAATTATAGTTTTTCAGAAAAACCAGAAAGCATTGATTTACATGAGAATGAAGAATGTCTTCAAGAATATAGTAAATTCTAATTACTGGAAAAGTGGAAGCTCTTAATATCTCTTCTACCAAAAATAAGAAAGAAAGGCAATTAAAAACTTTGCAAAAAGTGCAATATGGTAAAATCATGGTTTTGCAAAAAACAAACTACAATTTTCAACTATTTTGAGCAATTTTTTTTGGAGCATCGAGTAAGATAAACCGTTGGACCTTGATGCTTGGAACATTCTTCAAGTGGCACAGATTTAGTGACAATAAGATTATATTACTTTTCCTACAGATACAATCATACAACTTGGTTGTACAATTGATCATTCCTACACAATCATATCATACATTCTAGTCAGTGGTATTCAAGGTTTAGAATAAAACTAGACACAGAGTTTTGATATATATTTACAGAGGAGATATATTTACAGAGGAGAATATATATTATAAAACTTGGCAATATTAAATGATGACATAGATAACAGAGTCAGGAGGTAAGGAAGGGCAGGTATAGAGATGTGGGTAGGCTAATGTTTCTCATCTTACAATATGGGAATCCAGCTGATAGAGAGTAAAGGTAGTGGACCCAGAAATAAAGGATTAAGAATATTATTGAATATTACATTGGTAAGTGTTAACATGAGAAGAATTTAAAGTAAGGTGGGTTGGAGAAAGAAGTAGAGAGAGGGTGGTAGGGTAAGTGTGCATAACTCATCACATTTTATAGATGAGAATCTATAAAGTATCTAGAGGTGATAAGTCAAGAGGCACTAATAACAAGAATTAAGAGCAAACATGGTTAAAAGTGGAGAAAGAGGAAGGAATGGGAGTCAAGAAAGGGAGAATTTGACTTGTCTTGTGAGTCTTTTCTGTGAATATATGTTTTATTCCTTTTCTGTGAGTGCCTATATTACATTTCCAACTAAACTTTTTAAAGGGCATGTAAGTACAGGTGCAAGATGTCATAACTATATAGAGGCCAGCTTGATCACTCTACTTACTCCTCTTGGCATAGAGGTACTGTTAATCACTCCTTTTGTTTGATGTTTAACTCTTGAGATTTGCTATTGTCATTGAGTTTCACATATTTTAAGTAACAATTTCATTTAATACTCATGCCCTGGAGAAAATATAGAAAATTGTAATTTTAGAAAATTAGAAAATTATATCAGAAAATAGGAAATTGTAAATTTAAGAAGAAAAAAAAGCAGGACTATCCTAAATCAGTGATAAGGTTCTACATCAATACCAGACTGTTCCCTCTTCCATTTCCACTGCATCCTTCTCAATCTTGATTGAATTTGCTCTGCTGGCTTTCAGTGAAAACCACTCTAGAAGATAAGGTTCTGACTCATGACCATTATTAAGGTTTTGGTCAATCTACATAGAATTTAATCATGTACCACAGATAATTTTTTTAAATATATGCAGAGATATTTTTGTTGTTTTTCATATGTTTTTTTTCTGTTTTGTTTTCAAACTAATACTATATCTAAGATATGTTATTTGCATCAGGTCTGTACAGTTGAAGACTACATTTTGTATTTGAAAAAATTCTAAGGGTAAAGGTTTATTTGTGGTAGTCTTAAAAACAACAAGAAATAAATGCTAGACTGTATGCAGTGGCAACTATGGATGAATGTTTACTGAATATAGGCTTATTTATATTTTAAAGAAACATATAAACATTCAGTAAACATCTTATTTTATATGATGATCTTATGCCCATTAATTGTTCTAACAAATGTAAAAAATTAGGTAGTCACAGGTTTTAATTCTTTGTTCTTCAATAAATTATTTTCCAGGGACAATAAGCTATAATGCTTAATTGTGAAATCTTTCTATAGTGTGCAGAAGAAAATAGCATGTTTTCAATGATTGCTGTAGAGTGATGCACAGAAAACATCTCAATATAGTAGTAAAAGATGGACAGTAGTATGTATTGCCAGCCTCACCAAAAATGTTTCTGATTCTTTAGCTTACTGAATTAATGACTATTTCATTATATTTGGAATGGGGCTAGACAGCCACTGAAAAAATAGCTGCAAATTTTGCTGGGGTGGTGACCAAGAGAGAACCAGAGAATCTTGTTGAAAAAAAGGATTTCCAACAGATTGCATCCCTTGGTGGAAATGTTCTGCCAAATCCACTGGGAATATATGGCCCTTCTCTAAAGACTGTAAAGCATGGAAATAAGTGTTCTAATATCTCTAGCATTTGCATCCCACCAAGTTATCTCAAATGCCATACCCTTTTGTCTGATGTTTCTGGCATGTGGACTACTTATTCTGACAATTTCTCACCTCCTTTTTCTTAACTAGTGGGATAAATGGAGAAGTAATAGGGGTAGAAAAAAAGGAAATAGAATTAGTCAACTAGTTTCCAATGCGGTTCAAGCAAAGAGCTATCAGTGTCACAGAAAACCTATATTTAAAAATATATATTAAAACTATTACCAGCAGCAGTGGATTTTCAGGTATGTAGTAAAGAGATGCACTGGGTTCTAGAGATGGAATTTTCAGAGCCTCCAAAATTAACAGGGCTCGGAAGAAAGATATTATTCTTTTCATTTTTAAAAAAATTTTTATTGGAGTATAGTTGATTTACAATATTGTGATAGTTTCTGGTGTACAGCAAAGTGAATCAGTTATACATACACATACATACAATCATTTTTAGATTCTTTTCCCATATAGGTCATTACAGAGTATTGAGTAGAGTTCTCTGCTATACAGTAGGTCCTTCTTAGTTATCTAATTTTATATATAGTAGTGTGTATATGTCAATCCCAACCCCCCAATTTATCCCTCCCTCCCTTTCCCCACTGGTAACCGTTAAGTTTGTTTTTTACATCTGTGACTCTATTTCCATTTTGTAAATAAGTTCACTTGTACCATTTATTAGATTCCACATATAAGTGATATCATACAATATTTGTCTTTCTCAGTCTGACTTACTTCACTTAGTATGATAATCTCCAGGTTTGTCCATGTTGTTACAAATGGCATTATTTCATTCTTATTATGGCTGAGTAATATTCCATTGTATGTATGTACCACATCCTCTTATCCATTCCTCTGTTGATGGACCCTTAGGTTGCTTCTATGTCCTGGCTATTGTGAATAGTGCTGCAGTGAGCATTGGAGTGCATGTATATTTTCAATTTATGGTTTTCTCAGGATATATGCCCAGGAGTGGGATTGCTGGATCACATGGTAGCTCTGTTTTTGGTTCTTTAAGGAACCTCCATACTGTTCTGCATAATGGTCGTACCAATTTACATTCCCACCAGCAGTGTAGGAGGGTTCCCTTTTCTTCACACCCTCTCCAGCATTTATAGTTTGTAGATTCTTTGATGCTGGACATTCTGACCAGTGTGAGGTGATACCTCATTATGGTTTTGATTTGCATTTCTCTAATGATTAGTGGTGTTAAGCATCTTGGCATGTGCCTCTTGGCCATCTGTATGTCTCCTTTGGAGAAATGTCTGTTTAGATCTTCCAGCCATTTTTTGATTGGGTTTTTTTTTTATATTGAGCTGCATGAGCTGTTTATATATATTGGAGATTAATCCCTTGTTGATCACTTTGTTTGCAAATATTTTCTCACATTCGGTGGGTTGGCTTTTCATTTTGTTTGTGGTTTCCTTTGCTGTGCAAAAGCTTTTAGGTTTACTTAGGTCCCATTTGTTTATTTTTGTCTTTATTTTCATTACTCTAGGAGGTGGGTCAAAAAAGATATTGCTACAATTTATGTCAGAGAGGTTTCTGCCTGTGTTTTCCTCTAAGAGTTTTATAGTCTCAGGCCTTAGATGTAGATCTTTAATCCATTTTGAGTTAATTTTTGTGTGTGGTGTTAGAGAATGTTCTAATTTCATTCTTTTATGTATATCTGTCCAGTTTTCCCAGCACCACTTATTGAAGAGACTGTCTTTTCTCCATTGTATATCCTTGCCTCTCCTTTGTCATAGATTAGGTGACCGTAGGTGCGTGGGTTTATCTCTGGACTTTCTGTCCTGTTCCATTGATCTATATTTCTTTGTTTGTGCCAGTACCATACTGTTTCAGTGACTGTAGCTTTGTAGTATAGTCTGAAGTTAGGGAGCCTGATTCCTCCAGCTCCATTTGTTTGTGGTTTTTTTTTTTTTCAAGATTGTTTTGGTTATTTTGTCTTTCCATACATATTGTAAAATTTTTCGTTCTAATTCTGTGAAAAATGCTACTGCTAATTTGATAGGGGTTGCACTGAATCTGTAGATTGCTTTGGGTAGTATAGTCATTTTGACAATATTGATTCTTCCAATCCAAGAACATGGAATACCTCTCCATCTGTTTGTATCATCTTTGATTTCTTTCATCAGTATCTTACAGTTTTCTGAGTACGGATCTTTTGCCTCCTTAGGTAGGTTTATTCCTAGGTATTTTATTCTTTTTGATGTGATGGTAAATGGGATTGTTTCCTTAATTTCTCTTTCTGATCTTTCGTTGTTAGTGTGTAGGAATGCAAGAGATTTCTGTGTATTAATTTTGTATCCTGCAACTTTACCAAATTCATTGATGAGCGCTAGTAGTTTTCTGGTAGTGTTTTCTGTGTGTAGTATCATGTCTTCTGCAAACAGTGACAGTTTTTTTGTTTTTTGTTTTTTGTTTTTTTTTTAACAGTGACACTTTTACTTCTTCTTTTCCAATTTGTATTCCTCTTATTTCTTTTTCTTCTCTGATTGCCATGGCTAGCACTTCCAAAACTATGTTAAATAATCGTGTTGAGAATGGACATCCTTGTCTTGGTTCTGATCTTAGAGGAAATGTTTTCAGTGTTTCACCATTGAGAATGATGTCTGCTGTGGGTTTGTACTACATGGTCTTTATTAAGTTGAGGTAGGTTGCCTCTATACCCACTTTCTGGAGAGTTTTTGTCATAAATTGGTGTTGAATTTTGTCAAAAGCTTTTTCTGCATCTATTAAGATGATCATATGGTTTTTATTCTTCAGTTTGTTAATGTGGTGTATCACACTAATTGATTTGCAGATATTGAAGAAGCCTTGCATCCCTGGGATAAATCCCACCTGATCATGGTGCATGATCCTTTTAATGTGTTGTTGGATTCTGATTGTTAGTATTTTGTTGAGGATTTTTGCGTCTATGTTCATCAGTGATATTGGCCTGTAATTTTTTTTTTTTTGGTGGTATCTTTGTCTGGTTTTGGTATCAAGGTGATGATGGCCTCATAGAATGAGCTTGGGAGTGTTCCTTACTGTGCAATTTTTGGGAAGAGTTTCAAAAAGATAGGTGTTAAGTTTTCTCAAATGCTTGTTAGAATTCACCTGTGAAGCCATCTGGTCCTGGACTTCTGTTTGTTGGGACTTTTTAAAATCACAGTTTCAATTTCAGTGCTTGTGATTGGTCATTTCATATTTTCTATTTCTCCCTGGTTCAGTCTTGGAAGGTTGTACCTTTCCAAGAATTTGTCCATTTCTTCAAGGTTGTCCATTTTATTAGCATATAGTTGCCTGTAGTAGTCCCTTATGATTCTTTGTATTTCTGTGGTGTTCATTGTAACTTCTCCTTTTTCATTTCTAATTTTATTGATTTGAGTTGTCTCCCGTTTTTTCTTGATGAATCTGGTTAAGGTTTATCAATTTTGTTTATCTTTTCAAAGAACCAGCTTTTAGTTTCATTGATCTTTTCTATTGTTTTCTTCATCTCTGTTTCATTTATTTCTGCTCTGTTCTTTATGATTTCTTTTCTTCTGCTAACTTTGGATTTAGGTTGTTCTTCTTTCTCTAGTTGCTTTAAGTGTAAGGTTAGGTTGTTTATTTGAGATTTTTCTTGTTTCCTGAAGTAAGATTTTATTGCTATAAACTTCCCGCTTAGAACTGCTTTTGCCACGTCCCATAGGCTTTGTATCATCATGTTTAGTTGTCATTTGTCTCTAGGTATTTTTTTTTTTTTTTTTTTTTTTTGCGGTATGTGGGCCTCTCACTGTTGTGGCCTCTCCCATTGTGGAGCACAGGCTCCGGACGCACAGGCTCAGCGGCTATGGCTCACGGGCCCAGCCACTCCGCGGCATGTGGGATCTTCCCAGACCGGGGCACGAACCTGTGTCCCCTGCATCGGCAGGCGGACTCTCAACCACTGCGCCACCAGGGAAGCCCCTCTAGGTATTTTTTGATCTCCTCTTTGATTTCTTCAGTGATCCTTCGGTTGTTTAGTAATATATTGTTTAGCCTCCATATGTTTGTGATTTTTACAGTTTTTTTTTTCTGTAATTGATTTCTAATCTCATAACATTGTGGTCTGAAAAGATGACTGATTTCAATTTTGTTAAAGTTACCAATGCTTGATTTGTGGCCCAAGATATGATCTATCCTGGAGACTGTTCCATGTGCACTTGAAAAGAAAGTGTGTTCTGCTGCTTTCAGATGGAATGTCATATAAATATCAATTAAGTCTATCTGGTCTACTGTGTCATTTAAGGCTTGTGTTTCCTTGTTAATTTTCTATCTGGATGATCTGTCCATTGGTGTATGTGGGATGTTAACGTCCCCCACTATTATCGTGTTACTGCCGATTTCCCCATTTATGGCTGTTAGCTTTTGCCTTATATATTGAGATGCTCCTACCTCGGATATGTTTATATTTACATTTGTCATATCTTCTTCTTGGATTGATCCCTGAATTATTATGTAGTGTCCTTCCTTGTCTCTTGTAACTGTCTTTATTTTAAAGTCTATTTTGTCTCATATGAGTATTGCTACTCCAGCTTTCTTTTGATTTCCATTTGCATGGAATACCTTTTCCATCCTCTCACTTTCAGTCCATATGTGTCCCTAGGTCTGAAGTTGGTCTCTTTTAGACAGCATATGTATATATATGGGTCTTGTTTTCAAATCCATTCAGCCAGTCTGTGCCTTTTGGTTGGAACATTTAATCCATTTACCTTAAAGGTGATTATCAATATGTATGTTACTGTTGCCATTTTCTTAATTGTTTTGGGGTTTGTTTTTTTACGTCTTTTTTCTTCCTTTCCTCTTTCTTTTCTCTTGTGGTTTGATGACAATCTCTAGTGTTGTGTTTGGGTTGTTTTTTCTTTTGTGTGTATCTATTGCAGTTTTTTGGTTTGCATTTCCCATGATGTTTTCATACAGCAGTCTATATATATATATATACATATATATATATGTATATATATGTATATATATATTTTAAGTTTCTGGTCTCTTAATTTCACATGCAATTCCCATTTCCTGCATTTGTACTCTTCTCTTCTCATGGTTGCTGATTTTGATATAGTTGTGTGTGGGTGATTTCCTACTACAACTTTATGTTTGCCTTTACCAGTGAGCTTTCCCATTTGTGATTTTCTTGTTTCTAGTTGTAACCTCTTTGTTTCCCCCTTCCTAGAGATGTTCCTTTAGCATTTGTTGTAAGGCTGGTTTGTTGGGGCCAAATTCTCTTACCTTTTGCTTTTCTGTAAAGCTTTTGATTTCTCTGTCAAATTTGAATGAGAGCCTTGCTGGGTAGACTATTCTTGGTTGTAAGTTTTCCCCTTTCATCAGTTTAAATATATCATGCCACCCGCTTTTGGTCTGCAGACTTTCTGCTGAAAAATCAGCTGATAGCCTTATGGAGAGTCCCTTGTATGTTATTTGTTGCTTTCAATATTTTTTTCTGTATTTAATTTCTGTCAGTTTGATTAATATGTGTCTCGGCATGTTTCTCATTGTGTTTATCCCATATAGGACTCTCTGTGCTTCCTGGACTTGGGTGACTGGTTCCTTTCCCATGGTAGGAAGTTTTGGGCTATAATCTCTTCATATATTTTCTCAAGCCCTTTCCCTCTCTCTTCGTCTCCTGGGACCCCTGTATGCGAATGTTGGTGTATTTCATTGTTGTCCCAGAGGTCTCTGAGACTGTCCTCATTTCTTTTCATTCTTTTTTCTTTATTCTGTTCCATGGCAGTGGTTTCCTCCACTCTGTCTTCTCGCTCATTCTGCTATTGATTCTTTCTAGTGTATTTTTCATTTCAGTTATTGCCTTGTTCATCTGTTCTTTAAATCTTCTATCTCTTTGTTAAACATTTCCTGTATCTTCTCAGTCTGTGCCTCCATTCTTTTTCCGAGATTTTGAATAATCTTTACTATCATTACTTTGAATTCTTTTTCAGGTAGATTGCCTGTCTCCTCTTTATTTAGTTGTTCTTGTGGGGGGTTTTCTTGTTCTTTCATCTGCAACATATTTCTGTCATCTCATTTTGTCTGATTTTCTGTGTTTGTGGTCTCCTTTCCACAGGCTGCAAGATCATAGTCTTTTGCTTCTGGTGTCCGCTCCCTGGTGGGTGAGATTGATCCTGGTGCTTCTGTAGGCTTCCTGGTGGGAGGGACTGGTGCCTGTCCTCTGGTGTGTGGAGCTAGGTCTAGTCCCTCTGTGGGGCAGGGCCATGTCAAGGGGAGTGTTTTAAGGTGGCTGTGAGCTCAGTATGACTTTAGGTAGCCTGTCTTCTGATTGGTGGGACTGTGTTTTCTGTCTTGTTGGTGGTTTGGCCTGAGGCTTTCCAGCACTGGAGCCTGTACATTGTTGGGTGGGGCTGGGTCTTGGTGCCGAAATGTGGACCTCTGGGAGAGCTCACTCCAATCAATATTCCCTGGGGCATCTGCTACCAGTGTCCTTGCCCCCAGAGTGAGTAGAATCGACCTTCACCTCCCCAGGAGACCCTCCAAGACCCCTAGGTAGGTCTAGTCTAGGTTCCTATGGAGGTACTGCTTTGTGCTGGGTCCCGTGCATGTGAGACCTCGTGTGTGCCCTCCAAGAGTGGAGTCTCTGTTTCCCCCAGTCCTATGGAGCTCCTGCGCTCAAGTCCCACTGGCCTTGAAGACTAAATGCTCTGGGGGGTTTTCCTTATGGTGCCAGACCCTCAGACTGTCTTGGAGGGCTATTTTTACGTGCAAACATCCTTGTGTAGCCTGCGTGGTTTAATATTTTTTGGTGTGAGGGCTGTTTTTAATAGTATAGATGTCTGCCACCTCTTTTCTCAGTGTATGATGGCCATTATCCTCTTGAGAGGAGGCGTGACTGATGTTGTGGTGACCAGAACCTGCACTGAATATTGAGCAGGGCCTCCCCTTTGCACTGTGGTCATCACTGCACTGTCAGGGGTGGGATCTGCTCCCTAGTTGTTGGAGTACAGGCCCCCAGATCTGTTTAATAGCTGTGTTCTGATCTGCGGTGTTAGGTAGGTGGGATTGAAGCACTTCCACTGGGAGAGAAGCCACTGAGTATTCCTCCTCTGGAGCTGTCCACCTGTGGGTGTGCTCTGTTGTGTCACCTTTCACCCATTGTGCAAGCTCTCAGATTACACTGTTGTTGGCACTGCTCTCGGCCCCACCTTAACCATGAGTATGCTGGCAATTGGCCCTGGTGTCTCTCAGACATTTTCACCAGGCCACCAGCATAGATCCACTGAATTCAGGTCCCAGGATTGCAGTAATCATGGATCTGAACCCACTATGGGTGCTGTGGGGGCAGCTCAGACTCTAGCCTGACCTAACCCCCACAGGTACATGCCCACAAAGTCTACAACTGCTAAAGCTAGACCCATCTTGGCTGCAGGAGTACTCGTTGTCTGTTCAGATATTCTTCAGGTGCTGAGTTTACAACGCTGGTCTCGGGGGTGTCAGTCTGTGGTTTGTGCAGCTGTGGGGAGAGATTTCAGCTTTTTTTCTTTAGTTGCACAGTCCCTGGGGCTCAGCTGTAGTTTCAGCCCCAGTTCTGTCTGTGGGCCACCCACAGAGGTCTACTCCTAGAGCACACGAGTCCACCCCCAGCAAGGAGGGGGCACGGAGAAGGCAGTAGCTGGGGGCACAAGAGAGCCCACCCCAGCAGGGATGGGGCACAGAGGAAGAGGCAGCTGCCACCAGGGTTGCAGGAGCACCCACCCTGGTGGGAGTCCTTCCTAGTGCCCGGGGAGGCAGGGGCTGATGCATCAGAAGAGAGGCTGCAATGGTGGCCCTGCCCTTTGCACATTACTCAACCACGGTGCTTTGCTTCTGTAGCTGTCTGGGTTTCCTCCACAAGCATTCCTGGTTGCAGATTTCCTCAATCCTGTCTTTTCAGGCTGTCTGCTGGAATCCAACAGCAATCCTTTCCCTGGGTCTGCTCTCCAAACTCCACGTTCCAGCACCCAGCCCGTCCCTGTCCACATAGGTGTACACACCTCTCAGGCTGGGGGGTGCAGGCCTGTGGCACAGACCATCTGTGTAGGTCCCACTCTGTCCTGCCTGCCACAGGCCAGTTGCTGCGCTCTCCTCCAGTAGCCCCCGAAGCTCCCCTTCTGTCCCAGCTTACCTCCCCACTGGTGAGGGGGCTTCCCTGGATGCGGGAGCCTCTCCTCTCCTTCAGCTCCCCCCCACCCAGGGCCATAGGTCTCTTCCCTCTTCCTCTCACCTTCCTTTTCCCTTCTTCTTTCTTTCATCCTACCTGGTTATGCAGGGATCTTTCTTGTCCTTTTAGGTGTACAAGGTCCTCTGCTAGTGTTCAGCAGTTGCTCTGTGAGAATCGTTCCATTTGTAGATGTATTCTTGATGTATTTGTGGGAAGAGATGAACTCCACATCCTCTTACTCCCACACCACCCTGACTTCTCCCCTCAGTATTGGGTTTTTTAAAAGGTATTGGTACAGAGAAAGTTTTAATCTTTAAAACTAATTTATAGAGAATTTGAATGCATTTAGCATGCAGTCAGTTAATGTAACAGAAAATCTAGTGTCGTTTGGGTCAATAGCTCAGGCACTCTTGTTTTAAAATGACATTATTAGAGTATTAGAGTCTGAGTCCTTTGGTGACGATGAATGCAATGATGAATCCTGAGTTTGCTTATCATAAGTCAAGGGAAAATATGTTAAAAATGCTTTTATCCTTAATTTATGATCAGGTATATCTTTATTTCCAAAAAATACTAGATGGTGGCATAAAAGAAAGATCTGGGAATCTCCAAAAATTCTCTCCTCTTACTGCACAATTCAAAAAGAGATTATTGAGTAGCCTTTGGATTATAGAAAATAAATACAATTGTATTTTGCATCATATAGTCTATGAATATAGCTATTGGCTGAGGTAGCCCTATGTTGGAAAAGATCAAACTGCCAACTGTTGGAAAGAGTGGCTGCACTTAATGTGTGGAGTTAGGTTTGGAGAAAAGAGGAAACTCAGTCATTTGTAAGAGGAGGGCAGAGGGCACTGAAGGCTTGGAGTAAAAGATCCAAAAAATAGGACTAGGAGGAAAAGGGACTACAAAGAAAAGCAGGTAAACAGTTGTCTGACAAATTCCCCTGAAACTTATATGGAGTAAGTATAACAAATATACTTTAGTATGTATACTAAATATACTTCAGAGCCAATATACAGGAGCACTGATTGTGAATTCTTGCAGTACAAGTCTATGTCTCAGAAAATGCCTTCTTTATTAAATGAATGTGTATCAGTTCTGAGGTCCCTATGGTTTTTGTTAATGTCCTCATTTTTGTTCTGAAGATGAAAATTACAATCTGAATGTATTATTAATATTCTCAGTGTTTTGACCCATTGACAAACCTTCACTTTGTTTCTCCTGTCAACTGCTACTGTAACACCAAGCCCCAAATCAAAGCTATCCATCGCAGTCCAGAGTGGACCCTAATCAATGCCAGTAAATTTTAAAAAGCAGTGGCTATGGTACAAGATTATTAATTTTTAAACAGAAAAATAATACAGTACAAAACCAGCCCCTAGGGCCATGGTTAACAATGTTGACATTATGGTGCTTTGTTTAAGGAAAAATCATTACATTCCCTTAAAACATGAATTTGTTTTCATTAGAAATAAAATACTACTACCTATATTTTCCATCAATCAACAAATATTTGTAGAATACCAGCTGTGTGTAAGATGAAGAACTAGGCATATAGTGGGTACCAGAAGGTATAAAAGAGCACAAAAGCACACAATTTTTTGCAAAGAGAAAACGTGGGGATAAAAAAATTAACTTTATAAAAGAGATGATACAATTACTAAATGGCATGAATAGACAGTGAACACTATAGTATCTACAAGAGGGAAAGATTGATAACAGGCCAGGATGGTCAGGAAGTATTCAGTTGATCGACAGCCTGATCTTGGTCTTGGATGATGGTCAGATTTGGATCAGCAAAAACACTAAGGATGGCATCACAAGCAAAGTTGGTGGCATGAGCAAAAATATAAAGGCAGGGCTATATAAGGAATGATTAGCAGGCAGTGAGGAAACCAGTCTGATTGGAGTGAAAGGATCATGAATAGGAAATCGTGGAGATAACCTGATAAATATAGTTTTAGAAGGAATGGTGAAAAGTCTCCAAGTTCAGAATATCTAGTAGGAGATCCTATCTGGATTTGTGTTCAATCTCATGAGGAATCATGGTCATGAATATTTTAACCTTTGTATTTCATCTGGCTTTACCACCTGTCCCTCCTTTTTAGTCAGTCGGTATAACAGCCGCCTCCACCATACACATATAAAAAAAAATTAAGTAAATAAATTAGTAGTTCTGGATAAACCATCAACCATATGGTCCAAGTACCTGGGTTTTGGGAATATGTATTTGATTAAGTGTTTAAGAATGACATCTGGACAAGCAGCAAAAACTCACAGTAGAGTGGCAGGGGATACTGGCCATGGTGTATCTAACCGTTTTAAGCATTTTAATAGTAGGTTATTAAGTGTGATCTGCCAACAACTTACTTTGTTCAGATTTTCTCTCTCTGATTGTTCCAAGTTCAGGCTGTTATGGTTAGTGCCCAAAGAGTCCACCCTGTTTTGCTTCTATAAAACCCAAGGAATATTCAGGATTTAATCTCACATATCTTCTCTATTCATCTTAATTATAGCATAACTTTAACTAGATAATGGAATTTTTTTCAATTTCAAATACCTAGACTTCTTTTAAATCATACTTTTAAGAAAAAAGGTAAATCATATGAAAATAAACATATGCTATTTAGGGTTTTTTTGTTAAATTTTATTCAATTTTTAAAGGATACTTTCTCTTTACAGTTATTATAAAATATTGACTATATACCCTGTGTTGTACAATATATCCTTGAGCCTATCTTAACACCACACTTTGTACCTCCCACTCTCCCATCCCTATTTGCCCCTCCCCTCTCCACTGGTAACCACTAGTTCTATATATCTGTGAGTCATCTTTTTTTTTTTTTTTTTTTAGTTATATTCACTAGTTTGTTGTATTTAGATTGCACATATGTGATATTATACAGTACTTGTCTGTCCTTGTCTGGCTTATTTCACTTAGCATAATGCCCTCCAAGTCCATTCATGTTGCTGCAGATGCAAAAATTTCATTCTTTTTTATGCGTGAGTAGTATTGCATTCCATTGTGTGTGTGTGTGTGTGTGTGTGTGTATCACATCTTCTTTATCCTTTCATCTGTTGATGGGCACTTAAGTTGCTTCCATATCTTGACAATTGTAAAAATGCTGCTATGAACATTGGAGTGCATGTATCTTTTCAAATGAGTGCTTTTGTTTTTTTCAGGTATATATGGAGAAGTGGAATTGCTGGTCATATGGCAGTTCTGTTTTTAGTTTTTTTGAGAAACCTCCATACTGACTTCCACAGTGGGTTCACCAACTTACATTCCTATCAGCAATGTAGGAGGGTTCCCTTTTCTCCATATCCTTGCCAATATTTGTTATTTGTGTTCTTTTTGATGGTAGCCATTCTGACAGTGTGAGGTGATACCTCATTTTGGTTTTGATTTGCAATTCTTTGATGATTAGCAATGGTGAGCATCTTTTCATGTGCCTGTTGGCCATCTTCATTTCCTCTTTGGAAAATATCTATTCAGTTCTTCTGCCCATTTTTTAATTGTGGTTTTTTTTTGATGTTGAGTTGTACAACCTGTTTATATATGTTAGATCCCTTATCGGTAATATCATTTGCAATTTTTTTTTCTCACTCAGTAGTTTTTCTTTTCATTTTGGTGATGGTTTGCTTTGTTGTGAAAAAACTTTTAAGTTTAATTAGGTCCCATTTGTTTTTGCTTTTGTTTCCTTTGCCTTAGGAGACAGCTCCAAAAAAATACTGCTGCAATTTATGTCAAAGAGTGTTCTGTTTGGGTTTTCCTCTAGTTGTTTTATAGTATCTAGTCTTGCATTTAGGTCTTTAATCCATTTGAGTTTATTTTTGTATATACTGTTAGAGAATGTTCTAATTTTATTCTTTTACATGCAGCTTTCCAGTCTTCCCAGCATGACTTATTGAAAAAACTGTCCTTTCTCTGTTGCATATTCTTGCCTCCTTTGTTGTAGATTAATTGACCATAAGTGCGTGGGTTTATTTCTGGGCTCTCTATCGTGTTCTGTTGATCTCTGTGTCTTTTTTCTTGCCAGTACCATACTGTTTTGATGACTGTAGCTTTGTAGTATAGTCTGAAGGCAGGGAGCATGATTCTTCCAGCTCTGTTCTTTTTCAAGATTTTTTTGGCTCTTCGGTCTCTTGTGCTCCCATACAAATTTTAAAATTATTTGTTCTAGTTATATGAAAAATGTCATTGGTATTTTGATAGGGATTTCATTGAACCTGTATATTGCCTTGGGTAGTATGGTCATTTTAACACTATTAATTCTTCCAATCCAAGAACACAATATATCTTTAAATTTTTTTGTGTCACCTTCAGTTTCTTTCATAAGTGTCATAGTTTTCAGAGTACAGGTCTTTTGCTTCCTTAGGTAGGTTTATTCCTAGGTATTTTACTCTTTTTGTTGCAGTGGTAAATGGGATTGTTTCCTTAATTTCTCTTTTTGATCTTTCGTTGTTAGTGTATAGAAATGCAGCAGACTTCTGTATATTAATTTTGTATCCTGAAGCTACCAGTCATTGCTGAGCTCTAGTAGTTTTCTAGTAGCGTGTTTAGGATTTTCTGTGTATAGTATCATGCCATCTGCCCAAAGTGGCAGTTTTACTTCCTTTTCAATTTGGATTCCTTTTATTTTCTTTTTCTTCTTTGATTGCTTTGGCTAGGACTTCCAAAACAATATTGAATAAAAGTAGCAAAAGTGTACAACCTTCTCTTGTTCCTGATCCTAGAGGAAATGCTTTCAGCTTTTCACCATTGAGTATGATGTTAGCTATGGGTTTGTCATGTATGGCCTTTATAATGTTCCCTCTATGCCTGCTTTCTGGAGAGTTTAAATCATGATTGGGTTTTGAATTTTATCAAAACCTTTTCCTGCATTTGTTGAGGTTATCATATGGTTTTACTCTTCAGTTTGTTGACGTGGTGTATCACATTGATTGATTTGTGGATATTGAAAAATCCTTGCATCCCTGCAATAAATCCCACTTGATCATGGTGTACAGTCCTTTTAATGTAACTGTTGGACTTGGTTTGCTAGTATTTTATTTTGGATTTCTGCATCTATATTCATCAGTAATATTGGCTGTAATTTTCCTTTTTTTGTGATATCTTTGTCTGGTTTTGGTATCAGAGTGATGCTGGTCTCATAGAATGAATTCAGAAGTGTTCCTTCCTCTGCAATTTTTTGGAGTAGTTTCAGAAGGATAGGTATTAACTCTTCTCTAAACGTTTGGTAGAATTCACCTGTGAAGCCATTTGGTCCCGAATCTTTGTTTGTTCGAGTTTTTAAATTACTGATTCAATTTCTGTACTGGTAATTAGTCTTTTCACGTTTTCTGTTTCTTCCTGGTTCAGTCTTGGGAGCATGCACCTTTCTAAGAATTGTCCATTTCTTCTAGGTTGTCCATTTTATTGGCATATAGTTGTTCATAGTTGTCTCTTATGGTCCTTTGTATTCTGTCATGTCAGTTGTAATGTCTCCTTTTCATTTCTGATTTTATTGATTTGGGCCCTTTCCCTTTTTTACTTGGTGAATCTGGCTAAGATTTTATCAATTTTGGTTATTTTTTAAAAACCTAGCTTTTTGTTTTACTGCTCTTTTCTATTTTTTTAGTCTCTATTTTGTTTATTTATTTTATGATCTTTATGGTTTCTTTCCTTCTACTAACTTTGGGTTTTGTTCTTTCTCTATTTGCTTTAGGTGTAAGGTTAGGTTCTTTGAGATTTTTCTTGTTTTCTGAGGTAAGCTTGTATTGCTATTAACTTCCCTCTTAGAACTGCTTTTGCTGTGTCCCACAGGTTTTAGATCTTCGTGCTTTCATTTTCATTTGTCTGTATATATTTTTTTGTATCCTCTTTAATTTCTTCAGTGATCCTTTAGTTGTTTAGTAGCATATTGTTTAGCCTCCATGTGTTTGGGGTTTTTTTACAATTTTTTTCTTGTTGATTTTTTAGCCTCGCAGTATTATGGTTGGAAAAGGTGCTTGATAAGATTTCAGTTTTCTTAAATTTACTGAGGCTTGTTTTGTGGCCTAGCATGTGTTCTAGCCTGGAGAATGTTCCATGTGCACTTGAAAAGAATATGTATTCTGTTGCCTTCAGGTGGAATGCTCTATAAATGTTAATTAAGTTCATTTGGTCTGATGTGTTATTTAAGCCCAGTTTTCCCCTATTGATATTCTCTCTGGATGATCTGTCCACTGATGTAAGTGGAGTATTAAATTCCCCTACTATTATTGTGTTTCTATAGATTTTCCCTTTTATGGCTGTTAACATTTGCCTTATATATTGATGTGCCCCTATGCTGGGGGCATGTATAGTTACAATTGTTATATGTTCTTCTTGGATTGATCCCTTGACCATTATGTAGCATCCGTCTTGTTTGTTGTAACAGTCTTTATTTTAAAGTCTGTTTTGTCTAAGTGTTGCTACTCTGGTTTTCTTTTGGTTTCCATTTGCATGGAATACCTTTTTCCATCCCCTCACGTTCAGCCCGTATGTGTCTCTAGATCTGAAGTGAGTCTCTTGTAGGCAGCATATATATAGGTTGTTTTTTTTTTATCCATTCAGCCACTCTGTGTATTTTGATTGAAGCATTTAGTCAAGTTACATTTAAGGTAATTATCAATATGTATGTTTTTATTGCCATTTTGTTAATTGTTTTAAATTTGTAGGGTTTTTTTCCCTTTTTTCTTTTCTTTTGTAATTTGATGACTATGTTTAGTGTTACGTTTGGATGCCTTTTTCTGTTTTGTGTGTATATCTATGGTTACCATGTGGTTTTTTTATAGCAGATCATATATATACATGATTGTTTTATGTTTCTGATCTCTTAATTTCAAATGCATTTTAAAAAGCCTCCATTTATTCTCTCCTTCCCTCGTGATTACTGTTTTTGATATCATGTTTTACATCTAATTTTTTTGTGTTGTGTCCCTTAACGGCTTGTTGTGGATATGGATGACTTTACTGCTTTTGTCTTTTAACCTCCCTACTAGCTTTGTGTGTGGATGATTTCCTATCTTTACCGTACATTTGCCTTCACCGGTGAGCTCTTTCATTTCATATTTTGTTTGTTTCTAGTTGTGGCCTTTTCTTTTTAACCTAGAGAAGTGTCTTTAACAAGTGTTGTAAAGCTGGTTTGGTGGTGCTGAACTATTGCAGCTTTTTTCTTGTCTGTAAAGCTTTTGATTTCTCCATCAAATCTGAATAAGAGCCTTGCTGGGTAGATTATTCTTCCTTGTAGGTTTTTCCCTTTCATCATTTTAAATATATCATACCACTCCCTTCTGACCTGAAGAGTTTCTGCTGAAAAATCAGCTGATAGGCTTATAGGAGTTCTTTTGTATGTTATTTGTTGCTTTTCCCTTGCTGCTTTTAATATTCTCTCTTTATATTTAGTTTTTGTCATTTTAATTATAATATGTCTTGGTGTGTTCCTGTTTGGGTTAATCCTGTATAGGACTTTCTGGGCTTCCCAGACTTGGGGGACTGTTTCCTTTCCCAGGTTTGGAAAGTTTTCAGCTGTTATGTTTTCAGCTATGTTCTCAGGCCATTTCTCTCTCTATTCTCCTTCTGCAACCCCTGTAATGTGACTATTAGTGCACTCGATGTTGTCCCAGACTTCTCTTAATCTGTCATTTCTTTTCATTTTTTTTTTTTTTGTTCAGTGGCAGTGATTTCCACTACTCTGTCTTTCAGCTCACTGATCCGTTCCTCTGTATCATTTAATCTACTATTGATTCCTTTTTTCACTTCAATTATTGTATTTTTCATCTCTGTTTGGGTGTTCTTCATATTTTCCAGCTCTTTGTTTAAAACTTCTCACTTTTTGCTCTGTGCATCTATTCTTCTGAGTTCTTTGATTATCTTTATGATTATTACTCTGAACTCTTTCTCAGATAGATTGCCTATCTGCACTTCACTATTTCTTCTTCGGAGGTTTTACTTTGTTCCTTCATCTGGAACATAATCCTCTGCCACCTTATTTTGTTGAAGTTGCTATTTGTATTTTTATGTATGTGGTAGGTTAGTTATGATTTTCAGCCTTGGGGAAATGGCCTTCTGTAGGTGATGTCCTGTTTGTCCCAGTAGCCCACTCCCCTCTTGTCACCCAATCTCTATGCTCTAGGGGTTCCCCCTAAGAGGGCTGTGTTTGTTCTCCTGTTTTGGCGGGCTATGTAGGCAGTCTGGTAGGCTTGGTTGGTCCCTAGCCCAGTTGGTTGCCAGGCCCTGCCTTGTGTGGATGCTGCTGGCTGCCGTTTAATGGGACCTGGTCACTAGGTGACTGGCTGTGGAACCCTAGGGGGCCCTGGAGCTAGTGCTGACTCACTAGTGGGCAGAGTCAGGGTCCTGAAGACTCCAGGGCTGTTGCTTGCCCACTGTCAGGTGAAGCCAGGTCCTGAGGTTAGTTCCTGATTACTGGCAGGCAGAGCTGGTTCCTGGAGTCCAGGGATTCTGGAGTTTCTTTCACATGTTGTTGTTGTTTTTTTGGGGGGTGTTCGGGGGTGTATGGTTCCTGCCACAGTTGGGTATGGGGTCCAGTGTGTCCCGAAGCTTGCATTGGCCTGCTAGTGGGTAAGGCCAGTGCCCAGCTGGCCCCAGGGTAGGGTCTAGCCTGCTGTGGTGGGCTAGGTCCACAGGCTGCAGATTGTAGTTTCTTGCATGCAGTGTTTGCCCCCTGGTGGGTGAGGCTGGTCTAGAGGCTTGTGAAGGCTACCTGGAGGGAAGGGCCAGTATCCACCCACTGGTTTGTAGCTGAGCCAGGCCATCTTAGAGGCTGTCTAGATGTGGCTGTGGGTTGAGGAAGTCTTTAGGTAGCTTGTCTGCTAATGCGTGGGGCTCTGTCCCTGACCAGTTAGTTGTTTGGCCTGAGACATCCCAGCACTAGTGCCTATAGGCTGTTGGGTGTGGCCAGGTCTTGGAGCTAATGAGTCAAGATGGCAGCCACCAACAGCAGTGTTCATGGAGTAAAATGTTTCCAAATATTGCTGCCACCAGTGTCTATGTCCCCATGGTGAGCTGCAGCCACCCCCCACCTTTCCAGGAGACCCTCCAAGACCAGCAGGTAGGTCTGGCCCAGGCTCCTATCCAATTACTGCTTTTTCCCTGGGTCCCAGTGCATGTGAGATTTTTTGTGTGCCCTTTAAGAGTGAAGTCTCTTCACTCTTATATTGCAAGACCACCCCTCTTTTCTTCTTTATGTCTTTAGTTGTAGAAGGTCTTTTCTTGTAGGTTCCATCTTTTTCATCGGTGGTTGTTCTGTGGGTAGCTGTGATTTTGTTGTGCTTCTGAGAGGAGGTGAGCTCAGGGTTTTTCTACTCTTCCATCTTGGCTGCTCTCCCCTCGTTGAGTATTAGGTGAAAAACAGCAACCTACTATATCCTGGGTTCAGTACATACTAAACTCTTTCTCCTGTACTTATTTTACCTAGAGCATTGATGATTGGAATTGATGTTCAGAATGATGACGCCAAGAACCTTTAGGACTATTTATCATCAAATAACTATTCAATCCCTCATGGAATGAATGAAGGTTCAGAAAGTTGGAATGGCTCTCAACAACCTGTAATTCTTTCAGATACCTTACCTTTCATAGTTTCACTACTTTCTCCTATGCAAATGACTTCTTTTCTTACATCCTAGTCCTGGCTTCCTTCCCAACTCTCAGTTCCACATTTCCACCTGTCTACTGTCTACCATCTCCAAGTTTCCCGCTCATCACAGTAAATTAAGCAGGCCAGTTGTCTGCTGTCATAGAGTTCATCTACTGATTGAGAAATAGGACAAATAGGAGTATGTTATAATAGCACATGGTGATTAATGCTGTGGGTGGTGCTAATTTTAGATAGGGTTGTCAGAGAAGGCCTCTTAGATAAAGTGCCAAGATGTGAACATAATAAGGAAGAAAGGCATGGAAATAACTAGGAGAAAATTTTTCCAAGCTGAAGAAACATGTCAAGAGGCCCTGAAGTGGGGTATATTTTGTGAGTTTGACTAAGAGCAAAGAGGCCAGTGGAAAGGAAAACCAGTAGTTGGGTAGTACTGCCTCTATTAAATCTATTTTTTTAATTTTGGGGTATAGTTGACTGACTTATAATATTATATGTTTCATGTGTACAACATAGTGACTCAATTTTTAAATGTTATACTCTATTTATAGTCACTGTAAAATACTGGCTATATTCCTGTGCTGTACAATATATCCTTATAGCTTATTTATTTTACACATAATGGGTTTTACCTCTTAATCCCCTGTCCCTATTAAATCTTATGGGAACTTGGTTTGATCCTTTCTTCTTTCAAAACATCAGTCATAACACTTTTACACTGACCTTTCAGAGTCTTCTTGTTTTCCTTAACCTGCTCTGTCCCCGCACTCTGTGCATTAAATCCCAACTCCTAACATCTTCTTAATGAAGATTTCTCAGTTACTCCCACCTGTATTGAATGATTCCTTTCCTGAATTTCTGCAGAAATATTGGCCTTCAGCACACACACATTAATACAATGAACAGTTTTCATATACTCCCATTTTCTCTACTCACATTGTGAATTCCTTAATGCAGATACACATCTATTTTACTTTATTAATTTAGAGAAAGAAAAGAGGATTCATACAACTTATTGATAATACTGACATACTACTGGGTACTATATAAGATTATTATAATAACACAGAGGAATTACCTGTTAACCTTTAATTAAATAGAAACATGATTCATCACAACTCTGTATTTACTGAAAACCTCAAATTGGTAGAAATTTAAGAATGTTAAAAATCCCTTTGAGTAAAAGAAATTGGAAATTGCCATATTTGTATTATATATATGCTATACATATTTATAACCATCTGTGACATATACGAACACATTTATACAAACTTGATATTCATTTTAATACTTTTCCAATAAGGATATTCAACATTTATTAAGCATTTGATAGCTTTCAAAGCATATTCACATGTTATCATATATGAGTCTCAAAGCAGCCTGTGAATTACTAAGCAGGGTATTGTTTTGTTATTATCAGAAGTTAAGTGACTTGTCAGAGATCCTGCACCTGGCGAGGGACAGGCTCTACAGTCCCTAAGCCATCGTTTTTTCCACTATAAGCCAGAAATGATCTAAAGGTCTGCGTTTCTTCTGATTTTTCCATCATTCTGTCTTTTATATTGAGAGAGAGAGGAGAGAATAAGCAAGGGATGTGGGGTTCGTTGAATTTTGAGCAGGTTTATTTTAGATAATATTCACAAACAGTGTCTGTAGTGGATCAGGTATGCAGTTCTTATAAATTGAACTGAATATGGAAAACCCAGTTGCTGGCACATATAGGCACTTCATACCTGTTGATGAATGAGAGTGTTGCCAAATTTTTCTAACTTGTGTGCTTTTGTTTGTTTTTTTAGAGAATTCACTTATCTTTTCCCACCTTTGATGGGCTAAAAATAATCACATACAAAAAACCCTATATCCACTGAGGTTTTATGAGGGAGCACAGAAAATATGCTTTTGATTACTGCCTAACTGCATCATGTCAGACATTGTGGTTACATTCTAGAAATTAGCAATGTCAATGTGGAATTATCCATGCACTCCTTGGCATCAAGATGTAGCTAATGTCAAATTAAAGTAGCTAAGCATGATGGATGATAATAAAGAGGAGACTTGGAGGAAGCTGTTTATGGGTTGTTCTCAGAACTGCCTAAATAAAAAAGAAATAATACGCTCACATTGTCATATACTATACGTCAAACGCACAGTCACCAATATTTGATAATTACATGAATATATCAACCAACTTAGAGTTGTAAAAATTTCTCCCATCCTTGGGGATGCTGCACCCTGTCATTATCATTTAAGAAGCTTTCCAGTGGAACCATTTAATATAGATTGTTGGTGAATAAGTTGAGGCCCAAGACCGGTGATTATTAACTTTCCTCTTTGTCCAATATATGTAGTTTCATTATTGGGACCCATCATATATATTGACCTAACATTGATATTATTTTTTATAGGATCCGGGAAGTTGATTACAAAGAACCTCTTATCTCCTGCATACTCAACCTGTTTTCAGCAATGTTGTCAGTCCTGCACACCACAGCCGTTATTTCCTGTGGCTTCTGCCCTTTCACTCTGGAGCACAAAAATAGGTAATTACTTTTTTACTTTACTTTTTATATGTTTACAAATTCTAAAAACAATAATGACTTTCAGGTTAGGCACCACTGGCAGTTTAAGTAACCCCTTTTAAAAGATCTGTGGTTGTCCCTCAGGGCCTTTGCCAATTCGATAGGTCATTCCTGAAAACACTATTTTCATTTGACATCATGGCCTCTATGGAGAATGTGAGCTGTTGGTACATTCTCCATCAAATACTTGAGAGTAACTTCTGAGCTTGTATCTTGACCAGTAACTTGGGATAGATTCACATTTGATATCATGACATTCAGAAATTTCCAAAGTCACTAAAGCTCTCATCTGAGCCCTTAATGAAATGTGATCATCTACCTATTGATTGATCCATTGATATATAGATCAATCAATCTACCCATCTATCATCTCTGTGATTTCTTTTTCACCTGAAACCAAACTGGATTGCTGTTTGTACAAAAGTTTTGGAGACAGATGTTTTTAAAGTCCTTGTCTTAGTCTGCCCAGGCTGTCATAACCAAATACCACAGACTAGTGGCTTAAAACAAAAATTTATTTGTGCATAGTTCTGGAGGCTGGAATTCTGAGATGAGGGTACCAGCGTAGTTGGCTTCTGGTGAGAACTCTCTTACAGGCTTATAGATGGCAGCCTCCTCACTGAGACCTCACATGGTGGAGAGAGAGCACGCTCTTTGTTGGTTCTTTTCGTAAGGACAATAATCCTATTGGATCAGGATCCCACCCTTATCTTATTTAACCTTAACTACTTGTAGGCCTTAGCTCCAAATATAGTCACATTAGGGCTTCAACATATGAATTGGGGGAGGGGGAAATACAATTCAGTCCATAGCAGTCCATTATAGTTTTTGCACTTCAAAATGTTAGTTTATAAGTATGAGAAAAATATCCACAGACAGCATTCTGAAGAAAGTTAAATTTTCTTCTCACAAACTGAGATGAAATTCAAATCTGTCGGTCAGAGGACAGCTCAGTTACATTTTTGTTTGTTACACTGCATAAAATATAATCATTTTTCCACAGTCACAGAATTGTTCTATTGGTAAATTTGCTTCAAAATATTACTTATGGCTTGCTTCTATCAAACTCTCCATATAGGAAATTTAAATGCACAAGTGAATTTCAGGGAGACTTTGAAGATGCATGTTACATATAAAATCACATTAAATATACACAGGAAGAGAGAAGTATATCATTTTAATTGGATGTGTAAAACTATTTACCTACCTATCTATATCCAGAGGACATTTGTACAGATAAAGTATGTCAAAATGTGCCCTGAAACTCATAAATTACACCACCCAGTATGGTGAAGAATTTAGTATAAATATATCAAGGTTTAAGAAAAATGATTTTTATAAATCCCAGGATTTAAAAAGTTATAAAATTAATAATTGTGATATGTTAAAAACATGGTAGAATTTTTCAAACTGTGTACTCTACAGTGCCTTAAAAATGGCACTTGAGTTAGAAAAAAATAGGGCTAATTGATTTATAAATAACAGTTAAGAGACATATTTATAAATGACAGTTATGAATGCCTTGTACTCTCTCTCCTGGCATTTATTAGATGTTATCTAATAAATAGTGACAGTGTCATGGAGACAAAAGATTCAGATAGACCTGAATAGGAATTCTGGGTCTACCAGTTGATTTGCCATATGATTGTGGACTCCTCACTTAACTTTTTCGTAGAGCTTCTGGGCAGATTAATCTTCTTTAAAATCTATTTAAAGTACCTAACGCTGTGCCTTGCACATAGTAGGTACTGGGTATATATGTTAGTCCCCTTTCTTCCCTCTCTCTGTTACTATCCCACTGAATATAATACAAAGCCATGGTGTAAATTAAGCATTTAGGTCATCAACAGAGCTCACATACAGAAGCTCAGACCACCTGAGCCTATGGCTATAAAAATAGATACAATTACCTGGAAGGTATGGGTCCTGTCAACAAAAAATTAATCAATCAGTTGATGTAAGAAAGAAATGGAAAATTTTATTTGAGGCAAATTTGAAGATTATAACCCAGGAAGAGCATCTCAGAAAGCTCTGATAACTGTTCTGCCCGTTAGAAGTCAAGGTACAGTAATACAAGCTTTTTGGGACAGAAGGCTATACATTAAGTGACGTATTATTAACAGTTTACATACTTCAGATCTAAGCGGCCCCTTACAAAGTCAAGAAGGAATGCTATCTTTTAAGGAGCTGACTGTCTTGATGCTAGGAAAATGTTGCTCTTTATGGTTGAGCAGGTTTGTTTGCTGATGGGGGAGGTTTGGTCAATGCACAGTGCGGATATACAGTGCATAGTAGTGGGGAGAGAGGAGGCCAAAGGGCAGAGAAAATTTTAAGTATTTCTTGTCTTGCCATAAAATATGGATTTCATTTCACAGTGTCCCCCTGTTAATCATTAATCTTTCAACAGAAAGCACTAGGTGATCAAATATTTGGCCCCTTGAAGTCAAAGCGGCTGCTTGCCTGCTCTAGGGTCCATCATGTCTCTCGATGCTGGAGCCCAATAGCCCGGTTCTCTCTTTTTGTCGGGGTTATACTAGCAGAATGTTCAGCAAGGATTGACAGCCAAGTCTAGGTCATCCAATAAGGGACTTAAGCCAGTTTTCCTTGCATGTGCATTATGTATGCCCATTATTTTATAACAAACTGTAGATGTCATCTTTAATTTCAAGTCATTTAGACATCATCATCTTAGTGTGAGCAGGTGAAATACAGTGTGAAAGTCAAAAGACTATCACCTTATAAGTTCTACAAACTGTAATTTAAATTGGTAGTAGGAGCAACATCATTTTCCTATTATTTCCCCTAAACTTGGAAGAGGATTGTTCAGAGAAGAAATTTGACACTTCAAATAGTGTGGCCAAGTGGTCTTACCACTGGAAAACTGATAGGTGCCAGAGTGCTCGCGTTACAGATTACCATCACAGACTGACAGGGGCTGTTTCCAGGGCTACCCCTTGGTGACCTTGAGCCCAAGGGAAATCAATTATGTATCTATCTTTGTAACCAACCTGGGGAGAACTAGGGTCATAAACTTGTTCCATAAATCCATTAGGTCCAGTTAGTTAGGAGCTATGCAATATTCAATATCTAATGGAAAGGAATATTTATGGCCAGGTTCAAAACAGGCATCATTAATTGGCCAGGGTCTCATTTAGTGACATTGGTGGTAACATTAGCTTGCATGATGTAAGGTTTCTTTCTTTCTTTTAAAATATAATACAATTTCTGAGGACCATCACTTAGAGTCTTGGAGAGGAGAAATCCACCAAGGCAACCTGGGAGTACTACACATAGGTGACTGGCCACAAACCCAGCAATTAGATTGATTTTTGAAACTTTCATATGATTGAGCCCAAGAAATACATTTAGCTCATAAGCAAAAATGTGAGCAGTTATCAAAGTAAAATCTTGGGTCCACTTCAGATGTTGTCTTCTTCTTGTCCTGGTCTGGTAGTACTGGTCTTAGTTGAAGTCAGATGTCAGAAACAGGAGTTGTAGTTCATTCAGGAGAGGCCTGATAAGGTCCCTTCCAATGTAGCCATAAACAGTTCTTTATCTGATATCTTTTCCAGTATGAATAATCTCCTGGTTGCAGGTGTTGGCACATCTGATTTTCATCCAAAATTAGATTACTGTGATAAATTTCAGAAAGAAACTTTTAAGCTTTACAAAAAGTTATCTGGGAATTGCATCTTAGCCAGTAAATACAGACCTCAATTAACAAAACTAGGACTTAATATTCACTGAAACATAATCTTTTTCTCTTGAAAATTACCTGCATTTCTATCAAATATAGCCAAATTAAGACTAATTTGTTTGCAAAATCAGTCTGGTTAATTGAGACTCTTTAAATTGGCTGTGCTGGAACTTTCCATAAAGAATCTCAGATTAAACTTTAAAACCTCAAGGCCAGGAAAAATGTACCAAATGTGTCATAGATTGTGCCTTTGGTATCTGTGGATTTGGGTGAATACTTCTCTTCTCGAGGTCCCCAAAATACCTTGAGTTTCCTGCATCTGTTAGGAGGTGGCCTTCCTTATATACCTGAGAAAGCTGCTGGGATCCTAAGAGTTTCCAAATTCTGGAGGGATCAGGTAGAGGGAAAAGATAAATGTTTCAATTTTACTTACAGAAGTATAATTTATAGGTTTCCTTATATCTAGAAAACACAGATTAAAAACCAATAACATTTCAGACAAAAACCAAAAATTATAACCATATTCATACGTTTGCTTAGTCCTGTGTGACTAATCCTTGATCTTAATCTTCTGTTAACAGTTTTATGAAGCCATCAGGTTTTCCATTAGAATTCTTTAATTTCTTACCCAGTTCAGTGGTAGGATCTGAAAGTTATCAGAAACCTGTACTTGTCAAAAAGTCCTTGCTATGAATCTTCTTGAAGATGAAGCATTTTGCAAAGAGGATCAGAGTACAATGATAACTGTCTGTAAATGACAAAAGACTTAAAAAGTCAAGGTTAAAGGCTGATTACAATGCAGTTGAAAAGAAACCTGGTTGCTGCTGTGACATAAAACATTTGAGGTAATTACTAAAATTATGACTGACACCATTTACCATGACATACCAGAGTCTAGGAGTTCATATAATTTCTCGAATGTGTACATTAATAATGTATACCCACAGGATAGAATCTAAGAAGTTTTATCACCACTTATTTGATAATGCTTCCCATGTAATTTAACATACCAAATAAGCCTAATTAGTTTAATATTCTTCTCTCTGAGATGTAGAGAAAACAAATATTTCGAGGTTTCAAGGACCCTTTGTAAAACCTCAGAGTTAGCTAGAGGTCGAGTGAACTTCATTTAGAATTCGATCTTTAGGGAGTTTATCAAAAATATCAAGAAGTTTTAGAACACTTGATCAAATAGAATCACAAGTCACTGTGAAACAATACCCATTCACTTAACCAAATGACAATAAAGGACCTCAATGACAAATACAGATCACTTCAAGGCAAAGACCCTCACACAGTCTCACACCACAGAAGTTCACTATTTTAAGAAAACTTTGTCTCCTTAGAGAGAAAACTAAATTCAGATTTTGTATGACTTCTTTACCCATAAAGTTCATTTTCTAAATTAAATTCAGTCTTATCGTAGCCAATTCTGACCATGTACAAAGCTCTGTATTCTTCCTCCACACATCTTCCATAACTTTCTGTATCCTTACTAATCTGTCCCTCACTTCCCTTTCCATTCAGAAACAACCAGCTCTAAGAGAATATCACCTTTTTTTTTTTTTAACGAAATGCATTTCCATTACTCATAGTTTTTTTTTTTTTTTTACGGAAAATACACACCCTACTTTCCTTATAAGTCTTATACCAGCGACTGGCACTTATGAATGTATTTCATAACCTCTAGAGATGTACACCTTCTCATAGAATTTCTTTCCTCAATGTGGTACAAGATATGTGTCTAATGAACCCAAACATCTTTAGTTTCTCATAAGACAAAAGTAGGTAAACTTAGACCTGCCCAGAAATTAATGCTCCCGTATTTTATCCTAGTTGAAATGACCTGGATAGTGAATGAATTCTTGTAATTTAACTTAGTTTCAAGTTACCAGAATCTAGAGAGATACTATCCTTAAAGCAGATTTTCCCAAAACACAAACATTCCAGTTTACCTAAAAGCTCATTTACCTCTATTTTATTTACTTAAAAGTTTTGTCATATTGCATTTTTTTGCTGACAGACTTTATAACAAGGAATAATAAGGTCTTATTTGATTTCTGGTAAACCTAGGTACAATAAAAGTATTATACTTAATGCTGATAACTCTAAAGACATGTCTATATTAATCAAACCAACAAGCTTAAGCTAACTTTAATACCAGATATTAATTCAGTCCTGAATATTTCCCAGATCATGTGACCCTGAAGTTCATTTTGGCCAGTTTCTTTTATATTTCTGAGTATATGAGCACTTAATTTCCTTTAAGCCAATTAATTAGAGCTCTTTTACAGATTAATTTTGGCAGTACCACACATCTACAACACACATACAGATTTGTACAAACACACAAACACAGAGACCTCATAGTTCCCATCCCCAGATTTCAGCCGTGAATCAAGTACAACAATATAAAACCTATCGGTTACAAAAGGGATGGGATTCAAGTTGGGTTTCTGGCAGATGGAACAAATCAAGGTCACTGTCTAGATGGCTAAACCCTTTTTACAAATATTTATGGAAAAGACACTTAAGATTTCTGTTTGTCTCTGCCAAATCAAGTTCCAAATTCCCTACCCCATTTCCCGAAATTTGTATTTTAAAAAGATAGTGGAGATGAGGGTTCCTAGAGAAGACCAGGTAGAACATTCGCATCTCAAAGGCATAGGAGGAGAAAAGCAAGTTCCTCCTAGGATGACTTTGTTCCCTTAAGGCCAGAAACAAATCTTTTCCTCAATACTTACAAGCCTCTTAAAATAAGTAGGGGAAGTTTGGGGAATAGTAAAAGGATTGGTGGGCTTTGGATCATTTCTGGAGTTGCACCTCTGGTCCTGTAAATACTAGATTTGTAAAAACAAGGAGAGTTGGTTTTTTCCTCAAAGAATTGGGTGGCCACCTCAGTGTATCAAAGGACTGACACACCCATTCCCCTATAATGATAATTCCCTCATTTAGCTTAGAGGAGAGGGCCCCCACCAAAAAACCTTCCTATCAGGCTCCACATATCAGCTATATAGTCAGTTTAGTCAGACCGGTGGCCTTCCGTTTTGGTAATCCATTTACACATACTTTTGAGGATCCTCCCTGGACTTAAGAAGCTCTCTAGTACAGCCCTCAGTTAGGCCTTTGATCTGAAGAGTCTTGCCTACAGCCTCACGTGGTCCCTTTTCTAAAGGTAACCACTTAATAGACTCTTTAGAGTGGAAAAGCAATTCAGATTATTACAATGAGTACTCAAAGAAAGATAGAGGGGAGCAGTAGTTAAAGTTTTAGGTACCTTTTAATATCCTTACTCTTTCATCAGCCTTCTACAACAGATCTTTCAATAAGGCTATTTTGGGCTTTTGAAGCCTTCTGGGGCTGCCACATACCAGTTAAAATAGGTATGTTAGTTTAAGATGAGAGCTGTCTAAAATTTTAACAATTTAGATGTTTCTCAAATTCAAAAGATCCATGGAGATAGCCCTACATATACTTTTCCCTGCTATACTAATTTTAGAAAAGAGAAAACCACCACTGTTATTTCCAGTAGACCCTGCAGGCACAGATCCAGAAGACCACCGGCTTTAACTGCACACTCAAAATTATTTGGGAATGTCAAAAGAACCCCACCTTGGCCATTTCAGGGCCCAAGTTTCTTTAGTTCCCAATTAAGTGCTTGTAAGCATACATAAACCCAGCCTGTATTTCCATAGGTGACTTGTTTGCACGGGAGCTGTTTGGCCTTTGAGGCACAATTTCCCAGTATCAATTTCATAGCTGAATTCAAATATGAGATATTATCTGAACGACTGTCTGAGGACAGTGTGGTGGATCACACATGTGCTGCTTCTGAGTCTGGCACCTCAAGGAGTTACCTTTGGGTTGGTTTGACTTCTTTTACATGGCTTGCTTTCTCCCTATGGGAACCTAAAACCGTCAGAGGTGCCCAGAGTGCTAGAGTATCAGCTTCTGTCGTGCCTTCCCATTTGAGCAGTACTTACTTAATGGTCGTGGTGGGTCTCCCCTATAGGACCACTGCATGTCATGAGCATTGATTCTCAGACACTTCCGCAAGGCCCTCAGTCGCCTGAGGATACCTTGTGGCCAGAAGGAGCAAAATGGCCCTTTATTCTTCAGAGCTGAATAATTCAGTCTCTCATTTCACTAGCAAAAGTTTTGTTCAGACCATATATCAGCTCATTTTTTTCGATTTAAGGCAAATTTAATATAAACCCAGCCACATATGTTTCCCTGGGCCTCTGCCCAGACCCCCTAGGCCCTGCCTAGGAAATGCACTGGTGCCCCTTAAGACTCCAAGTATTAAGTGAAAACCAGCTCAAATGAAATTTTTAGGGTCATCACCCAAACAATGAGATCCGAATATCAGAAGAACTCATGGGAACACCTAAGGAGTACCGTGAAGCTGGTGAGGCTCAGTGGGCCCATGCTGGTACCAAGCGCCAGTTTCGGATAGACTCCAGGTGTCCTCTGGCTGGTGTCTCTGATATCCTGCCAGCTGTACCAAGCATATGTCGACAAAAAATTAATCAGTCGATCTAAGAAAGAAATGGAAATTTTTATTTGAGCCAAATTTGAGGATTATAACACAGGAACAGCATCTCAGAAAGCTCTGAGAACTGGTCCACCTGTTAGAAGGCACAGTTATATAAACTTTTTGAGACAGAGGGCTGTACATTAAATGACATATTATTGACAATTTACATAATCCAGATCTAAGCAACCCCTTACAAGGTCAAGAAGGAATGTTGTCTTTTAAGGAGTTGTCTTATCGATGCTAGGAGAATGTTGCTCTTCATTGTTGAGCAGGTATTTTTGCTGATGGGGAGGTTTGGTCGATGTATAATGTGGATACACAAACCACAGTAGCAGGGAGAGAGGAGGCCAAAGGGCAGAGAAAACTTTTTTTAATGTTTAAATTTTTCTTGTCCTGCCATAAAATATGAATTTTATTTCACAGTCCCTTTTATAATCTGCCCATGACAGCTATTCTGGCCTGGATAGGAACAGCTCACTACCAGCTTTGGCCCCTTCCCAACTAGTCACCATGTCTAAACGTGAGCCTCTGTTGCTCTAAGTAACTGGCCTTCAAGGAGTAAAAGAAGTGGAATCAAAAGAGTAAAGAAAAGTCAAGAAGATTCTCAAAGCTTAAGTGTTCTCATCCTGGTCTAGAGCATGCTGATTACGTATCTAAATAAACAGTTATAGCCCTGATGATATACGTGAACAGGTGGGTTCCTGAAGTCATTGGAGAGGCCTTAGCCCCGGCAATGTTTAGTGCAGGAGAGGAAAGGGTGTTGTATTTGTTCCAGGGCAAATGAAACTTTCCCAAAAATCATACCTCACCTAATCTGTTGTTAAGATTTTGGAAGAGAAGGAAAACTTTTAGTAAGCTGAATTTTGCTTTGTGGAGAGGGAAGGATGAAACTGAGCCATCTGAAAATACACATTTTATATCTTTATGGAGCTTTTCTTATATAATAAACAGTGAGGTAGGCACTGGAAAGAAAATGCTGAATAAAATGGCCACGGTCTTCAGCCCTCACCCAACTCACAGTCTATAGGGATGACATACTTTTAAGTATTTCCTGATGCCAACACAAAGCTCATTTGACTATTAAAAGTGTTTCCTGCTGTTTTCCCAAATATCAAACTCGTGTCTTCTCATATCCATCTATATGGCACCAGGGCTAACTCACCTTAAATTCATTATCCCCTTCTCACACTTACTCCTTTTTTTTTTTTTTATGGGCGGGGAAGTATTTCAGAATCATTATTATTATTTGGTCTCAAACCAAGGTGAATCATCTTGTTCTCTGAAAGTGAAGTTCCTGAAAGTCTTGCTTCCATAAACCATCCATTGGCCAAATTTGGAATCTTCTCTTGAGAAAAAGAATCAGTCAGCAGGTATTTGGGGAGAGTTTCTGTTTTAATCTTATGAAGATAAAAGTTAAGGCCCCTATGAATGTACTCTTTTTCAACTCTGAATGACACGCTTTCAATTCAGAGATCCTTAAGTTAAACTAAATTTAGTGTCAGGATCCAGCTTTGAGAGCAAATTGATGAATTTAAATTAACTGCCTTGAGGGAAGGCAAACTGTAGCTATGGTGTATCTTCTTCCTTCTTCTATGCCCAAATATCCTGATCTTGATGAGCAGCTTCTCTTGGCGCTATCTGGCCAGAGGTTTCCACCTAATTCATATGGTTTCTTTGAAACTCAAACCTCAAGAACATAATTTCCTCTTTCTGACAGCCTGTGGCCTCTGAAGTGCATTCCTCTAAGGGTAAGACATCAGCCTGAGAGGGTGGCCATGCTAAATGAGGTCTTATAACAGATAGGATCTAGGGAGAAGTGGGTGAATAAGAATAATGAGCTTAGTAAACAGCAGTAGCTAGGTATTGATCATTCACTGCATGCTCACGTACACGGAACCCCTACAGCACCACCATGAGGCAGCTACTAGTATTAAAGATCACACAGCTAGGATGCAGCTGAATGATCTTCAGTTCAGGGGGAGAAACTGCCCATAATCACTACACTATAGAAAAAAGCTTTACTCTAAGACTCAGAAATAAGACTAGCTCACTCAGTACTGATAGCTTTAAAATCCTTTTTATCCTTGGTTACTTGCAAAAGAGAGACCAGTTTTTAGTAAAAGTTTTCAGCTATTGAGTTTGTATTGGGAACCCTCGGCCCACCACATTTCATACACACAGATTTAATAACATTTGAGAAACATAACTGATAAAGGACTTCAATGTAGAATATTAAAAAATCTCAAAACCAGTGATAATAATTTTAAAAACCCAATTAACAAATGGGTAAACTATCTGAACAGCTTGTTCACCAAAGATGATGGCCAATAAGCACAGAAAAAGATTCTCAGTATCATAAGTCATTAGAAAAATGCAAATGAAAACACAGTGCTCTCCCATTACATGCTTGCTGAATGGTTAAAAATTCAATAGTCTGTTTATACCAAGTGTTGGTGAGGATATCGAGGAACTAAAACCCTTGAATACTGGTGTTTATGTAAAATGGTAGAAACATTTTAGAAAATAACTTAGTTTCTTGCACACTCACCAAATGAAAAAGGCATTCTACTCCTTGGTATTTATGCAAAAGAAAATAAAGCAGATGTCCACATAAAGACCTGAACACAAATGTTCATATCTGACTTATTGGTAATAGCCAAAACCCTGGAATATTTGTATATTCCAAACTGGTATATTTATACAATGGAATACTATTAATCAACAAAAAGGCATGAAATATTGATACATTCAACAGCATGGATGATTCTCTCTCAAAATAATTATATTGAGCAAAAGAAGCCAGACGTGAAAGATTACATAATTTATGATTCCAATTATATAAAACTCTAGTTTGCATTGTCTAATCTACAGTGACAGAAAGCAGAGCAGTGGTTGCCTAGAAGGGTGACAGGGAGGGATAGGACCCAGGGACTACAGAAATATGAGAAACTTCAGGGAACAACAGATCTGTTCACTATCTTGATTATAGTTATGTTTTTTTTAAAACTTACCAAATTGAACATTTTAGTATGTGAAGAACATTGTATGTCAGGTATACCACAATAATAAAGCTGTAAAAAAGAAAAAGAAAAAAATGGCAGTTGAGAAACACAAAGATTTCTCTAAAATGTTCACTATTGGTGGTTTGTGGCATTAACATTTCTGGGGATATTTTACGTGTATTTTGTGGGACTCTGTAGTACTCAAAATATTATAATTCTAGTGTATAATTCTGAAAACTTTGATAGCTCTGGAGAAAGTGTTTGCCTGCAGGGAAGTCTCCCCATTGTCTTTCAAATCTGCCAAATAGTTTGGCTGCTTTTCCTGATACAAATTTGGATTAGGCTTGACTACAAGTATGGGAGGCGATACTTGGTGATCCTCCTGAGAAGTAACCTACTGATGGAACCATGTGATCAAACAATTCCCCAGGAGATGTACATCTGGATCATTTCAGGGTACTTTTTTAAATGGTCAGTCATTTCAGAATGCCAGAGAAATCTGTTTTACCACATAGAAAAAGGAGACTTCTGTTTATATCTGTAAGATCTCTTGCTTGGTTCACTGAGTCTGAACCCCTGATTGCAGATACATATTTCAGTTCTCCTTAGTGCCTGTGATTAACTTCTGTTATTGACAACAATAACAACAAAGTTACATATATTGAAGGCTTGATGAGTGTCCAGTTAACAACTTCTTTCTACCAGAGGATATTCAAAACTCAATAAATAACATTCGTTATTTAAGAATGTCACCACTTCTGGATTTTCAACTATAGCATTTCAATCCCAAGAGTGAACCTAAGCTTTAACAACCATTTTTTCTCCACATTATAGTACTACAAAGTGAAAGATTCTATGATGTATTTCACACATTTTTGACTGTACATCAGAGTTTTGTAATAGTCTATGGAAAAAACAAAAAAACTTTGCAAAATGAAATCAAGCAAATTATGAGCATGTATTACAGATATTAGTATCAAAGTATATCCTCTCAAATCTACCCTTGGGAAATACTTGAATCCCTCAAAAATAGAGATGATTTTTCAGGCAGTTTTATTATACATTTCTTGTGACGGAATACTTTTACTTTGTTATTATAAATAAATGCATTTATATGTATATTTATGTATACATATATCCACACACTATACACAATTAATGATCATTAAATATGGTCTGTTTATATTTTTCACCAAGCCCAAGACTTATAAAAGTAGGAATGCTGAATTATAATAAGTATATTAGTAATCAAATGAATTTAATTTTTACATTTCATAGATGTGATTCAGTTTCATTTTGTATTATACTTCACATCATGGATTCAGGCCTAGGCAGCATTTAATTGATACCTTTAATAAACTCAGAGTTATTTGTGAGCTAACAAATCCTAATCCTTCAAGACAGAAGTGTAAACAGGACCCATATTCATGAGTCATATAATTGTTCTTTCTTTACTGAAAATAATTTTTATTTGATCTAACACCATATGTGTATCTATATTTATTTACACACACACACTGAAATCCACTCACTCAGTCCTATACACATACTCAAATGCAGAAGATCCATTAACTGAGGCATTCATTTGTAAACAGAAAATGGTTCAAATATAGTGCATTATTCAATCAAGAAAACATAAAAAAAATTTTTTTTGTTTTTTTTCTGGCAAAAAGTAAAATAATTAGTTCTCTCTGTTTTGTGGATTTTGATGCCACAGAACTTTTTTTTTTTAATGTATTGCACTTAGGAAAATGTTTGATAATATTCAAAATACTGATGAGGTTTTTAAAACTATTCTAGATAATTTACATGATTTCATGTGCACAAGAGCCACTGCCCTCATGCTGCTTTTTATGGACCACAAGTCACTAAATAATACTGTGATTTTACTCCTATGCTTTATCTTCTGGCAAGTGAAAATCTATCTCTATAGCCTGCCAAACGGTATAAAAGGGAAGCAAATTAAATAAGGGCATCTGATAGAACTTTATTTTACACAGAAAAATACAGATTAGTGAATATTTAAAAGTAGGCTGACTGCAAGGCAATATCAAATTTCCAGAAACAGACTTACTTAAAAGATGTCTGGGTGGTTTTATTTTGTTGGGAACGGACTAGATGGAGCTACCCAGCATGGAGACGGGAACAAACATTCTCAAAAGGCACCGTGAGCACCTCCTTCTAGAATTTCTTTTATTATACATCCCTATTATCAAATGGGCACTTCTTCAAGCAAATTAAAAGCAAACTTTTACATAATATTTAAGTATTTTTGGTAATTTCAGTATAAATCAGTAATGGAGAGCAGTGCCTCTATATAATCCATACTCTCAAACTTCTAAAATATTCTAAAACATGGTGATGGTTACAGAGAAAGTTTATCCTACAGTTGACATTGAAAACTCTTCTCAGTCTTACTTCTATATGCATCTTGGTACCTTGTTACTGGAGGAAAAAAACATCTGGTAGCAGTTCAAGCATTTAGGTCATATTTATTATAATATGCAGGTAATCCAGGTCATAGGCTGATACCATCATATTTTACTATCCACTGTTATCTCAAATTAACCTGATGTGGTCTTGGATTGGAAGAATTAATATTAAAATGGCCATACTATCCAAAGCAATCCACAGATTTACTACAATTCCTATCAAATTACCCATGACATTTTTCATAGAACTAGAATAATCCTAAAATTTATATGAAACAACAAAAGACCCAGACTTGCCAAAGCAATTCTGAGGAAAAAGAACAAAGCTGGAGGCATAACCCTCCCAGACTTCAGCCAGTACTACAAAGCTACAGTAATCAAAACAGCATAGTATTGGCACAAAAACAGATATATGGAACAATGGAACAGAATAGAGGGCCCAGAAATAAACGCACACAACTACAGTAAATTAATCTTTGACAAAGGAGGCAAGAATATACAATGGAGAAAATGCAGTTTCTTCAGTAAGTGGTAGTGGGAAAGCTGGAGAGCTGCATGTAAATCAATGAAGTTAGAACACTCTGTCACACCACACACAAAAATAAACTCAAAAATGGCCTAAAGACTTAAATATAAGACATGATCCCATAAAACTCCTAGAAGAGAACACGGGCAAAACATTCTCTGACATAAATCATAGCAATGTTTTCTTAGGTCAGTCTCCCAAGGCAAAAGAAAAAAACAAAAATACAACCTATGGAATGGGAGAAAATATTTGAAAATGATGTGACCAACAAAGGCTTAATTTCCAAAATATATAAACAGCTCATACAGCTCGCTCTCTCTCTCTCTCTCTATATATATATATATATCCAATCAAAAAAATGGGCAGAAGACCTAAATAGACATTTCTCCAAGGAAGACATACAGATGGCCAAGAGGCACATGAAAAGATGCTCAACATGGCTAATTATCAAATAAATGCAAATCAAAAGCACAATGAGATATCACCTCACACTGGTCAGAATGGCCAGCATCAAAAAGTCTACAAACAATAAGTTCTTGAGAGGGTGTGGAGAGAAGGGAACCCTCCTACACTGTTGGTGGGAATGTAAATTGGTACAGCCACTATGGAAAACAGTATGGAGGTTTCTTAAAAAACTAAAAATAGAGCTACCATATGATCCAGCAATCCCACTCCTGGGCATATATCTGGAGAAAACCATGATTTGAAAGGACACATGCACCCCAGTGTTCACTGCAGTGCAGTTTACAATAGCCAAGACATGGAAGCAACCTAAATGTCCATCGACAGATGAATGGATAAAGAAGATGTGGTGTGTATATCTGTATATACAATGGAATATTACTCAGCCATAGAAAAAGAATGAAATTTCGCCATTTGCAGCAACATGGATGGACCTAGGGATTATCATACTAAGTGAAGTAAGTCAGACAGAAAGACAAATATCATATGATATCACTTATTTGTGGAATCTTAAAAAATGATACAAATGAACTTATATACAAAACAGAAACAGACTCACAGACACGGAAAACTATCTTATGGTTACCAAAGGGGAAAGGGTGGGGGAGGGATAAATTAGGAGTATGAGATGAGCAGATACAAATTACTATATATAAAATAAACAACAAGGACCTATTGCATCTCACAGGGAACTATATTCAATATCTTATAATAACCTATAATGGAAAAGAATCTGAAAAAGACTATATATATGTATATATACATATATAAGAATCACTTTGCTGTACACTTGAAACTAACAGAATTGTAAATAAGCTATACTTCAAAAAAATTTTTTAAAAGAAAGTTGAAATTACTCCTTGATCCATGGGCTGCATATAAAACATTAATCTTGTATATCCGCATCAGACCTCTTAGATGACCAGTTGCATTGTCAACGAACAGTAATATTTTGAAAGAAATCCCTTTTTCTGAGCACTAGGTCTCAGCAGTGGGTTTAAAATAGTAAATCATGTTGTAAACAGATGTGCTGTCATCCAGCACATCTCTTTTGTTCCATTGATAGAGCACGAGCAGGGTAGATTTAGCCTAATTCTTAAGTGCCCTAGGACTTTTGGAATGGTACATGAGCACTGGCTTCGACTTAATGTCACCAGCTGCGTTAGCACCTAATAAGAAAGTCAGCCTGTCCTTTGAAGTTTCAAAGCCAGGCATTGACTTCTCTCTAGCTATGAAAGTCCTAAATGGCAAATGGCCACAGCTTCACTAAAAGGAGATAATTGTTTCCTACCCTTAGAGTTTCGGCTCTTGCAGAATTCATCGCCAGCCACTGTCACTGCCACTGACATCTGCACCATGGCACTTCCTGGTGAGTGGCAAGTGAAAGAACAGGGGGAAAAGGGAGAAGGTTGAGGGATTTCCTCTATTCTCTCTGAACTTTAGGAGTTTCCTTTCACACCCCTTCATCCAAGCTTCTCCTGGTTCTATCACTCTCTGCACTACAATGCTCATCTCTTGGTTTAGACTGCATTGATTTCAGACTGAGGGCATAGAAAAAAATAAAAAGGGAAAATCACTGCTGATTCAATGGTGCTTCAGATTCTGGTATCCTTCTCTGATCCACCTGTTGCTGTTTACTTTTCAGAGTTCTCAGAGAGCTGAGTCATGAATTTTGTTCAGGCTTTATAGCTGAGTTCAATGGAGTGAAACTGTTAACTTCATCTTGGGTTAATTCTATCTTACCTGGAGTTGGAACTCTGTAGTGCATATAATATGCAAATATGATTTAGACAATACATATTGCATGTAATATAAAAGAATTATTATGGAAAAAATTGTCTTCCCTGGAATTATTAATGTATTTTTATTCAGACATTGTAGAAACTATGGCAATAATTGATGATCATCAGTTCTGTTTTGCTTGACCAGAACTACTCTATCAAAGTATAAGACATCAGATAAAATTCAAATAATAAAAATGTACTGTTAACAATATTTATTGATGTTTTGACCCAGCTTGGCATTACTGTAATATATATAAATTTGAAAGAAGATATACGCCCTCAAAAAACCTTTTTAAAGGTATCAGAGAAAAAATAGAAACTAGTGAAAATGTACATTATAGCAAAAAAGTAAAACAATACTTTAGCATAACAATGGGAGGAAAAGAAGAAGGCAACCCATGTCTAACTTGACAAACTGCATAAACAAGATGTTCTCAAAACCAAAAAGAAGGTTCAAATACACTCTTGGGGGGAAGGTGAGATTTTAGCTGAGTCTAGAAGGACTGTCAGAACATACACTGGCAGTAGAGGAAGTGGAGAAATGAGTCTAAGTGAGTAGTTGACAGGCACAAAGTATGGGATGGGAAAAAACAAAAATAGATATGCCAGTTTGGCTGAAGTTAGAGGTTTGTGCAAGGAAGTAGGCAAATATGGCTGGAAAGAGAAATAGAAATCACCTATGAATGTAAAGCTTAAGAATATAATTTCAAGTCCACATTTACTTATTGTTGTTATTTACCTTTTAATACTATATAATTGGTTCAATGAATAGAAATAATATATTTTCAATTGCTCAGCATTATGTGTGTTCTGCCTTTAGCGGGGCAGGAAGGCCTATTGTTAAGGGCACCCACATGGGCAAGGAGTGATAAACAGCAAGGCCAGCACAGGGACTGTGCTCAACATGCTCTGTCTTTCTGGTGACAGAGCTAAGACTACAGGAGATCAGTTTGGCAGCTTCAGAACACCCTTCCCCAGAATAAGCCTCATGTACTAGGCCAGTTCCTGAATAAAAGTGGGCTAACTCGAGTGTCTGAGAAAAGAATCTCAAGCAATCCCCTGGTAAGGAAGCTGTTCTGACAAGTCATTGAAATGAATTATGCCCTTTGATGTATCATGCCAGCTACACTCAGAAGCAAAGACATTTCAGTTATTAAGGAACAGAGTTTGTTGCTAAAGCTTGTTTAGGTCCTCAGAGTGATAGACTGGACCCTGTGGTACCCAAGATCTAAGTTGTGCATCATGTCATGTCACTGCAGATATGTCTGCTCTGGGGAGGCATGTTCCTCATAGATCCTACAGGGGTTCCACCCTCGTGGCCTTAATTCCCATTATCAGGTTCTTATTCTTCAATCCTAGTGCTTTCTTCTTTTCTCCTTCCCTGCCTCTCTCTCTCTGTTCCTTTTCCAATAACCTTCAAATATTCTCTGTAATAACCTTCTTACAGGGCAGACTTCACAGTCTTATAGTGATTCTGTGTCTGACCCTCTGGAACGTGAGACCACAAGAGTGCAGAACCCCCTATCCCAACTCTGTATCACCAATGCACCAAACTGTTTGATGGTCTACTCAGGAGTCATGACAAGAAATGAAAAAAATCAGCAAACTCGGTGCCCTGTTCTGTAACTACAATTGGAGAAGATAATAAAATAAACGGAATAAAAGAAATTAGATGATTGAAATACTAAACAACAAGCAGAAACCACACTGTGATAAATAACAGAAGCAAGGTCTCTGAACATCTGTTGTAGGTGACACTCCTTCCTACAAAAGCAACAAGCCAGATACATTGTTTGTATGTTTCACCTCTCCTTACTGATTCCATGACAATGGAAGGATAACGAGCAAATTTACCCCATCTGAATTCACCAACCTCTAACTGGTGTGATTATTGTAGTGCATTTCATGGAACTACGTCAGCGTGTGACACTAAATTCCAAGGCAAATCCTATAGAGCTGTGACCAATACCTTATTGTGTCTGATAACTTTTAAACATGTGCTTTCCATTTTAGCACAACCATATTTAGCCCATTGGTTAAAAAACTTGGTTTTCCTCTGTCCTCATGATTAGAACCTCCAAAGTAACCACATTCCTTACTCAGCCCATTCCTTGGCTCACTCTACCACCTTCATTCAGATACCAGTTGATTTCTACGGAGCTATTAGTTCTATGTCGAGCTGCAGTCAAATCAGCACTGTTAAACTAAAAAGGCAGTAACTGCTATTATTTTGGACATCAGTTTGTTTCCTCACTGGCCTCCCCTCCTTCAAATATTAGCATGATATCCACACTATTCATGTATCTTTGTTCCTGATAGCCTCAAAGCAACTAGCATTCTACTTGCTTGATTTTTGTTTTATTTCTGTTTTCCAGTGGAAAATCCAATCTGGTGTTATAGTGACAAAGAGAGTGCTAATTAGCAAATGAATGCAATTAGTAGTTACCTCAAATGTTTTCAGGCAACTTCTGTTTCTGACATATACTTACAACAGTATAAGTCAGCATTTTTCATTTTACGCATATGAATTCAACAAAACAGTAAAACAGTGGTGGGGTGGGGGAAACACCCATGCACTGAGACAAGTCAACATGAGTATCAGAGGAGTGGAGAATTAAGGTCTTTTCTTCACCTTAGAAGATGCATACTTGTCCTCCCTGACCAGTCAACGCTGGCCCCTAGTCAGTACCCTCAGTTTTCAGATAAGAAAACTGGGACCCAGACAGGAGAAATGATCTCCATCAAGAGCAACACTCATTAGTACTATAATTTTTATTTTGTATTGGCTGAATCATCTGGATGTAGTGGTTCTCAAGTCATGTGTATTCTGTCTTTTCAAACAAATTTTACCTCTTTGGTCTCTGTGTATTTCGTTGGCATTATCAGGAGTCTCAGCATACAGCAAGTGCTCAATATTTATAAGAATTGTGGTGAAAATACTGATTTTTATCTCCTTCTCATACCACTCATCTTCTGGGGGAAAAAAGACAAGTGCCCTCCTTTGAATTCTGTACCCCTCCCTGCTGCTCACATGGTTACAGTGAGGACCAGTAATAAGAACATGCCACCGTTCTGGACCAGTAACTCTGGACAGGTCTGTCAGATGCCTTTCCAGAGATTTTTCGTATTGAAACTGAGGGGAGAGATTAACTCCCTGGGGGCAGAGCTGGGAAGATGTGAGCCCATGAATAGTAGACAGCGTTGGTTCTTGGGTGAGAAAGTCAGATATGGAGAGTAGAATTTTTATTCAGAGAAAGGCAAAACTAGGAACAGAAAACTGGCAAAATATTTAGTGAATGCCAAGCCTTCTTTCATAACTCTACATTCCATCTTTTTTAACCCTCAAAAGAAATCACATGAGTAAGGCCACCGTATGTGCTAGCTTATATGGTACCTTTGTGATCATGAGGAAAAAGTGTCTTTTCCTCAGGGCAGAAAAAGTCTTGTGCCTGGCTGCATGTCCTGATGAGTGCAGGGCCACAGTCACCCCTCAGCAGGCTCCTTGTACAGAACACAGTGTGCACAGGTATATGGTGACTATGAATAGAATTAGGAATGTGATTTCCATTTTATGGATGGGAAACTTGACGTTCCAATATGTTAGGTAAAATTGTTTTTAATGCAGGGGATTAAAAAAAAAATACCCTGGTTCCCACAGCTAGTAGGTAACAGAGCCAGGATTCACACCAATGTTTCCACAATGGCTTGTGCATTTCTCATCTACCTGTTTACTTGCATGCTCTCATTATCATGCTTGATCTCTCCCTCCAGCTCCTCTTACTTTCTTTCTGTAGGTATACATATACATCTACTCTCACTTTCACCCCTCTTCCTCCAGTGGTCCAAGCTAGAGGCACAATCAGATCACTTGTATTGAAACAGAGAAGACCATTTTGTGCACGGGGCCACTCAATCCAGAGTAGATTGCCAGCATGTGCTTTAAAATAAGCAGATAGAAATCCTTAAAAGTGTAAATATGTTACTGCTAACAAGCAAAAGTTGGTAATGCTTCTTCTACCCTTAGTTTTTTTACAATTTCCATTTGTAAACAGAGTGAAGATAGGGCCAGGAAGGGTGGCAAAGCAAAGTCCTTTCCAAAATAATGAGAAAGCATGCCCCCAAAGAGTTTCAAACATCAGTTTGTGCAGGACTGGGAATTTCCAGTTCTGCCATAATGAGTCTAAATTCAATAGCAACATAAGGAGCTAAATCTGTTGGGCGAGTTACACATACCTGGCTAAATTAGACTTGCTTGGGAGAGGTATTGGTTCTTTCAAGTTGGTAGGACAAATTTCATGCATTGGAACAATTACTTACTGAATGCCAGAGGCCTAAAAATAGGTAACACTGTTTCTAAAGCAGCTGCATCTAATTGAAGGTATAGCTTGTGAAAAATCATTGATCAAGGATCTTTTGGTACTGTTATGTGCTATATTTTCACACTGTGAAAAGAGAATGGAATGAGACTGGCTCCTGCCCTCCAGCAGTTTGTAATCAAAGCATAAAGCAGTGCCCCCTTTTCAGGAGGACCAGAACACTAGGCACATTTTCAGGAGAGAATTAGGTCCAGGAGTAAAATGCAAATATCCAGTTACCAAACCGAGAAAGGAAGTGGAGACTTGATTTTAGAAATAAGACAAAAACCTGGACTTTTAAACTGTGAGGAATAAAGGTAGTACAGGGAGACTTGATGAATTTGGGCAAGATCCGGACCACTGCCCAGGGCAGGGAGTTGCAGGGGTAGAGAGGTGAGGGGCAGGCACGCAGACTGGTAGCTCCAAATGAACAAAGGCCTGATTTCAAGGAGTTTTTCATTCCCTAGAGAAGCCAGACATATATACAGTTAATTGCACTGTGAAATGGAAGTGTGTAATATCATTATTTCAAAAAGGTGACGCAGATATAAATTTCCGGGGTTTTTAAAAAATATATAGATTCAGATCCAATAGGTTGGGGATGGTGCCAAGAGTTTCCATTTCTAATCATCCCAGCTGATGCTGATGGTCTGTGGACCACAGGTTAAGCAGCAATAAAGGAAATTGAGGAAATAAGAAAGTACTATGGGAATGTACAGTAGGCAGTGTTAAAGACGAAGAATTCTCAGAAGATGGGAATCCTGAGCTAGGCTCTAAAAAACGCAAACCAGGAAGATTTGGGTTTTGCGGTAATGTTGAATAAATTAGTGAGCAAAAACTAGATTGCATTTGTTCAGCCAATATTTATGGAGACACATGGCATTCCACAGCAAAATACTTGTTATTAGAAGCTTTCATATCAATTCAATCGCAAGTAAAAACCCAACAATGGCAGCAGCAACGATGAGAAATGAAAGGCCATGGCTATTCTATTTCAGAATACCAAACTTTAAAATGTTAGTACTGCTTCACCTTTGAAAATTTAAACTGCATTCTGGTTTTTGAAATATGAATTTTTATAAGGTTAGCTCCAAATTTTCATGTACATCTCTTCTCTAAATGGGCAAGCCAAGGGGGTCGTGTGTTCATTCTGTTGGGCTTGTATTGCTTGCCTATTATGGAAGGCAAAGTAAGGCCAAAGACCTTGTTTCTGTTGACTCAAGCACCAAATGACCTGTTTCAAGAAGAGAGTAAACAACAGTCACGAAGACAGCCATGAACTGTGCAGCAGGTGTTAACACCTGTAGCTACTTAATTCCAGCCAAGATAATCACCTCTCTCTCGCTCAGGGCAGCTAGCTCATGTCAAGCACTGTCCACCATGACTGAAACTGTTTGGAGATATTAAGTCATGGCTTTCTCTCAGATGTTGCAGCAAGAGATGGGGAGATTTGGATGCCAGGGAATGCTACTTTAGTCAAGAGTGCATGTAGTTTAAGCCACACCTCCTGGTACTCTGGCAGCCAAGCATGGAACACGGACAGCAGGAGCCTGAACCAGAAAACATCAGCTTGCAATGGGTACTATCTGCCAAGGGCTACATCTAGAATTGGCTGGAGAAGTGCTGTCTGAGAGGAAAAGATAAGGCATTCTCAGATAGGAAGCCACTGCATCACCAGAATTCTCTACTAAATTTAGCTATAAGCAGTTGGACCCTGCAACTGATTAACTTATTATTATTTAGGGTTTAAGGGGTATGTGTGTGTGTGTGTATGCACATATGTGGGTGAGTACTCATGATGCAAGCATGCAAACTCCCTCCCCCTCACCCCCAACAAACACTAAGTTCTTCCAGGGTGTAATCACTACAAATAGGTCTCCATTACACTGGAGATTAGCCGATGATGATTACCATTTATCAATTTAGGCATAAGGAGAGCAAACTTCTAGGGCATTAGCTCTCCCTGATGACACCACTGTGCTCTCATGCTTCCCTCTTTCATATTGCAGAAGACTCTGTATTTCACTCTCTACTCCAAGGCCTCAAACAAAAACCTTTACATCTAAGGAATGTGTTTAAGGGACATTTAAAGCCTACTGTTAAATGAAATAACAATAGAGTAATAAACAATCATAAACTTAGAATGTTGGAATAAATTGCTGAGGGTCAAATAGTTCTGCTAGCCTTCAGGTAAGAGGATACCCAAATAATTCTGGAAAGATGAGTATTCATTCTACTTTTAAAAATCTCCAGGAGGAAACAATCTCCTTTTCACTTGGTAATCCAATTCTAATATTTATATTTTAAAATGTCAGTGTCCATTTATTTAGTCCATTGGAACCATTTATAATGGAACAGATACTCCCTAGGTCCAGGTTTATATATTCAGTTTAGGACCTCAAAAATTGGAGATGACCATACAGTAAAAAAATGTGTTATATTTTAAAATGTATTAAATCTGTTATTTTCCTTATATTATGTGTAATTGTATTAACAGAAAAAAGTTACTGGCAGTTCACATACAAGTAGCTAAAGCTTCCCGTATCCTTTCCTGGGCATTTTCTCAGTTTGTTCTACCAAAGCATTCATCCCAGAAATGTCAAAACATCATTAAAAGCCCTCTTTACTACAACAGCCCTTTTAGGAATTTTTTTAAATGTGCTTTTCTCTGGTGTGTCATCAGTTTGAAGGGGCATTTAGAGATGACCTAGGTGGACTTAGAAGGTAGGCAAAGGACATTATCTGTGTTCTTTGACAAACCAGTCTGTCAGATGTAGGTGGACCAAATTCTTTCCCTTTCAAGGAATATCAGCATTGTGTAATATCTTCGCAAAATGCAAACTCTTTTTAAATAACAAGTCATGATTAAGAAATTGGGGGAGTGTTGCAGCTCTGAGCTTTATCACAAATTTTTAAGAATATGCAGGCAGCCTGAATTCGTCAGTTGTTTCCCCCCAAAGTCATAAAAATAGGAAAATAGCAGACATGGCAAAGCCATTTATGTCTACTTTCAGGATCATGTGAGAAGAAATGACTACCACAGCAAAAGCCACAGACTGTTCCCCAGAAATAGTCTAAGAATCAATATTTCTAAGGTCCACACCATAGTCCTCCAGAGTTGTAAGAGCCTTGGAGTTGCTTTTCATCTTCCAGTGGACAATTGCCCATTAATCTGTCTCCACACAGACTGGGACAAACCTAGTGATGGTTGCTAATCAGTATGCCACTGGATGGCTAAGACCCCAGAGATAAAAATGGATAGTAAAAGTCATTTAGACCAATCATTAATTTTACAGCTAGGGAGCTAAGCTGCAGAGATATTCAGGAAAATGTCCAGGGTCACGTATCTTGAACTAAGATTTCCCAAATCCCAGATCAAGCCTGGATGGCACATATCAAGAAAAACTGGTATTAAATTAGAAGTTGATTTCCAGAGGATATACATATGGCACAAAAGAAGAAGAAAGATCTGATAGGAAGCCAGCATTAATGTAGAAGTATTAAGAAAGATGTAAATGTGACGGAAAGAAAATGGTGTTTACCTGTAATAAAGCACAGAATCAATCATGGCTCTTTCCTAGATTCTTCCATGGCTCCTTTTTCTCTTCTTGGTCTCTTAAATATTGGAGCTGTCTCTAAGTTCAGCCTTGGCTTTTTTTTCCCCTCACTTTATGTTTTTATTTATAATCTCATCAACTCATATCTTTAGTCATAATTCATACACATCTGATTCACTAATTACAGAGTAAATTGCTAAGACTGTCAATTCTGCCTCAGAAATGCCTCTTGAATACTTTTCTTTTCTCTGTTCCCACTTTTGCAGGCTTAATCCAAAACACTCAGTATCCTTGGAAGATTTCAAATTTTTCCCTTATTTTCTCTCTGTCTTCAGTGCCTTTCTCTTCTAAGCTGTCCTCTCTATAGTTTTCAAGGTCATCATTTAAAACTGTAACCTGATCATTTCTCACACACCCCACTGCAAAACTCAAATTTATTTATCCATTGATCTTCTATTAACAGGAGAATGTCTAATTACTTTTCCAGATTAATTTTCTACATTTCCTTCATGCTGTATCCACACCAGCCACACCAAAGGATTTGCCCTTACTTAAACATACTAATATTTTCCTGCATCACTACACATAACTAAATGACTTTCCAAAGACTGTGAACTTCATTCAACCAGGATGGATTATCTCTCAGTCATTTCACATGTTCAAAGCCTAGCACAGCATTTTGCACTTAGTAGGTAGGAACTCAACAAATGTCTGTTGAATGAATGAATGAATGCAGTAACTAATTGGTGAGGGAAGATACAATGAACCTGGAGTGATATCTTGCAAACATTTTTTTAAAATTGTTGAACATTAAGAATGAGAAATGCAAATTACTTTTTAATGTTTGATATTGTTTAATGCAAACTGTGGTATCAAATAGAAATAGAATTATAAATATAGATCTCTGATTCACCTCTCTATGTACTCTCCTGTCCTAAAATAAAGCAGAAAAATACATCAGCCTCCACAGGAAGACATCAACACAGTTGTGCTGAATTCTTAGTGCTAGACCAGCACTTACAGCTCTGTGTATTAGTTGCCCTAGATTATAAATCCTCCCCTGGCTCTTAATTATTCAGATACCAAGGGATTCATTTGCTACTGCTGCATTATAGTATGTTAATCCAGTGCCAATTTAACATTTCTTATATTTATTTTGCATGTGTTTTATTTCTTAAGGGGCTTTAAACATTTAAAATCTTTAGAAAGCTATATATTACAGTTTTCTATGACTTCAAGGTTGTTTATGCTGCTTGGGTTGTTATCTAACATTCCCAGTTAGCCCCTTACACAATTCAGTGGGCACGTGGCTGCGCATTTAAGGTAGCAAATCTTATGCCATCTGGTTTGGGTACCTAGGATATCATCAGTAGTGAGCTATACTTGCAAGATAATTTTGCAAAATGAGAGCTTCTAAGACTATAACTAGCTTTACATCCCACCAATTTGATGCTTATTTCCAAGCTCTGATCATGTGTTTCAGGGCAATCATCTAAGAGCAAAAGGTTTCAATTGGGGAATTTTTGCATTTATGTTCTTATTCTCTCGTTATTTCATAGTATATGTATTTTTTCTCCAACTAGAGAGTAATATCTGATCTTCTATTTGTTTTTTGTTTTCAAATCTCTCCCACTCTGCCAGTACCTTCATAGAGGTAGATACAGAGTTAGAAATTAACCGCAGAGTTTCCCAAGGTGTCCTTATGGACACTGAAGCATTTGTTCTGGAAAATGGCTCTGTAGATGGGTTCATGACTGATTGAACATTCATGACAATTGACCACTAATGGAGTCATAGGCTATAGAAGATTTCTAAGGTTCCACAATTCTCCTGTGGGGTTCTGTCTCCTACCCTCACTATGAAATTCCTGGAGGAAGAACCATATTCCCTTCATTCAATCATTTATTCATCACATATGCACGAATGGGTCCTATGTGCTAGTTAGTACACTAGCCTTTGATAATGGAGCATTGGACAGAACAATGACATCTTCACTTATCTCTTTATGATAGTTTATAGCTTTGAAAAATGTTCTTAAGACTGACAGGAGGCCTTTCAATAACTAAAAGTAGTAAAGGCCCATCTGGCACATTTCCCTATGATGAAGTCTGTGCTTTCTTCTCCTTTTCTTTGCTCTTCTCTCAAGCTCCTCTCACTGTAATGGAGTGAAAAATCAGTTTTCTCCCTTACTAAGTTTTAGTGACAAAGATACAGGTACAGAAAACTTGTAAACTGAGCAAATAGGCAATTACCAAATATTAATGAGCAACTAGTATATATGGTTCATTCATTTACTAGTCAAACCTTGTTGAGCAGATACTATGTGGCAGGCACCAACCCAGGCACTGTTCTACAGTTAGGTGGGAGGAAAACAAGTATAAAGTGAAGAAGTCCTGTCCTCAAAACATTTTCAACCTAGAGTCTGTTTTTCCCCTCTAATTAATTGGAAACAAATGGCCTGAATGGTGTCTAATCACTATCACACCCAAGTCCTCCGGAGGGAACTGGGCGTACTCTTCAGCCGACTGCCCAGTTTGCCCAGTTTGTCAATTTCAATAACCTTTGATTCGAAGACAAGGAAAAGATACACAAAAAGCAAAATTTCCTCATCTGTACGCTCTGGCCTTAAGGCTGAAATGTCAGCAGATTATAAATGCTGCCTCATTATTGAGTAGAAGCCTAATTACCTGGAATGGAGGGACTGTGTTTGGATAGTCCAGGAGCTGGAAGAACTTTTCCATCATACAGAGCTTCCACTCCCTTTCTGGGGATTATTGATTCTGCGTCTTCCTCATAGGAGGGTCAAGCCTGCTGTGCTGATCAAGCATGTTCCATTTAGGATATCCTCCCTCAGTACATTGGGCTTGATCCTGCTTTAGGTATTTTTACATTCCTCATGGTCTGAAACACAGTGAGAGGAAGCATTTGGGTTTAATAGCAAATGTAAAAGCTCAGTAAAATGAAATGTATCTAGGTTCCTCAGCTTCCCTAGAGCAAGACAATATTGCTTTTACAGATTATATAACACTCCTTTCTTTGTGCTGTTCTCTTGCTGAAGTAGTGACAATGATTCTCTGCCATTTATTAGATCATGTTCAAATTTATCCACTCCACAGTTGTGACCTTTGCATAACCTCAACCCACTCTGCCCGTTCTGATTACTTTTTGCCGCACTGGGCCACACACCTTCCTCTTTGGAAATCTCATCTTTTTTGTTTTTAAGAGCTGTATAGCTAAAAATCTATTTCTTCCTCTCTTAACTGAATGTAGTTTGAATTCCTGTATGTACCATTCCATGTATGTTTCACACCTTTGAGTACTAAATTGTATACTGTCTTCAAAATATGCAGAGAGAATCCACCAGAGAATAATGAGTTGGGTTGTTTTCTTTTACCTAAATGATCTGACTAATAGTGCTCGTATACTGTGACACAGCAATCTCACCATGATGTAGCTATATAAAGGAAATCAGTAGAAAAAGGTCAATATACATGGATGCTCACTGCACCTGGGGATGGGTGCTGGGGCTAAATTTCCAACATTAGGGGACTGGGCAATTAAGTTATTGTGTATCAACTCCAAGGAATATTATTTTGACATTAAAATTATAGCATTTAGCAACATGGAAACTTAAAAGAATCTAATCATAAATGAAAGAAGCAGAATAAAAACTATAACTACGGTTATTGCAACCACATATTATATGTGTGTATACAGAAGAGAAATGTAAAGGAGAAAAAAAATGAAAGCTGTTCCTGAGGGCAAGGAATTTTGTCTATTTCATTTAGTGCTCTAGTTTCAAAATCTAGAACCATGCCTGGCACATAATAGATGCTTAATAAATATTTGTTGAGTGAATGAATAAGGATATATAATGAGTGATAGGACTGTAGGTGGTTTGTCTTTTATTAGTTCCTTTTCCATTAAAATGATATCTATTAAAAAAAAAGGAGGGGGGTAACATAAGGAAAAATTCATTTATAACTAAAACATGGACACTTTGGGGGTAACCCCAGGTGAGGGAAAGAGAGAACAATGTTCAATGGCTCATATTATTCTGTCTAGTTCTCATAATAGTTCATTGAGGTGAGTATTGTTATCATTTTATATATGAAGAGACTTAGGCTTAGAGAAATAACTTGCTTAAGACACCCATGAGTTTTCTCTCTCAGTCACACTGCTACATATGATAGGTGGTACAACTCTATTTAAATAAGTCTTTGAACACAAAACAAAAACAGACCTAAAATATATCAAGATCATATAAGGGATTGATAAAGTAGGATTTAAAATAGTGGGCAAACTATGGAGAACAGTATGGAGGTTCCTTAAAAAACTAAAAATAGAACTACCATATGACCCAGCAATCTCACTACTGGGCATATACCCTGAGAAAACCATAATTCAAAAAGATGCATGTACTGCAATGTTCATTGTAGCTCTACTTACAACAGCCAGGACATGGAAGCAACCTAAGTGTCCATCAACAGATGAATAGATAAAGAAGATGTGGCACATATATACAATGGAATATTACTCAGCCATAAAAAGAAATGAAATTGAGCTATCTGTAATGAGGTGGATGGACCTAGAGACTGTCATACAGAGTGAAGCAAGTCAGAAAGAGAAAAACAAATACCATATGCTAACACATATATATGGAATCTAAAAAAAAAAAAAAAAAGAAAAAGGTCATGATGAACCTAGGGCAAGACAGGAATAAAGACACAGACCTACTAGAGAATGGACTTGAGGACATGGGGAGGGGGAAGGGTAAGCTAGGACAAAGTGAGGGAGTGGCATGGACATATATACACTACCAAACGTAAAACTGATAGCTAGTGGGAGGCAGCCACATAGCACAGGGAGATCAGCTCGGTGCTTTGTGACCACCTAGAGGGGTGGGATAGGGAGTGTGGGAGGGAGAGAGACATAAGAGGGAGGAGATATGGGGATATATGTATATGTATAACTGATTCACTTTGTTATACAGCAGAAACTAACACACCATTGTAAAGCAATTATATTCCAATAAAGATGTTAAAAATATAAAATAAAATAGTGGGCAAGACGCAGAGGCCAGAGTGTGTACAGCACCCACATCACTGATTCTCTGTCTAGGCTTAATGAAGTACAATGCACAAAATTAAAAATTAAAAAATTTAAAAAAATAACTGTGAAAGCAGCACAGTCCCTTCAGCAGCATTTAGGTTAATATGCCAGTCCTCTAATACTTGAGATTATGACTACCATAACTGATAGCAAATGCAGTGTCAAGGCACTGAATTGTGTTGTCTCAATTTATGAAACTGCAATCTTCTGTGTATTTGAATGCCGATGGATTGCTCTAAGTGATTGGATTTAAAGTGAGCAGAGAAAGGTAGTCAGCATTACAATTTCATGCAAGGATGGCCTTTTTATCCTTATATATGTGGAAGTAAATGACAGGAATGGGATCACTTTATTATTTAGTTCATCTAAGTGTTCTCCTGTATCAACTTCAGAGCAAAGAAAGACAAAGGTTTAATCTGTGTAGAAGGTGCTCAGCGTAATGTTTCACCAGCTTGAACTGTAACTGTTTCCGTATAAGAGCAGTGGGTTGCTTCTGTATCAATATGTGTGTGTGTGTGTGTGTGTGTGTGTGTGCGTGCACATGTGCATGTGTGTGAGACAGATGGACAGGGCTGGAGATGGATGACATGCAAACTTTTTTTTTTTTTTTTTTAGTCTCTTAACGTATTGCCTAGATTTGCTTGTGTCCTAAGACCAACTGTAGAAAGACTGGTGGTGGCAACCTTCTCAGGTCAGTCTCTGAGAAGAACTCTAGAGAGTTCCAGATTCTCTTGCAATATTAGAGATTCAGGGTGAAAAATAGTGGGCACTGCTGTAGACTGAATGTTTGTGTTCTCCCAAGATTCGTATGTTGAAACTTAATCCCCAATATGATGGTATTTGGAGGTGGGGTCTTTGTGAGGTCATGAGAGTGGACCCCTCATGAATGTGATTAGTGGCCTTATAAAAGAGATCACAGAGAGTTCCCTTCCCCTTGGACCACATGAGGACCCAGCCAGTTAGAAGACAGTTGTCTATGAACCAGGAAGCAGGCTCTCAAGAGACACTGAATATGCCAGGGCCTTTATCTTGGAATCCCCAGCCTCCAGAACTATGAGAAATAAATTTCTGTTGTTTAAGCCATTCATTCTATCATATATATTTTTTTATCATAGTCTGGACTAAGGCACTAAATTGTAACGTCCTCGTCTTGGTCATTTCAGGCTGCTGTAACAAAGTGCCATGGACTGGGTGGCTTATACACAACAGAAATTTGTTTCTCACAGTTCTGAAGGCTTGAAGTCCAAGATCAGAGTGCCAGCATGGTTGGGTTCCAGTAAGAGCCCTCTTCTGGGTCACAGACAGCTGTTTTCACTTTGCATCCTCACATAGTGGAAAGGGTGAGAATGGTCTCTGGGGACACTAATCCCATATAGGAAGTCTCTACCCTTATGACCTTATCACCTCCCACAGGGCCACCTTCTAATAAGATCACATGGGGGATTAGGATTTCAAATGTGAATTTGGAGGGAGCACAAACATTCAACCCATAACAGTCCTCACACTTTTTTTTTTTTAATCAATACTCTTTTTGCAAGGAGAGCAAAAATTGAAATTTAAAGCATTGTTGCTGATTTCTCATTAGGCATAAGGGTAGAGCCCAGTGGCTTTTAATTTTATTCCTAAAACCAACTTCAGGATTCTTCCTTATTATTTTAAACTTTTCTAGTAGCATGTCTCATACATTAAAATATTTTGGGCATAAAATGACAAATAGGACAAAATTAGCCTCTTCCATCCTTTATTTATTTTGATGTTCTTTCCTTTCTTTGGCAAGATTCCCTCTTCAGCATGCAGAACTACCCACCTATACTCAGCTCCCACCATCCAGTATCCACTGTCCAATACAGGCTTGCTTCTGCCTCTAAGAAGCTATGTAAATGTATGTAATCCTGTCTTTGTCACGTCTTCCTTATTAACAGTTCTCATCTGAAAAATGCCTTTCTCCTGGGATTATTGTAAATATTCAAATAGATGCTCTATAGCTTGTTTGTTTTGATAATGTGAAGTGCTATACAAATCTTATTTTTATTATAATGCCCCCACAGATTCAGGGTTCCAGACTCCAGTGCATTCCCATCAAAATCCCTTTAGGACCTAACAGGTGACAGGCAATAAAAAGAAGCATTAATAGATGATGAAAACTAAATCAAATGGTACAGGTGGGTCAATCTTGATGAAAAGTAATCACTAGATATAGCAAAGTAGTAGAGACTGTTAGGGAGCTTGAGAAAGTAGTTTTGGGAGGCTAGAAAGTTGGAAAACCTGACTGGAGTCATTTCAAAAAAAGAATGGGTGGAAGAGGAATCAGATATACTAAGTATAGGCAACTCTTTGAGAAATGTTGCCGTAATAAAGCAAACAAATGAATTGGTAGCTGGAAAGAGACATAGACTCCAGAGCAGGCTTGTTTGTTAGCAAGCTAATGAGAAGGATTCAGTAGAGAGGAAAAAATGATGATGCAGGACAAGGTTGCTGGAGTGTCCTTGGACAGACAAAAAAGGATTAGATGGGGTGCCCAAAGGAGGTGTCCTTAGCAGCACAGACACTGCATCTACCATAACAGGGCAGAAGGCAGCTCTGATGTTGCTAGCTGGGTGGGTATGGTGGTGGGAACCTGTGAAAGCTGTCTCCTAATGGGTTCTTTTTTCTTTGTGAAATAGGAAGCAAGGTCATAAAACTGAGAGTGAGCTGGAGTTAAAATGAAACAGGAAAGGGAGTGGAATATACATCTGGGATTGTGGAGGAGGAAATGGACTAGAATTCTGCAGTATGATTTCTGGGCAGCATTAAGAGCCTGGTTGAGATCTGCAGTCCTTAATTTAAAGTGATAGGTTATAGGCACAGAGTAGAAGACAATTTGGATTTCCCCACGGCTGAGGTTTTACTAAATGAGTACAGCGAAGCAGGAGGGGCCAAGAGAATTTAGGGAAGTGCTAGGGAGTGGTAATAATGGTTGACCATGGGATTTGCCTTTAAATAAGTAAGGACTTGAGAAGGCTGAGAGCCAGTGAAATGGGGGTAGGATCAATGTCAGATCCAAGGACTGCTGGAGTCAGGGAGCAGAAGGAAAGATCTGAAAATAAGAGAGAGAGTGGTCAGAGCATGGAGTTTACAGTTGAGATTATGGAGGAATTACGGGTAATCAGGGTAAGTGTGTAAGGTAACCAGAGTCTTCCCGTGGACACGTACATGGCTTGCTTCCTCACCCTCTTTTGGGTTTCACCCCCCAACCACTTCTCAGGGAAACCTCTCCTCACTAGCTTATTGAAACTTACAACTTCTCCTCAGACTCACTGGTGCTTGGTGTCCCCATTTTCTATTTTGTATTTCCTTAAATAGTTGTTTGCAGCTCATACTCTGTATACATTTCTGTATTTATTTTGCTTATTGAATGCCTTCCTCCATTTGTCCTCAGTGAGGACCAGAATTTAAGTCTGTTTGGATACATGTAGCATCTTTAGTGATTAGAACATTGCCTGGCACAGAGTAGACGAGGCATTCGATATACTTTTGTTAAATGACTTGAATATACAAGCAACTTTATATTTTAATACGGGAATTCCAAAGAGCCAATAAAATTCATCAAGTTCTCTTAATCTTATGGCTTCTTCTAGATAGTTGACTTTTCTGAACAGCTTATGACAAATTAGTGAAGTTCCTATTCATTCTAACTATTTTTGAATAGAAATCTAAATAAATGGAGACTGTGGAACTGGTTTTTTTTTACTCTAAATGGGATTAAATAGAACACTATTTAACTTTTTTTTTTTTTTTTACCATTCTAGGTCACTATTATAAAATTAACTCTTGGACTCTCCTGAGGTGAGTGTGAATTTTGGTCCCTTTGCAAAGGGTTGTTTGTTAGTGATCTTGAGATCAAGATCACAATACTTTAGTTGAATCTATTCCTTTTGTTTCCTGCTTTCTGTCATGCCACCAGCTGTTACTTTGTACTCCTATGTGTATACGTGCCTGTAACAGCTTGTTCCACTACCACTCCTGCCCCTACCCCATAATTTGCTGTCTTCATGTACTTTGGACCTATTTTAAAGGATTTACATGAAATAAGAGAATATAGGACTCCCCTGGTGGTGCAGTGGTTAAGATTCTGCCTGCCAATGCAGGGGACATGAGTTCAAGCCCTGGTCCGGGAAGATCCCACATGCCCCAGAGCAACTAAGCCCATGCGCCACAACTACTGAGCCTGAGCTCTAGAGCCCACAAGCCACAACTACTGAGCCTGCATGCCACAACTACTGAAGCCCGTGTGCCTAGAGCCTGTGCTCTGCAACAAGAGAAGCCGCTGCAATGAGAAGCCTGCACACCCTAACAAAGAGTAGGGCCTGCTCACCACAACTAGAGAAAGCCCACGCACAGCAACGAAGACCCAACACAGCCTAATTAATTAATTAATTAATTTTTAAAAAGAGAATATAGACACTAAGTGAGGGCACAGGGGCCACTCTTAACGGAATTAAGGTCTAGGTAACACCAGTTTCTGCTGTCTTTATTGCCTACTTCTAGGTTCTTAACTGTGTGCTAAAGAGGTGAGATTGATCAACATTTGAATTATTAAGAGGTGAGGTGTTACTGTAATTTACATCACATGATATTTTGGCCTGTCAAATCCCTTCTTTCCCACATGGACGGCTGCCTCCTCCATCTCTATTCATTGGGTCCATTTTAGGCAGGTCGAGCTGAACACATAATGCTGCATGAAAATGTAGGAGAAGTAGTAAGGATACCAATTAAGGTCCTCCGATTGGAGAAACCCTGCTCTGAAAATGTGCCCATTAACAAAGTTCCATAGGCCCTTAGGACAAAGTTCCATCTGAAGACACATTCTTACTGAAGCAGCAAATGGTGAAACATTTAAAAAAGAAGAAAAAAAAAAAAGCAGTGTATTCGAGTGGTTTTACAAATAATGCAAAGGTCTATGATAAATCTTGAATTTTTCACCTGACCTAGATTTAAATAGCACAGGTACTTCATGCAGCAATAGACATTTGGTTACTTAACAGATAGATACTCCTATAGCTGCAAGTAATACATTTATATTTTTTGTTGTGTGTGCTATTCAGAGCCTCCATCCTACTCTGAAATTTTGGGGAAAATTAGCCATCCAAGAGTCAAGAAAGCACAGTTCTTTGACTGGTCTCTGATATAAACTGTCAAGGGTCACAGCCTTGACCATTATGCCTTCTGGATGTCAGTTTCCTCATCTGTTAAAACCATCCCTAACGTCTGTTTTAGAGTTTAAATTCTACAACACGTTGCCCTGGATTAAAGGATTGAGGAGTTCTGGTTCCACCCAGTAGAGGGTAGTGTTACCTAGACAAGGTCTCAGCATGAGCCCAGCACAGATGGAGCAGTGGAAGCAGAATTCAGAATATAGAATGGGTAGCTACCTACCTCCCTGTCTTGAGTCACCAGACCACAAATGCTTCTCCACAAAATAGCAATCTCCAGCAAGTGTAGAAATGCACTCCTCCTCAGTCGTTTGCCACTATTCCTAAAATGGACACATTACTCATTGCTACTGGAATATGAACAGGAATTTAAACTCCTACAATCTGTGTTGTTTTCTGAAATTTAAAGTTTGCTCTATGAATACATTCATTTATATAAAATACAGCAGCTTGTCTATACATATTGAACATTTAAAAATTACAGTTGAAAGTCACAGATTTTTTCCTCCTGCAAAAATATTTAAGAAGTATTTATAAAGTTTGATGATGTTTAATATCATGCCAAGAACGGAAACCTTAATTGCACTTTTTAATATACAAATAGCAAAAGTCATTGGCCTGTGACAGACAGATAATTAAAGTTCTAAGTGTCAAATCCATAGTCATAGTACTGGACGAAACCCTGAATCTCCATCAGCCTGTGAAGTTTACAGAGTGCCTCACACTGGAGTGGTCCCCATGTGAGCCACAGAGGCTAAGAACGCATTCTCAAATAGCAAGTCCTGTCTGCTGGGATAAGATTTATGCACATAAAGTAAAATAGTGGCAGGATTAGATAGTTTAAGATGCCGTCTCTTCAGTACAAATAGTAACTCAGTAGGAGATATGAAAGTATTTGTTGAAAAAGTGACAAAATGGATGAATTAAGACATCAGTATAAAATATAGTTCATGGAGAAGTCTTCATTAAGGGCTACTGTTTAACAACAAAAAAAGAAAACTTAGGCAGTACATGTAAAAATGCACTGAAAGATCAAAGGTACTATGCACGTGTAAGATATTACTATCATCATTATTATAATTTGGGGGTTCAGGGTCACCTTGAGACCCTGTACTGAGGGACCTTAGAAAGGCATTTTGGTGAAACTTTCCAACTTCTGCTTCCTCTTTGATCTTTATCACTGATAGAGGGCCTACTTCCTTTTTTTGTTTTCTTTTAGTATAAATGCTGAAGCCTGAAACGAAAGAGTGAATAGAAGAACGATGTAATCCACAGGAAAGCACTGCGCCCTGTTCTAGTCCCAGGCTAGAGAACCACAGCCTGTCTTCCCATGCAATGCACCACCTTTGCTATTCCTGGCTGTAAGACTGTACCCTTTTGGGGGGAGTTAAAAGTTTCTCAGATCAGGAGGAAGCCTGGCTACTCGAGAGAAAATAAAATCATGATCCGCCTGCCTCCTTCTCTTTTGCCTGTAGCAGCTGTAAGTGCAATAAAGTGTGAGAGTAAAAACAAATTTGCTATGGCAACAAAGTATCCTCTAATAATGAAGATGGTGTCTAACAAGCAAGAGCAGCTAGAACTTTAGGGAGAGGGAAAGGAAGTACACCTTGAAGAAGTAGGAAGAAAAAACATTAAAAGTTGAAAGTTTACCATTCTCCAGCCTACATATTGTTGGCCCATTTAGACAAGATGGATTTGTATGTTGGCTAACTTCCTCCTAGCAGTACTCTAACAAAGCAAGGTTTTATATTTTGGGGTAGAGGCAAAGGAGAGATTAGACCCTCTGATACAGAAACATGGAATAGTGTGCCATCGATGGGCAACACACAGAGGTCTGTGTATCTAGATCCTCTGCTTTACCACTGGGCTTCCCGGGGCTTGGTCCAAATTCTTTGAGAAGATAATTCTCAAGAAACATTTCAGAAAAATGGCTTCCAAGCCGGATAGGGGCCCGGAAACAATACAAAACCCATCATGAGTAGGCTGAACACAGAAGTCAAGGACCTTAAGGAAAATAAAGAGGAACTGCTGAGAATCAGACACTGGGTTGAAGTAGACTGAATTTATTCCACCTATTCTTTCAAAAAAATTTAAATTAAGGCATTCAGAATTGGCTAGGTTATGCTGCAGAATACATCAACACCAACATTTTTAGTGATTTAAGCAACAAAGGTTAATTTCTCATTCACAGTATCTGTCAATCACACCTAAGTAGGGAGTGCAGCTCCATGGCCTCCTCATCCTGGGAGTTCAGATGGATTTTGCCAGTTGTGAGGATCTTATGTCAGAATTAAATGCTCTGCTCTAAAAGCGACATATGTCGCTCATGTTACTTCTGCCTAACCCATTGGCCAGAACAACAATATCCAATTTCAAGAAGGGAGAATCTTCCCACGTGTCTGGAAGAAGAAAAGTAGATGTAGACACATAAGTCTCTACCATAGTTTGAGTGCACTGGGAATTTTTATATGAGATGTATATACCAAAGCTTATATGTAAAATACATGGGACTGCCCTGGTGACGCAGTGGTTAAGAATCTGCAATGCAGGGGACACGGGTTCGAGCACTGGTCCGGGAAGATCCCACATGCTGTGGAGCAACTAAGCCCGTGCGCCACAACTACCGAGGCTGTGCTCTAGAGCCCACGAGCCACAACTACCGAAGCCTGTGCTCCGCAACAAGAGAAGCCACCGCAATGAGAAGCCCGCACACCGCAACGAAGAGTAGCCCCCGCTCACCACAACTAGAGAAAGCCCACGCACAGCATGAAGATCCAACACAGCCAAAAATAAATAAATTTTTAAAAAATAAATAAAATACATGTTTATATTCTCTGGGAAAGTACTGGGCCATTGTGTTATATAAAAACAGCCTTCTTCCCTTCAAGAATGTGTGGGTATGAGGACAGGGGTGTGGTGAGCATCCTGGAAAACACTGGTAGATGGTTGTGGTCATTTGGACTCACATTTGAAACTGAAGGGTTTAAGGCTCTGACTGCTGGCAAGAGTTCAGTGGCAAAGTTTTGCAAGGATGTAGGTTGAGGCCTCATCATCTTTCCAAAGGCAAAAAGATGGATCTAAGGATGAGGCTTCTCAAAAATCAGAAAGCTGCCAGAACCTCGTGATGGCTGTTAGCAGACCTTTTTCCTCTTCTAGATCTTTATTAAGGGTGTCCCCCAACTTAACACAAATAACAAAACAAACTAAAACAAAGCCTGTATTCCCCGTTCCCCTTACTTAATTTCTTCACGCTCCGTTCAAACTCTATTTCTACTCATTCCACTCTTTGTGCACTTACACTCAGCATGAGTTTCCTTAAAAAATTCATGGTTCTTTAACATTCCATGGATTGGAATGAGTATAAGTGCACGAAGAGTGGAATGAGTGGAATAAGTTCCATGACAACAGTAACCTTACCTCTGACCCTTTCTCTTTTGTCATCTCTTCTAGCACTGAGCACAGGGCTGTGACAGAGTTGGCCAGCAATACATATTTATTTGATTATACCAGTAATTGGAAAGGGAAAAATTTTTATTGAGAACAGTGCCCCAGGCTAATGCAAATGTACTTTAGGTAACTATGTTGTCAGTGAAAACTGTATTTTAAAAGACAGCTCTCTGATTTGGCATCTGTTGTCACTTTAGTTCCCTCAAGCCACCTTCCAATGAGGTGGAAAAGGCAGTAAAAGAGAGAAAGTGAGTAGCTAGTGATGAGAACAATATGGCCTAGGGAAATAAGAGTTGAATTGGAACCTGGATCCTGAATTCTAATCTCGATTCCGCCACTCACTAGCTCTGTAAAGATGGGCCTCGACATCTTCATCTATGAAAAGGGATACTTGCAGTTGCCTTGCCAGCTTCACAGAATGCTGAGAGAATTGAATAAAGTCATGTAAGTTAAAGGAGTCTGAAACCTTTACAATACTTTACAAATATCATTTTCAAGTGGGATCATTAAGTTGTGTCTAATGTCTCTTAGTTGTGTCTTATCTTAGTTGTGTCTAATGTCTCTTAGTTGTGTCTTAGTTGTGTCTAATGTCTCTTAGTTGTGTCTTATGTCTCTTAGTTGTGTCTTAGTTGTGTCTAATGTCTCTTAGTTGTGTCTTATCTTAGTTGTGTCTAATGTCTCTTAGTTGTGTCTTAGTTGTGTCTAATGTCTCTTAGTTGTGTCTTAGTTGTGTCTAATGTCTCTTAGTTGTGTCTTATCTTAGTTGTGTCTAATGTCTCTTAGTTGTGTCTTATCTTAGTTGTGTCTAATGTCTCTTAGTTGTGTCTTATCTTAGTTGTGTCTAATGTCTCTTAGTTGTGTCTTAGTTGTGTCTAATGTCTCTTAGTTGTGTCTTATCTTAGTTGTGTCTAATGTCTCTTAGTTGTGTCTTATCTTAGTTGTGTCTAATGTCTCTTAGTTGTGTCTTATCTTAGTTGTGTCTAATGTCTCTTAGTTGTGTCTTATCTTAGTTGTGTCTAATGTCTCTTAGTTGTGTCTTAGTTGTGTCTAATGTCTCTTAGTTGTGTCTTATCTTAGTTGTGTCTAATGTCTCTTAGTTGTGTCTTATCTTAGTTGTGTCTAATGTCTCTTAGTTGTGTCTTAGTTGTGTCTAATGTCTCTTAGTTGTGTCTTAGTTGTGTCTAATGTCTCTTAGTTGTGTCTTAGTTGTGTCTAATGTCTCTTAGTTGTGTCTTATCTTAGTTGTGTCTAATGTCTCTTAGTTGTGTCTTAGTTGTGTCTAATGTCTCTTAGTTGTGTCTTAGTTGTGTCTAATGTCTCTTAGTTGTGTCTTATCTTAGTTGTGTCTAATGTCTCTTAGTTGTGTCTTATCTTAGTTGTGTCTAATGTCTCTTAGTTGTGTCTTAGTTGTGTCTAATGTCTCTTAGTTGTGTCTAATGTCTCTGTGCTATCAGAGCAATTTCAGGATGCGCAGGCGATACACAGTAAACCCCTGAGAGCACATGCTCTGAACTCTTTGAAAGATTTGTATCTAATCAGCACAAGGTCCTGTTGCTAATCGCCAGGGGTTTCTCCCTGGGCATCCAGTTCAGTCTGTAAAGTGGTATATTTATAACTTTCTGAAGTCTCTCAGAATCCCAGGAAATAAGAGTGTGATCTGATTGTGACTGTAGTTTGCGGGTTAATATTGCCAGGCTGGTGGTGATTTCTAACAAAAGCAAAACAGCAGGCATCCGTGAGAGAAGGGCACTAAAGCTTTCTGCATCTCTGAAAGGGGCCGCTTCCCCTCCCTTCATCTTTCTCTTTCTCCCTCCCATCTGGAGCAGAAAAGACGACAGCTGGAGCCAGAATAAGCCTGCTCAACTGCAGAAGCTGATATGGGGCGGGGGGCAAGGCCAGTGGGCGCGCTCTGGCAGTAGAGAGAGAATTACCAATGGCAGGAGAAGCTCAGATGGGGTTTGGTGGTCGTGGATAGGAAATAACGAGTCCCCTTCACGAATCGTAGGAATTCTGTGTGGAAGCGATGTTAACATGTGAGCCCAGCGGCACATCCCACAGAGAAGCTGTTATGGTGGGGAATGTGGCAGATAACGCCAAGTGTGAAGGCAGGAGGCCTGGGCTTGAGTTTTAGTGCCAACTTTATGAGCTCCACCCTTAGCTTCTCTGAACATTTGTTGTCTCATCTGAAAAATGGCAAAAGAGGAGGGAGATTAAAAGCTAGTTCAAAGCTTTGGCGTCAGAACTGGCTGAGAATACTCTTATAAAAGAAGCCCTTTTGTAAGCCATCAGTGGATCATTTGTCATTATGAAGGACTTTATGTCCGTATTCTGCACCTCCTCAAGAGAGCTAGGCAGTGAGGATTGTGAACAACTGTGATACAGAAGGAGAGAAACAGACCTGGGAGTAGAAGAATTTACATCCAGCATCATGGACATAACACAACCTGAATGCTTCACCACGGGGAAAGCAGAGTCAGAGGTCTATGATCGTATCATGGCAACTCTGAGACTTTGGTTGCAAGGCTATTCAGCAAATGTTAATTGTGGCCTGACAAAGATACCCACATCCTAAGCCCCAGAACCTATGAGTATGTTATTTTACATGGCAATAGGGAATTAAGGTTGCAGATGGTATTAAAGCTGCAAATTAGCTGATGCCAAAAATAGATTATCAGATAGACCCAATGTAATCAAAAGGGTCCTTAAAAGTGCAGAAGAGAGAGGAAGAAACGCAATGACAGAAGCAGAGTCAGAGTGATGCAATGTGAGAACTCAACCAGACATTGCTGGCTTTGAAGATGGAGATGTGGCCCATGAGCTACAGGATGTAGGCAGTCTCTATGTGCTAGAAAAGGCAAGGGAACAATTCATTTTCCCCTAGAATCTCAGGAAGAAACACAGTAAGATCTTCAGCCTACACTTTGATTTTAGTGCAGTAAGATTCCTGTCAGATCTCTAACCTACAGGATGATGAGATAATAAATTTGTATTGTTTTAAACCACTAAGTGTGAGATACTGTATACAGCAGCAATAGAAAACAAATGTAACACTCAAAACAAGATATTTGATACTAAGGAAGGTCTTTTGAATGTTAATATCAAAAGGTTTGCACATCAGAAAGGTGAGTTTGTAAGTGAAACAAAGAATTCAGAGGGTTAATATAAACTGTAAAAAGGACATGAAGTTGTCATTTTTAACATCTGTCCCACAGCCTAGAGAAACAAGATTAAATTTGAGAGAATCACCAAAATTCATCCTTTTCACTGAGGCCCAAGTAATCTTTCTATAACACAAATCTGATCTTGGCAAGCCCTTGTTTGAATCCTTTGTGGAGTTCACATTGCCAAAATAATACATTTAAAATTTTATCTCTGGGATTTAACTTATTTCTCCAATTTCATCTCCTTCAACTGTTTCATAAGCTAAAATACAGGAGAAAATCTTGTCATAGCAAATATATTCCTATTATTGAAAGTGCTGGGCTTTCTATGTCTCTGCACATATAGTATGTTTTCCACTTAAAATATACTTCATTTCCAATAATGCCATTTGCAGCAACATGGATGGACCTAGAGATTATCATACTAAATGAAGAAAGTCAGAGAAAGACAAATACCATATGATATCACTTCTATGTGGAATCTAAAATATAACACAAATGAACTTATTTACAAAATAGAAACAGACTCACAGACATAGAAAACAAACTTCTGGTTACCAAAAGGGAAAGGCATGGGGAGGGATAAATTAGGAGTTTGGGATTAGCCGATATAAACTACTATATATAAAATAATAACTCTACAGCACAGGGAACTATATTCAATATCTTGTAATAAACCATAATGGAAAAGAATATGAAAAATATGTATATATATGCACACACACACGTATACATGTACATGTAGGTACGTATGTATATACATAGTTTTCTTTTAAAAAACTGAATGACTTTGCTGTACACCAGAAACTAATACAGCATTGTAAATCAACTATACTTCAATTTAAAAAAAAAAAAAATCTTCATTTCCTTCAGTTTGCAAACTCTGACTTGTCTTTCAGTTTAAATGATACTTCTCCAGGAACACACTTCTCTAACAAAGAAGCCTGACTTAGATTCTGTGAGCAGACATTTGTTAATTTTTTAGCTGATCACCGTCCAACCCACCACCCTTTCTGTTATCAGCTTGCTCTCCCTTTGGGGAATTCAGCATTGTGCACAGTATTTTGGTGAGAGGGATTCCCAATGTCCACTTCTCACTGTTGGCGGCTCCTTTTAAAACTTGAAGTTAGCAAGCCACATTCTTCTTGTCTCCACCCCCTACAGCCCAAGGACAAGTATGTGATCTAAAATTGATCCAGTTCCCAGCAATTTGAACTTCGAGTGAATGATGCAAAAAAACTAAGCTCACAGATTGATCATAAGGAGTGCAATGGCCAGCAGACTGGACTTTGTTCCACAGCATGGTCTTTGCTTGCTTGATTCCTGCCCAGTTTTCAAGCCTAGTTTCCCAGACCCTTCACCTTCTCTTACTCTCTTTCCAATATTTCTCCCCCTAAATCAAGCCAGAGTCAACTTCTGTTCTTACGTCAAGAGTCATCACTGATAGATGCTTCTTTCTCTGGGCTCCCATACCACACTGTCAATGCACATATTATAATACCTATCACTTATACTGTTTAGTTATTCATAATTAGGATGGGTTTGAAATAGCTCTGACCATCTCATGGCCAAACTGGATACAGCAAAGTTGTGCTTTATCTGATCCATCAGTTAGATTTTTTAAAATAGGGAATCACTTTTGGAATTTTTAAATACGATGTTAAGGGGGAACCTTGCAGAGAAAAATCACATTGACTTGAGCATATGTAGTGTGATAAAGCCTATGAAGGAAGTATGATATGTCTATGGGGTCAGTCAAGGATGGAGGCGATACTGGAATAGCAAGGCAGAGACTCATGAGGCAGTGGATTGAAGCGGAGGATACAGAGCTTAGACAGTTGTGTTAGATTCGATATTTGTGTGTAATTGCAAAGAAGGACCTACAGAGTTCACTGTGATGTTTGAGGATCATATTAAGAAATTAAGAGCCCCTAAACCCTGAGAAATTTATGGAACAAAGTCTCTGATACTTAAAAAAAAATACTAAGCTGTAAAATACATGTAAGAAAAATCAAAAACACATTTGAAATTTCCTGTGATAATTTCTTTTGAAATCTAAAATATTATTATTTAAAATATTAGTATTTTCAAATATACTTTCTGTTGTTTTTCTGGTGTCTCTGAACTGTTTATACCTTAATCACTGGCTTAGTCTGCCTGTTGTTGATTCAGTCCTGCATATGCTGGACATTCAGTGAATGAAAAGCAATGGATTTGACCATCTTCTGGTGAAACAAAGCAAGTTGCTTACGTAATAGGTGGAGTTTTTGTTGGTGGTGGTATTTTTGTTGGGGAGGGGGTTGGCTTTGGGATTAAGGGATGGAGCATTTCAAAACGCCAACCATGAACCACGAAAGCTCATTTTTCCATCCTACAGTCTAGTGGCTGTATCTGTTTCAGTCTGAGCTTGAGAAAAAAAAGGTCATGGATAAGGTAAGTCTCCCATGCAGCTGTTGGATAAAGGAACTTTTGTATTTTCGTGGTGTAGGTAGTAATATTCTTTTCAAATGAGATTTTTGGAAAGGATTTTTCTGAAGACTTAGAATGAAAACACCTGGACTAGTTTCTGAATGCAGAAGGCAAGTTTCACTTCAGGTGTTAAGCATTTGAATTGGGCCATGTCCTGTGGAGTCGTGCAATATCAAATGCTTTGGGATCACATTCACTGACCAGTTCTTCAAAAAGGATGTCTTATTTTTAGCTCATTTTCTCACAAAGTTCATGAAGAAAATGCCATTGTTTTGTAGGAGCAGAATCTAAAAGGTGGAAACGTTGCATCTATTACACAACCATTAAGCTTCATCAGCCTCCCCCATTGCTAACCTATATACTATATCAAGACAGGAAAGCATGGATAACATTAAAATCGACCATAAATAAAGTTCCCACATTAGAATATCTTCCTGTCTCTGAAATTATTGCCAAGATCTGTTAATGGAGAAACATTAACAAGACATGCAAGGTGCATGTATGTGTACATGTGTATATGTGCATGTGTGTGTGAGCACACGTGTGGAGGGTTGTGTGTGTTTGGAGGTGCAGTGGTATGACACCTCTAAGAAGCATTCTGTGCACAAAATCTGGTTGAGCACTCACAGAAGGACTTTATAAATCTTTCCCTAAATGCAACTCAGCTATCGAACACAAAGTACAAACAGGGGTATTACTCTTGCTCAGGTCAGCTAGATGGCTCGTTCTGAGTGTTACAGTCTTTTCAGGTTTCCAGTGGATACCATTCATCTCAAATTATGTAGCTTAAATTCACTAGATGTGCAGTGTGCTGGCCTCCACGCACCGCCTCCCGAATTTTTTAGATTTACTGGATTTTCCTGCAGCTACATGAAAATAACTGTTTCATCATACAGTGATTGAGCTTTTAGTGCTTACCTAGTCAGGGCCTAATTCCTTAATAAGCTAATGCCTGCAATAGTTTCTAAAGCAAGAATACCAGGAACATTTGTTATCAAATGGAGCCCTTACCAGTCATTAGTTGCTGTTAACCCCCAATTAGATTAGTTTTCTACAAACTATAAAATCATTTTGGCATAACAGATGCTCAGGGAAGTTTTTGCACCATCTCTTGCTTTTTTATTTCTTCGAAGTGAAAACTGACCCCGTGTGTGCTGGGTGACCCTTGTTTTGCCTATTTTTCAATACGTCTGTATGTTAAAGAAGAACTGAGTATTACGTTTACAAGTGATTCCATCTTTACTTAATTTGTAGCCACTTAATTGGCACACTCAGATTTTTATTCCCTACAGATATATATGGTGTATAGGGTGTGTGTACAGAATATAAAAATGAAGGCTTAGAAATTGAAATGGTTTATATAAAGGCAAGATCCATTTTTCGAATGCTTGATGTTTTAGATCCTTTGGACAGGCTGCAGATTCCCATTCACTCTTTAAACCTGTGGAAATTATTTGGCTGGTATATCTGCATCAGTTGTTACTAAATGTTAAGTTATAAAGATTTAAGAAGTTTCTAAGAAGAACTTAACACTCTCCATTCCTGATTCTGCCAGGAGAAAAAGTAAAAGATTTTGTACTACTGAGAAAGGAATGGTAAGGTGTTGAAATAACATTTTCCACTATTTCTTCCTGTATAAAATGTTTAGGCTCTGAAAACTCTTCAGTAACGTCACACAACCAATTAGTTGTGTAATGTTAATAGGTTAACAGTACAGCTGCGTTAACCCACACAGTCTCAGGTTAGGGTAGTGTCCCTACACGAATAGGAACAACTTTTCACTTTTAGAAATGTCATGGTTTGAATGGTACATTATATTAACCTTCTAGATGTTAAGGAAATTATTTAAACATTTTATAAAGTTGATGTCCTCAATTATGTGATAAAGATAATATTTACTCTGCACACTCAATTAGTAAGAATTTTCTGTGCATCTACCTTAGGCACACGTGAAATGTTACAGGTGTGCATGACATGATTCTGTCCCATGTGGAATTTGCAACCTGTGTGATTTCAGTCCATTATAACAAATTTGACAGTACTCTGGGAATGAAATAAGAGCACTAATTGTCCTCCACAAATATAAAATGATAACAGTGAGATGCCACAACTTTCTAGCTTTATGACCTTGAAAGATGTACTTAACATCACCAAGCCTATTTCTCCATCCGTAAAATGGAGACAGATACAGGATTCTTCTTAAAGAACTGTGATGAAGATTCAATGAAATAAAGCCTGATGGGCTGAGCACAATTCTGGTCATACGGTTGATCTCAGAAGATGCTGGCCAAAAATAAATAGATGAATAGATGGATGAATTAATAAGTAGTAACTACTAAATTAATTCACATGTGTGTGGACAGGGATGCGGGTAGGAGAGAGAGAAAGGGGCAAGCATTCATTGAACATCTGTGTGCTAAACAATTTTGTATCCTCTCTCCTCCCTCTCTCTATACTTTATCTCTGCCATTTACTAGCTCTGTGACCTTGAGCAGATTACTCAATCTCTTTGAGGTTGAGTAATTGAGGCACAATCACTTTGTTCCTCAATTTCCTCAGCTCTACAATGGTAAATATATATATATATATATAATTTTTTTAATTTAATACATCACATCACTGGTGCATAGTACTCATTAAACCATAGTTATTGCTATTTCATATAGCTGTTATTATTTCAGGAAGGCATAGGATGATAATGGGAGGAAATGCAGACATCTCTACTGAGAAAAATGGGGAGAACACATTGGATCTCTCCATTACTAGGGGTTTGAAAAGGAATGGTTTGCAACTGAGTGAAACCTAGATCCTCTCTTAGGATTTGGTCCTGTACTCTTTCTTTCAGCGAGCATGGTTATTCACCATATGATTATTTGATGATGATTCACCACATGATTATTTGCCAAAACTTTAACAACAAAAGTGAACGAACAAACAAAAAAAGCCTAGGTGATGTGGTTAAGTCAGATTCAGCTACTGAACTATAGGCAACCTAAGAGTTTCTTCCAAGGCCAAATCCAAATGCTTATAATTCAGAATGTTTCTTCAAAAATATCCATGAACAGGGCCTCCCTGGTGGCGCAGTGGTTGAGAGTCCGCCTGCCGATGCAGGGGACACGGGTTCGTGCCCTGGTCTGGGAGGATCCCATATGCCGCGGAGCGGCTGGGCCCGTGAGCCGTGGCCGCTGAGCCTGCGCGTCCGGAGCCTGTGCTCCGCAACGGGAGAGGCCACAACAGTGAGAGGCCCGCATACCGCAAAAAAAAAAAAAAAAAAAAAAAAAAAAAAAATATCCATGAACATATTCATGTAAGCAGTGCTTCAGAAACTAAGTGTTCTTTATAATAAGCATCCATTCATCCTAACATGCCTTGAAAGGAAAATTGATGCTATTATTCTAGCTCAAAAGATGATGAGACAGAGGGAGGTGAATTGCCTGGACTAAGGTCACACATTAAGTCAGTAGCAGAGATAGACTCAGAATGAAAAGTAAAAGTAAACTATTTTCCCCCAACAATAGTGGTACTTCAGTTCTAAGACTGTTACCTTTCATTGCCTTGTCTTTAAGTTTTGGTACATTTAATTGCTTTTGAAAGCAGCAAGGCTTACACTATTCTACCTACCTGGATGAGTTTTTAAAACTCACAAATTTCCACTCACTTGTGGTTAAACTTCAACTAGCTACCAGTGTATTTAAAGGAACACTCCATGAGTCTGGACAGTGCTATGGCCTAAAACAATAAAGAGGTTGTATCCAAATCCTATCTGCGTTATCTAAGCAGCTGGTTTAACTCTGGGAGGGGCTTCTGACCCTGAAACCTGACTTCTCCAGTTAGCCAGGTGGTATGTGGCACTGGCTTCAAGGTCTTGTCACACACTCCTGATACTTGGGAAAACAGCTTACTAAGTTGGATTATTGGTATTTTCAATATTAATAAAAATGGCAGGACATCAAGGAGTCATTGCCAAACATCTCAAGTCAGTGTGGAGACTGGGGGACAGTAAACAAAGTGAACTGTCTCAGCAGTTCACTTCCAGTTATCTCAGAAGGAAGTCAAAACTAAAGAGCAGAGAGTATTCCTAGAAGAGCTTTTTGTAAGTTGTTTTTGACTTTATTTGGGCTTTGTTCTGTTTTGGTTTTGCCGCTTAGCTGTCTCACTGCAGCGATCAACACTGAAATTTCGCTCTGAGCAAAAAGAGTGAAGAGAAAGCTGGGAAGCCACCCTCCCTTCCACCTCCAGGCTTCATGGAAGAACAGCCCAAAGGCTATTGCAATGCAGACAGTAATGCAACCCCAGAGGCCTTTTAACAGGGGACATGACAATCCAGCTGGAGTCTGAAGTGTGACCTTGGAGGTTTGAAGAGATAAGCCACCTGTGTAACTCTCATATTGAAAAAAATCAGCCCTGCTTTTAGGAAACTGTGAAGGACTCCCAAGAACCTTGCCCAGTACCAACATGGCCCCACTGCCTGCACGCAATATAGTCCCAGGCTACCTGTCCAACCGTATTTACCATTGTTTCCTTTCACACTCACCATGCTTTATGGAAGCTGAACTATCTGCAATCTCCTGTACAAACCCAAAACATTCCTAACTTAGGCAATTCTTTCCCCCCAAACCTATTTTACTCTCATGTCTGCCTGTGTTCCTTGTCCCAGTAGATAGAAACTCTGTTTACCAACACTACTAATTGTCATACTAAAAATTTGAAACCACCCTTGAGCTCTTTTTTTATATCTGCCTGTCAGATCCGTCAATAAATCCTGATTCCAACCACTTCTCACCCCTTCCATTACTACAAAGCTGGTGCAAGCCTCTGCCTCTCTTGCCTGGATCATTGCAATAGCCTTCTAATTAGTCTTGTTGTTTCTTCCCTTGCCCTCCTGCTGTCTATTTTCAACAAAACAGATGGTGATTCTGTTAAAATATAAATCATATTGTGTCACTCGTCTACTCAAATTTTTCTTAACTTCCCATACCAGTCAGACGAAGGCCAGTGTCCCAGCAATGACCTACAAGACCTTCTATGATCTGGCTTCATCTCTACTACCCTTGCTCACTACTCATCCTTTTCCAATCAGAATGGCTTCTGTTTTTCCTTTTAAAAACCAATCACACTCACTCCTCACATCCTCTACACTGCTTCTGCATGAAATTCTTTTCTCCCAGTTATAAAATGATGTTTCTTCTGAACCCTTCTTCAGGTGTCTGCTTAACTGTCATACTCTCTGTGAAATCTATCCTTACTTTTTTATTCCGGCACAGTATTCATCATTATCTAACATATTGCATACTTTATTTGTATTGTTTATTTGTGTTTGTATTTATGTCTCCTATCATTAGGAAGAAAGTTCATGCAAGCAAGGAGTTTTATCTATTTTATCTATCTTCTTTATTGTTGTGTCCCCCAGCCCCTAGAAGAGAGCCAGGCATACAGTAGATTCTCTTTAAATGTATCTAGAATGGATGAATAAATAGTCACCTTTTTACATTGCTGAAAGACTTAATGAGTATGTCAAAAAAGTAATAGAGTTATTTCCCCCTTGAAGGGCCATAGTTTTTAGAGTCCAGAAGCATACAACTCCTGAATTCCAGATAGCAAGGATGATGAAATCTTCTTTTCAAAGAAATGTCACTATTACTGTTAAGTCCTAGTTACAATTCCACAAACTCCCTGTGGGCATAGTTAATCTGAGGCCCCTTTGAAAAAAATGTCAATTACCTCCTGGTTTCTTCTTCAGCACTGTGACATCCTCCCCTGATTAGTTCTCATTTCATTTTCTATAGCATCAACTGCAGAGCCAGCACTCATTCTCTTCAAACAAATTACTAAAGGCAACATGATAACCTGGCAGAATTGTCTTAACTTCAGTTGTCTTTTTCCCTTTGAAGTTACATCCCCTCTGCTCATTATCAGATTATCTGAGTAGACTGTATGTGATGTATTATTGGTTTTGTTGTTCTATTTTAGTATAACATTTATTGTATTCTAATGAGAGGTGAAATAAATTTGCTAATGACGTGAATAATTATAAGTGTAAACATTAGCTGGGTATGTGACTACTGGGAGAATGCCTCAAAAAAGAAACAAATCCTGTGGAGGTCAACAGAGAGAAAAAGCGACAACTGTACTGGAAGTCTTTCTCCCCCTTCTGGCAGTTTATACCGCAGATAGGCTCTCGGTGCTGAGTACACGAGCAGAGAGGGAGGAGCAGGAGGATTCAGACTGAGTTTTCCGTTTACAAAGTTGGTAGGTTACTGAGGAAGGGTGGATGTGCAGTGCTACACTGAATTGCCCAGGGAGGAGGAGAATTGCTCACTTCATTATTTTTTTATTTTTTTATTTTTTGCGGTACGCGGGCCTCTCACTGTTGTGGCCTCTCCGGTTGCGGAGCACAGGCTCCAGACGAGCAGGCTCAGCGGCCATGGCTCACGGGCCCAGCTGCTCCGTGCCATGTGGGATCCTCCCGGACCGGGGCACGAACCCGTGTCCCCTGCATCGGCAGGCGGACTCCCAACCACTGCGCCACCAGGGAAGCCCTGCTCACTTCATTCTAATTGCCTAATATGTATTATGGTCTTACTTATAACAAGGCACTGTGGTAGGCATTTCCAAGGAAACAGAGGAAGCATCATTTCTGATTCAAAAAATTTTAAACTGAATAGAGAAGACAAGAATATAAGTGACTATATTGGCAAAGATATAGTCACAGTTTGCCACAAGTTATAGGCACAAATACACCATGATAGAGGCACAAAACTGCTATGAAGTTCAACTGATAAAGAGGTCATAACCCATTCATTTGTGTTTGCCAGGGGAAGGAGGATGGGAAATGAATGTGGATGTGTGTAAGTGCTGGAAAAAATCTTTCTGCCTCTATGAGGAGAGAATCTAGGATACATTTTGAAATATGAGTATGATTTTAACAGTCAAAGAGGCTCAAGAAGAACATTCCAGAAAGTCTGTGTAAAGTTGGAAAAATTCAGAATTTTTCATCCATTGGGATGAAGCACAGGGAAGTGATGGTAAGTAGGGCTGAAATATAAGTGGAGAACAATAAAATCCTTAAATATCAGGCTGCAAGTTTATACTTACAGGAAATAGGGAGCCACTGAAGACTCTGAGCATGAGTGGGACATTATAAGAGATCTCAAAATAGTAAGATTCTTTTAGGAGTTTCCAGAGGAAATGTGAACATGCTGCTCTCTCTCTTTCTGTCTTTATCTTTCTTGGCCATTGGCTTCCAAGATCTGTGTAGAGATAATCTGACCTATTGTAAGTAATTTAGAGATTGAAGTTGAAAGTTTGATCAATGTAAGTCCTGAAATAGAGTAAAGTACTCACAGCAATTGTACTGTTATTTTTCCCACTGAAAAGCTAAGGAAGCTGAGGAACAAAGAGATTAAGTAACCTACCCAAGGTCACATAGTTAATGGCAAAGAGAAAAAAAGAGAGACAAAAAGAGACAGAGATTGAGAAGAAAGCCAAACGTGCATTGTTGAATTGGTATAGATGAAAATACCATTAGACATTTGCTTAATGTATTATAGCTTTGGGTAAATTAATTTAAAGCACTAGAGGGGCTTCCCTGGTGGCGCAGTGGTTGAGAGTCCGCCTGCTGATGCAGGGGATACGGGTTCGTGCCCCGGTCTGGGAAGATCCCACATGCCGCGGAGCGGATAGGCCCGTGAGCCATGGCCGCTGAGCCTGCGCGTCCGGATCCTGTGCTCTGCAACGGGAGAGGCCACATCAGTGAGAGGCCCGCATACCGCAAAAAAAAAAAAAAAAGAAAATTCTAAACATACTGCCAGAAAACTACTAGAGCTCATCAATAAATTTGGTAAAGTTGCAGAATACAAAATTAATACACAGAAATCTCTTGCATTCCTATCTACTAACAACAAAAGATTAGAAAGAGAAATTAAGGAAATGATCCTTTTTACAATCGCATCAAGAAGAATAAACTACCTAGGAATAAACTTACCTAATGAGATATAAGACCTCTACTCTGAAAACTATAAGACACTGATGAAAGAAATTAGAGATGACACAAAAAGATGGAAGATATACCATGTTCGTGGATTGGAAGAATCAATATTGTGAAAATGACTGTACTACCCAAGGCAATCTACAGATTCAGTGCAACCCCTATCAAATTACCAATCGCATTTTTCACAGAACTAGAACAAAAAAATCTTAACATTTGTATGGAGACACAAAAGACCTCAAATAGCCAAAGCAATCTTGAGAAGGAAAAATGGAGCTGGAGGAATCAAGCTCACTGACTTCAGACCGTACTACAGAGCTACAGTCATCAAAACAGTATAGTACTAGCAGAAAAACAGAAATATAGATCAATGGAACAGGATAGAAATCCCAGAAATAAACTCACGCACCTATGGTCAATTAATCTATGACAAAGGAGGCAAGAATGTACAATGGAGAAAAGACAGTCTCTTCAATAAGTGGCACTGGGAAAACTGGACAGCTACATGTAGAAGAATGAAATTAGAACACTCTCTAACATCATACACAAAAATAAACTTGAAATGGGTCAAAGACCTAAATTTAAGATGGAACACTATAAAACTCCTAGAGCAAAACATAGAACACTCTTTGACATAAATCACACCAATATCCTTTTTGATCCACCTCCTAAAGTCATGAAAATAAAAACAAAAAATAAAAAATGGGACCTAATTAAAATTAAAAGCTTCTGCACAGCAAAGAAAACCATAAACAAAATGAAAAGACAACCCACAGAATGGGAGAAAAAAATTGCAAACGAAGCAATCAACAAGGGATTAATCTTCAAAATATACAAACAATGCATGCAGCTCAATATCAAAAAAACAACTCAATCAAAATCAAAACCCCAATGAGGTATCACCTCACACTGCTCAGAATGGACTTCATCAAAAAGTCCGCAAACTGTAAATGCTGGAGAGGGTGTGGAGAAAAGGGAACCCTCCTACACTGTTGGTACGAATGTAAATGGTATAGGTACTATGGAGAACTGTATGGAGGCTCCTTCAAAAACTAAAAATATGATCCAGCAATCCCACTCCTGGGCATATATCTGCAGAAAAACCATAGTGCCGAAGCATACATGCACCCCAATGTTCATTGCAGCACTATTTACAATAGCCAAGACATGGAAGCAACCTAAATGGGCTTTGATAGAGGAATGGATAAAGAAGATGTGGTACATATATACAATAGAATATTACTCAGCCACAAAAAAGAATGAAATAATGCCATTTGCAGCAACATGGGTGGACCTAGAGATTATCATACTAAATGAAGTAGGTCCAACAAAGACAAATATCATATGATATCACTCATATGTGGAATCTATTTTTTTAAAAGAAATGAACTTATTTCTGAAACAGATATTAAAAACTAATTTATGATTACCAAACAGGAAACATGGGTGGGAAGGGATTAATCAGAAGCCTGGGATGAACACACACACACTATATAAGATAAACAACCAACAAGGACCTACTGTATAGCACTGGGAACTCTATAATCAGTATTCTGTGATAACCTATATGAGAAAAGAATCTAAAAATAATGAATATATGTGCATGTATAACTGAATCACTTTCCTGTACACCTGAAACTAATACAACATTGTAAATCTACTATATTCCAATAAAATTTAAAAAAATTCAAACCATGGCATAATCTCTTAACTCCAGACAGTTGTGTAATCTACATGTATAGGGAATATTAACTAGGACTCCCCCATGGCCCTCCTTTGCCTTTAACTATGTGGAGGTTATGCGGTGTCTGTTTGGTATAGGGTAGTAGGAAAACAACTCTTGGTTTCAATAAACTCATCAAGCAGCACCAAAAATGAAACACTGTCCTTCCCATGCTCAGTGTCCACTTGACTCAAGATTTCCTCTGTGGAGATATCAAGGTTTGCTGACATTGTTGATGGGATGAAAAAGTGATGAAACATTCTTAAGTGGTGGCATAAATACACATATGAAGAGGTGGGTAATAATCACTTATTGTTTACTCTCTGTTTTGTTTTTTTTTTTTGGCCATGCCATGCAGCTTGCAGGATCTTGGTTCCCTGAGCAGGGACCAGTGGAAGTGCAGAGTCCTAACCACTGGACCACCAGGGAATTCCCACTTACTGTCTACTCTTTAACTTACTTTTTTTTTCTTCTGTTTGGAGATCCCATGACTTGCCATATCCTGGAATAACTACATCCTTCACTTCATCTTTGAATTTTTGTCACCTCAATTTTATTATTTCTGGTCACTCCCATGGAAAATCATCAAAAATGGGTATGTATATTTTCTATTATTTTCAAACTGAGTGAGAGATACACTGTACACATGGTGATAGAATATGCAAAATCTGTGACTAGGACCCACCTTCTTTTTAAGTGAAAGAGTTATCCTCATGTTCAAAAGCAATGACCTCTGTGAACATAATCACACTAGCTTGCATCTGGGCTTAGTCTTATTTCCACCTTCCTACAAACATTATGGTGCTGAGTTTTCATGAAATTAAATTTTCAGGCAATAAACAACTTCATATGGAAACAGTAATTAAAAGAGATAGCCTTACAAATGAATTCCTAAATCTGATTAAACCTATTATCAACCTAGTTGGTGCCTGTAGTCCACATTCAAGGTGGTAAAATTGCTAATTGGTCTAACCTTTATAATCATAACCACTAATTTCAAATTGGCCTTCAACTCTGCCCAGCAATCCCCTCATGCTTACTCTTTGAAATCGTTATTTCACATCTTTTCTCTTCGAACTCCTAAAGCCTCCTTAGCTTGCTTCTTAAATCATTAGGAAAAAAAGAAATACAGGCAATTGAATGACCACTGGGTCTATTAACTTACTTGTATCGATAACCATTCTCTCTAACTTCCTTCCAATTAGAAAAGTTTTCTTATCTGTCATTAAACTCCTTTACATTTGTCTTGGATTCCACCCCTTTCTGCCTTCACAAGAACACTTTTATTCAAATATCACCCTCAGTTTGGTCATTTCTATTCTATATGTTTAGGTATGGGGAAGCATTTTTAAAGACCTAGAAGTGGAATGAATATGAGCAAATTTTCATGTAAGTCTTATCTAGATCTAATTATTTTATTCATATTTCATAACAGATTTTATCACACAGTATTCCATTCATTATTCCAAGATACTTATGCAGCATGAAATATACATGTTTGCATAGGGTAATTATAAGATAATGCAAGAAGTTTCAAAGAGTTAGATCAATCTACAGGTACTAGGAATATACATGTAAGCAGAAGCAGATAAATAAACATCGGTAAGATAAAAGACAAATTCCTGCCCTTTGAGAATCATGGGATGGGTTCCTCCATATTGGATGTGGAATATATATCTTGACATAGTAACAATATATTAGCATTATTTAATGAACAAGGGAAAAATCTTTAACATGAAAAATTGACAAAGTGTTGATTAAAATATACACCCTGAATATTCTTTTCTCTCACTTCTGATTTCAAGCATAAAACATTAAATTTCTACTAACCACTGAGGGTTTTTACTTTTTCTTCTATTTGACATTTAGTTCTGCTTTTTGCAAGAAAAGTATGTGTGTGTGCACATGTGTTTAGGTGCATGTGTGTGACAGAGAGACAGAGACTTGACCTCACTGCCAATTAAAGAACATGGACATTGATTATTGAAACTGAGTCAGAAACATTTCCTCTTGATTTTTTTTTTCTCCCTGATGCCCACAAAGCTCTTCTTGACTCTGATCCTCTGGCCTTTGTCAGCTTGCCTCCCCAGTGCAGGCAAAAGAGTTCACTACACCCCACCTCCACCCCAGAGTTCACTACACTCCACCTCCACCCCTCTCCTGTGTGCGCACGTGCATGTACACACACACATACACACACACTGCTACTTATGGCTGAGTAATAAGAACCACATGGAAGAGCTGGCAAGAGGGGAATAATAAAAGGCCACCAAGTGAAGCAGTCAGTGCCCATTTTGGACCACAGAGCTGTTCTCACTGAGCAAGGATCAGAAAAACTCTAGAGATTCCCTGAATAATATCTTTCTTACCCAGAAGAACAATAAGAGTTCTTTATTTTGGGGTACCTCAGGCAACACATCTGCTCTCTTTTTCTTTCTAGGCTTTCTAAAATTTCTGCAGCCATAAACACTCATGTTCACAGTTTCCCATTTTCTACTTTGTCCAGCTAATAAAACACACCTTTGCTGGTTTGGCTTTAATGCTTCGTATTTCTTCTTTGGCTCATTAGAACAAAAGACTTACAGTCAAGTGTAATATTTCAGAGCTCTGGCTTTGTTAAGCATCTTCTTCATAAACACTTTGGTTTGATTGGAAGCTATACAACAAGTTTATTTGTTATCCCAAGAGGCCAAAATTTGGCATTAATAAAGTAAAATGGATATAAGGCCTAGGAGTGCTCTAAAATATCTATTTAGCACAAGAGTCCTGGGACCTGTGGCTCTGTACATGTTCAGCAAGTTCTGAAAACTAGAGCAGAGACCATCCCACACTCAGATTTCCACAGGAGTACTGGCAGGGGCCAAAATGATAGGTGGATATGCATATGTGTTATGAGTATTGATGAACTGGGCATGCTGGAAGGCACAGGCCCAGCTCGAGGGGGCAGAGCTACTCAGCCCCAATCAATTGTTGTCATTTGGGAAACAGGCCCTGGCTGTCTTCTGTCTTAAGAGAAAGAAGAAATATGAGTTTTCTGTAAAAGTTCCTGATAAAAGAATACCTTTTACATTCAAATTGCTATAAGTCAGTTGAGTAGAAAGATTATCCTACTTCTTATTAACTTGATGAATACTTTCTCAACGATTAAGTAAAAATAAGTCAGTTAGAAGCACAATTGTAATGATCAAGATGGCAGAGTAGTAGGATGTGAAGCTCACTCCCACAAATACAACAAAAATACATCTACGTGTGGAATGATTCTCACAGAATAACGGTGGCAGAAGACCTCAGACTGCTGAAAGGGCAAGAAAATCATGTAACTGGGTAGGAAAAAAGCAAAAAGGAAAAGAAAGCGAGAAAGGATTCGGGTCAGGACTTGCACCCCTTGGAGGGAGCTATGAAACAGGAAAAGTTCATGCACCCTGGGAAGCTCCCTCACCAGCATGGAGATCAGCCGGCACAGAAGGGGAGTTTCAGAGCCTTAGAGGAGAAGGCACCATTCAGGTTGCAGCAGCCAGAGCAGAGGGAGAACTGCACAGACAGTCAGTGCCCTGGCCTGCACTCAGCCTGACACCTGCGTCCACTGGTGCTGGTGGGGGCTGGGTGCTGAAACTCAGGCTTCAGAGATCAGCTGGGGAGAGGACTGGGGTTGGCTGTGTGGAGACAGAGACTGGGCGGGGGGTGGGCTGGAATCGAGTGTGACCATGGCTGAGGGTGTATGTAGAGGAAGCCTGGGCCTCCTTAGAGGCCAGTAGCTATTGTTTGGGGGTATGCACACGGGTAGGGTCAGGACCCAGACTGTAACCTTTTCCCCTGTGTGTGTGCTCACAGAGGGCAGGTCACTGCCTACACAGGCCTCAACTGCCACCAGCCTCAACTGGAAGCAGCCCAGACCCCAGGAGTGGTCACAGGCCCCTGCCACCTCCCACTCAAACTCCAGGAGTGGTTGACATCCACCTCCACTCCCATGTGTGTCATGGGGGCACATCTGAGCCACAAAGGACCCCAAGACCAGGCAGCAGCCACCGCATCTGCACACCCCCTATCTATCAAAGGGATAACAACCAGCACACGCTGAGGAAAGAGGTGACAGGCATCCATACTAAAAACGTACCTCACACCAAATATATTAAACCCACACAAGCTACACAGGGATGACACCACAGATAAATAATCTTCCAAGACCACAGTAGATAATTGTTTCTCCTAAACTCACAGAGTAAGAGAATGTAAGTAAAATGGAGAATCAGAGGAACCAGTGCCAGTTAAAAGACCAAGAGCATTCCTCTGAAAGAACAAGCAATAAAGCATATCTCTTACATCTAATAAACACTGATTTCAAAAAGCAGATAATGAAAATACTGAAGGAGTTAAGAAAGGCTATCAATAGAAATGCAGAGTAATCCAAAAAGGAGCTAGAAACTATAAAGAGGAACCAAGAAAAACTAGAAAACTCATTTGCAGAGATGAAAGCTGAGCTAAAGGCAATGAATAATGCAGAAGAATGAATAAGTGACCTGGAAGATAGAATAATGGAAATCACCCAATCAGGACAGCAGACAGAAAGCCAAATAAAATAAAATTTTAAAAAAGAAAGCAATATATAAGAGACCTATTGGATAATATAAAGCATGCCAACCTACATATAATAGATTTCAGAAGGGGAAGAAAGAAAACAGGAGATCAAAAGATGTATTTGAAGAAATTATGGCTGAAAACATCCCAAACCTAAAGAAGGAAACAGATATCTAGGTACAGGAAGCATAGAGGATTCCAAACAGACCTACACCAAGATATAATAAAAATGGCAATAGTTAAAGAGAGGATTCTAAAGGCAGCAAGAGAAAAAGGGTTAATTACAAGGGAACCCCCATAAGGCTATCAGCTGATTTCTCTAAAGAAATGTTGCAGGCCAGAAGTGTGTGGCAAGATACATTCAAAGTCCTGAAAGGGAAAAATCTGCAACCTAGGATACTCTACCCAGCGAGATTATCATTTAGAAAAGAAGAAGAGATAAAGAATTTCTCAGAAAAGCAAAAACTAAAAGAATACAGCAATACTAAACCTATCCTAAAGGAAATACTGAAAGGTCTTCTCTAAATAGAAAAGAAATAAGAATCTATAGGAAGGACAAAATCACAATTGGAAAATAAATCACTTAAATAAGCCAGTACACAGATTTTTTTTAAAAATCAAAAAAATTTTTGAGAAGGTGATGATAACCACAATGAACAGAAAAAGGAAGAACATGAAGATGTAAAAGAGGACATCAAAATCATAAAATGAGGGGGAGGAGAGTAAGAAAATGTAGATTTTTTTTTTCCTAGAATGTGTTTGAGCCTTTATGACTACCAGTCTAAGGCAAGTAGTTATAAGAAGGGGTTAACATACTTGAAAAACAGGGTAACCACGAATCAAAAACATACAATAGATTCACAAAAACCAGAAAGAAAATAAGTATAATATTGATAGAAAAGAAAAGAGCCAAGCCACTAAAGGAAAAACAAAAAGTAAAAGGAACAAAGAAGAAATATAAAATCAATGGGAAGACAAGGTTTAACATGGCAACAAATATATATCTATCAATAATTACCTTAAATGTCAATGGACTAAATGCTCTAATTAAAAGACACAGAGTGGCAGATTGGATTAAAAAAATAAGAGCCTATGATATGCTGCCTAAAAGAGACCCACTTTAGGGCAAAGGATACACATAGATTGAAAGTGAGGGGATGGAAAAAGATATTTCATGCAAACAAATGACAAGAAAGCAGGTGTCTCAATACTCACATCAGACAAAATAAAACAAAGGCCATAAAGAAAGATATAGAAGGACAAAATTAATGATAAAAGGATCAATACAAGAAGAGGATTTTACATTCATAAACATATACACACCTAATATAGGAGCACCCAAATACATAAAAGAAATACTAATGAACATAAAGGGAGAGACTGACAGGAATACAATAATAGTAGGAGACGTTAACACCCCACTCACATCAGTAGATCTTCCAGACAGAGAAGTAATAAGGCAACAGAGATACTAAATGGTACAATATAACAGTTAGACTTAACTGATATTTTGAGGACATTATATCCAAAAAAAACAGAATATGCATTCTTTTCAAGTGCACATGGAACATTCTCTAGGATTGACCATATACAAGGGCACAAAACAAAGCTCAGTAATGTCAAGAGTACAGATATTATCTCAAGCATCTTTTCTGACAACAACAGTATGAAACTAGAAATTAACCACAGAAAAAGAAATGATTAAAAAAAAAAGATTACATGGAGACTAAACAACATGCTACTGAAAAACCAATGGGTCAATGATGAAATCAAAGAGGAAATTAAAAAATACCTCGAGATAAATGACAATGAAAACACAACCATACAAAATCTGTGGGATGCAAAAGCAGTTATTAGAGGGAAGTTCACAGCAATACAGGCTTTACTCAAAAAATAAGAAAAATCTCAAATAAAAAAACCTAACCTACCACTTAAAAGAATTAGAAAAAGAAGAACAAAGCAAAACCTAAAGTCAGAAGGAAGGAAATAATAGAGGAAATAAATAAAATAGACATTAAAAAGTAGAATATTATTTTTATAATATTATAGAATATTAACAAACTGAAGAATAAAAACCATATGATCATCAATAGATGCAGAAAAAGCTTTTGACAAAATTCAACACCCATTTATGATAAAAACTCTCCAGAAAGTGGGCATAGAGGGAACCTACCTCAACATAATAAAGGCCATATATGACAATCCCACAGCCAACATCATTCTCAATGGTGAATAACTAAAAGCATTTCCTCTAAGATCAGGAATGAAACAAGGATATCCACTGTTACCACTATTATTGAGAATACTTGTGGAAGTCCTAGCCGTGGCAATCAGAGAAGAAAAAGAAATACAAATTGGAAAAGAAGAAGTAAAACTGTCACTGTTTGCAGATGACATAATACTACACATAGAGAATCCTAAAGATGGCACCAGAAAACTACTAGAGCTAATCAATGAATTTGGTAAAGTAGCAGGATACAAAATTAATGCACAGAAATCTCTGGCATTCCTGTACACTAATGATGAAAAATCTGAAAGTGAAATCAAGAAAACACTCCCAGTTACCATTGCAACAAAAAGAATAAAATATCTAGGAATAAACCTACCTAAGGAGACAAAAGACCTGTATGCAGAAAACTATAAGACACTGATGAAAGAAATTAAAGATGATACCAACAGATGGAGAGATATACCATGCTCCTGGATTGGAAGAATCAATATTGTGAAAATGACTATACTACCGAAAGCAATCTGCAGATTCAAATTACTGTATCAAATTACCAATGGCATTTTTTATAGAACTAGAACAACCCATCTTAAAATTTGTACAGAGACACAAAAGACCCCAAATAGCCAAAGCAGTCTTGAGGGAAAAAAATGGAGCTGGAGGAATCAGGCTCCCTGACTTCAGACTATACTACAAAGCTACAGTAATCAAGACAATATGGTACTGGCACAAAAACAGAAACAAAGATCAATGGAACAAGACAGAAAGCCCAGAGATAAACCCACACACCTATGGTCAATTAACCTATGACAAACGAGGCAAGGATATACAGTGGAGAAAAGACAGTCTCTTCAATAAGTGGTGCTGGGAAAACTGGACATCTACATTAAAAGAATGAAATTAGAACACTCCCTAACACCATACGCAAAAATAAACTCAAAATGGATTAGAGACCTAAATGTAAGACCGGGCACTATAAAACTCTTAGAGGAAAACATAGGAAGAACACTCTTTGACATAAATCACAGCAAGATCTTTTTTGATCCACCTCCTAGAGTAATGGAAATAAAAACAAAAATAAACAAATGGGACCTAATGAAACTTCCAAGCTTTTGCACAGCAAAGGAAACCATAAACAAGACGAAAAGACAACCCTCAGAATGGGAGAAAATATTTGCAAATGAATCAACGGACAAAGGATTAATCTCCAAAATATATAAACAGCTCATGCAGCTCAATACTAAAGAAACAAACAACCCAATCCAAAAATGGGCAGAATAACTAAATAGACATTTCTCCAAAGAACACATATAGATGGCCAAGAAGCACATGAAAAGCTGCTCAATATCACTAATTATTAGAGAAATGCAAATCAAAACTACAATGAGGTATCACCTCACACCAGTTAGAATGGGCATCATCAGAAAATGTACAAACAACAAATGCTGGAGAGGGTGCGGAGAAAAGGGAACCCTCTTGCACTGTTGGTGGGAATGTAACTTGATACAGCTACTATGGAGAACAGTATGGAGGTTCCTTAAAAAACTAAAAATAGAATTACCATATGATCCAGCAATCCCACTACTGGGCATATACCCAGAGGAAACCATAATTCAAAAAGACACATGCACCCCAATGTTCATTGCAGCACTATTTACAATAGCCAGGTCATGGAAGCAACGTGAATGCCCATCGACAGACGAATGGATAAAGAAGAAGTGGTATATATATACAATGGAATATTACTTAGCCATAAAAATGAATGAAATTGGGTCATTTGTTGAGACGTGGATGGAACTAGAGACTGTCATACAGAGTGAAGTAAGTCAGAAAGAGAAAAACAAATAGCGTATATTAATGCACATATGTGTGACCTAGAAAAATGGTACAGATGAACCGGTCTGCAGGTCAGAACTTGAGACACAGATGTAGAGAACAAACGTATGGACACCAAGGGGGGAAAACCACGGAGGGGTGGGGATGGTGGTGTGCTGAATTGGGCGATTGGGATTGACATGTATACACTGATGTGTATAAAATTGATGACTAATTAGAACCTGCAGTATAAAAAACCAAACAAATAAACAAAAACACCAACTAATACTAAACTTTTTTTGGGTTATTTGTATGCAAATATGTTAATATAAATGTTGCAGACATTACATGAAATTTCCAAAAATCTTATATGTTCTGGTATAATGTTACAAGTCATAATTCTAGGTATTACTTTAAAATGTATATCTCAGAAATAACTAAATTTCCTTCTCAATTGAATTATTATGAACTTTCACCAAATCTTAACTGTGGTCATTTTTAAGTGTCTTGTCATTTACAGGCAGTTCTGAGTGTAGTCTGATGCTTTTGCAAAAATGTTCCTATAAAAGAATTTCATCTTCAAGCAATTCATGGAAAAGACTCTGACAAGTACAGGTTTCTGGTAACTGACTATACTGCTGAACTGAATGAATAAGCATTTTCAGAACTCTAATGGAAAACTGATGAATTCATAAAAGTGCTAACAAAAGATCAAGATGAAAAAAAATTAATTACGTGGAACTGAGTGAACTGATGAGGATGATTATAATTTTTGTGACTTTCTGTTTGACAAAAAAAAATCCCACGAAGACTCAGAGGCAAAAAATATACAAATAAATTTGCACTGCAAAGTAAAGGAGCTGTGACAGTGAAGGATTACTGGACTGAATGTCAATATTATGACATAGTATGAGTGTGTTTCGTGTTTGGTAATTGCAATCATTGTTGCTTTTGTTGTGGTCATCTATTTACAATGCTTGGTGTCAGTTTATTTATCTCTTGTAAAAATAAAATACAGTGTGTGTGTGTGAAAAAAAAACCAACAACTTAATTCGGAAAAAAAAAAAAATCATACACTGTGACCAAGTGGGATTTATCGCAAGTTCACAAGGATGGTTCAACATATGCAAATCAATCAATGTGATATACCACATAAACAAAAGAAAACACCAAACCACATGATCATCTCAATAGATGTAGAAAAAGCATTTGACAAAATTCAATATCCATTCATGATAAAAACTCTTACCAGGGCTTCCCTGGTGGCGCAGTGGTTGAGAGTCTGCCTGCCGATGCAGGGGACACGGGTTCGTGCCCCGGTCCGGGAAGATCCCACATGCCGCAGAGCAGCTGGGTCTGTGAGCCGTGGCCGCTGAGCCTGTGTGTCCAGAAAAAAAAAAAAAAAAAAAAAAAAACTCTTACCACAGTGGGTATAGAGGGAACATATTTCAAAATAGTAAAAGTTATATATGACAAACCCACAGCCAATATAATACTAAATGGTGAAAAGATGAAAACCTTCCCACTAAAATCTGGAACAAGACAAGGATGCCCACTTTTACCACTTCTCTTCAACATAGTATTGGAAGTTCTAGCCACAGCAATCAGACAAGAAAAAGAAATACGAGGTATCCAAATTGGAAGGGAAGAGGTAAAATTGTCATCATATGCAGATGATACTATATATAGAAAACCCTAAAGACTCCACACAGAAACTGCTAGAACTGATAAATGAATTCAGCAAGGTAGCAGGATACAAGATTAACATACAGAAATCAGTTGCCTTTCTTTTCACCAACAATGAAATATCAGAAAGGGAATGTTAAAAAATATATATCTTTTAAAATCGCAACTCCAAAAATAAAATACTTCGGAATAAACCTAACCAAGGAGGTGAAAGACTTATATGATGAGAACTATAAAACATTAATAAAGGAAACTGAAGATGATTCAAAGAAATGGAAAGATATCCCATGCTCTTGGATTGGAAGACTTAACATTGTAAGAATGGCCACACAACCCAAAGCAATCTACAGATTTAATGTGATCCCTATCAAATTACCCATGACCTTTTTCACAGAAGTAGAACAAATAATCCTAAAATTCATAAGGAACCATAGGACACCCAGAATTGCCAAAGCAATCCTGAAGAAAAAGCACAAAGCAGGAGGCATAACCATCCCAGACTTCAGACAATACTACAAAGCTAAAGTAATCAAAATATTGTTGTATTGGTGCAAAAAAAAAAAAGACATATGAATCAATGGAACAGAATAGAGAGCCCAGAAGTAAACCCACACACTACAATTAATCTTAGACAAAGGAGGTGAGTATATTGATACAATGGGAAAAAGATAGTCTCTTCAGCAAGTGGTATTAGGAAAGTTGGACAGACACATGTAAATCAGTGAAGTTAGAACACACCTTCTCACCATACACAAAAATAAACTCAAAGTGGCTTAAAGACTTAAACATAAGTCATGACACCATAAAACTCCTAGAAGAAAACATAGGCAAAACATTCTCTGACAAATCATACCGATGTTTTCTTAGGTGGGTCTCCCAAGGCAATAGAAATTAAAACAACAATAAACAAATGGGACCTAATCAAACTTACAAGCTTTTACACAGCAAAGGAAACCATAAACAAATGAAAAGACAACCTAGAGAATGGGAGAAAATATTTGCAAACAATGCGATGGATAAGGGCTTAATTTCCAAAATATACTAACAGGTCATACAACTCGACAACAAAAAACAAACAACCCAATCAAAAAACGGGAAGAAGACCTAAAAAGACATCTCTCCAAAGAAGTAATACAGATGCCAATAGGCACAGGAAAAGATACTCAACATCGCTAATTATTAGAGAAATGAAAATCAAAACTATAATGACATACCACCTCACACTGGTCACAATGGCCATCATTAAAACGTCTACAAATAACAAATGCTGGAGAGGTTGTGGAGAAAAGGGAGCCCTTCTACACTGTTGGTGGGAATGTAATTTGGTGCAGCCACTGTGGAAAAAAGTATGCAGATTCCCCAGAAAACTGAAAACAGATCTACCATATGATCCAGCAATCCCACTCCTGGGCGTATATCCAGACAAAACTATAATTCAAAATGATACATGCCCCTATGTTCATAGCAGCACTATTCACAATAGCCAACACATGGAAACGACCTAAATGTCCATCGACAGATGAGTACGTAAAGAAGATGTAGTACATATAATACAATAGAATACTACCCAACCATAAAAATAATGAAATAATGCCAGTTGCAGCAACATGGATACAATTAAAGATTATCACACTAAGTGAAGTAAGTCAGAAAAAGCAAGAAAAATTACATATGATATCACTTATGTGTGGAGTCTGAAATATAACACAAGTGAACCTATCTGTGAAACAGAATCAGGGACAAGGAAAAGAGACTGGTGTTTGCCAAGAGGGAGGGGGCTGTGAAAGGGGTGGATTGGGAGTTTGGGATTAGCAGATGCAAACTGGTATATACATAATGGATAAACAAGGTCCTACTGTATAGCACAGGGAACTATATTCAATATCCTGTGATAAACCATAATGGAAAAGAATATGAAAAAGAAAGTATAAAGCAAATACTAACAGCCATAAAAGGGGAAATTGACAGTAACACATTCATAGTAGGGAACTTTAACGCCCCACTTTCACCAATGGACAGATCATCCAAAATGAAAATAAATAAGGAAACACAAGCTTTAAATGATACATTAAACAAGATGGACTTAATTGATATTTATAGGACATTCCATCCCAAAACAACAGAATACACATTTTTCTCAAGTGCACATGGAAAATTCTCCAGGATAGATCATATCTTGGGTCACAAATCAAGCCTTGGTAAATTTAGGAAAATTGAAATTGTATCAAGTATCTTTTCCGACCAAAACGCTATGAGACTAGATATCAATTACAGGAAAAGATCCGTAAAAAATACAAACACATGGAGGCTAAACAACACACTACTTAATAACGAAGGGATCACTGAAGAAATCAAAGAAGAAATCAAAAAATACCTAGACACAAATGACAATGGAGACACGATGACCCAAAACCTATGGGATGCAGCAAAAGCAGTTCTACGAGGGAAGTTTATAGCAATACAATCCTACCTTAAGAAATAAGAAACATCTCAAATAAACAACCTAAACTTGCACCTAAAGGAATTAGAGAAAGAAGAACAAAAAACCCCCAAAGTTAGCAGAAGGAAAGAAATCATAAAGATCAGATCAGAAATAAATGAAAAAGGAATGAAGGAAATGATAGCAAAGATCAATAAAACTAAAAGCTGGTTCTTTGAGAAGATAAACAAAATTGATAAACCATTAGCCAGACTCCTCAAGAAAAAAAGCGAGAAGACTCAAATCAATAGAATTAGAAATGAAAAAGGAGAAGTAACAACTGACACTGCAGAAATACAAAAGATCATGAGAGATTACTACAAGAAACTCTATGCCAATAAAATGGACAACCTGGGGGCTTCCCTGGTGGCGCAGTGGTTGAGAGTCCGCCTGCCGATGGAGGGGACACGGGTTCATGCCCCAATCCGGGAAGATCCCACATGCCGCAGAGTGGCTGGGCCCGTGAGCCATGGCTGCTGAGCCTGCGCATCCGGAGCCTGTGCCCGCAACGGGAGAGGCCACAACAGTGTGAAGCCCGCGTACCGCAAAAAAAAAAAAAAAAAAAAGGACAACCTGGAAGAAATGGACAAATTCTTAGAAATGCACAACCTGCCAAGACTGAATCAGGAAGAAATAGAAAATATGAACAGACCATTCACAAGAACTGAAATTGAAACTGTGATAAAAAATCTTCCAAGAAACAAAAGCCCAGGACCAGATGGCTTCACAGGCGAATTCTATCAAACATTTAGAGAACAGCTAACACCTATCCTTCTCAAACTCTTCCAAAATATAGCAGAGGGAGGAACACTCCCAAACTCATTCTACGAGGCCACCTTTAAGCTGATACCAAAACCAGACAAAGATGTCACCAAGAAAGAAAACTACAGGCCAATATCACTGACGAACACAGATGCAAAAATCCTCAAAAAAATACTAGCAAACAGAATCCAACAGCACATTAAAAGGATCATACACCATGATCAAGTGGGGTTTATTCAAGGAATGCAAGGATTTGTCAATATACACATATCAATCAATGTGATACACCATATTAACAAATTGAAGGAGAAAAACCACATGATCATCTCAATAGATGCAGAGAAAGCTTTTGACAAAATTCAACACCCATTTATGATAAAAACCCTGCAGAAATTAGGCATAGAGGGAACTTTCCTCAACATAATAAAGGCCATAAATGAGCAACCCACAGCCAACATCATCCTCAATGGTGAAAAACTAAAACCATTTCCACGAAGATCAGGAACAAGACAAGGTTGCCCACTCTCACCACTCTTATTCAACATAGTTTTGGAAGTTTTAGCCACAGCAATCAGAGAAGAAAAGGAAATAAAAGGAATCCAAATTGGAAAAGAAGAAGTAAAAGCTGTCACTGTTTGCAGATGACATGATACTATACATAGAGAATCCTAAAGATGCTACCAGAAAACTACTAGAGCTAAACAATGAATTTCGTAAAGTAGGAGGATACAAAATTAATCCACAGAAATCTGTGGCATTCCTATACACTAATGATGAAAAATCTGAAAGTGAAATCAAGAAAACACTCCCATTTACCACTGCAACAAAAAGAATAAAATATCTAGGAATAAACCTACCTAAGGAGACAAAAGACCTGTATGCAGAAAATTATAAGACACTGATGAAAGAAATTAAAGATGATACAAACTGATGGAGAGATATACCATGCTCCTGGATTGGAAGAATCAATATTGTGAAAATGACTCTACTACCCAAAGCAATCTACAGATTCAATGCAATCCCTATCAAACTACCACTGACATTTTTCACAGAACTAGAACAAAATATTTCAAAATTTGTTTGGAAAAACAAAAGACCCCGAATAGCCAAAGCAATCTTGAGAACGAAAAACGGAGCTGGAGGAATCAGGCTCCCTGACTTCAGACTATACTACAAAGCTACAGTAATCAGACAGTGTGGTACTGGCACAAAAACAGAAAGATAGATCAATGGAACAGGATAGAAAGCCCAGAGATAAACCCACACACATATGGTCAACTTATCTTTGATAAAGGAGGCAGGAATGTACAGTGGAGAAAGGACACCCTCTTCAATAAGTGGTGCTGGGAAAACTGGACAGGGACATGTAAAAGTATGAGATTAAATCATTCCCTAACACCATACACAAAAATAAGCTCAAAATGGATTAAAGACCTCAATGTAAGGCCAGAAACTATCAAACTCTTAGAGGAAAACATAGGCAGAACACTCTATGACATAAATCACAGCAAGATCCTTTTGGACCCACCTCTTAGAGAAATGGAAATAAAAATAAAGATAAACAAATGTGACCTAAAGAAACTTCAAAGCTTTTGCACAGCAAAGGAACCATAAACAAGACCAAAAGACAACCCTCAGAATGGGAGAAAATATTTGAAATGAAGCAAATGACAAAGGATTAATCTCCAAAATTTATAAGCAGCTCATGCAGCTCAATAGCAAAAAAACAAACAACCCAATCCAATAATGGGCAGAAGACATAAATAGGCATTTCTCCAATGAGGATATACACACTGCCAACAAACACATGAAAGAATGCTCAACATCATTAATCATTAGAGAAATGCAAATCAAAACTACAATGAGATATCATCTCACACCAGTCATATGGCCATCATCAAAAATCTAGAAACAATAAATGCTGGAGAGGGTGTGGAGAAAAGGGAACACTCTTGCACTGCTGGTGGGAATGTGAATTGGTACAGCCACTATGGAGAACAGTATGGAGGTTCCTTAAAAAACTACAAATAGAACTACCATATGACCCAGCAATCCCACTACTAGGCATATACCCTGAGAAAACCATAATTCAAAAAGAGACATGTACCAAAATGTTCACTGCAGCTCTATTCACAATAGCCCGGAGATGGAAACAACCTAAGTGTCCATCATCGGATGAATGGATAAAGAAGATGTGGCACATATATACAATGGATTATTACACAGCCATAAAAAGAAACGAAACTGAGCTATTTGTAATGAGGTGGATAGACCTAGAGTCTGTCATACAGAGTGAAGTAAGTCAGAAAGAGAAAGACAAATACTGTATGCTAACACATATATATGGAATTTAAGAAAAAAAATGTCATGAAGAGACTAGGGGTAAAACAGGAATAAAGACACAGACCTACTGAGAATGGACTTGAGGATATGGGGAGGGGGAAGGGTAATCTGTGACAAAGCGAAAGAGAGGCATGGACATATATACACTACCAAACGTAAGGTAGATAGCTAGTGGGAAGCAGCCGCATAGCACAGGGAGATCAGCTCGGTGCTTTGTGACCACCTGGATGGGTGGGATAGGGAGGGTGGGAGGGAGGGAGATGCAAGAGGGAAGGGATGTGGGATCAGATGTATATGTATGACTGATTCACTTTGTTATAAAGCAGAAACTAATAAAAAAAATATCTAGGAATAAACCTACCTAAGGAGACAAAAGACCTGTATGGAGAAAATTATAAGACACTAATGAGAGAAATTAAAGATGATACAAGTAGATGGACAGATATACCATGTTCTTGGATTGGAAGAATCAACACTGTGAAAATGACTCTACTACCCAAAGCAATCTACAGATTCAATGCAATCCCTATCAAACTACCACTGGCATTTTTCACAGAATTAGAACAAAAAATTTCACAATTTGTATGGAAACACAAAAGACCCTGAATAGCCAAAGCAATCTTGAGAAGAAAAACGGAGCTGGAGGAATCAGGCTCCCAGACTCCAGACTACACTACAAAGCTACAGTAATCAAGACAATATGGTACTGGCACAAAAACAGAAATATAGATCAATGAAACAGGATAGAAAGCCCAGAGATAAACCCACACATATATGGTCACCTTATCTTTGATAAAGGAGGCAGGAATGTACAGTGGAGAAAGGACACCCTCTTCAATAAGTCGTGCTGGGAAAACTGGACAGGGACATGTAAAAGTATGAGATTAGAACACTCCCTAACACCACACACAAAAATAAGCTCAAAATGGATTAAAGACCAAAATGTAAGGCCAGAAACTTATCAAACTCTTAGAGGAAAACATAGGCAGAACACTCTATGACATAAATCACAGCAAGATCCTTTTGACCCACCTCTTAGAGAAATGGAAATAAAAACAAGAATAAACAAATGGGACCTAATGAAACTTCAAAGCTTTTGTACAGAAAAGGAAACCATAAACAAGACCAAAAGACAACCCTCAGAATGGGAGAAAATATTTGCAAATGAAGCAAATGACAAAGGATTAATCTCCAAAATTTATAAGCAGCTCATGCAGCTCAATAACAAAAAAACAAACAACCCAATCCAAAAATGGGCAGAAGATCTAAATAGACATTTCTCCAAAGAAGGTATACAGGTTGCCAACAAACACATGAAAGAATGCTCAACATCATTAATCATTCGAAAAATGCAAATCAAAACTACAATGAGATATCATCTCACACCAGTCAGAATGGCCATCTCACACCAGTCAAAATGGCCATCATCAAAAAATCTAGAAACAATAAATGCTGGAGAGGGTGTGAAGAAAAGGGAACACTCTTGCACTGCTGGTGGGAATGTGAATTGGTACAGCCACTATGGAGAACAGTATGGAGGTTCCTTAAAAAACTACAAATAGAACTACCATATGACCCAGCAATCCCGCTACTGTGCATATACCCTGAGAAAACCATAATTCAAAAAGAGTCATGTACCGGGCTTCCCTGGTGGCACAGTGGTTGAGAGTCCGCCTGCCAATGCAGGGGACACGGGTTCGTGTCCCGGTCTGGGAGGATCCAACATGCTGCGGAGTGGCTGGGCCCGTGAGCCATGGCCGCTGAGCCTGCGCATCCGGAGCCTGTGCTCCACAACGGGAGAGGCCCGCGTACCACAGAAAAAAAAAAAAAAAAAAAAAGAGTCATGTACCAAAATGTTCATTGCAGCTCTATTTAGAATAGCCAGGAGATGGAAACAACCTAAGTGTCCATCATCGAATGAATGGATAAAGAAGAAGATGTGGCACATATATACAATGGAATATTACTCAGCCAAAAAGAAACGAAATTGAGTTATTTGTAGTGAGGTGGATGGAACTACAGTCTGTCATACAGAATGAAGTAAGTGAGAAAGAGAAAGACAAATACCATATGCTAACACATATATATGGAATATAACCAAAAAAAAATGTCATGAAGAACCTAGGGATAAGACAGGAATAAAGACACAGACCTATTAGAGAATGGACTTGAGGATATGGGGAGGGGGAAGGGTAAGCTGTGACAAAGTGAGAGAGTGACATGGACATATATACACTACCAAACGTAAAATAGATAGCTAGTGGGAAGCAGCCACATAGCACAGGGAGATCAGCTCGGTGCTTTGTGACCACCTGGAGGGGTGGGATAGGGAGGGTGGGAGGGAGGGAGATGCAAGAGGGAGGAGATATGGGAATATATGTATATGTATAACTGATTCACTCTGTTATAAACAGAAACTAACACACCATTGTAAAGCAATTATACTCCAATAAAGATGTAAAAAAAATGTATATATGTATACCTGAATCACTTTGCTGTAAAGCAGTAATTACATAAACTTGTAATTCACCTATACTTCAATAAAAATAAAATTTAAAAAGATCAAAACAAAACAGAACAAAAAAACAAAGACCCGGGTCCTACTCCAGATCCTTCAGATGCTTTGGTGGGAGATGGGGCGGGGGTAGTGTGAGAGTGGGGTTTGGGGGTGGTGGTGGGGAGAGACCAGGAACAAGAGTTTCAAAAAGTACCCCAGGTGACCTAGGAACCACTGCCCTGGGGAATTCTTATACTTGATGCTAAAAATAATAACTAATATTTCTCTTGGTAAAAAAAAGAAGCACAATATATGTAAGTACCAGAGAAGGGCAATACAATTATGACCTAGAGAACTATATGCATTATCTAATAATTATTTTAAGAAACATTAGAGTTCATTTCTGGCCTGGCAATGGCCTCCAATATACAAGAGGAAACATGACACAACTCCCTGGACTGATGGGGAAAAAATTCAGTTCTTTGCCTTCCTGTCCAAACTCTATAGAATGGGGGTTGGCACGCTTTTTTTGTAAAGAAGTTTTACGGACCATTTGGTCTCTGTTGCCACTACTCAGTTCTGCCATTATAGTATAATATTAGGCACAGACAACATGTAAACGGACGGGCATGGCTATGTTCCAATAAAATCTTTATTTACAGTAATGGGCTGTCGCCCACTTTTGGCCCAAAGGCTATAGTTTGCCGACCCCTACATTAAAGGAAGGCTGGAATGTCTCAGTTGGAGTTCCAGCTAAGCAGTTTTAAAGAGGGGTTAGCTCTTGGGGCAGGACTGTTGAATTGCTTGAAGCAAAAGGCAAGTATAAAATTCATTCAGCAGAGAGTTCAAGTGTAAACCCAGGGACAGCAAATCTGTCTTTGGGGCCAAGGAACAGGCACACCACAAAGGAAAAGACACTAAACAAATATACCAGACACTAAACAAATGTAGGGAGGAAGTAATGAAGTAATAAAGGAATGGATGAGTCAGGAAGAAATACCTAAGCTGGTTTTGAATAGTAAGAGGAATGGCACACACAGTGTTCTTCACAAAGGCCCAAGGTAGAAGCAGATGCTTTGTCTCCATTCCCTACAATTATTAAGTTACAGAAAGGAGTACTTTTCATCCTTCCTCCACCAAAAACAGAACAAAGAAAGGGTATTCTACTAAGTAGTAAGCTTGGGGAAATTCAAAGCAATAGACAAAGAAATTCACTAGGTGTCAACTTCTCCTCTGCATTAGTACCTCTTAGAGATGCCTGTGATGCAACTCATGACTATACAACACTTAGAGTGAAGGTCTGATCCAGCTGCCAGACCATGCAAGGTCATACCCACCCCTAAGCTCACACACCAGTTCTCTTTGTTGAATACACCACTTGTCAGATGAAGCATGATGGCTATACCTCTATGTACTACACTGAGTGTGCTCAACTGACCCGACGGATCAAACAGCTAGAGGAGAATTCATTTCATTGCTAGTTTTATATTACTAGTGTTTCTGAGAAGATTTGCATACTTATTTCAGGCATTTAAGCAAAATGCTTTTAGCTAAATGCAAATGATACATGAAATGGGTTTTTTTCTCACAAAACATTCAAAGGACTACATCTTCTGGTTTCAAGGAGCATTTATATCCATTTTAGTTCTCTATTTTCAGGAGATATTCTATTTAAAAATGAAATCTTGATTCACAGCACTGAATATGGGCTTCGGTGGGGTCAAATAAATTAAAATTTTAAGTTCAGGCAAGAGCTCTTAGAAAAAAAAGTTGACGGTCAGACAAGATTGGGTAGCCTGGACCCCAAAGTAAATGAGGAGGAAGAGAGGGACTTAAAAACAAGCTTTGACACATGACCACGTGGTATTGTTTGAATAGAGCAGTTGAAGAGGGTATGTGTGCTGTCTGTTAAAGGAGCAAATACACATGCTGCTCTTGTCATTTAATGAATAGATGGTCTGGCCCAGGTGAGTCATAATTGAATATGTATTATTAAAATGCATTAATGGACTTTTACTTCGTAGTTAACCCATCTGCACAAACGCTGTTTATCAACCTTTGCATTTCTCAGCGATCATCTCCTGTCATTTAAGCCATTTCTAAAGACATTCTCTACTCTGATCACAGTTTAAAGTGGAAAAAAAAAGATTGATAAGAGGAATAACTTGAAACAGAAATGTAACTTAATATTTCAAAGCCTTCAGGTCTCTGATTAGACTATTACTCTTTGCACATAATCTCTTAAAAAACTAAATTGATTCTTTTTCAATATAAAAATAGTACAAAGCCTTTGAATTTTGTACTACTGAAGTTTCGTGAGCTCTTTGAATGGTGAGGCAGAAAATAACAAATCTTATTTAATTAACAAAAGAATGAGATAGGGATGAAAAACATGATGTTAAGGCACAGTAAGAATTGATTGGAGCTCCATTTTTAGCTGTAAATTTGGCGAGTAGACTTTGCTTGTGAGACAGGCAACATTAATTACTCTGTTCCCATAGCAGATTCTGTGTTCAAAAAATTAAACTGCAAAGTAGTGGGGAAGCAGCATCTGTGAGTGCATTCTTTTGCACCAATAAAATAATTTTATTGAACTCCATTCATGTATACATGGGTATACTCATAAAAGGGGAATATGGAATACAATTAAAAGAAATAAATTCAGCATGGCTTTGGCACTCTATAAAATCTCCTGGTCACTGTGTGTCTTTAACTGACTCCTTAACACCAAGGCACAACCAATATCCCAGTGATGGGAGAATTCAAAAGCAGTTTGTTTTCATGGTCAAAATTCACGATATTTTAAGCGATGTTAGTAGTCTAGTTCCTATACAACCACAAGGGCACCAAACTGGCAAGATAAGTAATTTATTGCCTGTCATTCTTTGTTTCCATTTATATTAGAAAACATACATGGGTTCATACCTGTATTTTGTGTTCTACATAAAATTGGTCCAAACTCACCTTGCACCATTTTTAAGTAGCTCAGTTGGTGGCTAATTAGGGGTGCAAGAATTAGAGGTGTTAGGAAATTGTAACTTTTACACCAACTCCTCTTGCCAATAATGGGTTTTTAGCAGTTGCGTGACACAGGTGGAAACTAGAAGAGTTGAGAGAACTAACCAGATTAGCATACGTAATTTGGGATCACAATTCCTGGTAAAAGATCAGGATAGGAATGCTGGTATTCCAGAAGCAGGGGGTTTAGCCTGGCCTCTACAGATGGGCTGTGGGGTCACTAAGGACAAGCTAAATCTTGGAGGACTTGAGGACCTTTTCATTACACGGTTCTTTATAAGAGAGTAGTCCAAAAAGTACAATGTGCTCCTTTATTACATTACCTTACGTAAGACTCAGGGAGGGACTCCAAAAGGCAGCCTATTTCCCCCTTGCTCTGTAATTAACTCAAGGCAAGAAGACAAAACACTACGGCACAGCTTTTGTTCTAGTGATTGGGAGGGCAACGCTCTTCCTGGAAGGAAAAGAACTTTCACTGAACAACAAAGTCTAGAGAAACAGTTGAACTTTCACCAGTTTATCTTCTGGCCCCTTGATTAATAAACTATGCACGGACACTAGTAATGGAACAATAGTGACACCTCACAGAAAAATACCATAGATTGGCCACTCAGATCCAAATAGTCCCTGGAAGGGGAGGATATATTCAAGTTAGTGTTTCTTCTGGAAATGATTCTATCAGTGCTATTTTAAACTTTAAATAAACAGTACTGGCATTACCCAAAACCCCTTTTTATGTGGGTTGCAAGAACATTCTAGAAATGCTTATTCACTCTCCATTAATGTATTAGCATGTTTAGTCCCCATGGGGGGACCCTTACACCCTCATTTCTCTGAACTTCTGTGAAGTTTCCTGTCTGGGTTCCCATGAATCTACTCTCCCAAGATCATCAACAGGAGTTACCATCATTAATGAATGGTCTTCCTTATTTTCCTTGACCTCACTAGGCTCATAAAAACTCTGCAAAAATAATTTCAAAATGCAATTTCTAATTCCGGTTTTGATACTAACTATACACCTTCAAGCTGTAATAAGGATTAAATAATGAATTTCCAGAGTGGGCCTCGGGTTTATGCAGCATGCCCCACGCACCGCCCCCCGCCCCACATAAAGTCATGTGATACGTGATTCTTAGCTGTTTTCTAAATCCCACTCTAGGTTCTGGGAAATTTCTTTAGTGGAAAAAAAAAAAAAATCCTATTTCAGGATCCCAGGTGGCCAGTCTTAAGTCAAACCTGCTGATAGTCTTTACCTCATTTTTCAGTTTTAAGAGCTGGAACTCAGCCTGTTCCTTTGACCAAGCCTCAATCTTGTACACTAACATTGGTTACTGAAGCTCTATCTACTCCCCTCAAGATAGTGGCCGACCTTGAGTACAGTCCCATTATCCTGTGTCCTCCCCGACTGAAGCCAAGCTCTTCCCTGTCCCACTCAGCATTATTCTCTACCTGAACCACAGTCCCTTCATCAGGCTACTTGCTCTCAGATATCCTTATCACCAACTGCCTGTTACCAACTCTTCTAGATTCTGTGTTTGATCAAGTCTGGACATTCTGACAAGATCTCTTTCTTTCCCTTCCTGATGCCCAATTTGTTCAAAAGCATTCTGAACATTTTCACAAAAGAATATTATTTTTAGCCATGACTAAAAATAACTAAATAGTATCCATTTATAGATACTATTCTTCCTCAATGTGCATAGAAACACACTACATTGATTCTTCCCTTACATGATGGATCATTACTTCACTGTCGCCATTGCTGCCTCTTGTTCTTCCTTCCACACAATAAATACAAGCCTCCCTTCAAGGCTCCCTCTTCAATCATCTGCTATTTTCTTTCTCCGTACTCCCCCTCAGAGACCTCAGCTATTCCCATGGTTACAACCAGCATCACCAGGCAACTGACACCCAGGTAAACATCAGTCAGGAACCCTAGTCCTTAACTTCCAACATTCTGTCTACCAGATCCTTAGTTTAATAACTCCAAAACTAAACTAATCATCTTTTCTCACAAACCAGTGCTTTCTTCAGATAATCCCATTTTTATTGATTGTACCATCATTTTTCAAGGCATTAAGACTCAAGATTTTGCATTATTTTAACCCTTTAAACTTGCCAGCCACTTCAACTTACTAGTAAGACCTACTGATTCCCTATCACACCTCTTTTTATTCTCTCAGTGAAAACTCTAATACAGGTCTTTATTAACTCATAACTAATGTTTACCTTAATCTTCTGTTTTCCCAACTCCAGTCATCCTGTATAACACCACAAGGTTAATCTTGCTAAAATTATCTGGCTAAAGCTTTAATAGCTGCCCATTAATTATAACTGTATTTACCAAAGAATAAAACACATAACTTTTGTTAAAAATGGAAAAATAATTTAAATAGTCATGTATTTATCATAATGGGAATAAAAATTTTATTAATTTAAACAATGATTATGTGACTAATGTTGCTTAGGATGAACACAAAAATGTTTAAATGAGTCAATTTAAAGGAAAAATGAGTAAAAATATAGGTTGTAGGAAAGCATGACATAAAATTGGGGTAATTATGACCTATCGAATGAAATCCATATGATTTGGTCTCCTCTACTGTTTTTCCTTAATTTTTCAATCTTGTTTCCTCACTACCCAACTACACAAATTTTTCTCTTCTCAACAAAGTAATCAATTTAGCATTACTTAAATAAAATATATGCCATTCCATCATGTTTATGAGTTTGGCAAAAGGCAATAGGACCGTGAGAAGGAGAAGTAATTCAACAATAAGTATTATAAGGTGAAAGGTCATCAGAAACAGGAGCCAAGGTCAAAGGAGGGGACTAAATGGGCATCAAGCTGGTGCAGCAAGCCAAGGATGCATGTGAGAATCAGGAAGTGAGGCTGGGAATCAAGGAGGTCAAAACTGAATTTTGGAGTGTGGCACCAGTTGTAGTTGAGACCCAAAGAAATTATTTAAAATCTAAATCTGTGACTGCTTGGAATGCAGCACAAGTAGGTCTAGCTCCTTGAAAACTCAAGGTTCAATCAGATTATTTCATATTTGTGAATTAGCCTTGAAATATTGGGAACCTGTAGTTCCCAATCTCCTAATATTTAACTTTCTAAATCCTACCAGGTTTTTCTGCTCAGCTCAGCTCCTACTTTTCCTAAGGACTCTTGTTTGATAAGCCCAGCTGGAATTGATGCCTTCCTTCTTTGAAATGTTATAGCATTTATTATCCCTTCTAATCACATGAAGTAATATCAGCAGGTTCTGCTTTATATCACAGTGGTTTACATACATTCTTTCTCTCTGTTACTTTGGAGGCTCTTTAAAAAGAGCAACAGTGACTGGTATACATAAATCCAACAGCACCTCGTACAATTTTTTTATATGGTAAATCTGTGGAATACAAGCTTCTTTTGTTCCAGGTTTGTAAGGGAATAGTTTTTCTTATGCTGTGCTTAATATTTATTTAGTTTGTTTAATATGTAAACAGAAGCCAAGAACATTTCCTGCAATGTCTTGGAGGTCAGAGCGATGACAGTTAACTGCAAACTAACTTGGGGGGCAGACGCTTGTGTTGGTGCTATTCAATGAATGTTTATGGGGAGAGGGAACAGCGACATTGAATTGCCTTCTCCTAAGGAATGGATATACATGCATTTTTATGGAAAAATGATTTTGAGACCATTGCTTGTACCCAAGGAGGTTTATCTTGTAGCTATTTCAAACCAAGTGGTTTAATAAAGTCCTCCCATCTAAAACATAAGATCTGTGTTATTTTGTATCTCCAGAGCCACAAGGAGATAGGACAGTAGAAAATTATATATATATATGTAAATTTCTACTGTCCTATATATATATATATATATATATATATATATATATATATATATATATAGTAAGGAATGTAGATACATACGGCAATAGAGTTTAGTAGGAATGTGCTTGCATATGCTTTTTTATATGCATATGCTTTTACATGTTTTACCTTCCTGCATGTTTGATCCTGATAGCTAACATTCCTCCTGCAGAAATCTTAGAAAACTCACTTTTGTTGTAAGGAGTTTTAAAATGTTAGCCTCCATTTCACCTGTCATGAGTCATCGCTCTTGACCCACATAATTAAACTCAAAAATGAAAATAGACACCTCAAGTTTCTCTCATGAATTCTATTTCAAAAAAGAGAATAAAGATTTCTTTGGAAATAAAACTGCATTTTTTGCAAACATCAACACTCAAAGTTTGGCACAATTTCAAAGAAAAATATCTGATGTAATTGCTGCTGTTACACCTACTACACTGAAAAAAGAAGTTCCTTGCTCTTCAATATTATCCCAATCTTTGGTCCAGTCTATCACAATAAGCACATGTTAACTCACCTACTATAGTTAACCAACTCTTTCAGGTGCCATGGGGAAATTAAAAGTATAAAGATTGTTTCTTTCCTCTCTTGAAAATATTATCTTACAATATAATTGTAGATATATGATAAACAAATACAAAAGTTAAATTAAGTCAGTGATATAATTAACATTTCAGTAAACCTTTACATCTAAATACATGCTAAAATAGCAAATGAATAATATAAAGAATAAGTATCACATATGAGAGATTCAGAATAAAAAATATGAATATGGGTTGGATATTCAAGTCAATTTTAGTGTCCTCTTAATGAGCAATTGATTTTTATCCATTTGTAAAATATGGTTGTTAAATATATTTTAAATTATCTGTAAAAACTACATGAAAGGCTTTTAGATTCTTTGACAGCTTGTTTGATAGGTTCAATTTTTCCTGTCAGTGTGAAAAAAAATAACTTTACTAGTTTCTTTAAATTAAAAAAAAAAAACCACAACTTACTAACTCACAAATAATTTGTCCCTGCAGATTTTAACTTAGTGATACTGTTCTCATACATCTTGCCCATTCCTCTAACTAATATTTAAAATATTTATTACCTCTTACATAGACTAACTTCCTAACTGTTCTCCCTCTTACAATATCTTCTCTCTCCAATCTATCTTAGTGTTAAATTCACACTTTTATGGTATACTTCTGATCATGTCATTCCACTATTCAAAAAAAAAATCCCAATGACTTTCTTCTGCTTGTAGAATAAAATGCAAATTTCTTAGTTTGGTGTTCTAATTAGATACTACTTTTCTGACCTTACTTCTCATTATACTGCCCTCTACTCCTTATATATGTCTCACACTTTCCCACTTTAAGTTGTTTTTCCTGCCTGAAAATCTTACCTGCTCTTCACTTCCACACAATCATTTCAAGGTGTCCAAGTCTTTATCTTATTCCTTAAGATGCATTTAAATGCTTTTCTTACATAAATCCCTCACGGACCTAATCCAACTTAATTAACACTCTTCTGAAATCTGGCTGTAGACTTTGGAAAGTGATATATTTCTATGGAGAGGCAGCATTCTAGGGAGCCAAAGAAGACAAGGATTATTTCCCTTCATTTCAGAATCTATAACAGAATTCCCACACATATAGGCATCACACATATACACCTTATGATGTGGTACACTGCATCTCAGACATCTCTCCTGTGAATTTTATAAGAGTGTATCACTGCACATCATTTTTCTTCTTCATTTCTGTAATATTTTTCTCTGAACTTTGATAGTCCCCTAAGGAAACTTTACCATTTTCAACCTTCCCAAGTTGATAGCCTATGGAAATGTGTCAACACCATCCACTCTTTATAAGCAATATGCACAGGACGAGTTTTGAAAGGGAATGAAATACAAGCAATAGTCTCAAAATCATTTATGCATAAAACACATTTAAATATTTTACTCTACAAAATGTAAACATACATTATGTGTGTGTGTGTGTGTATATATATATATATATTTTTAGGCTTGCCTCAAAAACCATTATGATAAATAAGCATAAATCACTGTATGTTCACAACATATTCAAATAAATCATGATTAAAGTAATTAAGGATAGAACAATTGTAATTATCTTTTGGAAGAAATGGATTACTAGGTAATCTGTCATTTCGTAAAATTTGGAGTGAGGGATCTCAAAAATCAAGGGCTTAATTTTCATCATTGTTGCAAGGAAGCATTAGATATCCCCAACCCCAAAAGTCCTGAGCTCTCTCTCCCTGACAAGACATCAAAACTGATCTTAATCAAAATCTGTCACACTTTCAGTCCTGCTTAGAATTGAAAGGACATGGAATTCTCCCTCTAAAGACAGTTTTAAGAATTGGTCTTCTTGACTTTTTGGAATCTATTTATTCACTCTGTGCTTTTATGCTTAAAAGCGTATCTCACAAAACCTGTTACTAGAAAAATAATTTTTTTGATGTTAAAATTTCGGATATTGGGGCAATCTCTTTATAATCATTCCCTATTTTTATGAAGTTGTCCATCTGTAATTCTCCTTCCCGTTTCTGTTTCCAGTATAGTCATTCTTTACAACCCACATAAGCTAAAGTAGTCTCGGCCCAACTCTATGAGACATATCATGTAGAGTACTTACTAGCAGTGCTAGTTTGGACAAGTCACTTAAATTCAGTTTCTTCATTTCTAAAATAGGCAATAAGGCAAGTGATGAGAGGTGAAGAAAATAAAGTGTGTTAAGAACTTATTAGTAGTTCTGGTATGTGCATATGGGCTGGATAGCAATTAGTTACTCTTTCCCCTTTGTCTGGCAGAAAAGAGAATGCCTGGCCAGCCTAGTCTCCTCTATTCTTCGCACCTTCCAAGGCTACCATCAGCGACTATCCTTGGGCTTTTGTGATGAAGAGTCAAGTACAGTACAAAGCAGGACTACAGGAAGCATAGAGGAAGACACAAGGGGCTAGAAGGATTGAAACAGTGCTCAGGTGTGAGAGTAACCATTCTGTGTAGGATCATTCAATAGGCGGGAACACAGAGTTTAAGAAATTTGATTGTGGAGTCAGTGTCTTCAAGGTGCTTGAAAAACACAAGAGATAAATTATTTCAAAATTGCTTTTGACAGAGGAGCCAAACTGAAAGAGCTCCCAATGGCCAAAGCTGCAATAATCTGAGCAACAAAATAAATAATAATGCTAGATTATAACCCATAGAGTAAAATAAATATCCATGAGTCCATAGTGTAATAAGTAATTGAACAAATAAATAAGTGGTGGATCTTGCCTCCAGTAATTATTGGTGTCTTATAGAAGAATTCTAATTAATATATGCAGAAGAAATGAAGAAAAGAGCAAACCACCATTTGAACTCCAGAGCACTTCTAATAAAATAATCCACAGATAGATGCTAAAATTAGTGGGCAAAAGTTTGAAAAAAAAAAGGAATATTTGCAGGTTTTATTAATATTAAAGGGGAAAAAATAGTAAATTTACCATGGAGAAACTCAGAAGACAGTAACCTAACGAAGATGTCAGTGTTAACATCACCAGTAGTAAGACAAATCAGCATCATGTACTTCTTGATATGATGCATTAAGGAGGGCATATCACTTACATGATATTCTTGCTAAAAATGCAAATCCTCCAACCAATAATTAGAAAATATTAGAAAAACCTAAATCCAGAAACATTCTATAAAACAATTGCCTAGTACTCTTCAAAGGTCATGAAAGACAAGGAAAGACTGAAAATGTCATAGGTTGGGAGAGACTAAGAAGACATCACAATGAAATGTACTGTGCTATCCTGGATTGGCTCCTGGAACAGATAAAGGACTTTAGTGAGAAAAACTGGTGAAAACTGAATAATAAAGTCGATATTTTAGTTAATAATAGTGTACCAGTGTTAAAATAGTTTGGATAATTTATCATGCTATGTAAAATACGAACAGAGCAAGCTGGGTGAAGCACATACTGAAACTAACTATATGTACTATTTTTGCAACTTTTTTGTAAGCCTATAATTATTTCCAAGTAAAAACTTAAAAAATTATTTTAGCTGAATAAACTATATTTTTGTTTATTACACTTTTCTAGGATAGAAATATGTGGTGTCGTTAATTGCCCCCTTAATTCCCAGGGGCACAAACATATTTACCATGAAGCTAATGAAGCTTAAGCTTCAGGTTGAGGCCCTCACTTTCATGGGGCTCTCCTAAGGCCCTAAACTAAATTTTGCAATTATAATTGTGTGTTCTCGTTCTAAAAAAAGGTCCCTCCTGTTGCCAGAGCTGCTTCAGGTCTTTGCTCAAAACCTGCCAATGCCCCCACCTTTAGCAGGAGTTAACATAACTCTTTAAGTTAAAGGGTCCAGAGATAAGAAAGGAAGCTACAAACAGACAAAAAACAGATGGAACCAGCTGGAACCAAGATGGCGAAGGATCTGACCTCCAATAGACCCTGAGTCCCATTATACATTGATTTTACTACATTAGCTTATTAAATGACACACCTACCAGCAGCCATAACCAGACATTAAGGACCAAAAAAGGATGAAAAGTGTTGGCACCCCACTTCCTTGAAAAAGCCCTGCCCCTTCTCCAGTAGACTAATACATATGCCTCCCCATCATTAGCCTCATTCCTCCTTTCTTTGTCTTTACTCTTTAAAATTAAATCATTCTCACCATGTGGGTGAGAAGTTGATCTGTGAACTTAGTTCCCACTTCTCTATTCTTTGGCCACTGAATAATGCTTGTGCTGTGTCAATCTCAGCTTCAGTTTTGTTATCCCTTACTCGAACCCGAACAGAAAAAGGAACCCTCCCCACCGAGGCAGAGAGCCTTGGCTGGTTGGGCTAGGGCCTGAGTAAGGTCCATACAACTTAATTTGGTAACACTCCCACATTTTACAAGCTTCAAATGCCACAAAACAGGGATCTGTCTCTGCCCAATAATAAAGGAAATTCTAAGACTGGTTCCTGGCTGTTAGGGAAGGGGAGAAAGCTTGAACCAGGGCTAAAATTTCTCACCCATTTACAGGACCAATTGCCATGCAGAGTGGAAAACAACTTGCTTTTCAATGTCTAAACAGGCATGGCCAACTATAGCTTACTCAGACCTGAGATGATATTCAGGAGGTCCCTTTTTACAGAGGAATCAAGACAATTATCAGCTTAAAGATAATATGGAATGTGAAGTAGGTGGCAATATATTTGGAGATGTCTCTAGTATTTGGAGGAAAAACCCCAGACAGAGCAGGAAAATGGGAGAGAGAAAGGGTGCTGGCAAGAACTAGGCAAGATTCCAATTAGGGGTCAGTGGTAGAGCTTCATTCCTAATGAGGATACCAAGTGCTCAGCAGTAAAGAGAAGGGATATGCCAGTGTAGGAGACAGGAAAGTTGTGCTTGGGTGATTATGTGAGTGGTCCATCCCCTCTTAAATGTCCAGAATGGGGATTGAAGTAATGGATTCTAGACAAATTCTAGACAATCCTTTGAGAATGGAGCTTCTACTGTTATTCTTGTCCTGGCCAGCACTGGTGTAGGAAATAGAGACTGAGCCTTTGGGTAGACATACCATAATTAAGACTATATAAACCCTGAATGACTAGGGCACTTCTGCCCAGAGCAGATGCCCGATTCTTTTGGTTTCATCATTGATTAACAAAACATTCACGCACTCTAGTCCTGAACAATGCTAACTCAAGGATTTCCTTTTGGTTTTGTTTCGGGGTTTTTTGGTAATAAAAATGATAGAATAATAATACAAACATACATATGTGCCATTTAAGGAGAATGCATTATATGCCAGACAATCCTATGGGGGCTTGTTATTAATAATTTTATTTACTTAAAATGGCCCTGTTTTTCTTTTCTAAGACTTGTCAACATTTGAGTCCCTGGAATCAGAGAAGTGAGCGAGGTAGTCTGTGAAGAAATTGGAGGAAGAAATGGAGTAGAATTTTGAGATCTCAAGAGGAAACAGTAAAGTCAGAACTGGGGGAAAAATGATTTATAGCATATTATCAACTTTGGGGTATTTTTTCTATATTTTGTAATTTATCACTCTAGATAGAATATAAATTTTTAAGGAAAAGAGTAAAACCTAGGTACTTAAGCATGCATCAAACTATTTAACACAAAAATACTGTCGACTGATCTATAAATCTGCCAGCTGTTGACCCTGAGAAGGGAGAATCTGGGATAAAATAATGAAATTGATAAAATAATTCAAATTTCACTTCTTAAACTCTCCTTATTCACAATAGTTATTTCTTGTATATCAGATATATCCTGATATACAAGAATATTGAGTTCCTCTCTTATGAATTCCCTAAGTTAAAATAAAAGGTTATGACCATAAAGTTGTCTTGAGTGGCTTTGGAGAAGTATGTGGCTGGAATCATCCTGCACATACAGAGGTCCTGTAAAATTCCTGAATACATTTTTATCCCTTCACTCTTCCTTTCTCCCTTAAGACTGAGATTTTGGGGCTTCCCTGGTGGCGCAGTGGTTGAGAGTCCACCTGCCGATGCAGGGGATACGGGTTCGTGCCCCGATCCGGGAAGACCCCACATGCCGTGGAGCAGCTGGGCCAGTGAGCCATGGCCGCTGAGCCTGCGCATCTGGAGCCTGTGCTCCACAACGGGAGAGGCCACAACAGTGAGAGGCCCGCGTACCGAAAAAAAAAAAAAAAAGGACTGAGATTTTGCATGTAAAATTTCAACCCAGAGAGGTTTTTTCTGTAGTGAAGTTACAGATCCTGACAGGCGTCGGTTACCATAAAACTATTGACTGATACTTATCCTTAATGTGGCTAGTGGGCACCACTAAGGGTGCCGAATCAGTTAAAACAAAACAAAACTATGTTATATGTTACCTCTCCACCAAGTTCCAGCAGAAGTCAAATGCGTAGGGCTGTTTTCTTTAAACAGAGCCCATACTCAAGGAAGCCCAAAGACAGACAAAGGGAGATATAATGCTGTATATGCTCACCAGGGAAGCAAGAGCTGCCTGAGTTTCTGCTGAATAATTCAGTGTTTGGGGCTCCTAGCTGATGAATATCCTCCAAGAGAAACACCTGGCAGAAAGTATGGGAACTCAGATCTCATAGATTTTCTTTAATGCTTTAGCCAAGTGGACATCACAATGTTTCAATAACCTGCCCAGCCTCCCAGGACCCTGCCTTTAGAACAAACATTGTCTTAGTCTTGTTATTTTTTTCTCTCCAAACAAACTTATACCTAAAGACAAGAAGTATGCATCCTTCTCAGTCACTTTCCCCATGTAGAATTAAAATAGCACGAACACATGATGCTAAGATTTTACAAATGATCATTTGAAAAATAACTGTTCTATGTGTTAATGGAAAGATAATAAAGGCAATGATTTTGCTGTGTTTTGCTGTTATTTACTGTAACTTGATTCGACAACACACAGGTCAAATATTGTTGCAGCAGAGTGGAATTTATTCATATAACACTAAACCAACTTTATCATCCTTGGTTAATAGCCTACTTACCTTAAACAATATTTAATTCTGTGAAATTCTTGAGAAACCAAAAATCTGAATAATCTCCTAGGTGTGTGTTGGAATCAATGACATTAGAGAGAGAAAATAAACAAAGCATAATCATGTTTACTTTCTCTCTCAATTTTAGAAGCTGCATACTTGAAGCAAATATGGTAATTATAGTATTTGTTTTCCTTTGAAAAATGTTTTGAAGTTGGATATCCAAAGCTAATTTGACAAGACCTTTTTTTTTAAATTAATTTATTTCATTTTATTTATTTTTGGCTGCATTGGGTCTTCATTGCTGTGTGTGGGTTTTCTCTAGTTGCAGTGAGCAGGGGCTACTCTTCATTGCGGTGCATGAGCCTCTCACTGTGGTGGCTTCTCTTGTTGCGGAGCACAGGCTCCAGGTGCATGGGCTTTAGAAGTTGTGGTTCTCAGGCTCAGTAGTTGTGGCGCACGGGCTTAGTTGCTCCATGACATGTGGGATCTTCTGGGACCAGGGCTCAAACCCATCTCCCCTGCATTGGCAGGCAGATTCCTAACCACTGCACCACCAGAGAAGCCCTGACAAGGCCTTTTTGAACATGAGCGTCTTCCTTGAAGAAGGAAGGAAGATATCAATCTTCCTTGGATATCATTTTGATAGTCAGTAAATTCTCTTAGAGGGATTGTCAGTTTCCTCTCATAACCAACAATAGAGGACCATGTTGGCAGTTGAGATAAAAGGATCAGCGAATCTGGATTAGTCCGGTTGTCCTTCTAATCTGGGATCTGCACTTGATGATAAATGAAAATTCACTGTCATTGTTAATTGTGCAAAACCAGTTATAAGGACAGGCAAGGTAATTAGATGCCTATGTTTTGTCAGGAATGCTTTGTTGACTAAAAATATCAGTCTTTTCTTCTTCACAATTTATGCAAATATATACTGGTATATTATTTTAATCAGGTAACTAGTAAGGACCAAAATTCTTTTGTATCTAAATGAAAGTATTAGTGTTTCTAAGAGAGATAATTAAATGAACCCTTATCTGATAGCATTCAGTGGATAAGCCAAGTGAAATCATTTCTGGAGCAAGGCAAAGGATAAATAATACATATGAACATTAATAAGGATTTGTCAGGTGGGTGTCTACCTGTGATGACTAGTTAAAGGAAGGGACACCTGGATATTAGGTGGTGAAGAGGTAGATCTTGACTGATTTATTACCCAAAAGTCTGTCATCAGGTTCTGGACAACCTATGCTATAAGCAGGAATTCTTACTGGTTTCTCTGTACTGGGGCAGACTGAAATGTCTTCAGCATTTCAGGTAAGACTTGAGACACTGCCAAGTGTGAGCAGCCTGAGAGAAACAGACTAGCAACTTGGAAGAACATTATGGAGAAATAAAAAGAGCATGGACTTCAGAAACAAGAAGAAAACAACAATAATCTGGGTTTGATTCATGGCTCTGTCTCAGCCTAGCTGTTTGTCCTTGAGTAAGTCATTTAACTTCTTAGAACCTCAGTTTCATAGACCTGCTCCAGTCAGGGTTTCCACGAACCTTCCATTTCTAAACCCACAGTGTCTGCCAAGCACCTTCAACATGGTGGAGGAGTAGGATGTGGAGATCAACTTCCTCCCAACAAATACATCAGAAATACATCTATATGCAGAACAACTCTTACAGAACACCTACTGAACACTGGCAGAAGACCTCAGACTTCTCAAAAGCTGTGTGGCTGAAAGGGTAAGGGTGCTCCAGTCGGGTATTAGGCCTGTGCCTCTGAAGAGGGAGAGCCCAGTTCAGGACACTGGTCTACCAGAGACCTCCTGGCTCCATGTAATATCAAATGGCAAAAGCTCTCCCAGAGACCTCCATCTCAATGCTAAGACCCACTCAATGACCACTAAGCGACAGTGCTAGACACACTATGCCAAACAACTAGCCACAGAGGAACACAACCCCACAAATTAGCAAAGAGCCTGCCTAAAATCATAAGGACACAGACATCCCAAAACACACCACTGCATGCGGTCCTACCCACCAGAGAAACAAGATCCAGCTTCATCCACCAGAACACAGGCACCAGTCCCCTCCACCAGGAAGCCTACTCAACCCACAGAACCAACCATAGCCACTGGGGACAGACACCAAAAACAACAGGAACTACGAAATTGCAGCCTGCAAAAAGGAGACCCCAAACACAGTAAGATAAGCAAAATGAGAAGACAGAGAAGTACGCAGCACATGAAGGAGCAAGGGAGAAACCCACCAGAACAAACAAATGAAGAGGAAATAGGCAGTCTACCTGAAAAAGAATTCAGAGTAATGATAGTAAAGATGATCAAAATCTTGGAAACAGAATGGAGAAAATACAAGAAACGTTAAACAAGGACTTAGAAGAACTAAAGAGCAAAGAAACAATGATGAACAACACAATATGTGAAATTAAAAATTCTCTAGAAGAAATCAACAGCAGAATAACTGAGGAAGAAGAACGGGTAAGTGACCTGGAAGATAAAATAGTTGAAATAACTACCGCAGAGCAGAATAAAGAAAAAGAATGAAAAGAATTGAGGACAGTCTCAGAGACCTCTGGGACAACACTAAATGCACCAACATATGGATTACAGGGGTCCCAGAAGAAGAAGAGGAAAAGAAAGGGACTGAGAAACTATTTGAGGAGATTACAGTGGAAAACTTCCCTAATGTGGGAAAGGAAATAGTCAATCAAGTCCAGGAAGCACAGAGAGTCCCATACAAGATAAATCCAAGGAGAAACACACCAAGACACATATTAATCAAACTATCAAAAATCAAATACGAAGAAAAAATATTAAAAACAGCAAGGGAAAAGCAACAAATAACATACAAAAAAATCCCCATAAGGTTAACAGCTGATCTATCAGCAGAAACTCTGCAACCAGAAGGGAGTGGCAGGACATATATAAAGTGAGGAAAGGGAAAAGCATGCAACCAAGATTACTCTACCCAGAAAGGATCTCATTCAGATCCGACAGAGAAATTAAAACCTTTACAGACAAGAAAAAGCTAAGAGAATTCAGCACCACAAAACCAGCTTTAGAACAAATGCTAAAGGAACTTCACTAGGCAGGAAATGCAAGAGAAGGAAAAGACCTACAATAACAAACTCCAAACAGTTAAGAAAATGGTAATAGGAACATACATATTGATAACTACCTTATATGTAAATGGATTAAATGCTCCAACCAAAAGACATAGACTGGCTGAATGGATGTAAAAACAAGACCCGTATATATGCTGTCTACAAGAGACCCACTTCAGACGTAGGGACACATGCAGACTGAAAGTGAGGTGATGGCAAAAGATATACCATGCAAATGGAAATCAAAACAAAGCTGGAGTAGCAATTCTCATATCAGACAAAGTAGACTTTAAAATAAAGACTATTACAAGAGACAAAGAAGGACACTACATAATGATCAAGGGATCAATCCAAGAAGAAGATATAACAATTGCAAATATTTATGCACCCAACATAGGAGCACCTCAATACATAAGGCAAATGCTAACAGCCATAAAAGGGGAAATCGACAGTAACACAATCACAGTAGGGGGTTTTAATACCCCACTTTCACCAATGGACAGATCATCCAAAATGAAAATAAATAAGGAAACACAAGCTTTAAATTACACGTTAAAAAAGATGGACTTCATTGATATTTATAGGACATTCCATTCAAAAACAACAGAATACACTTTCTTCTCAAGTGCTCATGGAACACTCTCCAGGATAGATCATATCTTGGGTCACAAAACAAGCCTTGGTAAATTTAAGAAAATTGAAATCGTAGCAAGTATCTTTTCCGACCACAACACTATAAAATTAGATATCAGGGCTTCCCTGGTGGCGCAGTGGTTGAGAGTCCGCCTGCCAATGCAGGGGATATGGGTTCATGCCCCGGTCTGGGAAGATCCCACATGCCGTGGAGCGGCTGGGCCCGTGAGCCATGGCCGGTGAGCCTGAGCATCCGGAGCCTGTGCTCCGCAACCGGAGAGGCCACAACAGTGAGAGGCCCACATACCGCAAAAAAAAAAAAAAAAAAAAAAAAAAAAAAATTAGATATCAATTACAGGAAAACTCAGTAAAAAATACAAACACATGGAGGCTAAACAATACACTACTAAATAACCAAGAGCTCACTAAAGAAATCAAAGAGGAAATCAAAAAATACCTAGAAACAAATGAAAATGAAAACACGATGGCCCAAAACCTATGGGATGCAAAAGCAGTTCTAAGAAGGACGTTTATAGCAATCCAAGCCTACCTCAAGAAACAAGAAACATCTCAAATAAACAACCTAACCTTACACCTAAAGCAATTCGAGAAAGAAGAGAGGAAAAAAAAAAAAAGATAACAGAAGGAAGGAAATCATAAAGATCAGATCAGAAAAAAATGAAAAAGAAATGAAGGAAATGATAGCAAAGATCAATAAAACTAAAAGCTGGTTCTTTGAGAAGATAAACAAACTTGATAAACCATTAGCCAGACTCATCAAGAAAAAAGGGAGAAGACTCAAATCAATAGAATTAGAAATGAAAAGGGAGAAGTAACAATTGACACTGCAGAAATACAAAGGCTCATGAGAGATTACTACAAGGAAATATATGCCAGTAAAATGGACAACCTGGAAGAAATGGACAAATTCTTAGAAAAGCACAACCTTCCGAGACTGAACCAGGAAGAAATAGAAAATATAAACAGACTAATCACAAGCACTGAAATTGAGACTGTGATGAAAAATCTTCCAACAAACAAAAGCCCAGGACCAGATGGCTTCACAGGCCAATTCTATCAAACATTTAGAGAAGAGCTAACACCTATCTTTCTCAAAATCCTCCAAAATATAGCAGCGGGAGGAACACTCTGAAACTTACTCTACGAGGCTACCATCACCCTGATACCAAAACCAGACAAAGACGTTACAAAATAAGAAAACTATAGGCCAACATCACTGATGATCACAGATGCAAAAATCCTCCACAAAATACTAGCAAACAGAATCCAACAACACATTAAAGGGATCATACACCATGATCAAGTGGGATTTACCCCAGGGATGCAAGGATTCTTCAATATATGCAAATCAATCAATGTGACACACCATATTAACAAATTGAAGAAAAAAACCATATGATCATCTCAATTGACGCAGAAAAAGCTTTTGACAAAATTCAACACCCATTTATGATAAAAACTCTCCAGAAAGTGGGCATAGAGGGAACCTACCTCAACATAATAAACGCCATACATGACAAACCCATAGCAAACATCATTCCTTATAGAGAAAAACTGACAGCATTTACTCTAAGATCAGAACAAGAAAAGGATGTCCACTCTCATCACTATTATTCAGCATAGTTTTGGAAGTCCTAGCCACGGCAATCAGAGAAGAAAAAGAAATAAAAGGAATACAAATTGGAAAAGAACAAGTAAAACTGTCACTGTTTGCAGATGACATGATACTATACATAGAGAATCCTAAAGATGGCACCAGAAAACTACTAGAGCTAATCAATGAATTTGGTAAAGTTGCAGGATACAAAATTAATGCACAGAAATCTCCTGCATTCCTATACACTAATAATGAACAATCTGAAAGAGAAATTAAGCAAACACTCCCATTTACTGTTGCAACAAAAAGAATAAAATACCTAGGAATAAACCTACCTAGGGAGACAGAAGACCTGTATGCAGAAAACTATAAGACACTGATGAAAGTAATTAAAGATGATACCAACAAATGGAGAGATATACCATGTTCTTCGATTGGAAGATCAATATTGTGAAAATGACTATACTACCAAATCAATCTACAGATTCAATGCAATCCCCATCAATTTACCAATGGCATTTTTTATGGAACTAGAACAAAAAATCTTAAAATTTGTATGGAGACAAAAAAGACCCCGAATAGCCGAAGCAGTCTTGAGGGAAAAAAACAGAGCTGGAGGAATCAGACTCCCTGATTTCAGAATGTACTATAAAGCTACAGTAATCAAGACAATATGGTTCTGGCACATCAACAGAGACATAGATGAATGGAACAGGATAGAAAGCCCAGAGATAAACCCATGCACCTATGGTCAACTAATCTATGACAAAGGAGGCAAGGATATATAATGTAGAAAAGACAGTCTCTTCAATAAGTGGTGCTGGGAAAACTGGACAGCTACATGTAAAAGAATGAAATTAGAACACTCCCTAAAACCATACACAAAAATAAACTCAAAGTGGATTAGAGACCTAAATGTAAGACCGGACAGTATAAAACTCTTAGAAGAAAACATAGGAAGAACACTCTTTGACATAAATCACAGCAAGATCTTTTTTGATCCACCTCCTAGAGTAATGGAAATAAACACAAAAATAAACAAATGGGACCTAATGAAACTTCAAAGCTTTTGCACAGCAAAGGAAACCATAAACAAGACAACCCTCAGAATGGGATAAAATATTTGCATACGAATCAACAGACAAAGGATTAATCTCCAAACATATAAATAGCTCATGCAGCTCAATATTAAATAAACAAACAACCCTGTCCAAAAATGGGCAGAAGACCTAAATAGCCATTTCTCCAAAGAAGACATACAGATGGCCAAGAAGCACATGAAAAGCTGTTCAACATCACTAATTATTAGAGAAATGCAAATGAAAACTACAATGAGGTATCACCTCACACCTGTTAGAATGGGCATCGTCAGAAAATCTAGAAACAACAAATGCTGGAGAGGGTGTGGAGAAAAGGGCACCCTCTTGCACTGTTGGTGGGAATGCAAATTGATACAGCCACTATGGAGAACAGTATGGAGGTTCCTTAAAAAACTAAAAATAGAATTACCATATGATCCAGCAATCCCACTACTGGGCACATGCCCAGAGAAAACTATAATTCAAAAAGACACATGCACCCAATGTTCATTGCAGCACTATTTACAATAGCCAGGTCATGGAAGAAACCTAAATGCCTATTAACAGATGAATGGGTAAAGAAGCAGTGGTGCATATATACAATGGAATAGTACTCAGCCATAAAAAGGAACAAAATTGGGTCATCTGTTGAGACGTGGATGGATCTACAGTCTGCCATACAGAGTGAAGTAAGTCAGAAAGAGAAAAACAAATATCGTATGTTAATACATATATGTGGAACCTAGAAAAATCGTACAGATGAACCAGTTTGCAGGGCAGAAATTGAGACACAGATATAGAGAACAAACGCATGGACAACAAGCGGGGAAAGCGACGGGGTGGTGGCAGTGGTGGTGTGCTGAACTGGGCGATTGGAATTGACATGTATACAATGATGTGTATACAATTCATGACTAATAAGAACCTGCTGTATAAAAAAATAAATTAAATAAAATTCAAAAAAAATAAAAGTATGGTACTGGCACAAAAACAGAAATATAGATTAACTGAACAGGATAGAAAGCCCAGAGATAAACCCACACACATATGGTCACCTTATTTCTGATAAAGGAGGCAAGAATATACTACGGAGAAAAGATAGCCTCTTCAATAAGTGGTGCTGGGAAAACTGGACAGGTACATATAAAAGAATGAAATTAGAACACTGCCTAACACCATACAGAAAAATAAATCGAAATGGATTAAAGATCTAAATGTAAGGCCAGACACTATAAAACAGTTAGAGGAAAACGCAGGCAGAACATTCTATGACATAAATCACAGCAAGATCCTTTTTGACCCACCTGCTAGAGAAATTGAAATAAAAACAAAAATAAACGTTACCTAATGAAACTTAAAAGCTTTTGCACAGCAAAGGAAACCATAAACAAGATGAAAATACAGCCCTCAGAATGGGAGAAAACATTTGCAAGTGAAGCAACTGACAAAGGATTAATCTCCAAAATTTACAAGCAGCTCATGCAACTCAATATCAAAAAAACAACCACCAAAAAAACAAACAACCGAATCCAAAAATGGGCAGAAGACCTAAATAGACATTTCTCCGAAGAAGATATACAGATTGCCAACAGACACATGAAAGGATGCTCAACATCACTAATCATTAGAGAAATGCAAATCAAAACTACAATGAGGTATCACCTCACACCAGTCAGAACATCATCAAAAAATCTACAAACAATAAATGCTGGAGAGGATGTGGAGAAAAGGGAACCCTCTTGCACTGTTGGTGGGAATGTAAGTTGATACAGCCACTATGGAGAACAGTATGGAGGTTCCTTAAAAAACTAAAAATAGAACTACCATATGATCCAGCAATCCCAGGTGGGCATATACCCTGAGAAAACCATAATTCAAAAAGAGTCATGTGCCACAGTGTTCACTGCAGCTCTATTTACAGTAGCCAGGACATGGAAGCAACCTAAGTGTCCATCGACAGATGAATGGATAAAGATGTAGCACATATATACAGTGGAATATTGCTCAGCCATAAAAAGAAACAAAACTGAGTTATTTGTAGTGAGGTGGATGGACCTAGAGTCTGTCATACAGAGTGAAGCAAGTCAGAAAGAGAAAAACAAATACTGTGTGCTAACACATATATATGGAATCTAAAAAAAAATGGTTCTCAAGAACCTAGGGGCAGGAGAGGAAGAAAGACGCAGACGTAGAGAATGGACTTGAGGCCATGGGGAGGGGGAAGGGTAAGCTGGGACAAAGTGAGAAAGTGGCATGGACATATATACACTACCAAATGTAAAATAGATAGCTAGTGGGAAGCAGCCGCATAACACGTGGAGATCAGCTCGGTGCTTTGTAACCACCTAGAGGGGTGGGATAGGGAGGGTGGGAGGGAGATGCAAGAGGGAGGAGATACGGGAATATATGTATATGTATAGCTGATTCATTTTGTTATAAAGCAGAAACTAACACACCACTGTAAAGCAATTATACTCCAGTAAAGATGTTAAAAAAAGAAAAAAAAAAGTTTCCTCTTCTGTGGATGGGAAGAGCAGGATTATCTTGGAGAACCATTGTGAGGATAAAATGAGACAAAGTTTGGGAAATACCTGAGCATACATTAGGAATTCGGGTCAATAGAGTCGCATATATGATTAAGTAGCTCCAATCACATATATCCTCTTTCATGCTACACACAGCCGTTTCATTTTTCTCTCTTTGACTTGATTTTACTTCATGAATCTTTCCACCACCACCCCAACAGATGTGCTGTTTAATCAAACCAAACCTGTCTAATTCCACCTTATGTTATAAATCATACCTAACCTGTCTAAAATCCTTTAACACATAATGGCTTCCCAAAAGCTGTTCAAATGAGTAAATCCAAGACACTAATTGAAAATGAACAGCAGAGCAGATCTCTACTGCTTTTCAGATGGGGAGGTTGCAGGTCTCCTTGAAGTGAAAGCTCTTCATTTACAATGCATAGCAAAGAAAAAAGGAAGAAGAAGAAGAAGAAGAAGAAAAAAACTACTGAAAACAGAATGAGGTGTGCAGGGCCGTGTTTCTCAAAGCTTGGGCTATGGATGACGCACTGATGTCTTGGGGGCAGAGTTCAGATGCCTGTGAAATAAGCCAAGTCATTATATTAATTAGGATTGCTCCTACATGCATTACTATATCATGACAAATTAACAAGGACTGCAAGGGAGCTCAACTTCTCTTCCACATGTTCTCAAGGCAAAAGTTACTTTTAAATGATGGCAAAGTAGTTACACAAATTGACAAAGAAGAAACTCTCTCTGTTGTGATAAAATTGGCTTATGTATCCCTCCCCTTTCCTGTAAGGTACAGGCATAGTCCAAAAGAAGTTGAATAGCAACAATACTGATTTGCTTAATGAATAGCTCATGAAAGTTAGAAATGTCCTAAATATTTTTTCGGCAAGCAATATAACACAAGTCGGCATATGCATAGAGCCAAAAGACAATAATATGAATAATTCTCTTCAAATATTTTATATTATCTCTATCATTAAAACCATTTAGTATGAAGCCGAAAGAATGCATTCCTTATTCCCAAAAGGCAAAACTGTGCCAAAAATTCCAAATGAAAGAGAAAATGTAATTTGGTCATTGTTCTTTAAGGCTGTAAAAGAAAATTGTCCATCATCACGCTTAACCATTCTTAACTAATGTAAGTACCAAACATGCCATCTTAAGTATCAGTAGAGAAATAAAAGGAATGTGACTTCAAACTTCAGGTTCTAAGGAGATTTTGTTTAAAAATTCACACTCTTCTTAGCCTGGGTACAAACCCTGTCAGTAAATGAATTAATTTTGGCAGTTTTCTAATCTCATTATATCTTTTGTCAAGAGAATGACTTATCACAATTACAATGCCTAATGCTGTATATCTTGTGAAATACAGTCATCTGTACCAAGACAGTATCATCATTTGACTCTTTCAATATACGATATTTTCATTAGCGGCAGGATATCCATTCCTTCCCTTCTACTCAGCAGAGCTATAAATAGAGAGGCCAGCCAACCAAATCACACAATATTGAAAAGGTCAAAGAAGTACAGTATATTACTATAATTTACAGATTATTGTTCGTGAAGTATTAAAACTCTTGACACCTTATTTATGTGCAGAGAAAATAATGAAAACATAAAGCAGTGTGCGGTGGTCACATTATCATTGCTGTGATGGTAGAGATAGTGTTGAATGAAGCTTTCCTTTGCAGTTAAACAGGAACTAAACAAGCAGGAAGGTCTATTTAGGTAGTCAATAACAAAATTAAAGCTGTACTTACTCCTATTAAATCAATATAGGATTTTAAAATAAAAGGATAAGAAAAAAATAAAGCAAAGAATCACACTGCTCAGGACAAAGGCACAGTCTATTTTCCAGGTTCCAGGAGAAACTAAAACTTGTGGTCTAGTTGGCAGAGATGGAAGACACCCTGTTAAGAACACCTGTTTCAGATCAGGCATTGATGGTTTAATTGTACCAGCTCACATCTATGATTTGAGATGAGCAAAAGGAGACAGACTATGTAATCTCATGCTAGATTTTTGGTCTTAATATTTCTTGCCTGAGCTGTCAAATTCTTTATATAACTGGGTTAAAGTAAGAACAAAAAGATAATTGCTCATCTGCACTTTAGCAAATGGTATTTGTGGGAAACGTCCATACAACTTCATAAATGAGATGCTGAAACCCAAATCTTGTTCAGGAAAAGAGGTTAGATTAAAGACAGCCCTATTTGAAACTCTTTACTACCTTTCCCCTGCCCGCCCCCGCCCAGCATCTTTATCCAAATCCTAGACATTCTACTGCATTTATTCAAGGGCATTTATTGGCAGATATTGTGTAAGGTGCTGCAGAAAGCAGGAAGAATACTTAATTCCCAATTCTACCATTTTCTCTTCCTTCTTACCACTGTTGTCTTACTAGGTGATTATTTTCCCATTACCTAGTCTGAAGTAATTTTTTCTTAAATAGGCTACTATCTCTCCAATGTATTCTTCATATTCTTACCAAAGGGAACTTTTCTGAAATTGAAATTTGATATTATTTCTTCCCCATCTTAAACTTTTCCTTGTTCCCATCTTATATAGAATTCAAACTCTTCCACATGCCATTCAGGATCCTCCATGATCTGAGATCTTCCCGTCTCTTCAGGCCCTTGTCCTGTCGAGTCCTACCCAAGAGTTATACTAGCAGCATCAATCTACTGAAACCACTCTTCTGGAGATCACATAGAAAATCTGACCAAGCCTGACCTTCTCAGCTCCTGCCATGTTACCATTACTGCTTTTCCTTCTTAAAAGAATACAGGGGTGTTAATACATTATGGTCCTTCTTCCAATTAACGTCACTGGGCTTTCCTTATTTAAAGTGGAATAAAAGGTACAAAATTGTATCAAAAATCACTACATTTGTCTCAAGGTAGAATGAATAATTTGTGTAAATCTCCTTAGATGGATTGTCATATGCTAATCTTCCCAGTATATATACCAAACTAAAAAGGAGACAGAGAGAAAGAAAAATGTTTAAGAGGAAAGAAAGGAAAATAAAGAAAGGAAAGGAGGGAGGGTAGGAGGGAATGGAAAGAAAGCAACAATCTCAGATAAACTAATCTAACAGGGTTTTGCCATTGGGTTAGGCTACTGGCTTTGTTCTGATTCACTATTAGTGTGTAAGTTTTATGCACGAAGATTTTAATCAAAGGCCAAAGCATGCCTTCCATTTTCTAGTGCAGTCACTTAGAATTTTTCTACAGAAAAATCATGTTTTCTGTTATCAAAAAAAAATTATCTGTTGTCAGCTACCAAAACTGAGTGAGGAACACCAATTCTGACATCTTGATTATGGACTTCTAGCCTCCAGAACTGTGAAATGATAAATTTCTGTTGTTTAAGCCACCCAGCCTATGGTGTTTTGTTATGGCAGCCCTAGCAGACTAATACAAACTCCATTGTATTTTCTCACATATAAAATGGATCTTAGTAATACTGTGTACCTCACAGAATTTGTGTCAGGATTAAATGAGATGGTTTATGTAAAATTCTAAGCACAAAGATAAGTATATTCAATACATTTTAACTATTTTGTTATTATCCCCATCTGAGGTTTCCTTCAATGGGCAATGCATTCTTTGCTAATCTGTTCTTACGAGCTTCTATTTATTAACCTTTTAGCTAAGGTAAAAAGCCATCTATTTTCCTCATCGTTAGAATATTTTCTTTTCCCTCTTACATTTAAAAATATTTTCATCATATATTTAATCTCTAAACTTTATTTTCCTGTACCTAAACTTAATTCCTTGGCCTTATTTATATGTGGAACACACTCCAGGAGACTTCAGGTAAGAGGCATGTTTAATAATTCAAATATACCACTTACTAAATGATATGCTTTAAAGTGCTTTATACCTTAGTTATGAAAAATTTCTCAAAACTGAGTACCTTTGAAAAGTGTACCCTATTCATTACTCAAAATCGTTTTATCTGATCAAGAAGAGCTTGTTCAGTACTTTAGAGATGTGATATCATGAATTCCTCTACTATTACTAAGAGTTTATGATAATAGAATATAACTAAAATGTATTTTAAAGGAGTGCAATAAAGAAACTGGTAATATCTTGCTTCAGATATTAATAAGGATGACCCATTTTGCTAAAACTGAAACACAGAAATATATCTTAGAATATAAAATCATGTGAATGTTTTAAAGAGAATTATATAACCTTTCTGGAAATCTGTTTAGACTCCAGAAGAAAAAACCTATTCCTAGGCATCAAAATTATACCTGTAGAAATAGGCCATTATGGTAACATTAAGTACATCTAGAGGGTATTAAGTGACCTAAAACTTTCAATTTGACATTTATTTATATATAAGACATTTCTTTAATGTGGCAATAGTTTTTTGAAAGTTTTGCTTTTAAGCTAATGTATTCTACTGATATTACAGTGATCATAGCCTTATTGTTACCAAGACAAGTTTTACTAAGAATTGTGGCCATCGGACTCTGGAAAGAATAGTCTAGACACCACAAGATGCAGTAATGTGTTGGAGACACTGCTTGACTTAAAGTCAAAGGTATGGGTTCTTACCCTACTATCACTTACTTGTTTCAGGAAAGTAGCATCAGCACTTTGTGTTTTAGTTTCCTTGTTTGTATATAGGGAGAAAAATATCTGCTCTATTTTGATTTGGATTGTTATAAATAGTAAATGAGATAATGTGTGTAAAATGCACAAAATATTTTATTTTGATGTTGGTTTATCAGAGCAATATTGGTTTATCAGATAAATATGGTTTATCAGAGCAATATCAAGTTCTTGTCTGGATACTCTCCATGCCAACCTAATTTCTATGATTGCTGTTTTGTTACAAGAATGGAAAAAAGGAAATGAGGGAAATTTTTTTTTTTTATGGTATGAAGTTGTAATTAGAAGCTGATATTCTTATAAAGTCTAACTGGCAATTGTTGGAGTATTTTAATGGAGGGAACTTTTGTTTTCCTAGATGATGAACTGTTTTGCTACTACTGGAGCCATTATGTGTACTGAGTAGTTTGTTTATATTTTATGCTGAAATAGCAAACTAGGGTTTGTATTGACCTCTACAGATAAAACATATTAAAGTCCCATTAATGGGATTATTCCCACTGATGAACTGATGTTCTAAACATTATGAACCTCTCTTCTTGTTTAGACACTAGTGATTTGGAACAAATGACAATATTACAAGAGCAAGAATCTGTGTCTACTCTTAAGATGGCTGGAGATGAGGGATAGAAAAAAACTTTTAATTCGTACAGCAGATTAGAAATGAAACTTGACCTCTGTTATGTCTCACTTTCCTCATTTGTTAAAGAAGGGTAGCAGTAGTTACTTCTCTCACTGGGGTGTCGCACAAATTAACTTGATAATGATTATACTGTGCTGTGAAAACTCAAAATAGCTCTCTGTAGGCTTCTTAGGAACACAGCTCTGGAGCCAGAAGAGAGTTAGTCCATTTTAAAGACTCATCGACACTAGAGTCCATTACAGTCTATGTTAAGATATCCCATAAGTATAGTTGGGACCATCTTAACTACTTTAAGAAGTCCTTGGAAAACTTCTGTGAATGATTATATTAAAAATGCTTTTATGAACTTCAGGGACTGAGAACTTTTTCAAACAAAATTAATAACCATTCATTTCTGTGACAGTAGGCAGGTCAACTGTATATATATATATATATATATATATATATATATATATATATATACACACATACACACACACATATTTGGGCTTTATGCCCCCCCAACTCTTTAATTAAGCATGGCAATCAGAGTACCAATCAAGGTGTAATGAGGTTATGCATTTAATTAATCTTTAGGCAAGAGATTTCTCTTTTATTTTTATTATTATGTCTGTTATAAATTTATTTAATGTTAGAAATTCCCTTCAAAGACCACCAAGGCAACATGTTGATTTTACAAAGCTGAGTTCAGTAAATTTACTGAACATGGGAGAATACCATCTTCACAGAGTCTCAGTGGGGTCTTAAAAGGGGAGAAGTAGTCAGGGTACTTACAGTGTTAGGGGACTGCGGTTATTCAAGTTTGATTTTAGGTTGAAATTAGTAAGCACAGTATTGGGTAGGGATTGGTTAATATTTGTAGACTACGCAAGTTTCTGAAAGTTATCTTCTCTTTAAAACCTATAAATTTTGAAACATGAAACACTAACTTGCTATGAACTGAATTGTGTTCTCCTAAATTCATACATGAATCCCTCTTTTCCAATGTGATGGTATTTGGAGATGGGGGTTTAGATAAGGTCATGAGGTTGGAGCCCTCAAGATGAGATTAGTGCCTGTGTAAGAAGAGACAGGAGAGAGCTTGTTCTCTCTATTCCAGCTACATAAGGACAGAGAAAAGGCCGCCATCTATAAGCCGGGAAGAGAACTCTCAAGAGAAACTAACCATGAGGGCACCATGACCTTGGACTTCTTCCCTCTAGAACTGTGAGAAAATAAATTTCTGCTGCTTAAGCCACCCTTTCTATGGTATTTTGTTAGGGCAGCTGGAGTAGACTAAAACACTTTTTAAGGTGGAAACTTAAATTGTGAACTTTCCTCCCTCCCTCCCTTTTCTTTCTCTCTATAGGCATTTACATTTCTAAATGTCCTTCAAAGCACTTCTTTAGCAGCATCCCCACAAATTTGGATACGTTATTTTGTTACTGAGTTTTAAATATTTGTAAGTTTCCCTTGAGACTTCTATGGATTATTCAAAAGTGTACTGTTTAATTTTCAAACATTTGGAAATTTTATAGTGACTAATTGATATCTATTTAATTATATCATGGTCAGAGAACACACTCTGTAGCTTTCATTCTTTTGAAATATATTGAGACTTGTTTATGATCAAGCATATGATCTTAGAAAATATTCCATGGACAGTTAAAAAAATTTTTACTCCTATTTTTTTGAAGTTGTCTGCAAATGTCAATTATATGAAGTTAGTTTATAGTGTTACTTAGATCTTCTAGATGGATCTTTTCCTATTTTTGGTCAAATTTTCTAATCATTATTAACAGAAGAGTATTAAAATATGCAAATATCACTGTTAGTTTGTCTTTTTCTCTCTTTTGTTTTGTCTGTTTTCACTTCATGTATTTTGGAGCTCGCTTATTAGTTGCATGCACATTTAAGATTATTATGTCTTCCTAATTGCCCTTTTATCATGAAATGTCTCCCTTTATCTTTGGAAATACTCTGTGCTGAGATTTCATCTAATATTAGTATGGAGGTACTAATGCTGATGTATATTAGTATGGCCATGCTATGCAAATTCTTTTGCTGGTTGCCTGACATATTTTTCTATCCCTTCCTTTGAAATGTTCTGCATCTTTATATTTAATATGTGTCTTATAGATGACTTATAATCAAGTCTTCCTTTTTCATCCAGGTTTACATTCTTTGCTTTATAATTGGAGTATTTTTTTTGCATTTTTATTTAATTTTATATAGTTGGGTTTACATCTACTATTTTGCCAATTATTTTTAGTTTGTCCTTTCTAGATCTTGTTGTTGCTTAGTGGCTGTGACTCCTTATTCATGGCTCCTTACTGTGTTCCCTACTATGTAGGGAATGCTGGGAGCTGAAGTCGAACATGGAATTACAGAGAAATTATGAAGAAAGAAGTATGTATGCCATCCTAATGAGTCTAAATTTTATTGCGTAGATATTAAAGATTCATTATTCTTTTTTTTTTTTTTTTTTTTTGTGGTATGCGGGCCTCTCAGTGTTGTGGCCTCTCCCATTGCGGAGCACAGGCTCCGGACGCGCAGGCTCAGCGGCCATGGCTCACGGGCCCAGCCGCTCTGCGGCATGTGGGATCTTCCCGGACTGGGGCACGAACCCGTGTCCCCTGCATCGGCAGGTGGACTCTCAACCACTGCGCCACCAGGGAAGCCCCATTACTCTTTTTTTTTTTTGACATTTAAGATTTTCTTTTAATGAGAGCATACTTCATGGAGAGTATCTGAATGAAACCTGGCCTAGAAGGTGGAAGGTTTGTAAGGAATCTATGGAAATAGTCTGTCAAAACACAGAGAGAGCTTGAAATTAAGAAATTCAAAATAAAGATGGAAAGGATGTATTTGAGAACTCAGAGGGAGAACTGTCAGAATTTGATGACTGATAGGCATGGAGGTTTTGATAGTGAGTGTTTCTAAGATACTCTTAAATTTCTGTCCTGAGAAACACTGTTGTTGATGGTAGTATTCACTGACTAAAGTATACCAGAAGACAGGTTGACTTGAGGGTGCCATGAACTTGTTATGGGGCTTGATATGTTTTCAGATATTTGTGGGGCACTGAGCTGCAAATATTTAATAGGATGCAAGATAGCCAAGTTTGGAGATTCAACAAAAGTTTTGGTCTAGAGAAAAACATTTGGAAATCATTCAATTATATGTTAGCTGAATAGGAAGAAGGATGAAACTTCCTGAGGAGTGATTAATCAGAGACTTAGATATGTCCAATGTTATTATGTGAATGTGGACATGTGTGTATACACATTATGCATGAGAATATTTTAAAGTGTTGGGTACAACATGAAATCTAAGGTCACTTTTAATACCAATTCCAACTAAATTAAAGAACATACACACTAAAAATTGATACTATATAAATCAAAATTGATAAGGCATGTCCTTCCCAGTTCAATCATTAGCTTTTCTCTGTGAAGTTATTCCATTTAATGTTCTGCTTTTTTACATTGCAGCTATTTTAACAGGGTTAGGACTTTTCAGCTCCCATTCTGATTGCATCTCTGTGGAGATTTTTAGTCTGTTTACTTATGAGAAGTTAATAACCAGCTTCACTGAGTAAACAGACTGAGATCTACTTTAAAAGAAGGACAACTGTGCAGAGTCTAACAACAGTGCCTTAAATTTTAATGGGGCAGATCCTAATTACATCCAATTTCAGGAGGTTGTAAAAATTTTTTTGATACTGAAATTTGGTTGTATCGAATGATTCATAAACTAGGACTTTTTAAACATTTATCATGGATTTTTATTATAGCAATCTTTGAAATATACTTTTAGACTTTAGGATTGCCTAAAAGAAACTGTTCATGCAACAGTTTCACCGGTAACATACTAGGTTGGAAGGAGAAGAAGGAATTAGCAACGCGGAACAATTAAGGAAAGAAGATTTAGGTAAAAACTGTTACCTAGGATACATGTGCTGCACAAAATGACCTTTTCTTGTCTAGTGCTTTCACACGTTCTCACAGATGTCAGGTGAGTCAGTTTACATCACAGGGCGCAAACGTCTGGACCTTGCTCTACTGCCTTCTTGCTGCACACCCTGCGCTCAAAGACATTTAAACATCGTGTTCAGACTGATTTCAGGATGATGCACATATCCTGAAAGTGAGATGTGGATTATGTTTATGATTCTAAAAAAAATTATCATTCAAAAATAGCACTGCCTTTGTTAAAGCCTACAATGTTATTAAAATATTTCCCATTATCATCTTCCTACAGGGCAGAAATAAATAGACAAGAAAAATAAGTTCTCTTAGAATTCTCTTTTCTCATTTCCATGGAAAATTCACACTCTTCATATGAAATGTATTTGTTTTCTGCTCAGGCTGCAGTGTTTCTTACCCCAAGTCACTGATACCCATTCTGCTAACTTCTTGTTTAACTGCATATCCTCGGGCTATGGTAATTTACACACCCTCTGCCTACACCTGGTGCTGCAGGTCAAATTGTGTTGTTGACAGAAAATGCACAATGACTACCATGCTAATTCTCAGCTCATGGTCTGTGCCTGGACTGTTGTACATGTATAAAATATGTGTCCACCTGCGTAAGGCCTGGTGCTCTATAAAATCACACATGAGGACAGGCGATGTAGTCATTATGCAGAAAATAGAGGGTATGTTTTTAGAGGGTAAGATTGTGTCCTTTCAATCCTGGCTCCCCCTTACTAGCCATTCCCTAATACCTGACACATTGTTTTACATATAATAGTTGCTTAAAATATGACAGTGAACAACTGCTTCAAAGAAAAGCAAAACACCAGTTGATACATTGAGGGATAAAATATGCACTGATTGATATTCTTTTTCAATATTTCTCTTAAACTGATTTGCTAATTTGTCCTATAAATGCCTTAAACTATGTTCTTTGTGTGTATATTTATATCTTATTCCAAAGAGTAATGGCTTAAACTTACATAACTTTTAAAGTTCTATTTAATGTATTATTTGATTCTACAACCACATTATCTCCACCATAACATGAGGTTTCTAGAACTGAAGTCTGTGTCTTAGGTTGACATTCTAACTGTTGAATGAAAAAGTCGGTGAATGAGTGAATAAATGAATCAATCTGTTTCACTGGAGCGTCAGAAAGTATTCATTACAGCAGGCTTGCTGTTGAATTCAACCCTGATTACCAATAAGCAGTGAGCCAAAGGAATGTTACCTATGAGGAAGCAAATAAATGGAATAGATTAAGTCTATCACTTTGGAAATCACAAAAAACAAAGCAAAAACATTCCTGGAGGTGAAGAGGAATAGACTTAAGTAAAATCAAGAGTAAGGATCAGAATGGAGAAATGCAAACAGGCCCAAAGGAGAGGTCAAACTTTGGTAGGATTTGAGGTATTTTGTCTCTAAGAAATTGTACTTTGGACAGTGGGAATTCCAGTCACAAGGAGAGATGGTCAGCAAATGAAGAAGAGAGAAAGAACATACCTTTTTTTTTTTTTTCCTATTGTTGTGTAACAAGCTATCACTATCTTAGCCTTTTCTTTAGGTCAGAAATCTGGTCATGACAGAGCTGAGTTTCCTGCCCAGGGTCTCACAAGGCTGAACTCAAGGTGGGAGCCAGACTGGGTTCTCATCTAGAGTTCAGATTCCTTTTTCTAGCTCAATTGGTTGTTGGCAAAGTCAGGACCTTGCACTTGTGGGACTGAGGTCCGGTTTTCTTGCTGACTGTCAGCTGGGGGTCATTCTCATCTTCTGGAGGCTGCCCAGAGTCTTCTACCCTATCCCATCATAGTCACAGGTCTATCACACTGAAGAGGAGAAACATGTACAGGGCAAGCACACCAGCTAGTGGGGGGTCTTTGAGGCCATGCTAGAATTCTACCTACCACAGAAAGTGAATTATTAACTATGAGTAAGGAAGAAATTGAGGGGCACAGAAAAGGAAAGCAAAGAAGGAATGTTCAAAAGGCTTCCCAAAATTAGCCTGAGAGCTGTTGATTCCCAAACACTGTATGAGAGAAATGTCAGACTTGGGTGAGGAGAGGTGAACAGAAGCAGTCTCTGAGAGGAAGACAGCAGAGAAAGAACTTAACAATTATCTGAATGATGATGGTGCCTTGTCAAGAGAAGAATTAAAGGAGAGAAGTCAGAGCATTTTACCTAGTGATCACATTGGGAGAACTATGATTATAAAATTACTGGGGATAACTCTGAAAGACATGTTGGCAGTAATTCAGCTTCCAAAGATTAAATAGAAGTTTTAGAGGTGGAGTAATGGAGTATGTTTTGAAAGAAATATAGTTCAGAATAAAAAAAAATTCTCAAAATTACTGGTTTGATAATGCAGAATTATAGTGATAAAAACTATATGAATGCTATTCAGAAATGAAATGACTGCTAGAAAAGACAAAAATCAATGACTAAAAAGGCACTAGAAATGTCATAAATTTCAACTAAGAAAGAGGTGAAAATGAAAAATAGAAATAAAAGCATTTAGAAAAATTCAAAGTGTCATATAACACAAGGTATTATTATTGGTGATACAGACAGGTGGGTTCCCCTGGCCACATGTGAGGCATCTGTCAGGTCTCTTTTCCCTAAGTAGAGAGGTTCAGGCTGCTATATAGGGCTGCCAGAGGTAAACAACGGGGTATTTTTTATTTAAGCGCTTTAGATATGGAGAGGAGAAACAAAACACATAGGTGCAGAAATGATATTTCAAGCCAATTATATGACATGGAAGGGCATATTGAGTCCAATTACTCAGTCATATCTGTAAAGATTAAAGGAGAAAAAATAAAAATAAAAACCACAGATATGTTGGGAAAAAGAAAAAAAAAACACATTTTATAGAGGACAGAGTTTGACTTGAGAGGTTGTGCCCTGCATCACTTAAATTAGAACCAGTGGAGCTCAAGCTGACCCAGGGAACAAGAATAACAGGGCTCAGGCTGAGGAAAAGCTGAAAAATTCCTGAGATATGTGCACTCTAGGATGGATATGCACTTCATTCCCAAATAGAGTTCTTGATCTAGGAAAACTAATATGAAGGGAAAGAAAACATACAGAAACTTGAGGAATGGTGATGCAGAGGGGAAGGGAGGAGAGGCATTGAAAAGAAAAGGTCTAAATGAACATCACAGTGCAACACGCATTGAAATAAGATAAATAAATGTTGTAAATGGCAGGAATATCGAATAGAAGCAATTAACATAAATAAAGAAAAGGCCTATAGAATGGAATAGAAACAAAAGCATTGTTTCCAAGAAGGTAACATTGCATTCAAGCAGAGCTCCTCACTTAGGCCATGTCTTTTGCTCCTGCCAGCGTTCACTTCTGCCTCTTGAATGGCTAACCCTCTGTCCTCCTGCAGTCCTTAACTCTAAAATCTCTTTTCCAAATCTTTCTTGGTCAGTGCTAAAATAAACTTGAAGGACCCTATTTTATCAGAACTATTTTTAAATTGGTTATTATTTGTTGCTGTTGAAGAGGGACCAAGTGAACAAATTCACATAATGATGCTGTCCGATAAAGCTTAATGAGATTTCCCCTCAGGAAACTGTACATTTTGTTATAAGGGAAGGATTACCTGAAGGTAGGATTTTCAGGCAACAAATGGTTGATTTGGGAGCAGTGCCTTCCCATGTGTATTAAAATAAAAGCACATAGACAAATGCCTAGTCGTCCTGCAAATATTGAATACAACTAGCCCAAGATGAAAGTCATGAAGTTTTGCCAAAAGAAAGTTTGTATCTTATAATTCTGTATCCCTTATTTGTATCCTACATATCATCAGCTGTGATCACAGAACAAAGTCTGGGCTAAACGTTGCTAATGATACAGTTTCATTTTGCATCTTTATTTTTGGGGCACATTTAACAAGCATTTACTGAAGAATATGTTATGTGTGAAACAGTAACCTTGACATTAGAGACACAATATTAAGTCACATGTCCTACTCTCATGGAGCTCAGAATTCAGCAATGTAGCAAGAAAGGCAGTCCTATACACAACTACCTCATTTCGTTAATTCTAAAACACACCTTTCATTTATACTCTATCACCTCTGAAGTCGGGATGCTTCATAAAATTGATGGCCCCAGAGTTTAATGTGAGCCATTTCTCTTTCTTTCTGGTTTAGAAAGTAATGGGACAAATTATTATCAATGACATCTTAGATATGAGAAATATAATGACTCTAATTACTATGATGTAAATGCTACATAGATCTTACTAAAGAACAAGGGAGGAATGAAAGAAAACAATATTGAACTTCATAAAAAGTTGATTCAAAGGGAGTATTGATAAAGATTCAAAAGGATTTCACCAGGTAGGAAGGAGGAAGGCTGGGGAGACTTTCAGGGCATAGGGAATAGCAAGAATATTTTAATCTTAACACAGTGAGTGATCCAGTGTGCTGGCTTATAGAGGTCCTTGGAAGCATGCCGTTAAGATGAAACTGGAAGGGTAAATTGTGATCAGAGAGTAAAACCTTTAAATGGCTTTAACTGTAGATGTCTAAGCATTAGTATTATATCATTTATCTGGTTTATTTGCTTTGCTTTATTTGCTCTATCTGGTTTATTTGCTTTCTTCCTGTCTCAATGGCAGTGAGCTTGTACTAATTTTCCTGACTACCTGTCAGTTTTAACTAGCTTCAAGGAGGCTTGTAGAAGCATTAGCAGTACTCAAAGTTGGCTTGTAAGGCAGGTATCTATTTGATTCTTCTTTTTTTTTTTTTGTGGTACGCGGGCCTCTCACTGTTGTGGCCTCTCCCGTTGCAGAGCACAGGCTCCGGGCATGCAGGCTCAGCAGCCATGGCTCACGGGCCCAGCCGCTCCACGGTATGTGGGATCTTCCCGGACCGGGGCACGAACCTGTGTCCCCTGCATCGGCAGGCGGACTCTCAACCACTGCACCACCAGGGAAGCCCTCGATTTAATTCTTAGCTAGGTGATTCTTAACCTCAAATAACAAGAAATACACAAAGGTGGAAAAGTACAGTGATTTTTTTTTTTTTAAGTGACACTGTGGTGATGGGGTTTAAAAGCCTTCCATTCTTTTCTATCTGTAAATTATCTATCCATTAACTGGTTTGTCAGCATAGAGTGTTAAATTTTTCTTTGGGGACTTATGTGTGTATGTTCCCCCTTTCCTATGCCTAGGAGAAGATGATGATCATTGTTAATATTAATATTTTTCCAAGATAGGAACACATTTGATAGTGATTAGCTTATTATGTTAACTTTTCTTTTTTGTTGTTGTTGTTGTTATTCATTTAGTGTTCTACAAATTTTGAATTTACAACAAGTCAGGATTGACTTGGTTCTTAAAGTCACTTCTCTGGCACCTCTGTAAAGCCAGGATTATTTCTTTGTCTCAGAAATATAAGAAGTGCACGGTGTGTGTTAGGCCAACATGTTCCAGAGAGCTAGCTATCAGTAAGGTAAAGTGAATCTGGATCCAATCCTCAGACCCAGCCTGGGCTGCAGAGGGCAGGGACATGCTGTTCACTGCGGATTAGTGAGGGCAGCCACTGGGCAGAAAGAGAGGGGCCCCACTTAGCCACACTCCAAGACTGTGAGTTATGTTAACATGTATTCTTTCCGAACCCTGTCTGTCCTCCCACCAGTGACTGTCATGCCAGGTATTAGGCTATTACTCTTCAGTTCCAAACCCACATTTCTAAATGCAGCTTCCTGATGCTGGACCAGGACTCTGCAAACATATTTTTGCTTTGACATCTGGCTTCCCATCAGGCTCAGCCAAAAGGGGACAATGGAGGGAATCTGCAAGGCTGCAGTAGAGAGAAAGGACTTAGTTATTCCTTGTTTACTTCCTGTTTGCTTGTAGTTCTTGTCACTGTCACTCCAGAAATACTTCTTTATCCCACCAACAGCAGTTTTTCCATAGCAGCAGGTGATTGCCAAGAGGTCTGGGTCTCATGAGGATGCTCTTCTAAATTTTTAGGCTTTGTACTATTCTAAGGTCATCCCTTTATTCTCTAGTGCTGGTACATGTTTCCTGATAATTTAGAGGGTTTTTGTTTTGTTTCTCATCTGTTTATTACTTAGCAATTTTATGCCAAGTTAATTCTTTTTGATATTAAATTTTCTATCTTAGAATCTTTTTAAATCATTGGTGTGGTTTCTACCAACCAACTGGACCCTGACTAGTCCTGTCTCAGTGATCTGCATCTAGTTCCTATGTCACAGTGCTCCAGTTTGTTTGTTTTGCATCAAGTCTAGGGTTTTTACTTTTATCAGAAACATAACTAAGTAGGTTGGAAGTACACATCCACACATGTCCTCTTCTCATTACTTATGAAGAATTTAAAGGCGACAACTAACATGGGCATCAGCCCAGCCTTTTCCTTCTGGGCAGTTTCACAATTATTTTGTTTTTCTTCTCTCAAAGAATGCCTTGTTTGGCATTCTTACATTATCTACAGTATTTTTTGAGACTTTCCTGTGGTCTAGCTCAGAATGAGTTTGCATTAATATCCCAATATCTAAATTGCATACTAGCTTTATGCTTCTATTTCAATTTAGCTCATTATAATAGATATACCTGTCAACAGTTTATAGGCAACACAAAATGTTAGAAATCAAAATTATAGGTAAGCTAAAAAAACATGATTAACAAAAAATATTGCCATAAATAAGAGCTTTTCAACAAAAATATTACATGTAAAGAATTACCCTTCTTTCTAAATCAGAAGCACATATTGTATAGGAGACATTAAAAATTCCCAAATGTTCTAAAATTTCTTCATTCATGTATTACTGCAGCCACATACTTGCATAAAGTGTCTGTTATGTTCTTGGTGTTGCCCCAAGTCCTGGAAAGGTTTTAAAGAATGAATGAAGAAATGTGCCAAATGGGTGAGTGAGGCATGTGAAATGTTCCGAATTGCCCTGCATGGGACAAGTATTTGAGTAAGGGGGTTTCACCATTCTCAGCATGTGGGAAAAGAGAGAAGGAGGGTTCTGAGAAGACTAAATTGGGTCACAAAAGGTCTGTAGAAAGGGACAAGAAATGGACATTCAAAGAGGGGAAACAACGTGTACGAAGGTGTGGAGACATGGAAAAGGTGACAAACTGCATATTATTAAAGCAGAAGGTATAAGATTGAAGGTGTAGACTAGTGGGGGCAGGAGTTAAGGATAGAGAAGGAACCCTTGACAAGACGTGGGAGAGCTTTACGTCATCTTGCTTAGTAACTTGTGCTTTGTTCTTTAGGTGTAGGGACCCACTGAAGAGACTGCCATGAGGAGACATGCATCTTAGAGAGGCGCTACAGTTGCACTCTGGAGAATATCTTGAGGTGAGATACTGTAGAAATAAACTAATTAGGACACCATCTCCATAAGCCTTTGGGAAATCAACAGCCATCTCACTAATAACATAAGCTTCCTCCTTTCCTTCGTTTCATCTGTATCCTTTTATATTTTGTTCTAAATAAGTGAACTGGAGATTTTTGGACTGACAAGTGCAGGGGCTGTGATTCATGCATCTCTGCATGCCCAGTACCTAATATGATGCTTGCCACAGAGTAGGTCTTCAATAAATGTTGCCTAATGAATGAGTGAAAGGACCTGAATTAAGGCAGAAGCAGGGAAGGTAAAGAGAGAAGGGTGGATTGGGGGGGCTTTTACCAATTACCAGAAGAATTGCTTGGTTGTGGAGTGTGAGGAAAAGGAAGTAAACAGAATCACTCTAGAGTTTTGGGACAAGCTTGGTAATTGGACTAATGGTAATGGTATACAGAGACTAAAAAGAATAGGCAAAGAACGGAATTGGTGAGGTTTAGAAGAAAATAGTCTCACGTTAAATACTCAAGCATTTGTTATGCCCTTTAGCCATGCATACAGGTCTTAGGCTGATGAGGAGGAGTTTACCCTGAAAATAAAGCCAGGTTCACTCCCTGCTTCACTCCACACAAGGGAAAAGGTAATGAGACCCTTCCTGAGGTTTAGACCTAAGCCAACCTTGCCTCATAAAATTTTGGTGCCTAATATTTGTCTATCAAACTGTCACTGGATTATTGATAAATAATATTCTGAGATGTTGTTTATCATCTTTTTCTTCTCTTTGATTATTTGGGATATCAGTCATCTGTGCTAAAACCTCAACCAGCTCTGGAGTTTTACAAAATTTCCCTTTTCAAGAATATACAATGGAGAAAAGACAGTCTCTTCAATAAGTGGTGCTGGGAAAACTGAACAGTTACATGTAAAAGAATGAAATTAGAACACTCTCCAACACCATACACAAAAATAAACTTGAAATGAATCAAAGACCTAAATTGAAGGCCAGACATTATAAACTCTTAGAGGAAAACACAGGCCAAACACCCCTTGACATAAATTGCAGCAATATCTTTTTTGATCCACCTCCTAGAGTAATGAAAATTAAAACAAAAATAAACAAATGGAACCTAATTAAACTTAAAAGCTTCTCCACAGCAAAGGAAACCATAAACAAAATGAAAAGACAACCCACAGAACGGGAGAAAATATTTGCAAATGGAGCAACTGACAAGGGATTAATCTCTAAAATATACAAACAGCTCATGCAGCTCCATGTCAAAAAAACAAACAACCCAATAAAAAATGGGCAGAAGGTCTAAATAGACATTTCTCTAAAGAAGACATACAAATGGCCAAAGAGCACATGAAAAGATGCTCAACATCACTAATTATCAGAGAAATGCAAATCAAAACTACAATGAAGTATCACTTCATACTGGTCAGAATGGGCATCATCAAAAAGTCTACAAACAATAAATGCTGGAGAGGGTGTGGAGAAAAGGGAACCCTCCTACACTGTTGGTGGGGATGTAAACTGGTACAACCACTATGGAGAACAGTATGCAGTTTTCTTAAAAAACTAAACATAGAACTACCATATGATCCAGCAATCCGACCCCTGGGCATATATCCAGAGAAAACCATAATTCGAAAAAATACGTGCACCCTAATGTTCACTGCAGCACCATTTACAATAGCCAAGACATGGAAGCAACCTAAATGTCCATCGACAGATGAGTGGATAAAGGTGTGGTACATATATACAATGGAATATTACTCAGCCATAAAAAAGAATGAAATAATGCCATTTGCAGCAACATGGATGGACCTAGAGATGATCATACTAAGTGAAGTAAGTCAGACAAATACAAACATCATATGATATCATTCATATGTGGAATCTAATTTTTTTAAAACTATATACAAATGAAGTTATTTACAAAACAGAAACAGACTGACAGATATTGAAAACAAACATGGTTACCAAAGGGGAAATGTGCGGGGAGGGATAAATTAGGAGCTTGGGATGAACATACACACACTACTATATATAATATAGATAACGAACCAGGACCTACTGTGTAGCACCGGGAACTCTACTCAATATTCTGTGATAACGTATATGAGAAAAGAATCTAAAAAAAGAATATGTGTATATGTATAACTGAATCACGTTGCTGTACACCTGAAACTAACACAACATTGTAAATCAACTATACTCCAATAAAATTAAAATATAAAAAAATTTTGCCTTCTCAATTTCCTCATAAACATACTTGCTGCCACTTCTTACATTTAAGAACTGAGAGTAATTCTTTTTTTTTTTTTTTTTTTTTTTTTTTGCGGTTCGTGGGCCTCTCACTGTTGTGGCCTCTCCCGTTGCGGAGCACAGGCTCCGGAGCTCAGCGGCCATGGCTCACGGGCCCAGCCGCTCCGCGGCATGTGGGATCTTCCCGGACCGGGGCACGAACCTGTGTTCCCTGCATCGGCAGGCGGACCTGAGAGTAATTCTTAACTAGCTTTTCACATCTCAGCTGCAGAGTATTTTCTGCACTCTGAGATTTTACTGCTGCTGGGGGAGAACAAATACCAGTTACTTTAAAACAAAGAGTAAAAGACAGGACAACCGTCACCAGATGCATTAGGTTTCAAGATTACACAGATTTGAAGTTCAAATATTTAGTTTATAAAAATGAAACCATTTATTAACATAAAAGCATAATTAAAATACCTAGGTTTCTGAATCTAAATAACCAGCTGAACAAAATTTATAAAAATAATGCATCTCAGTTAAATAAACTAAATTATAATGAATTCAACCCTGTTAGAGTAGAAATGCCTAAAGTATAAACCAAAGAAACTATACTGTATATCTTTAAATCTCTTCCAATTGTAACTTGTTTTTTTTGTTTCTAATAATCTTGGCACTGTCAGTTACTGGTTCAAACTTCAGCTACAAAACATAGCAGAAACTAACTCCTAAGTATGGCAGTTTCTGCCATAGTAAGTATAATAACATGTTTCCTCTGGCTAATATGGATAATAAGTGTTCCATTTCATCCAAAATTTAGTTCCCCACTTAATTTTGGAGGTTTTTCTCCTCTGACTTGCCATATCAGCTATATTAATTTCTCTGAATATTACTTCTTCTCAATGTTAGTGTTCTCTAACCTTTTAATCATTTTTTTAATGGCTTTCTATCATTTAATATCAAAGATGTACCTTGTCATATATCTTCTCTGACTGTTTTCAGTCTCAGGGAAGACTCACTGTTATAAAATGGCCCATTATCCAATAAGAAATTTCTTTAAAATTCATTCTAACTCATACAAGCATTAATTTTAAAATTTGTATTTTTAATAAATTATAAAACATAAATAAAAATAGTTACACCATGTTAATAAAACCCTTTACCCTGTAGCATTATGTACTTTACACAGCGACCTCCCTCTTTGCCCCGATTTGTTTTTCTCACACAACCAAAGACACGAGGAGAGATGACCATGCTAGAATTTTTCAACTCAAGAAGTGATTTCCAAATCTCATGCACTCAGAAGATAAGTGTTGATGCTAGAGAGTTGAGGAGAATGTGACTGACACTGATGGGAATATAAACACTTAATATACAAGATTCCCCTGTACCATGCTGGTAGTCCCACCCTTGGATCTGGTTACAGGCTCTGGTGACTTGGGCCCTATGCTTTAGGGGACCTACATATTGTAAATACATGCTCACAAAAATGTGCTAAAGATACATAAGACCATATATCACTTAGAACTTGGTGCTCAAATCTGGCATAGCACAATCTATAATTCCAAACATTAATTCTTATAACTAACACTGTTCAGGAAAAAAAAAAGGCAACTCATCCAAATGCCATAAAGGTTTATGGGTCATGCTGCTGCCTACTTGGAGTGTAGAAGTGCTTAGGTTAAGAAGAAAAATCAAACTAATTAACCTCTTAAGTACCTCCTCTCAGACTGCACAAATGTAATAGATTTTTTGCTTAACAAAGTACTATTTCCCAGCATTGCCAAGCATCCTTTTTCTTGCATCATTTTGGGGTTTTCCAACTGGTGGTTCTGAATATTCTTGTAGTAGAATACTATTCCTAACAGTTACAAGGGAGGCTGAGAACCATTTTTCAATATGAAATAAATCATATACTCAAATATGTATATATGTGGGATAGAAGTAACAAGCATAAGCCTAATACTGATTTCTTCCATTGTCAATTACATGAGCATTGAACACTAGAATTGAAAATCTTGTTATTTGTATTTAAAAGTTAATAAGGTTTAACTGCTACTTCAAAAAGTTAAATAAAAAATCCCATTCTTACTGATATAATTTGATTAAAATTGCTTATAACAATTATTTTAATAAAAATTTTTAATACCATAGAAGAAGAAACCCTCAAAACCCTGAAAACAATTTTACTTTTTCAATCTTTTACTTTTACTTTACACTACTGCTGTAAACATATTTAAACTTTATACCTGTTGAATACATCTTATTTTTTATCCTTTGTATTACTGGTGTTATTAGAACATAAATTCTGTGAAAATCCTGATTTTAACAACAAAATCAATCACTTTGTTGAAATTAAAGATAAATAAATTTACTAAAATAAAGACGTACTAATTTATTAATTTTATTTTTACTTACCCAAGCGTTGCCATCCAAAACACCCAGATATGTCCCAATGGTAATTAAGTTCATCACTTTTAATATTTTAATGCCAAATTATAGGTATTTGAATAAGCATAACTTTACTCCTTTTTAAATATCTTGTCATTTTGAAGCGTTTCTGTCGTTGTCATTGAGGTAGCAGTATAAGATCTGTTATATTTAACAGATTGCTTTGTAACTTTTAAATATTCGGACTTAGGTTTTGCAAGCCTCTGTTGGTACTCCTGCCTGGGCTCTAGGAAAGTTTGAGAGGAGCTCACATGCCATGCCATTGTCTGATGAAGACCTGTAGAACTTCCCCAGTCTGGGACCTGGGGACACAGTATGAAGTAATCTCTTAGGGCTAAGCTTGGTCATTCTGCTTGGATGTCAAAAACACAGAATTTTAGAAATGGGGGAGACTTCAGTGATCATCGAACCCTTCTCTTCATGGGTGAGATCACTGAGACCAAGGAGAGTCAGGTGACTTCCTTGAGCCCAAACCTGGTTCTGGAAAAGGAGGCAAACCTTTTCCTCCAATGCATCACCTTATATTTTCTGAAGGCCTATCTAGGAGACGTTTCTTCACAGATGTTTTGATTCTCTTAATAATACTAATTTAACCGTGGAATCATAGCCAGTTAGCTATGGAAAAGAGGGAGGAAGGAAAGAAAGGAGGGAGGGAGGGAAAGATGGAAGCAAAAGAGGAAAACAGAGCAGAGCCAATAAATAAATACCTTCACTTTTTGGAAATGTGACATGGTCTTGCTACAGGGAAAAGAGAAAAAAAAAAAAAAAAAGAAAGAAACCTCCTCCCCGGGACCCTCAGTGACATTGAGTCAATGTTCAGAGATAGAACATTAATTTAGCAGCAGCTTAGATGCTTTGCCTTCATTTCCATCTGCATGTTGCAGATTTATTTTTTTTAATACAACACAGAAAAAAAAGTGCAACTTCTGAAGCAAATTGAGATCTTGCAATCCAAAGCAAATCATGTTACTTATGCATCAACCAATCTGAAACTGTCCTTCAGAAAATTAGAAATAACATACTTTCATTTAAAAAAAATATTTACTTGTACATTAGGTATTTATGGAGTTACTGTGAGATATTATGCCTTCCATCTCCCTCACTCCTGCTGTCAAATTGACATAAATTTCTTTCCTTAAGTCGTCAAAAGATTGAATGTAAATGAATGGAGAGGAAAGCAGCCAAGATCTGAATCTCAGCCTTAAATGCTACCGGACCCCAGCTTCCAACCTGTTATGATTAGTAGTGGTACAGGAAACAGCCTGTCATAAAGACTCTTCCCCTCCTCCTTAATGATGCTGTATATTCCTTCATAAGAAACAAAATCAAGCCACAAATGCAAATATACTAAGGTAATCATGTTAAGTGCTTGCTTAAAAATAAGGGTGGTTTCTTATTTGCTATAAGGCAGGGTCTCAACTCCTTAGAATATCTATCTTGGGTCTGAAATTTCTGATCCAAACCTAACTTTCTGGCCTCTGTTCCAGCCATTTGACCTACAAACCCTAACTCTCTGCCACACACCTAGTCATCATTACACCAAAATGAAGATTTCACCCTCTGTACCTTTGCCCATGCTGTTTCATTATCCCAAAGGACCCTCCTGAGTGGAATGCATCTGGTAAAATCCTTTAAGCTTCAGATCTGTTTTTTGTTTTCCCTGTAGCTTTCCATGACTCTTAAGGTACAAATTCCTTCTTCATCTGTAATTTCCTGACTCTATACAATTCTGTCTTGCAGCATTTATGTTGAAGTTTAACTGTTTATGGATCTCCCTTCCCTGCTAGACTTTGAGTTCCTGAGGGATAGAGTAGGACAATGCTTTATTCATTTTTGTGTGCCCAGCAACTAGTAGGGCACCTGCCACATGTAGACCCAATAACTGTTTGTGAAATTGAATCAACTCTTCCAGGGGGCCTACTGGCTTCATATTACACCAAGGTAGGCATTACTAATATAAATCTTTCCTGAGGGCAGAGTGTTTTGGTTTTGTTTCTCTTTTAGGGGAGAGTGTAGAGAATGCTTGAGGGAACCCAGGGTGAGAAAAATATACAACATATTTTATGACACTTTCTCTCAATATATATTTTAAGTTTTAGCGTGTAATTAATTATACAATGCAGAGGAAAACATCTTTTATTTTAATTTCGATGTTGCTGTAGCACTTGGCCAGCAGAGGGAGAAAATACAATGTGAAATACAAGCAGCAATGCTTAGCTCTCTGCTTTACAAATGATGTAATCTCATATTTTAAAAAAAATTCAGAGTATATATGACTTTGATCCAAGAATAGGTTAGCTGCCCGGATAATCTCTACCAACTCTCCAAATTTAAAGTCTTACCCTTATTTTTCTCTAGGTTTAAAGAACTCAGCAGCGTATTTTAGTTGAGAGCCAGTAAGCTCTCATCTGAAATTAATGGAAAATTATGCCTTTCGGAGAGAGCTTCAATTTCCAGACATTCACTCCTTCTCTCACTGCACACTAATGAAATGAACTAGAATATTTAGGCAGTAGGTGTTCTGTTGCATGAGTTTGAGGGCAGTTAGCCAAGATCTGATGGTGTTAGGTGCAATTCCTCCCCTACAGCAAGAGACATGCTTAGAAGACCTGTTGGGGGGTGGGGGGGGAGGTGTGGGTAGTGTATGATTGCCCCTGGTGTGCCAGGAATGAAACATATACATTTTCCAAACGGTCAAATTAATACTATGTGTGGCTAATGAAAGCATAATATATAAAATGCATATTAGCAAAATAGGTAAAGTTAGGATGATTATTCACATCAAAACCTGATTCTTTCAGTAAAATATAATTCATAGCTCTCATTAGTTCGTGTCAAATAAAATTAGATCTTTGAAACAATAAGATGCATAAAGTTTTCACACCCATTGCAAACATCGACTGTTTAGGTAATACAGCTTGTAATGAAAACAAACAAAGCTGAGTGAGTATCAGCATCAGTTACAGATAGTTTGGGATAAATATAATGTACCATCCTCCTTCCTGAAATAGTAGAGACTGTAGCATCATTTTCTTCATACTCTCTCTGGCCATATCCTTTTTTTTGCTTGGCTTCTCCTCCTCCCTTTGCCATGAACCTACTTCTGTTCTTAAATTAACTATTTCAGTGAATATCAACACTATCCAGCCAACTATCTGAACCCCAAATTTAGACTTCGTCCATAACACCTTCTTTTCCTTTACTCCCACATCCAAATATTCAGAAAGTACTATTGATTTCTTACCACCTCCTATGTTTCAAACTGATACAGTCCTCACAAACACCATTGCCACTGATTTAGCTCAAACCACATCCATTCCTTCCCTCTGTTAGTTCATCACCTCATCTTACTAGAGTCCCGCTTTCCTAGAATATTCTACACTGTATCTAGATGATTAAAATTTTTTGAGATAATTATGGATTCACATGTAATTATAAGAAATAATACAAAGAGGTCCTGTGTATATTTTATTCAATTTCTCCCAGTGGTAGTATCTCCCATCGTAATTCCCATAGTACAATATCTCAACCAGAATATTGGCAGTACATTTCTATCACCACAATACTTCCTCCTGTTACCCTTTTATAACCACACCAACTTCACTTTTCCTTCCCATATCCCTAATCTGTTTCTACAATTTTGTCATTTCAAGAATATTATGTAAATTGAATCATATAGGAATCTTTTGGGATTATTTTTAATTCTGCATAATTCTATGGATTGTTGGGTATATTAATAGTATGTTCCTTTTGTTGTCAAGTAGTAGTATTCCATGGTATGGAGGTGCTACAATCATTTAGTCACCTACTGAAGGACATCTGGGTAGTTTCCAGTTAGTGGTTACTGTCAATAAAAATGCCATAAAAATGTATGTATAGGTTTTTGTGTGAGCCTAAGTTTTTATATTTCTGGTATAAATGTTCAGGAGTGCAATTGCTATGTCATATAGTAGGTGCTTGTCTACTTTCAAAGAAAATGCCAATCTTTTCCAGAATGGCTCTGCCGTTCTACATTCCCACCAGCAATGTGTAAGCGATACAGTTTCTTTGCATCCTCACCAGCATTTAATGTTGTCATTATTTTTTATTTTAGTCATTTTGATAGATATGTAGTGATAGCGCACTGTGGTTTTAATTTGCATTTCCCTAATGGCTAATGATGTTGAACATCTATTCATGTGCTTATTTGCCATCTGTATTTTCTCTTCAGTGAAATGTCTGTTCATTTGTTTTGCCCATATTCCAATTAGACTATTCATCTACTGTTGAGTCTATATATTCTAGATACTAGTCCTTTTTTGGGTATGAGGTTTGCAAGTACATTTTCCCACTCTGTATCTTGCCTTTTCATTTTTCTAACAGGGTCTTTCACAGAGCAAAACTTTTAAATTTTGATGAAATCTGATTTACCAATTTTTCCTTTTATGGAACATGTTTGTGGTAGAACTCTAAGAATTTCTGCCTACTTTTTGATCACAAAGATTTTCTGATAAATATACAACATAAAGCTATACAGTTATGTCCGTGATCCATTCTGAGTTAATTTTTGTATAAGGTGTGGGACTCAGGTCAAGGTTCATTTTTTTGATTATAGATGTCTAATTGCTCCAATATCATTTCTTGAAAATGGTATTTTTCCTCCATTGAATTGCATGTGCATTTTTGTCAAAGGCTGCTTGTGTGTATTTATATGAATCTATTTGTGGGTTATCTAGTTTGTTGCACTGATTCCCGTGTCTAACCCTTAGCCAATGCTACACAATCTTGATTACTGTAGCTATATAAGAAGTTTGGCATTTTCTTAAAAACAATGGCCATTAATAGGACTAGAAGGATGATATGGAGTGAGCTGAAGGAAAGTGCAAAAAGTTTGGCCCTATGAAAGCAAGTGAGACCAAACAATATGACTTGAGGACACTGAGATAGAAGGATGTGAATGACAAGTCCAGATGGAGGAGTCTATAAGAAGGGCAGCTCCGAGAAGCAGACTTCAGGAGACAACCACAAGGATAGAGAGGGTTTAGGGTAGACATATCCTGTGAGAGAGTCCATAGGACTGTCACTCACTTAAATTCCAGGCTTTTTTACCTAGTCCACTCATTTTAAGTAAACACAGTCCCTATACTAGGGTGCCCTGGGACATACAAAAAGTTGTCTTGAGCACAGAACCTTGGTCTCAAACATGAGTCCAGACAATTACCATTCACTGGAACTCTCTTCTGACTGGCCTGATTCTCTAGCCTGTTTTTAGCTTCTAGTATATACCTCCAGCCACTGCTTACCTACTCCTTATCCATCCTCTGTCCTACTTCCTTATTTCCCCACCTTTTGGACCAGAATCTCAATAAATATTAGCTATTGTAATCATTAATGTCTTTCATAACACACACACACACACACACACACAATCCTTTGCTCTACATATACAAATTTTAAATTTTATGTAAGAGACCCTTCTGTCTCAGAAGGTCTGAGATTGACAGATTGACTAATCCATCACTTGCATGATTTCTCACTTGGAAGAAGGGGACGAATCCAGCCACATTCAAAGATAAAAATGTCAATCTGGATTCAAGGATAAACATGGTATGTCCAAACATAAAATAATTTTAGATGTCTGGTTACCAAGAAAGTTAAAAGAAATAGCTCCATTTTGGACTGACAGTGGACATTTAAGCTGGTTGAGCAAAGATTGGCAATGACCAAGGTGAAAAGGTGTCCCTTGTACTTGGGACAAAGACAAAGGTGAAAAGATTAATATTTCAGTTATTCACAACCCATTTTTACACCTTTTGCCATATCTATTGCCACTTGCTATACTGTTTGCTTTTTCCTTTAAATCGACTCACTCTCTAACTTAAATTTATTCATAAAGTAATTTTATATCACTCCCATCAATGAAATTCCAGTAATTTCTCATAAGTGTCTAACCATTCGAATTGTAAATGTTCGTTTCTGTATGTCTTAAAATTATCTTCTGTAACAGTAGGGGTTCCCATATCAAAAATAGCATGTGAGGCTTCCCTGGTGGCACAGTGGTGAAGAATCCACCTGCCAATGGAGGGGACACAGGTTCGAGCCCTGGTCTGGGAAGATCCCACATGCCGCAGAGCAAGTAAGCCCGTGCACCACAACTACTGAGCCTGCACTCTAGAGCCCGCAAGCCACAACTACGGAGTCCGCGTGCCACAACTACTGAAGCCCGCACGCCTACAGCCCGTGCTCTGCAACAAGAGAAGCCACTGGGGCTTCCCTGGTGGCGCAGTGGTTGAGAGTCCGCCTGCCGATGCAGGGGACACGGGTTCGTGCCCCGGTCCGGGAGGATCCCACATGCCATGGAGCGGCTGGGCCCGTGAGCCATGGCCGCTGAGCCTGCGCGTCCGGAGCCTGTGCTCCGCAACGGGAGAGGCCACAACAGTGAGAGGCCTGCGTACTGCAAAAAAAAAAAAACACACACACAAAAAAAGAGAAGCCACTGCAATGAGAGGCCAGAGTGCCACAACAAAGAGAAGCCCCAGCTCGCCGCAACTAGAGAAAAACCCACGCGCAGCAATGAAGACGCAACACAGCCAAAAATAAAATAAAATAAATAAAATAAAATAAATAAAATTTTAAAAATAGCATGTGTATCACACAGTTATCTGCCTCCACTTTATAACTAGCTAACTGATTAATGACAGACTAAGTATTGGGAATTATCATACCTATACTGTGTATGATTTGTCCCAGTGGGTCGCCTTGCCATGAAGAAAAATACTTTATGTAACTTGAAATAACTCATTCTCTGACTTAAACTGTACAGAAAAGATAACTCCACAACATCTTTTTATGAGCTGCCCTGAAGACGGAGTTTGCCACATAACAATGTTGATATCACTTAATCTAGAATATTATCATGACCTATATTTCTGTAATACAGTGTTTACCTTGCTCCTATATTTTAATGTAAATAGCAGGGGGAGGGTGACAAAAGATAAGAGGCAAAGAATCAATAAATATTATATGGGATCAGTGAAATTTAACATGACAAATTTAACTTGACTGAGGCTGAAACAATATGGAACTGGCTGTTTCAGGATAGTGAATGAAGCATTACAAGGACTAAAATAAGGTCAGGGGCGCAGGTACAGAGAAAGAAGGTTAAAGTCTTAGAAATGGAGGAGGAAAAGAAGGACATGTCTCAGATCTTACAAGGCATTAGAGGACATGTTAGAGATTTCAGTCACTGTTCTCAGGACAAGAGAAACAGACCGGCTTTTAACTCAACCAGAAAACTTAATTATAGTACAGCCTGGTGATAATCCAGTTGTTTTCAAATCAGATCCCAATGACCAATTATTCTACCTATAAATATTTTCCATCACCCATTCAAAAGGAAAACTTCTTTAAAATATTGATGTCTGCCTACATCAGTAACTGTGGCTATGTTGTATATGTTTACTTCTGAGCTCTTGAATGTACATTTAAATCAGAATTTGAAAAACGTCTTAAATGAACATTATGAGCAACAGGTGTTTTGGACTAGCTTACCCTTATGGACATCCTTTGAGACAAATAAATAGCCTATATTTAAAGAACCAGTTGGTTTGAAGATTCTTTAAGGTCCTGTTTAGCCTGAGTATTCTTAAATGTTGCTCCTGACTTGTGGGGTAGAGAATGAAAATGTTTTATTTAGCTGTGTGGTGTTGTGTGACAGGCCAGTTCATTTTCAACTTCTGATTGAAATGATTATAATATGAAGCTAATATTTAGCAAGGAAGCATCTTTCCTTCCATCACTCTACTTGGCCACATATTTCCCACTCTCAGTGCTTGATACACTTGTGAATCCTTAGGAACTCTAGAGTGAATTGACATGGGATCTATCATGCAACTTTGAAAAGTTAGCTAATCTAAAATATTCTTAGGAACATTTGTCTATGGTACTTGTCAGCAACTTTTCAGAGGCCTAATATAGATTCAGTATTTCAAAATCCTTCAAGTATTGTTCTCACTTCAGCTAAAGCCAGGTAGATTTTTGATAAAATGGCTAGCAGGCATTTTGGGAGGATAATAATCAGGTAACAAAAGTAAACCAAAAGTTGCTACCCAATCTCCTCAGAAAGAAAAAAGAGAAGCTAGAATTTGATTTCAAAAAGGTCAAAGTCTCCAAAGGAATGTCCTTAAAAATTCTGCATTGTCTATTTTTCTGCTTCCAGTGACATTACTGCTTTTTATAACTTGCTATTTCATCCCAGCTTATATTTGAGTGGGACTGGAATCAGCATAAAGAGATAACAAAGGTGAAAATGTATCATGTCTTTCTTCTTTCCTTTTGTATAACATGGAGCTACTCTTTAGCCCTTTCTCCAATCTGAGAAAAATACAGGTCCTAGACATTTCAAAGGTTAGGAATTTAATGGACGAGAGATAAATATATTTTGGAGCTCCTGCAGCTGGATATTACCCTGTGGGTGATCTCATAAGTCTGTGCGTTGATGACAGATACTTAGAAGTATGAAATCAAGCTTGCCGAGAATATCTGTTCACACTTGTCATTAGGAAGAGGGTTACTTCCCAGACTCTCTTGGATGGAAGTGCACCTCTCCCCACCATAATATCTGAATAGCCTAAGTAATTCCTAAAAAATAGCAATACAATTCAAAAGGAGCAGGGTCAGGGTTATGAAGAGTAAATGCACCGCAAACCACACTATTTGTACTTAGAGTATTAAAACTTCCTTGTAGATAGAGCAACGTGTAATATATACCTTCCATCATCAGAACTTCATTCATATTCATGCATTCATATGTCACTTCTCAAAATGTATCTAAGTTCATCATCTCACATGAGTTTTATGATTTTTTTAAGGTCCCCACATTCAGACAAGCCCAAATCATAGAAGGAGAGTCTGATGAGAAGTTAAAATTCCCTAGGAATCAGTGTCCCTTATTTAATTTCACAGGAAGCCAAAAGCCTATAATTGACTTTCAAATCTGCTTGGGGACATGGCCCTCAAAGTCTCAAGATAATGCCTTGCTGGAAATCTGTGGCTACTATTATAGGTCACAAGCTAAACCTTTAAAGCCCATAATAAAGCACCTCAACTGTGGGGTAGATAAACTAAACCTGACAGATTGCAGGGCACCGTTACATTCTAGCATTCCTTGGAGCAACTTGTCCACTGTGCACTCTCTTTGAGCTCACTGGGACCTAAATAGAATGGCTCAAATGGCTGGATATGTCTGGGACAGCTCTCCTTAGGTAATATATCTCTGGGGTTTTGCTCCTGGCTGTGGTTTGGGTTCCTTGATTCTTCTCCACGTTGCAGCCCCTAAGGCTAAAACAACTTCTTTCACTTGTCTGGTACCCGGGATGAGATGATTACAATAGCTGATTCTGGCCAGGCTCTTTTTTCCTGTCCTCTTGGCCTCCCCAAGTCGTTAACTTTGGCTTCTTCACAGAATGGTCGTCTCAGAGTAACTTCCTACAAAGCAGCTGGTTTCCCCCAGAGTGACTGGAATAAGGCCGGGCAGAAGCTTCTGAGCTTTTTATAAAGCCTCAGAAATATGAGAACACTACTTCCGCTGCATTAGATTGGTCAAGTAAGTCACCCAGATCTAAGGAGAGGGGAATTAGACTCCACCTTACAATGGAGAGATTTGCAAAGAATTTGTAGCATCTTTAATATAATATCTTATAAATAAAAAGACATTCACAATGAGGAGACATATACATTTAATTCTCTTCCTCTCTTATGTACTTTGGAAAAGCCACTTAATTTTTCTATGCTTCTGTTTTTTTCATCTGCAAAGTGCTAAGGATGATTCCTGCCCCTTTCTACCTACCAGAAATAGAGACAAACTACAAAAGGTGAAAAATACGGCAGTGCATTAAGCTATTTAAAGAAAAATATTTTAAATAAAAAATAGCATAGGAGTTAATATCATTACCTTTGAAGTAGGACAGAACTAAATTTAACATAACTCTGCCACTTATTGTTATAAGGCCATAGACAAAGTACCCAATATCACTGAGCCTTAGTTTCCTCACTTCTAAAATAGGGAAGGATTTGGATAAAGAAGATGTGGCACATATATACAATGGAATATAATTGACTTTCAATGGAACTCAGCCATAAAAAGAAACGAAACTGAGCTATTTGTAATGAGGTGGATAGACCTAGAGTCTGTCATACAGAGTGAAGTAAGTCAGAAAGAGAAAGACAAATACCGTATGCTAACACATATATATGGAATTTAAGAAAAATAAAATGTCATGAAGAACCTAGGGGTAAAACAGGAATAAAGACACAGACCTACTTGAGAATGGACTTGAGGACATGGGGAGGGGGAAGGGTAAGCTGTGACAAAGCGAGAGAGTGGCATGGACATATATACAGTACCAAACGTAAGGTAGATAGCTAGTGGGAAGCAGCCGCATAGCACAGGGAGATCAGCTCGGTGCTTGGTGACCGCCTGGAGGGGTGGGATAGGGAGGGTGGGAGGGAGGAAGACGCAAGAGGGAAGGGATGTGGGAACAGATGTATATGTATGACTGATTCACTTTGTTATAAAGCAGAAACTAATAAAAAAAATAGGGAAGGATATATAAGTCAAATCATTCTGCTGTATACCTTAAACTTATACAGTGCTGTATGTCAATTATGTCTCAATAAAACAAGAAGGAAAATAAAACAGAAAAGGATGACAGAGTGAACCGCATAGTATATAATACTTAGCATGCTTAACACAATTCCCATTGCACAGCAAACACACAATAGATGAAAGCATATAAGTAGTATATGTTCTTCCTACCAAATGTGAATTCACGAGGTGAATGTTTGATAGAGATTGCAGGATCAACCTTAGATAAACTGATAATGACCAGACTCTATTCAATATCCTGGAGATGTCACTTTTGCAAAGGCAATGTGCTAGAAGGGATTTTTTTTTTTTCCTTCTCTTTATTTTTCCAATCACACTTCATGTTACTGAGAGCCGCCAGTAGGGAGGCACAATGTAATTAAAAGATTGATCTTCTGGAAACAATGCTTAATAACAGGCATCAAGCAGTGAGAGTAATTCTGCATTTTCAAACACTGTCCTCAAGTTAATTTAACCCGAACTGTTTGTGAACCACGTAGAAAGTCTGGGATCAATAGATCCAGGCTGAAATCAATGGACCAGACAGGAGAGGTGAGAAACTCCAGCTGGCTAGTTCATTCAGATCAGTGGAGCCTTGTGAAAGAAGCACTTGGTGGAATATCCATTTTATATGCTAACAGCTCAGATAGGCAGGGCAGTTTTTTGTACTTTGCCTGTTCCCTAAAGGAAAAATCAATCTTTATGCATATATGTATGTATATGTGCTTGCGGATATATAAAAAACATTTTGTGTATTAAAAAGTCAAAAAAAGGAAAGTGGTTCTGAGAAACTTCTTCCTTCTTATACTTCAAAACCCACCCTCTGAAACATCCAACAAACAGAAAACAAAGAGACCTTGAATAACCATCTACTACACTTGTTCTCAAATTTTCTTCACCTAAGGATCCCTGGGATGTCACATTTTCATTACTATCATGTTGATGTGTTTATCTTATAACCTTTACGTGTGCTTCTTGACCAGCTCTTCCATACATTTGATTTGCTTCCAACACAGTTTCTCTTCTTTTCTGTCAGTCTCTAATAGTTGAGTATTTTTTGGCAGAAACTATTTCAGCTCAACATTCACTGAGAACCAAGCATGAGCAAAGGCTGCCACAAAATGCTATTCATTATATTTGCTTTTGTATCCCAATATTATATAGCCTCTTAGGTATTTACTCTCCTCTTCCTCAATGAAAATTTGCCCTAAACACACAGTTAGATTTACTTTTAGACTACTGATTGTTACCTATAACACAAACATCAGTATGTCAAAGGAATGGAAAAAAAAAAAGAAAAAAAGAAAAACAACAGAGGTCAAAAGAATTTCCTGAGTGTTCATATGATTCAGTTTCAGGAAATGTGAAAATTTTCATTTCTGAAAATCATTCAAGCCCATAATAGCCTGTGCAGAAATTAAGCAAAAAACACCTAACACAAAGGTTTCAGTGATTTTTGCTAGGTCATCCAAGTTGTGTGAAAATAAATAGTACTGTATGTAATACTTTAGTTTCAAAAATAGCACAATCTGTGCTTCCTGAACACTTAAAAAAAAAATCTTGATCATGGGAGTGGGTGTGGGTTTCTTTCGTGCTCATTTTGCATCCAAATAGATCTCAGCAGAGTATAAGCATTTATTTTTCATGTGGGATATATCATATACATTAGAACATATCTAGTCTACCCAATAATTTATTTCATGGAAATGTATATACGTCACCTTAACTTCCAACTGGCAGCTCAGAAATGTGTGAGGAATCTGAGCCAAGCTTAGAGGTTGGGACCAGAGAGCAACTTCATAGAATGATCTTACAGAAGCTCACCATTTGCAAGCACAGCCATAAAGAAGGCTACCGGAAAAATAGTTAAATTTCACTTTTCTGATTTAAGTATTGGAAAACAAAAACAAATTAGGTTTTCGACTGTTACATTTTTGATTAAGAATAAAATATACAAGAGAAAACTATCTAGGGACAGAATGAACTCTTCTTCGAGGAATGAAATGGGATGTTGAGTAATTATACAATTTCACAATAACAATTTAACCACTGAGAATATTAAAATTAATGTTTATTAAATGTCTACTTCACTGAACCTAGCAGACCATATGAGAAACACGGGGCACACACTCTAAAACTTCCCAAAATAAACATCAGCAAACAAAACACACAAGATGATTGTTATATGGTTAAAGGGTTCTATTAACTTGGTATTTCTATCTTTCTCTTTGTCCCTGTAGAATATCCTAAATGCTTGTCACCTTATTATTCACAAAATATGATAAAATCTAAACCAAATGAATGATTTTGACTATCTTGGACAAAGTGTGAGAAGTAAAAAACTAAGTGGAAAAGGTTCTCATTTTCTAAGGTAAAATTCTTAAAACTACTAATTTGTATTGCTGTTATGGTACAAAATGTTTCATATTTTGTAACTTTGAATATGCCTGACTTTAAAGGAATCTAGTATATGAAAAGCTGGGTAGTTATTAGTTTCACAAAATGATTTCCCATAAGATGCCTCTAAATAGCATATCCTCCTAATGCATTTAAAATTGTATTACCTCTATAAAATTTAATTCACAAACAGTATTCCAAAAAAGTATTTAAAAGGTATAACTATTTTTAAAAAGTATATCTATTTTTTAAAGTATATCTATTTTCTCAATAATACTTTACATTTGTAGAACTCATTACAGCCTAATTATTTGAAACTAATTTCATTTTGTATATTTGATACTTATAAAAACACTTAAATTTGTCTGGGAAATTATTATTTGTTACCCATTTCAAAGTAAGGGAATCCAGGTGCAGAGAAGTAGATTTGCCCAAAGTCAGTCAGTCACTAAAAGCCAGAGCCAGTGCCACAAACCAGGTCTTCTACGTTTAGACTTTTGCTTCCTTCTATCTGTCACAATAATACAAACCTCAAAATTTCACAAGGCCCTCTTTCTAGTAATAACCCTTTTCTACTCCACCCATGATATTCCAACCAAATCATTATTTTTACGGTGCCATTTAAAAAAGTTAAAACTAAGTCAAGAGCCAAAGTGTTTATTTCATCACGTTAGTATGGCCCAAGTTTTAAGTGCTCACAGTGTTTTCTTGTTCCCCTCTGTTGTCTCTTCTTTCAGATGTCACATTTCAACCTGGGTTACACATCTCCCTACTGGACTTCCATCCTGGAATACTAAGTCAAGTAACAGCATTTAGCTACCTGTTTGATTCTGGAGAATTAAAGAAATTTTATATTTGGCTCTCTGGATTCTTGGTCCACTTTGCCCATTTGAAATACTAATGTTCATTTCATTCCAGACAAGATATGTGAATTACACTTCTACTCTTTACCAAAGTACAATGTGTGATTTTTCTGACAAGTGTAGGGAGAAAAGCTGCCTATGATTGTCCAATCACTTTTTGGGAAGGGAATGATCTATCTCAACAGCCTTAATATAGCACTTTGTACTTTTAAAGAAATTACAAATACATTATTCCATTTGATCCTCAGAAAAACCCTCTGAGATAGACTGGACACTTTAAAGACAAAAGAAATAGGCTCAAAGAGATTTTCTAACAAAGGTGGTTAGTTAGTGGCAAAATTACATCTCCAGGTGCTTAGAGTGTATTCTTTCCGCCACAGTGAAGGCTTAGCTGAAACAGTTGAAAGGAAAATTTTGTAAGGCTTCCACACATCATTTTTTAAAGTTTGTTGGTTTCTTATTACTTAAGAATTTTTTTAACTACTCACTTCAGGTAAGTTAGAAAACCTTGAAAATATAAAAAAGATGAAATTTACCAATAATATCAATACCTGCAGGAAAACTTCTTTCCTGATTATGTTCTTATATATTTATATAGTTGACATCATGCCAAGATTATAGTTTAATTTCTTATAGTATCAATTTCTAGTTATATCAGTAACATGTTTGTGTGCTTTCAATGTTTTTCAGAAATTTTAAAAGATGATAGATAATATTTTATAATCCTGATATATCATCATAACTGTTACCATATACTATTATCAATCATGCTTTTCCTAATTTTTCACATCATTGATAATAATGTAATAAACAACCTTGGAATTACATCTATGATTAAAAATTAGAATTACTAATGGTAGGATATGAATGTTTTTAATATCATTGCTACAAACTCAAATATTTTCCTAGAGATTTGTATCAATTTAACACTTCTAACAATGTAGATGAATACGCAGTATTAAAATATATAGTCTAATTTAATATTTGCCAATTCGATCAACGTGTTAACTAGTATTGGTTTGCATTCCTTTGATTATTAGTGCTTTTGTTTCCAGCCTTAGGAGGACATTTCTGGTTCTTTTCCCTCCATCATATTTTAAGTATACTTTTCTTCCTTAAATCTCCTATTTTTGCAGGTCACTCATTCTCCCCTACTGTGTCCAGAGTTCAGTGAGTTTTCAGCCTTATGCAGTTGGAAAAAACTTCCAAGAGAAGTTACCAGATCATAATTAGCCAGGTAGTTCTCCAGTGTTCTCTTCTTCTTGGATGACAGTTATTTTTCCAATTTACCCCATGAAGAATCAATGCTTTAATTTCCCAGATTTTGAAGAGAATAATTCACTATCAGGAAGACTTACAAGTCAAAATGTTGTTGACTTACTTCAATTCTATCTCTTCTTCCTCATAATTGGAGAAATTCTCACTCTTCCTGGCTAAGTCACTAGGGAAAAATAAAATTAACTGCCTAAGCACTACTTTGCTTTCAATTGTTTTAGAGCATTATATCAATAAAAACAATGCCATATTTTATAGATCCTCTGGAACTTGCTCCTTCACTTAACAAAATACCTCATCTATGTAGATGAATGCATTTGTAGTCCCTTCATTTTCACTGCTGTATTCTGTTGCATAAAAACACAGGTTATTTATTGATTCGTCTGAACATGAATACTTGAGCTCTTTTCAGTTCTTTGTCACTAATTCTAATTCTATGACCATTCTTGTATGTGCTTCCTGGTGCATATTTGCAAACATTTCCCCAGGGTAAAAAAATAGTTGAATTATCAGGTTATAGTAGGTCACTCTTGAGAAGAAACATAAAACCAGCTTAAAATAATTATATTCTTATTCATAGAACTAGGTACTCACAGCTTTCTTGGTTGCTCTATTTAAGGCACGATGACAAGAAATCCTTTTTCAAAAGCCTTGGGGTTTTTTTTAAAAAAGAAAAACAATAACAAACAAACAAGCTACCTAGGTTTAAACTAGTTCTCATTTCCTTTGGATTTTGTTTCAAAATTGCATTTCATGTCATCAGAGCCTAACTGTAATGTATGTGTTCTGGACCATGGCATTAAAACATACCTCCAGATACCTTCTTAGCATAGGAGAACTGGAGAAACCCACTCTGCAGTAACCAGACCATGCATGGGACTTCTGAGGCAGGGAGAGTCTTGTGGATTCATCATTGATTAAAAACATTTATTGAACATTTTCATGGTGTCAGAACTTGGACTGAGGAAGCTGAATGAAGTAAGATGAATGAAACTGGGAAAGGTGAAGATCCAGAAGGGGATACAAACACCAGGTATCAGAAAATGGAATCAAGGAAAGGAGTGAACCATTTGAGAAAGGGTTGCTCAGGGATTAATGACCAAATGAAGGCTTGAGGACAGGTGAGTTTCCAAATAGCACAGGCAGAATGGTAATACTGTTAGTCAATAGACCGCCCTGGCAAAGATCTAGAGCAACTTTCTATTAAGGCAAAGCAGACAAATAAAGGGAAGCCCACTCGAAAGGCAACTTAGAGAACACGAGGAGATCATGTGTGTGATTGTAAAAAAAATTGTGAATTTTGTTACACTCAGGTCTCATGAGTGTAACAAAATGGAGAAAATTTTATTCACATAAGCGTTTCAAGGAGAATACTGTATTTACTTGAAAGACCAGCAGTGATATGTTCTTAGGAAAAAAGCTCAGAGGCTAAAGGCATCAATAACGGCCAAGATTTTAGAGAAAGGAGTGAATCTAATTCTACCTAAGACCAAAAAAAAACGAGAAGGAAAAAACTAAAATAAATTGAGAGAAGGACTTATGTAAGGAAGGAGGGGGAACAATGTGCAGGACTCAGTTAAAAATTCTTTCCACAACTCCTTCTATAAACCTTCAGCAAAATTATTCTCATGGAGTGTAGATGTGAGGAGAGTTTTCAATCAAATCCAGTAAAGGGTCAAGTTTTAAATTTGGGTGGAGGCAGAGTAGAACCAAGAAAGGATAAAAATACGTGGAAGCTGGAAATGGATGTAACCAGAGAAAATAAGCACTAGGGATCTTTAATCTACCTTGGGAATAACTGTGGTCTATTGCCAACTGCAGAACTGTAGGTAAATTAGTTCACTTATATCTACAAGGAGTCAGGAGCCCTTAGCTAACACCTGGTTTGCACAGGGAAACTACAAGAACTGCAAAACTATATGGAAGACTGAAGTGCCAAGATTAATACAGCACCTTCAGCAAGACTGATCTCAGATTGCTCTGATGAGCCAGCTACATCTAGTTTCTCACGTACTTTGTGCTTGGACATAAAAACTGCTCCAGAGCCAGAAGTTGGTTTGAGCTCATTAGGGCAGAATGGAGGGGTTCAACATGTTTAGATTAAATTTCCACCAAGGAGTCAAATTCACCGCACATGTGAGTCTCAATGGACATGTGGAATCAGTATAGATACAAACTACTGCCTAAAAAGACACTTGGCAAAGAATAAAACTGAGGATAATAATAATGTCTACATATGTATTATATAATACGGACATTTTGAAGGTTAGCCTCATGAGGTTTTGAAATAGTCTTCCTTTTTGTTAAGTTTGTGTTAACGATTAAGCCCATGATATATGAACCAGGTGAAGACATTAAAGAGAAATTGTGGAGGTGTGCATGATGCAGAAATTGAAAAAAACACAAAACAAACTCTGAAAAGACAGAGATGTAGAGAATGATGGGAAGTCATGGGGAGAGACCAGGTGGGAAGAGAGAGCCAAGTAGATTGCGACATCCAGTATATCCAGCCAGAGTGCGGATTTCTCACGGATTTAGCTTTGCTGCCCTTCCATATCCGAGCATGCTTTTCCTTAAGTGTTACAAATGACCTTCAATATGGCTAGTTTAAAAAGTAGGCAGAAAATGAAAGGTAGTACCTAGCTTAAAATCATATTCTGTTTGATCAAAAGATTTTTTTAATCACCAGAAATCTTTCCCCTCCATTGTAAGAAAAAAAAAATTAAGTCCATCTTCTCTGTCCTTTATGTAGTGTTTTTCATTACTAACTGGCTGTTTCTTTTCCCTTCTCCTTCCCTCCTTTGTATCTTGATCGCCTTGATGTCCTGCTTTGTTTTCAGTCTGATGCTGGGGTATGTGAGTCTCCACTGACCTTAACAGGGGTATCACTAAAGGTTCTAGCTTTGGACTTATCTCTTTCACACTATACTTTCTCTTGAGAACAGCAGAGTATCAAGGTTAAGAAAACATAATTTAGAGTAAGTTTGCCTGAGTTCAAATCCCGACTCTGCCATGTAGAGAGAAGTATGACCTTTGGAAAGTACTAACTCTCAATCTGGCCCACAGTTTATAAAATGGTGACAATAAGAATGCCTTCCTCTCAAGGTTGTTGTAAATATAAATGACGTAAAGTATAACAAGTGCTTAGAACAATGCCTGGCACACAGGGCTATTAACCCATTGGCATTAATATGATGATGCTTGGAAAAATTATATCCCCTCTTCACCTTCTTGCCATCAAGAGAATGACTTTTGATTCTTTTTCTCCTCTGATTCTTCATCTATAACCTCACCCCTGCACTGCTACATTCCTGTTGGATGTTGCCACTGGATTATTCTGCCAACACCTCCACCTAACATGCCCAAAACTCAAATCTTCATACATTTTTCTCAGATTTTTTCTCTTACTCTGTTCTGAGTTTTTAAAATGATATCACAGTCTTTTCATTCACTCAACCTCAAAACGTCTTGGTCAACTTTAAATTGCTTATTCTTCAACTTTCACATCTCTTCTGTCTCTAAGCTCCAGCTATCCTTTTCAGATATGCCCTTCATGTGTCTCTATTTTTTTTTTCCATTTCCTTTTCACTGCCTGAGTTCAGACACTCATAACTGCTGATCTGAATTACTGCCATAGCCTGCGAACTGGTCTCCCTAACCCTATCCTCTCATCCCCTCAACATAACTTCTACATGAGCAGCAAATCATCGTGTTAAAACCCTATCTTCCCTAATCACTCCCTTGTTCAAATGGAGTTAAACTTACCACTATTTTAAGAGTACTTTAAAGATCATTAGGTGGGTTGTCAAGATGCTTTATGATCTGCCCACAAGGCAAGTTTTCACATTTGTCTTCCACGACAATCCAAGCTTTCTCTGCTCCAGTCATGTCCATAGCTCAGAGCTCTCAAACCATGCCTAGTTTTCTCACCACCATGTTTTTGCTGACTAGAAAACATTTCTCCCTTTTCTTAGTTTATCAAAGTGTTTCTCAACATTCAAGACCCAGTCCAATTTCCATTTCTGCATAAAGCTTCTCCGATTGCTTCTTCTGCTTCATTTGATTCAGAACTTCTTTCCTCTCTCCAACACTAGTGCTGCCTTAGAATTGATAAAAACTTCCATACCATATACCTGAGAGCAACTACTGTGTACTTTAGACTGGTCTGGATAACTTAGGAATATTATTTATACTACCTATAATATCCCTATAATGTAAGAATGATTGTCTCAATTTATATATATGGAATTTGAAGATGTGAGATTAAACAAGTTGCCCAAACATGTCCTAGTAACAGGCAGAAACAAAGAGACAGGGCAAATACGTGTCTCTTAAATCAGTGCTCATTTCATTATCATTTATTTCAGTGTTCTTTGAAGCATCACCTTGAGGTGTTACTAAAATGTAAATTCCTAATCATAGGACTACCAGGGAAGGGATAAGAAATCTGCATCTTTAATAATTTCCCCAGGTGATTCTCATGCACTGGCAATTTTCAAAAACACTGCCATAGTTCATAGAATCTCTCTTTTATTACCTTAGCTATTCTATATACTAAATTCAGTGATGAACTATTTTCTTGAGGACAAGAATCATGTCTTACTTCCCTCTGTATCTGCCACAGTTCATAGCACAGTGCCTTGCACATAATATATACTAAATAAATTTTAGTTGAATTATTGCCAACTTCTGTGTTTCATCACAGCAAAAATTACTATGAATTTGTTAACAGTCAGTAATATATTTTCTTATGTGGCAAGCTGTGGGAAATATTTTTGAAGCTTTGATTTAATATATGCATACAAACACATTAATATATGTATGTTAATTGTAGAACATTTGGAGGAACATAAAAAATAGAAAAATGAAAAAAAATCACCTAGGACAATGTCTTTTGTCATATTTATGTATTTCTCTAGGTATTCCTTCTATGTATATTTCACATATGTTAGGAAAATTAGATACATATGTATATTTGGGTATTTGTCTACAAAGGTAAAAATATTTTTTTTCAATTTTATTTTGATGCAAGATCTGGTATCACTAATATTTAAGTGTAACTATCTGTATAGTGATCTTTTCTTTGAAAATCATCTCCAGCTTCGAGTGGGGCTTCCAAAGTAATGTAAGTACCCTGGCCCTCTTTCAAGAAGAATCACAAAGTTCAACAGTGGAGCCAAACTCATCTGTTCGACTTCTAGTAAGCTTTCACCATTGTGTTGAGATTTTTCCTTGGTGATAATAGGAAGTTCTGCACAACACAACATCTTTTAGAAGGGTTTCTTTCATGTAAACAAAATGCAATACACTTCCCAATTAATAAGAAAAAATGCTTCATGAGGGTTTTCAATAGGGGAAGAAAACTGCAACTTTGCACCCTGAGGGTCTGTATATTCTTGAGGCTCTCTCTTTGTTTCCAGCTGATGTACACGCTGCTATATTTTAAATGGATAGCCAACAAGGACCAACTGTATAGCACAGGGAACTCTGCTTAATATTCTGTAACAACCTAACTGGAAAAATAATTTGAAAAAGAATAGATACATGTATATGTATAACTGAGTCACTTTGTTGTACACCTGAAACTAACACAACATTGTTAATCAGCTATACTTGAATATAAAATAAAAAGTTAAAAAAAATACTGATTCCAGAGGGATAGGTAATGTGGTTTACATTTGAAACTTTAACTCAAGAATGAAATTTAGGGGTTGGGATGAGATGGCAGAGTAGGAAGATCCTGGGCTTGCCTCCTCCCAGGTACACACCAAAATTACAACTACATATAGAGAAACTATCTCTGAGAATGACCTGAAGACCAGCAGAAAAGCTTTTCCACAACTAAAGAAAAAAAAGGAAAAAGGTACCTTAAAATATAGGAGGCATAGAGATGCAGTCTGGCTAGGACCCACCTTGGCATGGTGACCTACACCTGGGAAGGATATCATAGCTTCAAAGGCTCCCCCTGAGGACCAACATCTCCAAAACCCACATCAGTCTCCCCAGCCCAGGAGAGCTTCTCTGGGAAGATGAAACCCCATAACATCTGGCTTTGAAAACCAGGAGAGCCAGAGTTTTTTAGGAAAATGAGACTTTGCTCTTAAAGGGCTCATGCAAAAACTCACTCACTGTGAGTCCCAGTGCAGAGACAGCAGCCTGAAAAAAACCTGGGGCATACATGAAAGAAATTCATTGACTTATTTTAGAGTGTGTGCCTAAGGTGCAGGGATACCTTGGAACTTTCTCTGGGTACAAAAAGGGGGCTAGTGGGCACCAGATTTTTTTGGCTTGATTGTTTTGTCTGTTTATGGCTTACACTCTACCTAACTGGTACAGCACTAGCAAGAGCCATTTCTGACTCTCCCCCTCTAACCTAATAGCACCACTCACCCAGCCCCAGCTTTACCTGTGGACCCAGTACAGCTGATGCTCCTCCAAAGTGGCTCCCCCTCTCTGCCAGACCCAGTAGGCACCCTTGGCTGGCACCAAAGCCCATCCAAAGCACCACTCCACCCTGCCAGTCCCAGCAGACTCCCACAGCTGGCCCCAGAGCATCTCCAAAGTGGTCCCCTGCCTTGCCAGACCCAGCAGACATCCTCTGCCAGCACTGGCATCTCCTCAAAGCAACTCCTACCCTGGGGTCTGGCCTGCACAGCAGAGGGCCCACAAAAGTTGAACCAGGCCAGCCCTGAACACTAGCATGCCCACAGCAATCATGGCCCATTCAAAACAGGAATACATACACAGCCAACAGTAGGGATACCCCTGGAGCACCTGGCCAGGGAGACAACACTACTGGGTCCCACAGGACACCTTCTACACAAAGCCACTTCTTCAAGACTGGGAGACATACCTGATCTACTACATACATAGAAACAAAAGCAGAGTTAGGCAAAATAAGGAAACAAAGGAATATGTTCCAAGTGAAGGGACAAGACAAAAATTCAGGAAAAGAACTAAATGAAACAGAGATAAGCAATCTCCCAGAGAAGAGGTTCAAATTAATGGTTATAAAGATACTCAGTGAATTCAGGAGAAGATTGGAAGAACACAGTGAAAACTTCAACAAAAAGATGGAAAACATAAAAAAGAATCAATCAAGGCTTAAGAATAAAATAATGAAATAAAAAAACACTAGAGGGAGCCAACATAGATTAGATGATGCAGAAGAAAGGATCACCTATCTGGAAGACAAGCTAGTGGAAATCACCCCAAAATAGCAAAGAACAAAAAAGAAACAAAAACAAAAAAATGAGGATAGTTTATGGCAGCGGTCCCCAACTTTTCTGGCAGCAGGGACAAGCTTTGTGGAAGACAGTTTTTCCACGGATGGGGGTGGGGATTGTTCCAGAGGTAATGAGAGCAATGGGGGGGGGGATTGTTCAGGTGGTAATGTGCGTGATGGTTCAGGAAGTAATGTGAGTGATGGTTCAGACGGTAATGTAAGCAATGGGGAGAGGCAAATGAAACTTCGCTTGCTTGCTTGCTGCTCACCTCCTGCTGTGTGGCCTGGTTCCTAACAGGCCACAGACCAATACCAGTCCACAGCCCGGGGGTTAGGGACTGCTAGTTTATGGACCTCTGGAAAAACATCAAGCATACTAACATTCTCATTACAGGGAGTTCCAGAAGGAGAAGAGAGAGAGAAAAGATTGGAAAACCTATTTGAAGAAATAATGACTGAAAACTTATTAACCAGGCAAAGGAAACAGACATCCAAGTTCAGAAAGTACAGAGAGTATCAAACAAGATAACTCAAGGAGACCTACACCAAGACACATTACAATTAAAATGTTAAAAGTTAAAGATAAAGAGAGAATCTTTATCCTTTCCTCTGTTGATGGGAATTTAGGCTGCTTTCATGTCCTGGCTATTGTAAATAGTGCTGCAATGAACATTGGGGTGTATGTATCTTTTTGAATTATGGTTTCCTCTGGATATATGCCCAGGAGTAGGATTGCTGGATCATATGGTAGCTGTATTTTTAGTTTTTAAGGAAGCCCCGTACTGTTCTCCATAGTGACTGTACCAGTTTACATTCCCACCGACAGTGTAGGAGGGTTCCCTTTTCTCCACACCCTCTCCAGCATTTATTGTTTGTAGACTTTTTAATGACAGCCATTCTGACCAGTATGAGGTGATATCTCATTGTAGTTTTGATCTGTATTTCTCTAATAATTAGTGATGTTGAGCATCTTTTCATGTGATTTTTGGCCATTTGTATATCTTCTTAGGAGAAATGTCTATTTAGATCTTCCACCCATATTTCATTGGGATAAGGTACATATACACAGTGGAATATTACTCAGCCATTAAAAAGAAAGAAATAATGCCATTTGCAGCACCATGAATGGACCTAGAGATTGTCATACTGAGTGAAGTCAGACAGAGAAAGACAAAAATCATGATATTGCTTATATGTGGAATCTAAAAAAAAATATACAAATGAACTTATCTACAAAACAGAAATAGAGTTACAGATGTAAAAAATAAACTTATGGTTACCAGAGGGTAAGGGGGGGAGGGATAAATTGGATGATATTGGGATTGACATATACACACTACTATACATAAAATAGATAACTAATAAAGACCTACTGTATAGCACAGGGAACACTACTCAATACTCTGTAATGGCCTATATGGGGAAAGAATCAGAAAAAGAGTGGATATATGCATAACAGATTCACTTTGTTGTACACCTGAAACGAACACAACATTGTAAATCAACTAAACTCCAATAAAATTTTTTTTAAAAAGAGAGAGAATCTTAAAAGCAGCAAGGGAAAAACAACTAGTTACATATAGAGGCGCCCCCACAAGGCTATCAGCTGAATTTTCAGCAGAAATTTTAGAGACCAGAAGGGAGTAGAACAATATATTCAAAGAACTGAAGAGAAAATACTTTCAACCAATACACTATCCAGCAAGTTTATCATTCAGAACTCAAGGAGAGAGAGTTTCCTAGATAAGCAAAAGGTAAAGGTGTTCATCACCACTAAACTGACATTACAAAAAATGTTATAGGGATTCCTTTAAACAAAACAGAAAAGCCCATAACTAGAAATATGAAAATTGTGAAAGAAAAGGTCTCAACAGTAAAGGGAAAAACATGGTAAAAGCAGTGAGTGGATCAAGCACCTTTACATCTAGTATGAAAATTAAAAGACAAAACTAGTAAAATCATATACATCTACATAATCAGTTAAGGGATACACAAAATAAAAAGATGTAAAAGATGATGTCAAACATATTTGGGGGAGATAACAATGTAGTGCTTTTAGAACATGCTCAAACTTAAGTGACAAACAGCTTAAAACAGACTTCTATACACATAGGTTGTTATATAAGAATCTCATAGTAAACACAAATAAAAAAACTAATAATTGATACATGAAAAAGAAAAACCAACATAATATTGAAAAATTCATCAAACCATGAGGGAAGAGAGCAAGAGAAGAAGAAAGGAATAAAGAAGAAAAACAAAAATGAACAAAAAACAATGAACAAAATGGCAAAGACTACCTGCCTATCAATTATTACTTTAATGCAAATATAGATGGGCTAAGGCCACAATCAAAAGACACAGGGTGGAAAAACAGATTTAAAAACAATCCATCTATATGCTTCCTCAAAAGACTCACTTCATATCTAAAGACACACACAGGCTGAAAATGAAGGGATTGAAAGAATATTCCATACAAATTGAAACAAAAAGAAAGCTGGGGTAGTAATACTTATATCAGATAAAACAGACTTTAAAACAAAGATAACAAAAAACAAAGAAGGACATTACATAATGATAAAGGGATCAATCCAAAGAGAAGATATAACACTTGTAAATATATATGCACCCAACAATGGAGCACATAAATACATAAACCAAATATTGACAAACAAAGGGAGAAATTGACAGTAATGCAATAATAGTAGGAAACATTAACACCCCACTGAGGTAAATGGACAGATCATCCAGACAGAAAACGAATAAGAAGCACTAGCCTTAAATGACATGTTTGATCACTTGGATTTAATAGATCTGTACAGAACACTTCATCCAAAAACAGCAGAATAACATTCTTTTCAAGTGCACATAGGACATTCTCCAGGATAAATCACATGCTAGGCCACAAAACAAGCTCAGAAAACTTAATAAGAATGAAATCATACCAAGCATCTCTTCTAACCACAATGGTATGAGACTAGAAATCAACTACAAGAAAAAACCACAAACATGTGGAGTCTAAACAACGTACTATTAAAGCCAAAGGATCATTGAGGAAATCAAAGAGAAAATTAAAAAATACCATGGACAGGGCTTCCCTGGTGGCGCAGTGGTTGAGAGTCTGCCTGCCAATGCAGGGGACATGGGTTCGTGCCCCGGTCCGAGAAGATCCCACATGCCGTGGAGCAGCTGGGCCCGTGAGCCATGGCCGTTGAGCCTGCATGTCCGGAGCCTGTGCTCCGCAATGGGAGAGGCCACAACAGTGAGAGGCCCACGTACTGCCAAAAAAACAAAAACAAAAACAAAAACAAAAACAAAAACAAAAACAAAAAAAAACACCATGGACAAATGAAAATGGAAATACAACATTCCAAAATAATGGGACATGACAAAGACATTTCTAAGATGGAAATTTATAGCAATACAGGCCTAACTCAGGAAACAAGAAAAATCTAAAATGAACAATCTAACCTTACACCTAAAGAACTAGAATGAGGGCTTCCCTGGTGGCGCAGTGGTTGGGAGTCCGCCTGCCGATGCAGGGGACACGGGTTCGTGCCCCGGTCTGGGAGGATCCCACATGCCGCGGGGCGGCTGGGCCCGTGAGCCATGGCTGCTGAGCCTGCGCGTCCGGAGCCTGTGCTCTGCAGGGGGAGAGGCCACAGCAGTGAGAGGCCCGCCTACCGCAAAAAAAACAAAACAAAAAAAAAAAAAAAAAAAAAAAGAACTAGAATGAGAGCAACAAACAAAACCCGAAGTTAGTAGAAGGAAGGAAATATTAACGGTCAGAGTGGAAATAAATGAAATAAAGATTAAAAAAATAGAAAAGATCAATGAAACTAAGAGATAGTTGTTGAAAGAATAAACAAAATCAATAAACCTTTAGCCAGACTCATCAAGAAACAACAACCAAAAAAAAGAGAAGTTACAACCAATACAATAGATATCAATATTGTAAGAGATTACAACAAAAAATTATATGCCAACAAATTGGATTACCTAGAAAAAATGGACAAATTCCTAGAAATATACAATCTTCCAAGACTGACTCATGAAGGAATGAAAATCTGCATAGACCAGTTACTAGTAATGAAACTAAGTAAATAATTCTTAAAAGTTCCTGACACACAAAAGTCTACAACTACATGTCTTCACAGGTGAGTTCTACCAAACATTTCAAAGAAGACTTAATAACTATCCTTCTCAAACTATTCCAAAAAACTGAAGAGGAAGGAATATTTCCAAGCTCATTCTATGTGTCAGCATCACTCTGATAACAAAACCAACACTGACACTATAAAAAAGACTACAGACCAGTATCTTTGATGAACATAGATGTAAAAATCCTCAACAAAATTTTAGCAAACCAAATTTAACAATACATTAAAAGGATCATATACCATGATCAAGTGATATTTATTCCGGGCATGAAAGAATGTTTCAATATCTGCAAATCAAGGAATGTGATACACCACATTAACAAATTGAAGAATAAAAACCATATTGTCATCTCAATAGATGCAGAAAAAAGATTTTGACAAAATTCAACAATGATTCATGATAAAAATTCTCAAAAAAGTGGGCATGGGGGAACATACCTCAACATAATAAAGGCTATATATGATAAACCCATATCAATGATATGATTGCATTTCCTCTAAGATGAGGAACAAGATAAGGATGCCCACTCTTGTTACTTTCATTTAACTTAGTATTGGAATTCCTAGCTAGAGCAATCATATAACAAAAAGAAACAAAAGAAATCCAAATGGGAAAGGCAGAAGTAAAACTGCCACTGTTTGCAGATGACTTGATACTATACATAGAAACCCTATAGACTTCATTAAAAGAAAAACTATTAGAATAAATGATTTTAGCAAATTTGTAGGGTAAAAAATTAATATACAGAAATACATAGCATTTCTATAAACTAATAACAATCTATGAGAAAGACAAATGAAGAAAATTGAATAAAATGAATAAAATACCTAGGAATAAATCTAACCAAGAAGGTAAAAGACTTGTACTCTGAAAACTATAACACATTGATGAAAAAAATTGAAGATGATACAAACGGAAAGATATACTGTACTCATGAATTGGAGGAACAAATATTGTTACAATATCCATACTACTCAATGCAGTCTACACATTCAATGCAATCTCTATCAAAATAACAATGGTGTTTTTCAACATATAATCTTAAAATTGTATGTAACTAGAAAAGACCCCAAATAGTCGAAGTAATCTTGAGAAAGGAAAACAAAGCTAGAGGTATCACACTCCTGGCCAAACTATATGACAAAGCTACAGTAATCAAAACAGTATGGTACTGGCACAAAACCAGACACATAGATCAAGGGAACAGAATGGAGAGCCCAGAAATAAACCCACCCTTACATGGTCAATTAATCTTCAACAAATTAGTCAAGAATATACAATTGGGAAAAGACAACAGCTTTAATAAATTGTGTTGAGAAAGCTGGACAGCTACATGCAAACAAATGAATTTGAACCTTTTTCTCATACCATGTACAGAAAAAAAAAACTCAAAATGGATTAAATACTTAAATGGAAAACCTGAAACAATAAAACTCATTAAAAAAAAAAACTTAGGTGGTATGCTCTTTGACATCAACCTTGGAATGATTTTTTAGATCTATCAGCCCAGGCAAGGGAGACAAAAGCAAAAATAAGCATATGGGACTACATCAAACTAAAAAGCTTCTGTACAGTGAAGGAAACCATCAAAAAAACAAAAAGGCAACCTATTGATAGGGAGAAAACATTTGCAAATGATACATCTAATAAGTGGTTAATATCTGAATTATGTAAAGAAACCACAGAACTCACCAAAAAACAAACAATTGATTAAAAATGGGCAGATGACCTGAATAGACATTTTTCCAAACAAGACATACAGACTGCCAACAGATACATGAAAAGATGCTCAACATCACTAATCATCAAGGAAATGGAAATAAAAACTATAATGAGATATCATCTCAGAATGTGCTAGCATCAAAAACATAACAAATAACAAGTGTTAGCAAGGATATGGGAAAAAAGGCATCCACGTGCACTGCTGGTGGAAATGCAAATTGGTGCAACCACTATGGAGATTTTTCAAAAAATTAAAAATAGAACTATCATATGATCCACCAATTCCACTTCTGGGTATTTACCAAAAGAAAACAAAAACACTTATTCAAAAAGAAAGAAAAACCCTTATTCAAATCCTATGCTCACTGCAGCACTATTTACAATTGTCAAAATATGGAAGCAACTTAAATGCTCATTGATAGATGAATGTATAAAGAAGATATGGTATGGAATATTACTCAGTCATAGAAAGAATAAAGTTTTACCACTTGCCATAACATGGATGGACTTAGAGGGTATTATACTAAGTGGAATAATATATTAATGCTATTCACAATAGATGAAAGGTAGAAGCAACCAAATGTCTGTCAACTGATAAATGAGTAAACAAATTTTGGTATATACACACATTGGAATATTATTCAGCCATAAAAAGAGATGAAGCATTGATAATGGTACAACATAGATGAACCTTGAAAACATTATGCTAACTGAAAAAACCCAGACACAAAAAGTCACTTATTATCTGCAAATATTTTCTCCCATTCTGTCAGCTGTCTTTTGGTTTTGTTGATAGTTTCCTTTGCTGTGCAAAGGCTTTTAAGTTTAATTAAGCATTTGTTTATTTTTGCTTTTATTTTTATGCCTTAGGAGACAGATCCAAAAAAATACTGCTCTGATTTATGTCAAAGAGTGTTCTATGTATGTTCTCTTCTAGAGTTTTATGGTTTCAGGTCTTACATTTATGTCTTTAATTTGAGTTCCTTTTTGTACATGGTGTGAGGAAATGTTCTAATCTTACTGTTTTATAAAGAGATGTCCAGTTTTCCCAGCACCACTTATTGAAGAAACTGTCTTTTCCATATTCCTACCTCCTTTATCATAGATTAATTAACCATAGGTGTGTGGGTTTATTTCTGGGCTTTCTATTCTGTTCCACTGATTTATGTGTCTGTTTCTGTGCCAGTACCATGCTGTTTTGATACCATAGCATAGTTTGAAGTCTGAGCGTGAGTTACTTCCAGCTTTGCTTTTCTTTCTCAAGACTGCTTTTGCAATTCAGGATCTTTGGTACTTCCATATGAATTTGAGGATTATTTGTTCTAGTTCTGTGAAAAATGTCATGGGTATTTTGATAGGTATTGCATTAAATATGTAGATTTCTTTGGGTAGTATGGCCATTTTAACAATATTAATTCATCCAATCCAAGAGCATGGGATATCTTTCCATTTCTTTGTATCATCTTCAATTTCCTTCATCGGTGTTTTACAGTTTTCAGAGTACAGGTCTTTCACTGCCTTGGTTAAGTTTATTCCTGGTACTTTATTCTTTTGGATGCAATTTTAAATGGGATTTTTTTTTTTTACTTTTTCTTTCTGATAGTTCATTATTAGTGTACAGAAAAGCAAGAGATTTCTGTATATTAATATTGTATCCTGCCACTTTGCTGAATTCATTTATTAGTTTTAATAGTTTTGGGGTGAAGAATTTAGTATTTTCTACATAAAGAATCATGTCATCTTCAAATTGTGATAGTTTTACTTCGTCCTTATCAATTTGGATGCATTTTATTTCTTTTTCTTGTCTGATTGCTGTGGTAGGACTTCCAGTACTATATTAAATAGAAGTGGCAAGAGTTGTCATCCTTGTCTTGTTCCTGAATTTAAAAGAGCTTTCAGCTTTTCACCATTGAGTATAGTGTTAGTTGTGGGATTGTCATAAATGGTCTTTATTATGTTGAGATATGTTCCTTCTATACCCACTTTGATGAGAGTTTTTATTATGAATGGATGTTGAGCTTTGTCAAAATCTTTTTCTGCATCTATTGAGATGACCTTGTGATTTTTATCCATTTGTTAATGTGGTATATCACATTGATTGATTTGCAAATGTTGAACCATCCTTGCATCCCTGTAATAAATACAACTTGATTACGGTGTATCATCCTTTTTACATATTGTTGCATTCGGTTTGCGAATATTTTGTCTAGGATTTTTGTGTCTATATTCGTCAAAGCTATTGGTCTGTAATTTTCTTTTTTTGTGTGGTGTCTTTGGTTTTGGTATCAAGGTAATGGTGGTCTCACAGAACAAATTTGGGAGCTTTCCTTCGTCTTCAAACTTTTTGGAATAGTTTGAGAAGGATAGGTACTAGTTCTTTTTTATATTTTTGGTAGAATTCCCCTATGAAGCTGTCTGGTCCTGGACTTTTGTTTGCTGGGAGTTTTTTAAATTACAAATTCAATTTCACTATTAGTGATCTATGTGTTCTAATTGTCTGTTTCTTATTGATTCAGTCTTGGCAGGTTGTACATCCTAGAAATTTGTCCATCCAAAATATATAAACAGCTCATACAACTCAATATCAAAAAAAGCAATTACCCAATGAAAAAATGGACAGAAAATCTGAATGGACATTTTTCTGAAGAAGGGCTAACAGGCACATGAAAAGAGGCTCAACATCACTAATTATTAGAGAAAGGCAGATCAAAACAATGAGTTATCACCTCACACCTGTCAGAATGGCTATCATCAAAAAGAACAAAAGAATAAAATAACAAATGTTGGAGAGTATGTGAAGAAAAAGAAACCAATGTACACTGTTGGTGAGAATGTAAATTGCTGGGGCCACTATGGAAAACATTATGGAGATTCCTCAAAAAACTAATAATAGAACTATCATATAATCCAGCAATTCCACTCCTGGGTATATACCTAGGAAATACAAAAACACTAATTTGAAAATATACACCCACCCCAATGTTCATAGCAGCACTATTTACAATAACCAAGATATGGAAGCAACCCAAGTGTCCATCAACTGATGAATGTATAAAGAAGATATGGTATATATATGCTGTAAAAAAGAAAAAAAATTCTACCATTTGCAACAAGGTGGATGGACCTAGAGAATATTATGCTTAGTAAAATAATTCAAAGACAATTACGGTGTGATATCACTTATATGTGGAAGCTAAAAAATAATGCAAAGGAATGTATATAGCACAACAGAAATAGGGAATAGACTCACAGATATAGAAAATAAACTAGTGGTTACCAGAGGGGAGGGGGAAAGGAGGAGGGGAAAATTAGGGATATGGGATTAAGAGATACAAACTACTATTTATAAAATAGATAAGTGACAAAAATATATTTTATAGCACAGGAAAGTATAGCCATTATCTTGCAAGAACATTTAATGTGGAATAATCCATAAAAATACTGAAATATTATGCTGTACACCTGAAACTAATATAATATTGTAAATCAACTATACTTAAATAAAAATTAATTTTTAAAAAGTTATGTATTGTATGATTCCATTTCTAGAAAATATTCAGAATAGCCACATCTATAGAGACAGAAGATCAGTAGTTGCCACAGGCTAGAAGGAGGGGGAAATGCTTCATTGGTACTGGCTTTTCTTTGGGGGTGATGAAAATGTTTTGTTATACAGAGATAGCAATTACACAATATTGCAAATGTGCTAAACACCACCAAATTGTTCACTTTAAAATGGTTAATTTTATGTTATGTGAATTTTTACCTCAATAATTAAAAAAATTATTTTTAAAAAGATAATACAGATCTCCAAAGATAATCCTTGGACAGAAATACACCAAGCACAACTGTGGTTTGCTGTACCATTGTGAAAACAGGGAAATTAAGTTAAACTAAATTTACATACTAAATGAAATTTGTTTCTTTTCTCAAATTTTGTTCCAGAATTCTGACAATATTTTTCAAACTTCAAGCAGGAATATGAAAGATTGTGTGTGTGTGAGAAATCTAACTAGCTCTAGAAAAAAGACCTAAAGATATGCAGGATGCCCACACAAAATTGTACAGCCAGATCATCCTACAGCAAAATCCTCAGCTGACCCCACTCTCAGGCAAGTAACTTATAATAAAATTTTTAGGGCCCTACTCTTAAATATGAGCATATTTATTTACCTAACATATGGGAAAAGACTTTGACATGAAAAAAACAGGAACCAAATCACAGAAAAAAGGAAAAAAGCAACTTGAAGAGATACAGACCATGGAGGGAATGAAAGATAAGACAAAATATCTCCTAAAAGGTAAGATACTGTAATGATTAATAAGGTTGTATTTTTTTAAATAGTGAAATATACAGAGCTTTGGAAACAAACAAAATACCATGACAGGGTAGATGAAATTCTCAACAGAAGTGTTAGACAATAAAATTGAGTAAAATTCCAAGTAAACAGATAAAATTAAACAGTAGAATATAGAATAGGAAAGATAAATTATCTGCAAAGTAGGAATTTAAGACAGAAGTGAGAAAATGGAAGGAAATAACCAAAGACCTAATTTAAAATATACGTACTTCAGAATTAAATTCTCTTTTCTCTTGCATGCACATTCCAAGCAGGCTTTATTTCCCATTATTCTATCAAAGCATTTCATGTAGAAGTCACTCATCATCTCCAAACTGCTATATTCAATGTCCAATTCTCTGTCCCCATTTTTCTGAATTTCATTACACCATCTGACACAGTTGCTTACTTCCCCCATCCTAAAATTCCTTGATCATTTGATGTCTAGGAAACCACTCTCTAGGTTCCTCTAACACCTCACTTTAGGCCTCCACCTTAAGTCTGTTTTGCTAATGCTATACGCTCTGTACTACACCTGGGCTGCTCCTTGAACCTCTTCTCTATTGACACACCCTTGATTGTTTCATTCAATCTCTTGGATTTAAATACCATTACTATACTGATGATTTGGAAATGTTCAGCTTTAATCCAGAACTCTTCCAGAAGTTACATGCTCCTATATCTAATTAGCTATTCAACCTCCCCACTTAGATATCAAAGAGAAATTTCAAACTTATATGTTCTAAAACTGAATTTATAATGTTCATCAATTTATATTGTTCCATCTCCTGGCTTCCCTATCTCAGTAAATGGCAGTAGCATTCTTTTAGTTACCTTCAGCCAAAATTCTTGCTGTTATTTTATCCATTTTCTCTCACATTTAAGACCCAATCCATTGGCACTTCACATTAGAGCTCCCTTAAGAATACATGCAGAATCTAACCATTTATCTTCTCTTCCACCTCTACCCTTGTGATTCAAGCTGCAATATCTTTCACCTGGATTATTCATTAACCTCCTGTCTTGCCTCATTCCTAGCATTCTTGTCATTCTACAGTATATCCTCTCTAAACAAATCTAGAAAACGTTTGAAACATGTAAGCCAGGCCATGCAATTCCTGTGTTAAAAAAATCTCCACATGATACCCATATCACTCAGAATAAAAGCCCATGACCTTATGAGGATTTACAAAACACCACATAATCTCAGTTTCTACTGCTCTGTACTTGGTTGAATCTACTGCATCACACCAGCTTTCTAGAAATCCCTCAAATATGTCCAGTATATTCCTCTCTGGGCATCTTTGGTTTTGCTTCCTGACTTGCTTCAGAAGTTTTCTTAAACGTCATTCATATCAGGGAGGCCTTCATTGACCATCCTATTTCTTTTAAAAAATAATGATTTGCTGCCTTAAGTGATTCATACAAATAATAATTCGAGCAATGTTTAATGTATTGCACCAAGAAGAAAATATTACTCCAAATCCTATCACCCATAAAAAATTATTAAATAATCAACTTTCTAGGTAACAGTCCTTGCAAATAAATATATATATATAGGTATAGATATATAGATATAGATATATATTTAGGGTAAGAGAATGCTATTTCTGACTAAAATCATTAAATTTTAAGGAAATAATGGGAAAATAAAGTGAAACTCAACACATTGCTTAACATGGGATAAATGTTCCTTTACCATGATAGCTACTATTTTTCAAAGTACCATAAAGATTAAAGAGAGAGATTATTAAAATCATTACAAAGATATATATGTTTTTCTTTTTTTGATATATGTTTCAAATTTAGCGGTCTCAATATAGTCCTTGCTCTGATGATATAATTCATACTTTTGTTTTGCTTCCCATGTTTTATGAGTTATACTATTGATTTTATATTATCTGAAGTTTAATATTTAGATTCTATTCTATAACGATAGTTCTCATGGTTCTTCAGTTTTAATGTTTAAATACATTCAGTGCTATTAGCTACCAGCTTTCCATTCCTCATTTTAAAATTTTCATCTTTTAATGGGTTGGATTCCTTTTCTTGATTTGTTTTCAGAAAAGAGCATTGGTGCTATATTTCCTTGGTCCTTTTATGTTTAAGGATGTTTCTCTATTGACTTTCTCTATTTGAACTATTTCTCTGCTTAAGTATACTCCTTTTTGGATCACACTTTATTTCCCATAAGCTAACTAGATACTTCTCATTATATTCTGTCACTGAATGATGTGGTGGATTCATCTGAAGCCAACTTAATCCCTATGTTTTTTTTTTTCTTTCAATACTCCATAGATGACTGAAAGATTCATTCATGATAATGAGAATGTACATTAGTGCCAGTTATTTTGCATCATTTTTTTCCTGTATTAGATGACATCTTTTCAATATTACATTCTCAACTTGTTTCATTTTAGGGGAATCTTATTATATTTTAAGGTACTATTTGTTCTATCCATTGGACTTTCTATTCTAGAGACACAAGCTATCCTCATGTTGGATATTTACTGCTTCTTTCATATCTGTTATATTGTCTCCAATTTGTTTATTTATTGGTTATTTTCCTCAGCATTTTTGTGATTATCTGAAATCTTTCTTATATGCTATTAATGCTTTTGCAGATCTATCTAGTCCGTTATTTCTTGCCAGTTTATCTATTAGTTTGACTTCCTTAGCTCTGCAATTTCTTCTGTAATTTCATTCTGAAGTGAGTATCTCATTTTAGTAAACTAATATTTTTACTAACTTGTTCAATATCATGGAGCACTTATGAAGCAATATCTTGCATGTCTTGGGTGTGTATTATTCCAAATTGTATTCTTTTCCTAGATTGTAGCTACTATGGGTTTTTTTTCCCCTTTCTTCCCATGTAGAAACTACCAGCTGTCTCCCAATATTCTCCCTAAGTAATAAAAGCCCAATTTTAGGCACATGGCTGCTGGATTGAAGGTTACTTTTCTAGCCTCCTTTGGAGTTAGGTATGGCTATGAGGTTATGTTCTGGCCATCCAAATGTAATTAGAAATGTCTTTAACTTATGTGAAGCATCCTTTAATAGGTGGAATATGCCTCCTTTACTCCTTCCCTTTTCCTGACTCCTAAAATGTGGATACAAGGCTGGAACTTGAATGGCCATTTTGGAGTTGTAACTACATGTTGAAACCAGGATCTCCAATTATACTGTTAGCAGCCCTAAAAAACACTGAACATCTATATAGAGACTCTTCTAATGTGAGAAAGAAATAATTATTAAAAACCTTGCTTAAGCTTGGAGTTTCTTTTGATTGCAGCTGAAACTAATCCTAACAAATAACCCCTCTCCACTTCTTCCTCCCTACCCCATTCCTTATTTCCTCTCTGGTCACATCTCTGCACAGTTTCATGCCAGTTTTCTTCCTTTTGCTCGTGCTTCACAGCTCTGTCCAGGCTTGTGTTGGCTGTCATGTTCTGTGGGAGACATTTCTGTTATTCCCTTCAGAGACATCTTTGTTTTGCTCTCTGAGCTACAGCCTGTAAGCAGGGTTTTATGTTCTGTCTGTCCATTCCTCTGTGGCCTGAGAACTGGAGCATGTGTGTAGAAGTGGGGTCATCTGAGGCAGCATGCCATCTTGGGGACAGGGAAACAGGCAGTGGCATTCAAATGCTGAATCTACCACTTGCTAGCAGTGTGGTCATGGGCAAATTATTTAACTTTGCTATACCTCAGTTTCCCCATTTTTTAAGAAGGATACAGTTAATACCTACATCTCAGGGTTATGAAAACCAAATAAGACAGTAAAACAAAAGGGCTTAGAGGTTTACATGGTGCATTTAGAGAGCTGTGTTTGAGTGTAATCACCATTATGTTTGTTGTCATCATATATGAACTTTGATGCTTCTTCTTAGTTTTTGTTAAATGTTAAACACTAAGTATATACCAACTAGTGCCACATTTTACTAGGGTAGGTACCCTTGATCTTTGGAGCTTTCTATTGATCCAGTGTGGGTATCAACCTCCATCACTTTATGCCCTCCACAGAGCCTAGTCTTTTATCGAATTGTATTTGTTTATTTATCTCATAGGCACTGAAATCTTCTGGTCTCCTCTACTTCAAGATCCAGTTGGGGAGCAGCCTGGAAAAGGGGAAGATAGGGCTTCCCTGGTGGCGCAGTGGTTGACAGTCCGCCTCCTGATGCAGGGGACATGGGTTCGTGCCCCGGTCCAGGAAGATCCCACATGCCACAGAGCAGCTGGGCCCATGAGCCATGGCCACTGAGCCTCGGCTTCCGGAGTCTGTGCTCCGCAATGGGAGAGGCCACAACAGTGAGAGGCCCGCGTACCGGAAAAAAAAAAAAAAAAAAAAAGGAGGGGGAAGATAATCTCTACCTAGTAGTTCTTATTCTCAATTGCAGCAGGAGTTTTGCAATTATGTCATAAACTATGGGTAAATATTAAATTAGCTTTGAGGCTCATAACTTCCTTCTACTTACATAACATCCTACCAACACTATATCACAGAGATATAATCCTGACTTGTTTTTATGTCTTCTATCATAGGTCTCAAAGAACTTCTGTAAAGTCTCCCTGCATCTCAAGGTTGTTAATCTCATTTGGACACTAAGCACTGTGGAGTCACAGAGGTTAAGGACAGTGTGGGAGAGAAAAAACTGAGTCCACACATCCTTATTCCAGCCCAGTGTTGATTCCCTGAAGTATCTTTCACAGGTCCTCTCTGAGGCATGCTACATTTTTTTGACAGCTGCAGAGCCTAAAACAGTGAAATAAACAGGTACAAAATAATGATACAAAAATCCTAATCACACATTGTAATATTTTACTATTTATACCCACTCTACATCTCCCTAATTAATTGAATCTGCTAATACTCCTTTTCCACAAACAAGCTCTTTTCCTTCCTTTAGGAAAATAACTGCAGAACACTGATGATCCAAGAACAACTGGCACAGATTTGAAGGCACATTTGCAGTGAAGTATTTTTAAAATGTAGTTGAATTCTCTCTACACTCTGTTTTCCTGACCCAGAAAATACAAACTCTGTTTTATTATATATTAAGCTGTCAGCTTTGACCCCATTATATATTTGGTAGTGGGTTATTGTCATTACCGTTCCACTTATTTTTGAAGTAGGAAAGTATTTTTTATAAATCGGATATTTATGAAAATTCATCAAATAACATTTACATTAAAAATCTAGTATATAAAAGCCTTCAGGTTATCTTTTACCGCAGTGATAAACACTGGAAAGATTAGGATAAGGTGGCCTAAACTGTACCACTTTCTCTTTTCCATTAATTTCATTCAAGCACACACAGAGAGGTGACAGATGACAGGTGAAATTGGTAGCAGAAACAGAGTTTGCCATGCTTCTACAGTCCACACTCTACTAACTGAGGGGAAACAATGGAAAGAAACAGAAGTGAAAATGTCTTGACTTATTGTGACACACTAGATGGCCTATCTGTGTCATAACATTCCTGGAAAACAAACAATGGGTATAAATTTTGCACCAGTTATATGCCCAGGTTTCAGTAACTTGAAAAACCATTCCCATGATTTTCCTCTTTTGAAAAAATAAGAATTCCTATAGCCTTAAAGAAAAAACAGTAATGGGAATGGCCACTTAAAATTCTTTCCAAACTTTATCATTGCAATAAATACTAAGAAAAAATGAGACAAAGGAAAATGCCATTACAGAAAAGAACAGAGTTGAGTATGGTTATGGATATCACACGTGAGAAATGCAGTCATATTACACTGAAAATACATTAGCTACTGTGGATTAGATACAGTAGACATGAAGTATGTAGGATATATCCCCGGTCCTTTTCTTCAAATCCTAGCAGGCCTTGGTAACAGAATGTTTTCATTTTTGAAAATTCTTAACATTTTAAAGGCTGATTAAATAGACCAACTATAATTAAATATATGTATATACACACATAAATTTATGTATATATATTACATATATGTATATATATGTAATATATAAAGATATATATATATATACACATATAATACATATATGTGTAAATTTTTGTTTACCTCCCAAATACTTATCACAGGAAGGTTAACTGAAAGGCTTTCCTTGTTGCCAAACTTGTTAAGATCTGATTTTCGTGTTCATCAAGATTATACAACATTCAGAGCCACATGACACTTAAGAAAAAAAGGTAAAAATAAGAACCAGGGAACCTTCAAGATGGCAGAGGAGTAAGATGTGGAGATCACCTTCCTCCCCACAAATACATCAGAAATACATCTACATGTGGAACAACTCCTACAGAACACCTAATGAACGCTGGCAGAAGACCTCAGACCTCCCAAAAGGCAAGAAACTCCCCACATACCTGGGTAGGGCAAAAGAACAAAGGAAAATCAGAGAAAAAGGAATAGGGATGGGACCTGCACCTCTGGGAGGGAGCTGTGAAGGAGGAAAAGTTTCCACACACTAGGAAGCCCCTCCACTGGTGGAGACGGCGGATGGTCAGGAGGAAGCTTCAGAACCATGGAAGAGAGTGGAGCAACAGGGGTGCAGAGGGCAAAGCAGAGAGATTCCTGCACAGTGGATCAGTGCCTACCAGCACTTACCAGCCCAACAGGCTGGTCTGCTCACCTGCCAGGGTGGGTGGGGACTGGGAGCTGAGGCTCAGGCTTCGGAGGTCAGGGAGAGGACTGGGGTTGGCTGTTTGAACACAGCCTGAAGGGGGCTAGTGCACCACACCTAGAAGGGAGGGAGTCTGGAAAAAAGCTTGTAACTGCCTAAGAGGCAAGAGACCATTGTTTTGGGGTGTGTGAGGACAGGGGATTCAGAGCACCACCTAAACGAGCTCCAGAGACGGGCACAAGCTGCGGCTATCAGCGCAGACACCAGAGATGGGCCTGAGACCTAAGCCTGCTGCTGCAGCCACCAAAAAGCCTGTGTGCAAGCACAGGTAACTGTCCTCCCCTCCCCTCCTGGGAGCCTGTGAAGCCCGCCATGGCCAGGGTCCCATGATCCAGGGACAAATTCCCTGGGAGAACACATGGTGTGCCTCAGGCTGTTGCAACGTCACGCCGGCCTCTGCCACTGCAGGCTCACCCCGCATTCGTTACCCCTCCCTCCTCCTGGCCTAAGTGAGCCAGAGCCCCCTAATCAGCTGCTACTTTAACCCCGTCCTGTCTGGGCGGGGAAGAGAAGCCCTCAGGCTACCTACACACAGAGGCAGGGCCAAATCCAAAGCTGAACCCCAGGAGCCGTGCGAACAAAGAAGAGAAAGGAAAATTTCTCCCAGCAGCCACAGGAGCAGTGGATTAAATCTCCACAATCAACTTGATGTTCCCTGCATCTGTGGAATGCCTGAATAGAAAACGAATCATCCCAAAATTGAGGCAGTGGACCTCGGGAGCAACTGTAGTCTTGGGGTTTACTTTCTGCATCTAATTTGTTTCTGGTTTTATGTTTACCTTAGTTTAGTATTGAAAGCTTATTAATACTGGTAGGTTTGTTTACTGATCTAGTTGCTCTCTTTTTTTTGGTATATATATATATATATATATATATTCTCTCTCTCTTTTTGTGAGTGTGTATGTGTATGCTTCTTTGGGTGATTTTGTCTGTATAGCTTTGCTTTTACCATTTGTCCTACAGTTCTGTCTGTCCGTTTTTCTTTCTTTCTTTTTGGATGGTTTTTAGTGCTTGTTATCACTGGTGGATTTGTTTTTAGGTTTGGTTGCTCTCTTCTTTCATTCTTTCTTTTATTTTATTACTCATTTATTTTTAATTTTTTTATTTTAATAACTTTATTTTATTTATTTATTTCTTTTTTTTTTCTCCCTTTTCTTCTAAGGTGTGTGGCTGACAGGGTCTCAGTGCTCTGGCCAGGGGTCAGGCATAAGCCTATGAGGTGGGAGAGCTGAGTACAGGACACTGATGCACCAGAGACCTCCAGGCTCCACGTAATATCAAAGGGCAAAAGCTCTCCCAGAGATCTCCATCTCAACATTAAGAGCCAGCTCCACTCAACAACCAGCAAGCTACAGTGCTGGACACCCTATGCCAAACAACTACAGAGACAGGAACAAAACCTCACCCATTAGCACAGAGGCTGCCGAAAATCGTAAAAAGGTCACAGACTCCCAAAACAAAACACTGGACACAGTCCTGCCCACCAGAAAGGCAAGATCCAGCCACAGCCACCAGAACACAGGCACCCAACACCTCCACCAGGAAGCCTACACAACCCACTGAACCAACCTTAGCCACTGGGGGCAGACAACAAAAACAACGGGAACTATGAACCTGCAGGCTGAGAAAAGGGGACACCAAACACAGTAAGTTAAGCAAAATGAGAAGACAGAGAAATACACAGCAGATGAAGAAGGTAAAAACCCACCAGACCAAACAAGTGAAGAGGAAATAGGAAGCCTACCTGAAAAAGAATTCAGAGTAAAGATAGTAAAGATGATCCACAACTTGGAAATAGTATGGAGAAAATACAAGAAACGTTTAACAAGGACTTAGAAAAACTAAAGAGCAAACAAACAATGATGAACAACAAAATCAATGAAATTAAAAATTCTCTAGAAAGAATCAATAGCAGAATAACTGAGGCAAAAGAACGCATAAGTGACCTGGAAGACAAAATAGTAGAAATAACTACCACAGAGCAGAATAAAGAAAAAACAATGAAAAGAATTGAGGATAGACTCAGAGACTTCTGGGACAACATTAAACGCACCAACACTTGAATTACAGGGGTCCCAGAAGAAGAAAAAAAGAAAGGGACTGAGAAAATATTTGAAGAGATTATAGGTGAAAACTTCCCTAATATGGGAAAGGAAATAGTCAGTCAAGTACAGGAAGCGAAGAGATTACCAAATAGGATAAATCCAAGGAGAAACATGCCAAGACACATATTAATCAAACTATTAAAAATTTAATATAAACAAAAAATATTAAAAGCAGCAAGGGAAAAGCAACAAATAACATCCAAGGAACTCCCATAAAGTTAACAGCTGATCTCTCAGCAGAAACTCTGCAAGCCAGAAGGGAATAGCAGGACATATTTAAAGTGATGAAAGGGAAAAACCTACAACCAAGATAACTCTACCCAGCAAGGATCTCATTCAGATTTGACAGAGAAATTAAAATCTTTACAGAAAAGCAAAAGCTAAGAGAATTCAGCACCACCAAACCAGCTTTACAACAAACACTAAAGGAACTTCTCTAGGCAGGAAACACAAGACAAGGAAGAGACCTACAATAGCAAACACAAAACAATTAAGAAAGTGGTAATAGGAACATAGATATCAATAGCTACTGCCAATGTAAATGGATTAAATGCTCCAAACAAAAGACACAGACTGGTTAAATGGATACAGAAACAAGGCCTGTACTTATGCTGTCTACAAGAGTCCCATTTCAGACCTAGGGACACATACAGACTAAAAGTGAGGGGATGGAAAAAGATATTCCATGAAAATGGAAATCAGAAGAAAGCTGCAGTAGCAATTCTCATATCAGACAAAATAAACTTTAAAATAAAGATTATTACAAGAGACAAAGAAGGACACTACATAATGATCAAGGGATCAATCCAAGAAGAAGATATAACAATTGTAAATACTTATGCACCCAACATAGGAGCACCTCAATACATAAGGCAAATGCTAACAGCCATAAAAGGGGAAATCGACAGTAACACACTCATAGTAGGGGACTTTAACACCCCACTTTCACCAATGGACAGATCATCCAAAATGAAAATAAATAAGGAAACACAAGCTTTAAATGATACATTAAACAAGATGGACTTCATTGATATTTATAGGACATTCCATCCAAAAACAACAGAATACACATTTTTCTCAAGTGCTCATGGAACATTCTCCAGGATAGATCATATCTTGGGTCACAAATCAAGCCTTGGTAAATTTAAGAATCAAGTATCTTTTCCGACCACAATGCTATGAGACTAGACATCAATTACAGGGAAAGATCTGTAAAAAATACAAACACATGGAGGCTAAACAATACACTACTCAATAATGAAGTCATCACTGAAGAAATCAAAGAGGAAATAAAAAAATACCTAGAAACAAATGACAATGGAGACACGACGACCCAAAACCTATGGGACGCAGCAAAAGCAGTTCTAAGGGGGAAGTTTATAGCAATACAATCCCACCTTAAGAAACAGGAAACATCTCAAATAAACAACCTGACCCTGCACCTAAAGCAATTAGAGAAAGAACAAAAAAACCCCAAAGTTAGCAGAAGGAAAGAAATCATAAAGATCAGATCAGAAATAAATGAAAAAGAAATGAAGGAAACGATAGCAAAGATCAATAAAACTAAAAGCTGGTTCTTTGAGAAGATAAACAAAATTGACAAACCATTAGCCAGACTCATCAAGAAAAAAAGGGAGAAGACTCAAATCAATAGAATTAGAAATGAAAAAGGAGAAGTAACAACTGACACTGCAGAAATACAAAAGATCAGGAGAGATTACTACAAGCAACTCTATGCCAATAAAATGGACAACCTGGAAGAAATGGACAAATTCTTAGAAATGCACAACCTGCCAAGACTGAATCAGGAAGAAATAGAAAATATGAACAGACCGATCACAAGCACTGAAATTGAAACTGTGATAAAAAATCTTCCAACAAACAAAAGGCCAGGACCAGGTGGCTTCACAGGTGAATTCTATCAAACATTTAGAGAAGAGCTAACACCTATCCTTCTCAAGGATAGTGTTCCTCTCGGGAGGAACACTCCCGAACTCATTCTACAAGGCCACCATCACCTTGATACCAAAACCAGACAAGGATGTCACAAAGAAAGAAAACTACAGGCCAATATCACTGATGAACACAGATGCAAAAATCCTCAACAAAATACTAGCAAACAGAATCCAACAGCACATTAAAAGGATCATACACCATGATCAAGTGGGGTTTATTCCAGGAATGCAAGGATTCTTCAATCAATGTGATACACCATATTAACAAATTGAAGGAGAAAAACCATATGATCATCTCAATAGATGCAGAGAAAGCTTTCGACAAAATTCAACACCCACTTATGATAAAAACCCTGCAGAAAGTAGGCATAGAGGGAACTTTCCTCAACATAATAAAGGCCATATATGACAAACCCACAGCCAGCATCGTCCTCAATGGTGAAAAACTGAAACCATTTCCACTAAGATCAGGAACAAGACAAGGTTGCCCACTCTCACCACTCTTATTCAACATAGTTTTGGAAGTTTTAGCCACAGCAATCAGAGAAGAAAAGGAAATAAAAGGAATCCAAATTGGAAAAGAAGAAGTAAAGATGTCACTGTTTGCAGATGACATGATACTATACATAGAGAATCCTAAAGGTGCTACCAGAAAACTACTAGAACTAATCAATGAATTTGGTAAAGTAGCAGGATACAAAATTAATGCACAGAAATCTCTGGCATTCCTGTACACTAATGATGAAAAATCTGAAAGTGAAATCAAGAAAACACTCCCATTTACCATTGCAACAAAAAGAATAAAATATCTAGGAATAAACCTACCTAAGGAGACAAAAGACCTGTATGCAGAATATTATAAGACACTGATGAAAGAAATTAAAGATGATACAAACTGATGGAGAGATATACCATGTTCTTGGATTGGAAGAATCAACATTGTGAAAATGACTCTACTACCCAAAGCAATCTACAGATTCAATGCAATCCCTATCCAACTACCACTGGCATTTTTCACAGAACTAGAACCAAAAATTTCAAAATTTGTCTGGAAAAACAAAAGACCCCGAATAGCCAAAGCAATCTTGAGAACGAAAAATGGAGCTGGAGGAATCAGGCTCCCTGACTTCAGACTATACTCCAAAGCTACAGTAATCAAGACAGTGTGGTACTGGCACAAAAACAGAAAGATAGATCAATGGAACAGGATAGAAAGCCCAAAGATAAACCCACGCACATATGGTCACCTTATCTTTGATAAAGGAGGTAGGAATGTACAGTGGAGAATGGACAGCCTCTTCAATAAGTGGTGCTGGGAAAACTGGACAGGGACATGTAAAAGTATGAGATTAGATCATTCCCTAACACCATACACAAAAATAAGCTCAAAATGGATTAAAGACCTAAATGTAAGGCCAGAAACTATCAAACTCTTAGAGGAAAACATAGGCAGAACACTCTATGACATAAATCACAGCAAGATCCTTTTGGACCCACCTCCTAGAGAAATGGAAATAAAAACAAAGATAAACAAATGGGACCTAATGAAACTTCAAAACTTTTGCACAGCAAAGGAAACCATAAACAAGACCAAAAGACAACCCTCAGAATGGGAGAAAATATTTGCAAATGAAGCAACTGACAAAGGAGTAATCTCCAAAATTTATAAACAGCTCATGCAGCTCAATAGCAAAAAAACAAACAACCCAATCCAAAAATGGGCAGAAGACTTAAATAGGCATTTCTCCAAAGAAGATATACAGACTGCCAACAAACACATGAAAGAATGCTCAACATCATTAATCATTAGAGAAATGCAAATCAAAACTACAATGAGATATCATCTCACACCAGTCAGAATGGCCATCATCAAGAAATCTAGAAACAATAAATGCTGGAGAGGGTGTGGAAAAAAGGGAACACTCTTGCACTGCTGGTGGGAATGTGAATTGGTACAGCCACTATGGAGAACAGTATGGAGGTTCCTTAAAAAACTACAAATAGAACTACCATATGACCCAGCAATCCCACTACTAGGCATATACCCTGAGAAAACCATAATTCAAAAAGAGACATGTACCAAAATGTTCATTGCAGCTCTATTCACAATAGCCCGGAGCTGGAAACAACCTAAGTGTCCATCATCGGATGAATGGATAAAGAAGATGTGGCACATATATACAATGGAATATTACTCAGCCATAAAAAGAAACGAAACTGAGCTATTTGTAATGAGGTGGATAGACCTAGAGTCTGTCATACAGAGTGAAGTAAGTCAGAAAGAGAAAGACAAATACCGTATGCTAACACATATATACGGAATTAAAAAAAAAAAAAAAGTCATGAAGGACCTAGGGGCAAAACGGGAATAAAGACACAGACCTACTTGAGAATGGACTTGAGGATATGGGGAGGGGGAAGGGTAAGCTGTGACAAAGCGAAAGAGAGGCATGGACATATATACACTACCAAACGTAAGGTAGATAGATAGTGGGAAGCAGCCACAGAGCACAGGGAGATCAGCTCGGTGCTTTGTGACCGCCTGGAGGGGTGGGATGGGGAGGGTGGGAGGGAGGGAGATGCATGAGGGAAGGGATGTGGGAACAGATGTATATGTATGACTGACTCACTTTGTTATAAAGCAGAAACTAATTAAAAAAATTAAAAACAAAAAAAAAATTAAAAAAAATAATGTTCACAAAAAAAATAAAAAATAAAAAAAATTAATTAATTAAAAAAAAAGAAATCTAGAAACAATAAATGCTGAAGAGGGTGTGGAGAAAAGGGAACACTCTTGCACTGTTGGTGGGAATGTGAATTGGTACAGCCACTATGGAGAACAGTATGGAGGTTCCTTAAAAAACTAAAAATAGAACTACCAAATGGCCCAGCAATCCCACTACAAGGCATATACCCTGAGAAAACCATAATTCAAAAGAGTCATGTACCACAATGTTCATTGCAGTTCTATTTACAATAGCCAGGACATGGAAGCAATTTAAGTGTCTATTGACAGATGAATGGATAAAGAAGATGTGGCACATATATACAATGGAATATTACTCAGCCATAAAAAGAAACAAAATTGAGTTATTTGTAGTGAGGTGGATGGACGTAGAGTCTGTCATACAGAGTGATGTAAGTCAGAAAGAGAAAAACAAATACCATATGCTAACACATATATATGGAATCTAAAAAAAAAAAAAGGTCATAAAGAACCTAGGGGCAAGACAGAAATAAAGATGCAGACCTACTAGAGAATCGACTTGGGGGACATGGGGAGGGGGACAGGATACGGGGAGGGGGAAAGTTAAGGTGGTATGAAGTGAGAGAGTGGCATGGACATATATAAACTACCAAATGTAAAATAGATAGCTAGTGGGAAGCAGCTGCATAGCACAGGGAGATCAGCTCAGTGCTTTGTGTCCACCTAGAGGGGTGGGATAGGGAGTGTGGGAGGGAGATGCAAGACGGAGGGTATATGGGGATATATGTATACATACAGCTGATTCACTTTGTTATAAAGCAGAAACTAAGACAGCATTATAAAGCAATTATACTCCAATAAAGACGTTAAAAAAAAAGAACCAAATAACAATTATTGATTACTTAAACTGTGCTCAACTATGTATGTTCTACTGAGGTAAATAGCAATTATTGATATAATACCACATCCACTTAGTAATTAATTTTTTTTTTGGACTTGGCCACATAGGAAAATTTATAAACCGTGGAAAAAGAATTATCAAGTTTGCACTTAAGATAATTAATCTGCAACTCATATCCATATTGAAACGAGTCTGATATTATCTACCCACTTCCTCTGAGACAGCTTTCTCCTTGATCTTTTTCAGTCTGGCTTCCTCCCTAAATATAATACCCAAACCACAGTTTGTTCGGTTTTTAAAAATCTTCCATATTTCTCTAAATTCTATACCTATGTCATGTACATTTTCTAGTGGTTTCCACTCTATTGTTGCCTAAGTGTTGTCACTTAGAAAAGTGAAACCCCCTCAATCTAAAAAACTACACACACACACATATACACACCCAATGTATTTTTTTATGTTTTCTGGATTATGAAGTCATAACATTGGGAATATTTTTATCTGCAAGGAATAATGATCTAACTTAAACAGCAATGTAATTACTTGACCCAAATATTAATGTCCAAAGATAGGGCAGTTTTTAGGATTAGTTGATTGAGAGATTCAATAATATCATCGAGAGCCCAGGCTTTAGTTATCACTCCCCTCTGCTAACCACAGCAGTCATTTCAGTGTAAAACTGTTTCACTTAATGGTCTTAAAGTAGCTGTGAGGAAAAGGAAGGTTTACATGTTGTCTTCTTTATATCTATAAGGATAGCTGTACATGCTCCCTGAAAGCTATCCCTTAACAGTACAAATGATTCTACCAAACTTTTGCAAATATCTTCCAGCATCTCATTGGCTAGAATTGGGCTACATGACCATTTCTGAATTGTTCCAAGAAAGGGAATGGAATTTTGTTTTTCCAACTGGCATTTACATATATTTGAGTTCACAGTTTAAAAACTTTATATTTTCATTCTGTAATTTTTATTTCTTCAAGGTCCATTTTTAATATTTATATCACATTTCACCATCTTAAGTATATTTTATATTTTATTTATTTATATTTTATATGTTATTTATGTTTTATATATTTTAGTATCTTAAGTATAATTTTCTATAAGTCATCCAGTGAGGAATAAAAGGGCTGATTGACAGGGATGGTTCTTTTTTTCTTTCAATCATTTACTTCTATAACAATTAATGAATGACAAAAATTAAGTTTAAGAATTGTGAATTTGCAGAAGTTATCTACCTAAGGAAGCTGATGATACTTTAAATTTTTATTGTAGAATGAGAACTGCATTGAGATAAAATCTATTTTAATGAAGAACAGAGATTTGCTAATCAGCAAATTTAATAATACCGAAACTAAGGGGACTCCCTTGACATTTGAATGAATTAACTAAAGACAAATAAAGGACATTTTTCTTTAGAGTTTTGACAGAAGATCAAATGAGTAAGGATTTGCAAAGTGCTCAAAATGCCATAAGCATAGGAATTCTGAATAATACAAGGCATAGAACACAGTCCCTTACCATGAAGAAATTTACACATGGAAGGTTCAGAAAATTATGTGAAAGATTAAATTGCAATAGAAAAATAAACAAGAGTTGAAGACAGCCACAGTAGATATCTTAACTATAATTAAATACATTATAATTTGCCAACTGAATTATCCTGATAATTTCTATTAGAGGTCACATTTCTATTAGAGGGAGAAAAATCATTAAATGAACATAAGAAACTCATTAATGAAAAGTTACTATGCAGAGCAAAATATAAATTTACCTTTATTGGTAATGCTATCAAACAGTTAAGGAAGAAATAAAAATCTTATACAAATTCAGAATGTAAGAGGAGAGAATATTACACTATGAAGCCAGCATATCCTTGATACTAAAAAAATGTACAAAGATAATATAAGAAAATTGCAAACTAAACATTTCTCCAGACTGTAGATGTAAATATCTTAAAACAATATTCACAACTCCAACCGAACAACATATTAAAAAAAGGTAATACATCATGACCAAAAGGAGTTTACTTCAGGTATACCAGACTGTTTCAATATTTGAAATTCCATCAATGTAATTTACCACGGTAACAGAGTAAAAGAGAAAAATCATGATATGTACAGAAAAAGCATTTGAAAAAGTTTATTCATCTATTTGATTTTTTAAAAAATTCTCAGTAAATTAGAAATAGAAGGAAACATCCTTAATCTGATAAAAAGGATATCTATGAAAACTTCACAACTAACATCTCACTTCATGGTAAAATACTGAACGCTTTCCACAAGGCAAAGATGTGTTTTTACAAGTTCTAATCAACATTGTACTGGAAGTTTCAGCAAGTACAATAAGACAAGGCAAAAAAGCAAAAAGTTTATAGACAGCTAATTAAGATGCAAACTGCCTTTATTTAGAAACAACATATTGTTTACATAGAAATTCTAAGGAATCTATTTTAAAACTAGTAGAATTAATAAGTTAATTTTGCAAGATGAAAGGATACAAGGTTAATACACAAAAATCAATTGTATTTTTATGACCAGCAGCAACCAATTGGAAAATGAAATAATGCCATTTATATTTGTACACCTGTAAGATACTTAGAAAACCATTCATATAAGAAGTGCAAGATCCCTACACTGAAAACAAAACATCACTTGGAGAACACTTTAAACCCCAGAATAACTAGAAAGATATTCAATGCTCAGTAATTTGCAGATAATATTATGTTCAATTCTCCCCTATTTGACTTGCATATTGAATGCAATAAAATAAAAATTCCAGTTACCTTTTTATAGAAATTGGTAAACTGAATCTAAAGTATATGTGGAAATGGAACCTAGAATAGCCTAAATATTCTGAAAAAGATGAACAAAATTGGAGGACATGAATACCTGTTTTCAAGATGTACTACAAAGCTGCATTAATCAAGACTGTGTGGTATTGACATAACAATAGATGTATAGATCAATGGAATAAAATAGGAAATCCAGAAATAGATTAATACATATATGGTCAACGGGTTGTCAACAAAGGTATCAGTAGAACTTAATGGAGAAAGAAAATAATTTCAGCAAATAGTGCAGGGTAAGAGTCTGGAAGACGAAAAAGAGTCTTAACCCCAAACTCACATTTACCACAATAATTTATCTGAGATGATTCATAGACCTACACAGAAAAGCTAAAAATATAAAAGCATCTAGAGTGAATCATGAAAGAATAACTTCATATTCTACAGTATGTAAAAATGTCTTGGACACAAAAAGCACTAATCAAAAAATAATAAGGGAAGGATTGAGCTTTATCAAAGTTAAGAACTTCCATTCATCAAAAGCTGCTGTTAACAAAAGTCAGATCAAAGGCTTGGAAAAAATATTTTCAAAATTCGTATTTTACAACAGATTTACAGTGTATTCAGAATGTACAATGAACTCCTATGAATCAATAACATAAGGAAAACAACTGGATTAACAAATGGCCATGAAACTTGAATAAATTTTTCAAAAAAGAAAATATAAGTTGACCAGTAAGCATAGGAAAAATGCTCAATATCATCAGTCAGAAGGAAAATACAAATTGAAGCTTTAATAAGATAATGTCTCATAGCCACCAAAATGGCTCAAACTTAAAAGACTGATACTGCTGGGAGGCTATGAAGCATGTGGTAATCTCATACATTGCTGGTGGGAGTATACAATGGAATACCCAGTTTAGAGACCTATTTGATAGTTTCTTATAAAGTTAAACATATACCTTTGATTATAAGTTAGCAATTCCATTTCTAAGTATTTTCCCAAGTGAACACATATTCATAAAAAGAATTGTACAAAAATGTTCTTAACAGCTTTATTCATAAAATAAATAACTGGTAAAAAACCTCAATGCCCATCAGCAAAAGAATGGATAAGCAAATCACCATATATTCGAACAATGGTAAACTACTCTGCAATAAAAATATAACAATTACTGATAGAGCCAATGGTATGGATGAATCTCGAAAACCTTGTGATGAACAAAAGAATCCAGACACAAAAGAGTAGGTAATATATATCACATATGTATGAAATTATAGACCAGGCAAAACTAGTCTATAGTGATGGAAACCAGAAGTGGTTGCTTCCAGCAGAGTTGGGGGTGGGGATGGAGTGGAACAGGAAAACATAATAGAAATATTCTGTATTACAATATGGCTGTTGGTTACCTGGCTGTATACACCTGTCAGAACTCAAACTGTACACTTAAGCTATGTACAGTTCATTATATATAAATTCTACCTCAAATATATATATATGTACATATATATACACACACACATATATAAGTTGTTGATGGAAAATCTATATATTTCTAGGGAAAGCCATAGACTATCACCATCTCCTATGGAACATGGCCCTTTGTTAATAATTAGGTAAATATGGATCTAGGGTAACTGAGCCAAGCTAGATAAAAAAGTCCAAGGTGGAAGTAAACATATATGGCTACAAATTTAGGTAATCCTAGATGATCATTACCTAGGCAAATCCCTTGCCTTTACTGAATCTCAGTTTTCTCATCTGTAAAATTAACATGATTAGGTGTTAGGGGATTTTTTTTTAACATTTTATCTATAAACACAACATATAGTAATGAAGGTGGAATTTCCCTGGTTGAAGTGGAGTGGGGCTTCAGTACACACCTATTTAGGCCTGTCTCCACTGCAGTGGCTCCCAGTGCATCTCTGGGGAACCATATGATTCTGACAAAGACAGTTCAAAGCTCTGGATGTATAGTATTAGCCTCAAATTAATTAATCTGCAACTTATTTTTAATGTAATTATATACTGATGTTCTGTTTTAATGGTATATTATTTAATTATATAGACACAAGGCACCATATAAGTCTAAGGTGTACAGCATAATGATCTGATTTACATACACCATGTTCACAATAAATGCAGTGAACATCCATCATCTCACATAGATACAATATTAAATGGAAAAAAATTGTTTTCTTCTGATGAGAACTCTTAGGTTTACTCTCTTAACTTTCATAAATAACAAACAGCAATGTTAATTATATTTATCATGTTGTACATTACCGCCCTAGTACTTATTTATCTGATACTTGGAAATTCGTATCTTTTGACTGCCTTCATCCAATTGCCCCTCTCCCCAACCCTCACCTCTGGTAACCACAAATCTGACCTATTTTTCTATTTTGAAGTATAATTGACCTACAACACTATGTTAGTTCCTGTTACATGACACAGTGATTCAATATTTCCATAAATTTCAAATTGATCACCAACATTAAGTTCAGTTACCAGCTGTCACCACACCAAGATATTACATAGCTATTGACTATGTTACCCACAGTTTTTTTTTTACACCTGTGACTCATTTATTTTGAAAGGAAGTTTGTACATGGTCATGGTCTCCCTCACCTATTTCTTTCCTTCCCCCACTCTCCTCCCCTCTGGCAACCACCTATTTGTTCTCTGTTATCTATAACTCTTTCTGTTTTGTTATGTTTGTTCAATTTTTAAATTTTATTTTAGATTCCACATATAAGTGAAATCATACAGGATTTGTCTTTGTCTGACTTATTTCACTTAGTATAATACCCTCTAGGTCCATCCAGGCTGTTGCAAAAGGCAAGATTTCGTTCTCTTTTATGACTGAGTAATATTCCATTGTGTGTGTGTATATTTATCAATATAGATACATAGATAACCACATTTGTATCCATTCATCTATTGATGGGCATTTAGATTTCTTCCATATCTTGGCTATTGTAAATAATGTTGCAATGAACATAGGGGTGCATATATCTTTTTGAATTAGTGTTTTTGTTTTCTTCAGATAAATACCCAGGAGTGGAATTGTTAGATCATATGGTAGTTCTATTTTTAATTTTTTGAGGAATCTCCAGGCTGTTTTCTGGAGATTCCTCAAAAAATGTGACTGCATCCATTTACATCCCCACCAACACTGCACAAGTGTTCCCTTTCCTCTACATCTTATTCATTGTCTTTTTGATAATAGCCATTCTGACAGATGTGAGATGATATCTCATTGCAGTTTTGATTTGCATTCCCCTGATGATTAGAGATGTTGAGCATCTTTTCATATGCTTTTTGACCATCTATATGTCTTCCTTGCAAAAACATCTGTTGAGATCATCCACCCACCCATTTTTTAATCAAGTTCTTTGTTTTTTGATGTCGACTTGTGTAAGTTCTTTGTATATTTTGAATATTAACCCCATATTGGATATATCATTTGCAAATATCTCTTTCCATTCAATAGCCTACTTTTTAGTTTTTGTTGATAGTTTCCTCCACTATGCAGAAACTTTTTAGTTTGATGTGGTCCCATTTGTCTATTTTTTAATTTTATTTCCCTTGCCTGAGGAGACATATCCAGAAAAATATTATGAAGACTGATGACAAAGAGCATACCACCTATGTTTGATTCCAGAAGTTTTATGGTTTCAGGTCTTACATTTAAGTCTTTAATCCATTTTAATTTATTTTTGTGAACAGTGAGTAGTCCAGTTTATTTTGCATGTAGCTGTCCAGTTTTCTCAACAGCATTTGTTGAAAAGAATATCCTTTCCCCATTGTACATTTTTGCCTCCTTTGTCATCATTTAATTTCTCATACAAGTGTAGATTAATTTCTAGGCTCTCCATTTTGTTCCATTGATCTATGTATTTGTTTTTATGCCAGTACCATACTGTTTTGATTAACGTAGTTTTGTAGTAGAGTTTGAAATTAGAATGTGATACCTCTAGCTTTGATCTTCTATCTCAAGATTGTTTTGGCTATTTGGGGTCTTTTGTGATTCCATACCTATTTTCGAATTATTTGTTCTAGTTCTGAGAAAAATGCCATTGGTATTTTGATAGGGATTGTATTGAATCTGTAGATTGTCTTGGGTAATATGGTCATTTTAACAATATTAATTCTTCCACTACATGAACGTGCTATATTTTTCCATCTGTTTGTTATCCTCAGTTTCTTTCATCAGCGTCTTATAGTTTTCAGAGGTATTTCTGAAATACCTCCTTATATTTTTTTTTAGACCATACTTCATTCAGATTTCTTTTTGCTTTTTTAAAAAATTTTATTTATTTATTTATGGCTGTGTTGGGTCTTCGTTTCTGTGCGAGGGCTTTCTCCAGTTGCGGCAAGCGGGGGCCACTCCTCATCGCGGTGCACGGGCCTCTCACTATCGCGGCCTCTCTTGTTGCAGAGCACAGGCTCCAGACGCACAGGCTCAGTAATTGTGGCTCACGGGGCCAGCTGCTCCGCGGCATGTGGGATCCTCCCAGACCAGGGCTTGAACCCATGTCCCCTGCATCGGCAGGCAGATTCTCAACCACTGCACCACCAGGGAAGCCCTACCTCCTTATATTTTTATCTAGGTATTTTATTCTTTTTTGATGTGATGGTAAATGGGATTTTTAAAAAAATCCTCTTTCTGATTGTTCATTGTTAGTGTATAGAAATGCAACAGATTTCTATATGTTAATTTTGTATCCTGCAACTTTACTGAATTCATTGATGAGTTCTAGTAGTTTTTTGTGTTATCTATAGGATTTTCTACGTACAGTATCATATCATCTACAAACAGTGACAGTTTTACTACTTCTTTCCAATTTGGATTCCTTTTGTTTCTTTTTGTACTCTGATTTCTGTGCATAGGACTTCCAATTCTGTGTTGAATTAAAGTGGTGAGAGTGGGCATCCTTGTCTTGTTACTGATCTTTTGAGAAATTCTCTCAGCTTTTCACCATCGAGCATGAGGTTACCTGTGGACTCATCATATATAGCCTTTATTATGCTGAGCTATGTTCCTTTTATACCCACTTTGTACAAAGTTTCCAACATAATGGATGTTGAAGGTTATCAAAAGTTTTTGGCATCTATTGAGATAATATGATTTTTATTCTTCAGTTTGTTAATGTGGTGTATCACATTGATTGATTTGTGAATACTGAACTATCCTTGCATCCCTGGGATAAATTCCACTTCATCATAGTATATGAGCCTTTTAATGTATTATTGGATTTGGATTGTATATGTTTTTGAGGATTTTTCCATATATATTCATCAGTAACATTGTTCTGGAATTTTCTTTGTGATATTTTTGTCTGGTTTTGGTATCAGGGTGATGCTGGCCTCATAGAATTAGGTCAGAAGTTTTCCTTCCTCTGTAATTTCTTGGAATAGTTTGAGAAGGATAGGTGTTAACTCTTCTCTAAGTGTTTGATAGAATTCACCTGTAAAGTCATCTGGTCCTGGACTTTTGTTTGGAGTTTTTTTTTTTTTAATTACTGATTCAGTGTCATTATTGGTAATTGGTCTGTTCATATTTTCTATTTCTTCCTGTTTCAGTCTTGCAATATTTTACATATTTAGGAATTCTTCCATTTCTTCTAGGTTATCCATTTTATTGGTGTATAATCATTTGTAGTAATCTATTATGATCTTTTGTATTTCTGTGGTATTGGCTGTAACTTTTCCTCTTTCATTTGATTTTATTGATTTGGACTGTGTTTTTATTTTGATGAGTCTGGCTAAAGGTTTATCAACTTTATGTTTTCAAAGAATCAGCTTTTAGTTTCATTGATCTTTTCTATTTTCTTTTAGTCTCTATTTCATTTATTTCTGCTCTAATCTTTATGATTTCTTTCCTTCTATTAATTTTGGGTTTTGTTTGTTACTATTTTTCTAATTCCTTTAGATATAAGGTTGGGTTCTTTGAAATTTTTGTTTGTTTGTTTCCTGGGGTAGGCTTGTATTGCTATAAACTTCCCTCTTAAAACTACTTTTGCTGTATCCCATAGATTTTAGATTGCTGTTTTTTTGTTTTCATATGTCTCCAGGTACTTGATTTCTTCCATGATCCATTAGTCATTTTGTATATTATTTAGCTCCATGTAGTTTTTTGTTTGTTTGTTTTTGCATTTTTTGTCTTGTAGTTCATTGCTAATCTTATAATGTTGTGGTTGGAAAAGACGCTTGATATGATTTCAGTTTTTTTTTTTTAATTTACTGAGACTTGTTTTGTGATCTAGCATATCATCTATCCTGAAGAATTTCCATGTGCACTTGAAGAGAATGTATATTCTGCAGCTTTTGGATGGAATATTATCTATATCTATATACATAGGTATATACATAGGTATATAGATGTATATATATATATATATATATATATATATATATATATATATATATATACACACATATATATATATGAAGTCCCTTTGGTCTAATGTATCTTTTAAGGCCAGGGCTTTCTTGCTACTTTTCTGTCTGAATGATCAGTCCTTTGATGTTAAGTGGGGTGTTAATATTCCCTACTATTATTGTGTTACTGTCAATTTCTCCCTTTATGTCCATTAATATTTGCTTTATGTGCTCCTGTGTTGAGTGCACATATATTTATAATTGCTGTATCTTCTTTTTGGACTGATCCCTTGATCATAATGTAATGTCCTCTTTGTCTCTTGTTACAGTCTTTGTTTTAAAGCCTATTTTGTCTGATATGTACTGACACTCTTATAATTAATATGTCTGGGTTATTTTTATAATTTCATGAGATCAAATTGAAACTTTCAGTGAGATGAAAAGTAAATGAATGACCTCCAGTCAAAAGCATTAGAGGTAAGTTGGTGGGGTTTTTTTTTTTGGAGGTTGGTCTGAGGAGTACACAAATAAACTAGATTTGTTAAAAAATGTATTGACTCTATTCTTACTTTTCAGTTGGACTTTCTTCAAAAATAATGGGCAAAGGGCATAACCATTTCACAAGAATGGAACAATCCTAAAAATCCTCTTTTAACAGTGATTTTTTACTAAGAGACAAACAATGCTATGACACAAAGTAAGCTCTATAAACAAAAACAGCTAAACGCTGTTATCGGAAAAAAGAGCACATACTTCAAATAAAACATGAAATATAGACATTGTGTTATGGAAATAGGTTTACTGTCAAATAGGCAATTAAAAACTAAAGTATAGTGAGCCAAAGACACGTTCATTTTCTAAAGTTGGGATGAATAACAAGTGGACTCTTTTCATTTCTTTTCTCTTTCTTACAAATAAAACAGAAATAGAATTATTTCACATACGGTGGAGAACATAGTTTCAGACAATGATGACGCATCTTTATTGCTCAACCTGTTACTAACAAAATTAAACCTGCTTTTGCACTTGTGGACAGTTAGTTTGGCTGCACATGTTAATAGCCTTTACCTGTGTTACTTTACCATTTAGAGCTATGTGAGTGCGAAAGTAATCCTCAAAGTAAACCACAGGTACTCCATGTAAACATTACATTATCCTCAAGTGGAATGAAGTCAACCCAATAAATAAAAGCCCTGGCAGTAACTCCTACCTTTTACAATTGAAAACTAATTACTGGTTGAAAATAAACAGTGTAGTAATTTCATTCATTACCTGCAGCAAAGCCCTACAAAGCTTATGTATTTGAGAACCTGTTGTGTTTTGGTTAATGGACATTAATTTTTTTCAACCATTGCTCTTGACCATTTTACAAGGACAATTACAGCATAGGCAGAAGAAGGTTTGTGTGAATAAATCCAGTTGGCTAAAGTGTGCACCACAGGAAACTATTACTTGCCCAAGGGCTCTAGGACACTGGTGACAAAATTAGTAAAGAAAAATAAGTTTTCTATTGCTGAGGAATTTGCTGCAAATGTAACCTTTAATCTGTATTATTACATGGAAACTAAAGGCACCAGTAATGTGGCTGGTTAGAAAATACTCTAATGGCTAATACTTATTAATGCATCTGTAGTATTTATCAAGAGATATTAGACATACTGCACATAAATCCTCTTGTTTAATGTTCACAACGGTCATGAGGTAGGCATTGTTCATCTTGGATGTGTTAGGTTCATTTTTATTAAATTAATTCATGGACAATTAGTAATAAAGTTAGCTGTGAGGCAAGGTGGAGATTCTTTCTTCTATCAAATCAAAGGCTACAGTCAATATAAAAGGTTACAAGAACATTTATATACACACACACACACACACACACACATATATACACACAGTAATTTCACTACAGGGAACTTAAACCAATAAGTAATCATATATGTTGTTTCCAGGAGAGATGAAGAAATCAAGGTGAAGTAAAAAATTAGATTAGTATAAGAAAGTTTCTATAAATCTACTATACAAAGAAGTATTGTGTATAATGGTTAGAGCTGGGTCACAAATTCAACTCTAAGCAGAGATCAAAGGGAAGAGAGAAAACAAGATTCAGTGTCCCTAATATGAAACACCAATGGATAGAATAAAGTTCATTTTTCCCTGCCAGTATTAAGGTTTGAGAAAAATTTCTCCCATGGAGCCTCCTAAAAGTGATTCTCCTTAACGAACTTCAAAAGTCCTTTAACAGCACACTTAGAGCAATTACTGCAAATCCAGAGTCGTATTCTAAAGTGTAGCTCAGTGAAACAATTCTACCAGAGGACCAAACAATGACAAGAGTACTGAAGTCTCTGATGGTCTTATTTGAACCAGGAACAAATTTAGAACATATGGAAGATAGCGTGAACTATAAAGGGTTTAGGTTTAAAGTGTTTCCAGAATCTGGGCCTCTGCCAAAGATGCCAGAGAAAGGATGAAAGGGTGTGTGTGGGGGGAGTTTGGGATTCTATTCCTGCTTTACACAGAGCAGCTCCTTGCTTATCAGTTTCGTTATTGGGCTTTATTATTATTTTAAGAGGATTCATTGAAGAAGAAAACTATGAAGTGAGTTTATTGCAGTATTAATTACAGGAGTGAAAGAATTACAACATAAGATCACAAAAATACAGTAATGACTAATCAGTAACACAAATTTAGTTCTAAAAGAAGTACTGTGCATATGTGTTAAAGTTGGGCCACACACTTCACCTCTGATTTTAACAGAGATCAAAGCAAAGAAAGAAATCAATTACAAGATTCAATGTCAACATGAACCAAAATGTTGATGCCCCTGCAGGTGATGATTATGAAGATTAAAGAGAAATATAGAAGATTTTATGTGAAAGAAGGAAATACACAAAGATGAAATTCTGTTGGTGTGATTTTAAGGGCTTTTTCTTTTCATCTTTAAACATTCCTTTAGAAAAGAGCAATAATTTTGACTACATAAAGTTTTTAAGTTAAAAAGCAAATCACTGGATGACAGAAAGCTTTGCTGCAAATGCAACTATAAAGGTTTAATATCCTTATTATTAAAATTAATAATTATTCAGTAATTATAGGGAAACACATTGCAATTCCAAATTTTCCAATTGTAATAGTCTGGAGTTTGACTTGATAAAAATAATAGCAACAACCATTACAAAGTAATTACAGTGCCTCAGAGAACCTTTTAAATTACCTTATATACATAATATTTAATTCTCACAACAACCTTTATGAAGTAAGTAGTATTTATAGAAGTGGGGAACCTGTATCACAGGAATGTGAAGTAACTTGCCCAGATCATCTGGCTGGTAAATGGTGGTTCCAGGAGTCCAACCCCAAGCAGTCTAGCTCTAGAGCTCATGTTCTTAACCAAAACATGAACTGCCTCTCTTAGCAAGTTATTAAGATCCTCTCAGCCCTACCACGCTCCATAATACTGTCGTGCAACAAAAATGCTATCACCTTCCATCAGCATGCTATTTTAGAATTTCCAAAATATTGTCATATGCGTTATCTGTTCCCAGGACACTTCTATAAGAAAGACCACTATCCTTCTGGCTTTGATCTAATATTGCTATAGCACTTCATCTGTTCAATGTTTGCTGCCAATTCCATAGACTTGCTTTCTTGGTCTGTAGTCTCACTGGCCACATTCTAGGCCATGGGGTTTGATCATCTCATTTCAAAAAGGATCCTGGGAGTTGTTACATTTCATAAGCTATAGATTGTTACAGAAAGAAGGGAACAAGCCCATCTAACTATAACATTCTAGTTTACTGGAGCAGTTAGACATAACTAAGCTTATAAAGCTAATGAATGGCAGACACCAGACTAAAATTTATATTTTTCTAAGACATAGCATGTAAATGTAAAAGTGGTCAGTAACAATATCAATCAGGCACTAATATTAAATCTAATGTGAAAAATAAAGAACTAAAAATGCTCAAACTATGATTTTAAATGATCATTCTCTTACAGAAAAAAAATTATACATATATAGCTCGCAGAATCAGGCCAGAAACTCAGGCTTCTGAGCAAGGCTATGATAAGCTACAGACAAGCACATCTGAGAGAAATACAAGAGGCATCAAAAGCCTTTGTGTCCATCAAGGTTGAGTTTTCCGACATAAAGAAAACAAATTACTTTGTGCCTATATTTTTTAGACTTCAGCATTGTTAGTCTATTTTACAGTTGAGACTCCAGGGAACTGAATAACAAGAAAGTGATAGGTCACAGTGACAGATTCAAAATTTTAAATTCTTTCTAAAAAAAAAGCTAAACCCGACTAATACCCAATAGAGTATTTGCTTTAATGATAACTAAAAATTGCTTTCTTGTAAAAGTATCTTAAAATTCACAGGACAAAGGAAATTCTTGAACAAAAGAAAGGTAAAGAGAATACAGAAAAAAACAGTTCATGTGACTTCCCTTGAAGGTGTAAAAAGGGTCAATTATAATCTTTTCTTAGTACTCAATTCAGGAATTAATTTTGCAGTTGTTGACTTTTTATTGTCACAAAATTTGAACTTTGAAAAATCATTATACTATATTACACTAATTATTTAGATTAAATGTGGCTCACCTCTTGGGGATTAAAATTAGAAAAAATCATCTCAACTCCTCAGATGAAAAAGAGTATTATCAAAACAATCAGCAAGAAATTTGGTTTTGCTTGTTTTTAACGGGGCAAATGTTTACTTTAGAAAAAAATAAAGAAAATAGAGAAAATATAAAATTGACTATAATTTCATCAAGAAATAATAAATACAATTATACTAATAATGTTTGTAAAACACTCACCATGTACTATTATTCTAAAGTATTTTTTATATGTTGACTCATTTAATTCTCATAACAAAGCTTTGAAGCACAGACTCAAATTTTACAGCCTCCATTTCACAGAAGAGAAACTGAGTCACAGAAAAATTACAATGACTTGCTCCAAATTACAGAGCTACTAAGTGGCAGTCAGGCTTCAAGCTCAGACATTTTAGTTTTAGGTTAGTGATTGTTACCCACTATTCCCTATTGCTGGAAACTGGTTTCTACACCACATAGATCATAAACATTAAGGAAGTAAATGGCTTCATGGAATGTAGACTCATGTTAAATACTGTACAAGCTGTGCAAGGGACAAATTTCAGGCCGACTTATAACCTGAAAATACCTTCTTTGTACTTTAACATTTTCATTTCATAACACTTTCTACCAAATTAACCAGCTATCAGAAAAAGAAAAAATTCAAAATGAATTTCACTGTATGAGAAAAAGTATGTCCTGAAAATGAGTTCGGGAGAAAGTATAATGATACCATTATGGTTGGATTTGATACTGAATTGTCTTACTTCCATCAATTCAATATGTACTTCCACACTCAAAGGAGTTTGATCAATATTGATTAAAATTCAAGTTGAACAAAATAGGAGTTTTATGTAATTTATTATACACACTCTCATATCCTAAGACAAAATCAGTGGAGATCTAGCTACAAAATTAACGAGTTCATTTTTTTTGAAACTGACACATGGAAACTTTATCAGAATAAGAGGTAGCTTTATTTTACTCACCTCACTCACTACTGACACTTTAGTACTTTAGTAGAGCTATCAGTGAAACTTTTTTTTTTTTACTTCAGATATATCAATTCAATCCTTACCACAAAGTGATTCAAGTAGGAGACACTAGATGTGAACAAATTTCAAAGTTAAAAATGCACTTCGAACACATCTTGATTTCTAGATTTGAAGATAGTGTTTCAATATTTAATAGAAACTATTAAATAGCTCTTTTATGGATAATACATATAGGGTAATTCTATCAAGCCATAATTAAAGACAACTATTTCTAAAATTACTACACAGCAACCTGTTCAGTTCACATTCTGTATTTTCAATTACAGATGATCACTCAATCCTCCCCCCTCCACCCCAAGTACATATAAGATCAAGTGTTTGCATTATTAGGGAACAGAAAACTGGAGATTCATAGTCCTGTTTTTATAGTATTTAACAACAAGATGTAGTCCTGGAGATCATCTAGCTGTGGCAGAGGCAGGCTTGCTGTTTATGTGACCCAGTTCTGCATCCTCCTGGGTATGCAGACCACAGTCACGGTCATTGCATGTGACTGAATTCTAACCAGAGGATTGCAAGTGATTATGATAAGCTCACGTTCAAGGTCTGGCCCATAAAAATATCCCCCACACATAATTTTCTATGCTTTCTTTCCATACCAGCTGAGTGGAATGAAGAAGACACCTTGTCAGTTACACTCTGGAGCTGGATTCTACAGCCCACAAAAGCCCATTCTTAGATATTCGATGATGGTTTTGAGCCAGTTGTTAAATTGTTGGCAGTTTGAAATTTACCATGGTGAGAATATTTACACCAAAGCAATCAGCAAATGCTACACATTAGGGCTGGCTTTTTTTTTCTTCCTCTTCTTTTTTGGAGACATCGTTTACTAGCATATGACTGCCATTAGAATGGTTTTGTAATCCATAGGTGGAAGATGACACAGCCAAAATCTAAAAGGAACTTAGCCTCTTGTTCACTACTGGAAAAAAAAGCCACCTGACCAGAAATACCTGTATTAGACTGTTATGAGAGTGAGAAACAGGGTGCCCAGATTTGCTGTGGACAGTCTCTGTGCCCACTTTCCCATTCTAATTAATAGCATTCCCTTTCACTCACACAAGTGTCTTAATTTGAATAATAGTCACTCCAGCAAGATAAAAACTTTAAAAATTTCTTGAATTAAGCCACTGAAAATTTGAGGCTTATCTGTCACAGTCTTTGAAATTAATATCTTAACTAATACAATGTTTAATCCCTTTGTTGTACAACAGAGACACTGATATTTGATCTTCATAGTAATCTTATGAAGAAAAGTAGTTATCTGATATACATGGACACTTCCACATATTTGTAAAAATAAGGGAGACAGAGTAAACTTGCCAAATTTGATAGAGGCAGAAGATTGTAGATTCTCTTGACTTGGAATCTAGGGCTATTGACAATAGCTATCTCTAAATTCCCAATAGTTTTTTGAACATAATGTGTGACTTAGATACCATGATACATTTCTATTTAGGAAACTATTTCCTTTTGTACTTTCTCAGCACATAGCAATTGGAGAGAGGATAAGATTGTCCACATGCATCCTGGGTGACCATATAAAATTTATTTAATGGAGTTGTTATATCTCCTGGGGGCATTTTGTTTCTCAGTCAGCATTTTGTTTTTGCTGCTTCAAAATGTTAACAAATTAAAATCATTTGGCTTGACATGAAATCCAACATCCCAAAGTTTTTTGCCTCTGGCAAATATAATATAGAAAGGCCTATGACTAGAATAAACAGTGCTGTATCTAAAATCAATCCGAATTATAGTTAAATTGACTTTGGGCATGAAAACTCATGCCTGGATATAAACATAAAACCTACACCAGTGCCCTTTCATAAAAGCCTCTGGATGCGAGAGGCTGGTTGAACACTGGTTAAACAACAGAGTTTCTGTTGTCCATCTTAGTTTCTGGATTATTTCCACTGATTGGTTATGTCCAAACTCCTATGCCTTAATGTCATTATCTTATAGCCATTCAGTCAAAATCCTCAACAATCTGTTACCATTCTAAATTTTTAAATTTTAATTAACATTTAAACCAAATGTGTGCTTTTCGTGTTATGTAATTTGGTCCTCATAGGAAACATATAAAGCAAATGTGGTTAGTATCACCATTAAGGGAACTGAGGTTCAGCAAAGGTAAGTAAAATATCTACAATCATTTTTACGCTCTTGGTTATTACCATTACTAAAACATATTGATAAATTATATCTTCAATTTAGAAAACCGAAACCCTAACTTCAAAACTTCTCTGAAAACAGAGAAGCAAAACTCTTATTTTTTCTAATGAGACCTCAGAAATTTAGGTCCTAGACAGGAATTTTAGAAATAAACCTCACTGATGAATATAAATGCAAAAATTCTAAATAACATATTAGCAATCTAAATCTAACAATGTCTGATATATGTCTAATATGTCCTTAAACACAGTAAGGATTATTTCAGAAATATAAGAATTGTTTAATTTCAGAGTATTTAATAATATAATCCGTTTAAGCACATTAATGGATGATAAAAAACCATGATCATATCAGTAGTTTCAAAAAATTTTTGATAAATTTTTATTTTGATTTTATTATCATTCAAATTAAGACACTCCTGTGGGTGAAACGGGGTGGTATTAATTAGACTGGGAAAGTGGGTACAAATACTGTCCAAAGCAAACCATGGCACCCTATTTCTCACTGGCATAACAATCTAATATAGGTCAACAAAATTATGACAGAAACATTATTATGAACTATACAACTAAAAACCTATCAAATAACAAATAATTCTTAGCAAACTAGAATAGTAGAGGATTTGCCCAGCATTATGAAAGATGTTTACCCCAAAACTCTAGGATATAATATTTCACACCCCCAAAATTATAAAAGTCAGATAATAAGAATCAAAGAGTATGTGGAGAAATCAGAATTCTCAAACATTGACAATAAAATCACTTTGAAAAGCAGTTTACCAATGTTTAATGAACTTCAAAATATACTTATACTAGGATCCACCAATTTTAGTTTTAGATATGTATTTGACAATCCGTCATATGGGCCCAGGGATGTAAAGGATATATGCATGATTTCTAATAAAAAATATTGGGGAGGGGGGTGAAAATCCAAAGGTAGTGGACAGGTATATTATGATATATTCTTATAATATACTACTATTCAATAAATTATTTTGATTATAGTTATCTACAAGAATAAATCTCTAATACATATATTTAAGTGAAAAGATTAAGTTCCGTTCCTCCAAAAATCAAACTACTGAAAGACATTCATAGTATAATGAAATATTATATAAAATATAAAAACAATGTGGACACAAAACATGCAGTCAAAACATTAAAGACTGGACCAAAAATATATAAACCAACTTCAAAGTAGTAACTACTTAGTAGAGATATCCTTGGCATCTCATAAGATAAAGATAGGGACGTCAGGAGAATGTTTTGGAGAAGATAATATACCTTCCTTATTCAAAGAGGAGCTAATTAGACACAAGGTTGGTATGGACATGTCCGTGGAGAGAGTATCCCAGGTGAATGGAAAAGAATGAGAAAGATCTCAGAGACATAAACCATACAATATTCTCAGGATCAAAGAAAGTCAATGAAAGGAAAGTAGCAAAGAACAGAAAGTACCAGCTCTGAGAGCCGGTTAAAGCAGAGTTTCTTTTTTATCCCCCAGTTCTATTGAGGCATAATTGACAAAACACATTGTGTAAATTTAAGGTGTACAATGTGATGACTTGATATACCTATGTATTGTGAAGTGATTACCACAGTAAAATTAAGTAGCAAGTTTCTGAAAAAAAAATAAATAAAAGTAACTACTATTAGAGATGGAGGCATTGGAGGATCTAACTCTACTTGTGATGTTTTATATTATCTAAAAAAAAAAACTGAAGTGAAAGTTACAAAATAATAGTATTAATTCTTGATAGAGAATTTTTACATAAAATAATAAGATAAATTTTTTGTTATGAGTGACCATAAGCATTAGCTAAGTTCCTTGTTTTTAAGATATGATGAAGGGCTTCCCTGGTGGCGCAGTGGTTGAGAGTCCACCTGCCGATGCAGGGGACACGGGTTCGTGCCCCGGTCCAGGAGGATCCCACATGCCGCGGAGCGGCTGGGCCCGTGAGCCATGGCTGCTGAGCCTGCGCGTCTGGAGCCTGTGCTCCGCAACAGGAGAGGCCACAACAGTGAGAGGCCCGCGTACCGCAAACAAAAAAAAAAAAAAAAAAAAAAAGATATGGTGAAGACAATCGAGATAGTCAATGGACTGTAAGATCAGAGACACAGATAATAGCAGAAGTAGAGAAAGGAATCCATGTTTCCTGACTCCAGTTAAGTGTTCTTCCCATGGATTACACGGACTTTAATCAGAAAGATTGTGTGTGGTATTTTCATTTGATTTAACAAAAATATTTTTATATCTACTCATATTTTATTTTTCCTTCTGATAAACTTTCCTGACATATCTCTTTTTCATTTGTTTCATTCTTCCCTATAATAAGTTTTTTGCACATCTGGCTTTCCCACTGTGAGAGTTTCTGGTTGTCAGAGGCATATCTTGGTCATCTTTTTATTTCCATTCATCATAGTGTCTTGTGCACAAAAAACATTTAATGTGTGCTTTACGAATTGAATGCACTGGTTTATTCTTTCAAAAATTTGAGCAAATATGTTTTAAATATTTGTTTTATGTCATGCACTGTGGCATGCACTGGGTTAATTGTCATCATAAAATAGATGAAGATTTTAACATTAAACTGAACATAGGCTCTAAAGAGTTAAATGTTCTTCTGTTGACATGCATCTTGAAGTTTCTGTGACGATCTCTAACCCATTTTGATAGGAATAATTTTAAACACATGAAAGCAGTAGATAATGCTGGGCTTTTTAGTTAGAGTGATGAGCTAAATCTAAAACGAAGCCAAGTATTCACATGATTACCCCTCAAATAATCAATTTATTTTTGCTGATTTTACAGCATGAAAGAATTCAGAGCAGAGAAAAACTGATCAATACTAATAAAGATGTTAAAAAAATAAAAAGAATGATGTGTAAACTCCACAAATAAAAAAAAATTAAAAAAAATAAATCCTTCATGACTTTTCTTCCAACAGCTCCTTTAAAAATGGTTATAAGGTATACAAAAATAAGATACCAACAGCACTTAAACACCTACCTTAAAAATTTTTTTCCATGAGACTTTGTTTCTGGGTAAGAAGAAGTAAGCACATTTCATCCTGTCTCTCCCTCAAAATACAGTTATGAAAACTGGACAGAATGCACAGAACAGCTATTTAAGATATGTGGAATTAAATAATAGTACAATGGGAAGAAGATTAGAATTCTAAGTACTATCAAGCTATTGGTTAGTGTATCTTTTTTTTTCTTTAATATCCATGATCTCAACTGAACACACCCCAAAAAGACAGAAAGAGCTCCAGAAGTTCTCTACTTCTGGCTCAAACAAAGTACCTCCTAATGGTCAAAACAAATGACTGAAACACCTCCGTTTTTCTTTTCTTTTTCTCCATTCTCACACTTCAGCCCCAAACCAATCTGGCAATGGTGGCACCAACAGTAGCAGAAACAGGAGCCTATGGAGGCTAAAATTCTGAGCAAGCGTGACCTTCCTTTATAGGAAAAGCTGTCTTCCAAAGAGAATGGGACAAAACTCCATTGCCTTTTGGAGGCAGTATCTCTGTCTCAGGTGCAGAGACAACCATGGGAAATGTGTGGCATATGAGGGTAAATAAACTTCCAGCTTTCTGGCTGGAGCACAGAAAAGAGGAGGCTCAAAGAATCAAAAAGTATGAGGAAGAAAAAGGAAAGGGATTCATGAAAGTGACTCCATAGCACTGTTTATAAATTTTCAGCCGTACTCCCAAGCTGAACATGCATGGATCAGGTCTTAAAAGCACTCCATAGTCATTGAGAACTGAACAATGGGACAGGTCACCACCCAGGTCCCAGACTAGCCACTGAGTGGTCCACTCATGGAACAGATATACTGAACATTGCAAAACCTTTGAAAGTAGAACTGACATTGAAACCACACCACACAAAAGAATAGTCAAAATCTGTGGCCTGAACCTAAACAGATCAAGTGCCTGCTGAAAGATAAAAGTAAATTTAAAGTTAACACTCCCTGTAGGATTTAAATAAGACATAGAGTTTCATAAAACAATATTCAAAATGTTCAGGAGACAACCTAAAATTACTTGGCAAACAAATAATAGATGGCATCACTAAGAATACACAGATGTTGGAATTATCTGAAGAATTTAAAGTAGCTATTACAGATATGCTTCAATATTTTAGAGTGAAAGCTCTTCAAACAAAAAAATATAGAAATCTCAGCAAAGAAAGAAACTATAAAGAAGAATCAAAGAGAATTTTAAGAACTGCAAAAAACAAATACTGAATTTTTTTAATGGTCAAGTTCAATAGCAAACATTGAGATGTAGAGGAAAGAGTTTGTGAACTAGAAGATAGGTCAATAAAAATTATTCATTCAGAACAACTGAAAGGAAACCAATCAAAAAGAATGCTCCTGTGAAACAGTTCCAGAAAGCCTACTATCCATATAATTGTAGTCTAAGATAGAAAGAAAAAATGTGCAGTGCAGAAAAAAAAACTGAGGAAATAATGCGTGAATACTTCACAATTCAGTGAAAGATGTGAACCTACTGATTTAAGTAGAGTAAGTCCCAAAATGGATAAACTCAAAGTAATCCATACACAAACACATAATAAAACTGCTGAACACTAAAGACAAAGAAAAAAAAATCATGAAAGCAATTTTTTCTTAAAATGACATATTATCTAGAGGGGAACAATGATTCAAGTGGCTCTGGATTTCTTATAAGAAACTATACAGCCAAAAGGAAAAGGAACAGTATTTTTGAAGTGCTAAAAGAAAAGAACTATCAACCAAGAATTCCATATCCAGCAAAAATATTTCCAGAGATAAAAGTAAAATAAAGACATTCTCAGATGAAAGAAACTTAGAGAATTCACTGTCAGTATACTCTCTAAAAGAATTGCTAAAGGTAATTTTTCAAACAGAATTGAATGATAGCAGAAGGAAACTGGGAACATCAAGAATGAAGGAGGAACAGAAGAAACAGCTAACGTGCTAAACAGAATTGAATATTCTTATTTTATGTTTTACAAAATGTGTTTGCTGGTTAAAAGCAACACATATAACATTGTCTAATAAGATTTTCAGGATATAAAAGATAACTACAATATAGAAGAAGGATAGTTAAGGGACACAAAAAGTAGAAGTTTTCTACATTGCACATTAAATGACAAAAGATTGGTCAAACAGACTGAAAATTTAATATGTTGTAATTTCTAGAATAAAACACTAAAAATACAAAGAGAAATTGTAAAAAAACAAAAATTCTAGATGCAATCTAAAATTGAATATTAAAATGTATCCAAATAAATAAAAAGAAGGCAGAAAGGGGGGAAACAAAAGAAATGAAAAGAGATTAAACAAACAAAAAACAAATTAAAAATGGAAGACTTTGAAATATGCCAACAATTATATTAAATATAATTTGGAATATCATTTAAATATAAAGATTGTCATAATCAATTTTAAAATGACCAAAAGGAAAACTTTCACATAGTGACTATATGAAAGTTAGATAAGTAGACATCAGAGCAAAGAAAATGACCAGGGATAAAAATGGACATAATATCATGATAAAAGTCAATTCACAAAAGAGACAAATTTTTAAACATGTATGCAAACAACATCACTTTCAAAATACATGCTATAAAAACTGACAGAACTGAAAGGAGGAATGATAAATTCATGATTGTTGAAGATTTCAATATTTCTCTCCCAGTAATCAAGAGAAATAGTAGGAAAAAATCAGTAAAGGCACAGAAGAACTGAACAGTACTATGAACCAATTGGGTCTGACTGATATTTATATAACATTCTGTACAAAGGCAGAATATACATTCTTCTTAAGTGAGGACAGAAAAATTACCAAGATAGATAATAATCTTGGTCAAAAAACAGTCTTACTAAATTTATAATTTAAATCATACAAAGTATTTTCTCTGGCCATAGTTGATTTAGATTGGAAATAAAAATACAAAGATAAAAGGGAAATACACAAAAATATGAAAATTAAACTACACACTTTTAAATAACCCATGGGTCAAGGAAGTTTCAAGGGAAGTGATAATATACTTTGAACCGAATAAAAATGAACATACAACTTATCAAATTTGTGGGCTGCAGCTAAAGCAATGCTAGGGAAAAAAGTATACATAAAATTCTTCTACTAGAAAGGAAGTCTCAAATCAGTATATAAGATTCTACGTTTAAAAGAACAGCAAAACATACCCAAAGCAGGCAGAAGAAAGAAAATAAAGAGCAAAACTCAATAAACAAAGAAAATCAATGGACTCAAATGCTGGTTATTTGAAAATATCAATAAAATTGATAAATCTATAGCAATATGATGAAGAAAAAGGAAGACAAAAATTATCAGCATCAGAAATGAAAGATGGGATACCAATACAGGTCCTGCAGACAATAGGGAATACTACCATCAATTCTTTGCATGTAAATTCAACAACATAGAATAGACCAACTAATTCATCAAAAGCCACAAATTCCAAAACTCACACATGAAATAGATAATAAACAGTATTGAAACTATTAAAGAGATTGAATTTGTAGTTTAAAATCTTCTGAAAAAGAAACCTCCAGGCCCAGATGGTCTTACTGGTAAATTCTGCCAAACATTTAAAGAATTAACACCAGTTCTACACAACCTCTTTCATAAAATAGAAGAGGGAACACCATATGAGATCTGGACTTTCTGATTCTAAAACTAGACAAAGACACACACACACACAAAATCCTACAACACATTATCTCACAATATAGAGAAACTCTTCAAAAAGTTCTTCAAAACAAACCTCTTCAAAAATTATCAGCAAATAAAGGAACTTCTCTAAGAGAAAAAGAAAAGCCACCACTAGAAACAAGTACAAATGGAAAAGCTCACCAGTAAAGGCAAACATGAAGTAAAGGTAGGAAATCATCTACACACAAATATGATATCAAAACCAGCAACTGTGAAGTGAGCACAAATGCAGGATATTGGAAAGGCATTTGAAATTAAAAGACCAGCAACTTACAACAATCTTGCTCATATATAGACAGCTATATCAAAACCTCACGGTAACCACAAACCAAAAATCTGCAATAGATACACACAAAAAGAAAAAGGAATTGAAGCACAACACTAAAGTTAGTCATCATATTACAAGAGAAAAGAAAAAAAGAAGGGAAGAAAAAAGACCTACAAAAACAAATCCAAAACAATTAAGAAAATGGCAATAGCAACATACATATCAATAATTACCTTAAATGTAAATGGATTAAATGTTTCAACCAAAAGATATAGACTGACTGAACAGATACACAAACAAGACCCATATATATGCTGTATACAAGAGACCCACTTCAGATCTAGGGACACATACAGACTGAAAGTGAGGCAATTCAAAAAGGTATTCCATGCAAATGAAAATCAAGAGAAAGCTGCAATAGCAATACTCATATCAGACAAAAATGAACTTTAAGATAAAGACTGTTGTAAGAGACAAAGAAGGACACTACATAATGATCAAGGGATCAAACCAAGAAGAAGATATAACAATTGTAAATATATATGCACCCAACATAGGAGCACCCCAATATATAAGGCAAATACTAACAGCCATGAAAGGAGAAATAGACAGTCAGTCATTGGCTAAAGACTGCCTCTGGGGAGTGTTAACTCTCAGGTACTTCCTGACACCTGTGTCTATGGACAAAGCAGGTGCTGCAGCCTAAGGGTAGCCCTCAAAAAAAGATGCAAGTGCTGGCTGTTGGAAGATAGGCTGGCATGCACAGAAATGGTAGAGTGATCCAAGGGAACATGGATGGAGCATATACAGCATCTGCTAATAACAACTACAATACATGCATCTTACCTCTTAGGGTACAAAATGGTTGAAAGCAAAAGGTTGAAGAAACCTCTCTCTCAGGGAAACAATGAGAAGGAAGCTGTTTTGGCTATATAGCTGTATTAATATCAGATAAAATAGAATTTAAAGCAAGAAGAACTACCAGAGAAAAGAAGACTATTTCATAACGATAAAAAAAAAAGTCTACTGGAGGATACAACAATTCTAAATTTATATGCTTCCAGTTACACAGCTTCACAATATATAAAGTAATTTAGGACAACAGGAGAAAATATACAAATCACTGCCAGAGGTTTTAACAACTCTTTTAGTAGTTAATAGAACCAACAGATAAAAAACACAGAATATTTGAATAATATAATTAATAAATTTGAGGTAAGTGACACACATATAACATGACACCAAATAACTACAGAGTCTATAATCATTTCATGTAGAAACAAAATATATTTAAAAATTCCTTAGATGGCTGGCCTTAAAGGAAGTCTCATTAAATCTCAAAAGTCATATACAGTATGTTCTCTGAACACAGTGGAATTAATTTAAAAACTAATAAAAATTACTAGAAAAAAAACTTAAATGTTCTAAATATGAATCCCCTTTCAAAAAGTTGATAGATCAAAGAAATCACAATAAAAATTAGAAAATATTTGGCTAAAATGGTCCTAAAATATAGCATATGGAAATATGTGAGAAACAGTTAAACTCATGGGAAGTGGTTATAGCCTTAAAAGTATATACTAAAAAATGAAGAAATGCTAAAAATCAAGAAGCCATCACAAGGATATAGAAAGGAATAGCAAATAAAATCTAAAGGAAATAGAAGGAAGGAAATAAAGAGCAGAAATTAATGAAATAAGAAAATACCCAATCAAGAAGACCAGCAAAGGCATTTCCAAAAGCCCATTTGAAGTTGGTGGTTATAAATAAATGTCAGTGTGAATGTATACTTTCCATTAAATCCAGCTTCTCAACTGCAGGTAATGAGCAAATGAAGAGTTGTCTTTACCTAATGTTTCTGTTTTTCCAAAAAAGAACTGAAAGACGAGAATGACAAGGAGACAGGAGATGGTATATGAAAGGGAGTTCTGGTACTGAGACCATTATAGCTAAAGCAGGTAAGAATAATATAAAGAAATGGAGGGGGTGGTAAAGGATGTAATTAATATCAGTGGATTGAATGAAGATGGCGGTGTGAAAGTGGCGGGGCTTCAAACTGAGTCATGAATGGAATGGAGTAGTTTTTACTAATGTTTTTTGTGTCATGACTGGGAATACACTGAGTCACAGTGAAAGGGTTTGATGGCTCAGAGTAAAGGTATGAGGTTTGGCCAAAAGTACAGAATACTCAGAATTATAAAGAGTTAAATGTTCATAAGGAAATCATCACTTCCATAATCACTGTAACTTCAGCCATGAATTGTACAAGGTAAAAATCTCAGATAACATTGAAAAAGAATATATATGTATATATTTACATAACTGAATCACTTTGCTATATACCAGAAACTAACACAACGTTGTAAACCAACTATACTTTAATTTAAAAAGGCAAAAATAAAATATCAGATAACACAGACATCCTTTATATTTACTCCCCCAACCCCTTTACCTATATCCTAAGGATTTTATGGGACATATCTGTGGCTTCTTCCAAATGTATACTAGCAGTGCCCCTTTCAAGTAGTCTTTATGAAATCTTCTAACTTAATGACTGACTACAAGGTTCCCTTTCCCTTCACTGTTTAGCTTCTCAATGTCTCATTTTCTATACCTGAAAGTTCATGAGCATGATTTGCTTTCATTTTTAAGAAGGCTTACTAAAAATACTGAATAAGACTTCAAAATAATTGTTATTTATTGCCACCATAAGATGTAATAAAAACGCTTTTTTATAAACAACCATTGGTGATCTTATCTTGTGCACTGGCAAATGATATTCCTGGATTTATTCACTCATTCACGTAATAAATATTTATTGAGCTCCTTTTATACAAAAGGTCATTTTCTAGATAATAAGGGGTAACAGTGAATAAAACAGACCAGAGTCATGTTCATATGATTACATTTTAATTGGAAGAGACCCATGATAAAAATAAATAAAAGTCAGTGGAGTTGAGTGCTATAACGAAAAGTTAAAGGAAGATAAAGGGATAGATGAAAGAGTGTCTTCTTTTAGATAAGGTGGTTGAAAAAGACCTCACCAAAGAGGCAACTTTAGAATAGAAACCAAAATAAAATGAGGTAGTAAGTCATGTAGATAAGGAGGAGCCTGTAGGTCACAGAAGGCTCCCCAGGAGATGCAAAGACCTGAGACAGAAACATGGCTCACTGTGTAATGAATGGAAAGGAAGCTAGTATGGCTGGTACAGGGAGCTCAGGGGGTGAGTGTTAGGAATAAGGTAAGAGAAGAGAAATTGGAGTCTGGATAAATAAATCATATATGACCTTGAGGTTAAGGAGTTTGCAATTTATTCTGGGGGAGCTGGAAAAGTTTTGGAAATTTTTGAACAGAGGAGTCACTTAATTATTATTGCATTTTTAAAAGAACTGGTCTGTTTTCTTTGGAGAGATTAGGTTGTAAGGGAACAAAAGTGAAAGGACAGGGACCAGTTAGAAAGCTATTGCAGTAGTTCATTTGAAATAATATCTTGGTATCAGGAGAGGTATGAAAAGTAATGGGATCCTAGCTATATTTCAAAGAACAGACACGTTTGGCCACCAAACTGAACTGGGATTGTGAGAAGAGAGGAGGAATTGAGAGAGAAAGAGAAGAATCAAAGATAATTCTTAAGTTTTTTGGCCTTGAGCTACTGGGTAAACCGAATTTCCTTTTACTAAAATGGGGATAATTCTGAGAAAAGCAGAGTAAAAGACTCGAGGTTTTGGTAGATTGAATTTGAGATGTCTATTATCAATTCAGGTGTAGAGATTGAATGAGTGTGAATATCATTGGAAAGACTGGGGCTCAAGATGATATTGAAAACAACTAGACTTGATGAACACAACAGAAAGAAAAATCTGATCATTGAGACTTGGGGATCTGTGATATTGAGAGGTTATAAAGATGAGCAGATTTACCAAAGGAGACTGGGAAGGAACAGTGAGAGTGCAGGGGAGGGGGGGACATATTGTCTTGGAGGCTAAAGAAAGTATTCAAGAAGGAATGATCAAGCATGGTCTTTGCTATTATGCAATCAAATAAAATGAAGATTACAAATAAGTCAGTGGAATTGGCGATGTGAAGTTTACTGGTGACAGAAGATTTAGTGAGTCAGTGGGAAGAAAAACTTACTGGAGTAAGTTCAAGAAAGAAATAAAGGAGAGAAAACAGACAGTGAATATAGACAAGATTTTTGAGGACATATTCTCTCAAATGGAGCAGAAAAATGGGGTATCCAAATAGAGATATGGGAGCAAGATAATTTTTTAAATAAAAGGCTGATAAGAATAATCAAGTAGGAAGGGAACAATTAATTCTTCAGGAGGGAAAAGGAACAACTGCAGGAACAATGTTCTTGACTAGGTCAGAGGAAATGTCATTCACTGCACAAATGGAGAAAGGGACATCAAATAGGATAATGAAGAGTCATTCATTCTAACTGGAGTAAGGCAGGGTATACGGGTTCAGATACAGGTAGGGGGTTTTAATGTTGGACATAGGTAAGCATTCCTTCCTTATTCTTTGCCTTTTAGTAGTAAAATATGAGTTAAGGACATCAGCTCAGAATGGAAGGGAAATTTTATAAGTTTGAAGAATGAGAAGATATGAAACATTTGTCTCAGGAAGTGAGAGAATCAATTTACTTGGGAAATAGAGGATTCCTAGACAACCCGGATGACCCACTTGAGGTTGTAGTTGTGAATTTAAAGTGAGATCAGTCAAACTGGATATTTGTTTTTCTCCAACCATATTATAGGTAGTAGGTAGGTGGGAAGTTAAATATAACTTAGTGTTGAGGTCTTGCCAAGTTGGTAAGACTGAAAAGAGAAAGGGGAAACTAAACTGAGAGTGATGCCTGTGATTGGCCTATTAAAACAAAGCCAGTCATGGAAGAATGTGAGGAAATGAGTAAAACAAAGAGATGAAGTGGGACTGTCAATGGATTGGAGCTCACAGTGTAGAATCAAAAACGGAGGAATGAGCTGTAAACATGGTAGTCTATGCAATGCTTGAAACTGAGATTTTAAAGAATGTAGCTACTGCAAATGATGATATCTATGGTTGGATCATAGAAATGAGTAGCTGATATATACCCATTTATATTACTGTACATCAACTATAATATTAATAGTATATTAATATTACTGTACATTAACTATACTTCAATAAAAATAAAATAAACTTCAAAAAAATGGGTAGCTGATATGGGTTAGCAGATAATTGGAGGTAAGGAGACCCAGGATATGGGAGAGATCATTTTGTGATGGAAGAGGATTAAGCGGGTAGTAAAATCTTCAACAGAAAGAGTAGGAGCACTCCCCAAAAGGACAGCAGAAGATTGCAGTAAATGCTAGTGCTGGTTATTATCTGATTATATGCATTCCAATGGAACTGACATATATGGGAAGTAGGAAGAAAAATTGTCTGAGAGGAGTTGTGAAGAGCAAGCAGGTTATCTACTCACCCTCTATGTCCAGTGGCACATGGGGTGAGAGAAAATACATCCACAATTCGAAATACTACAAGGGCAAGCAGCTCCTTCAAAGAAGAGCTAAATTTTAATTCAAGTAAGAAGTGAAATTGAACCTTAAAAGAAGAAGAGGAAGAAACAAAGGGCTTTATTAATGAGAGAGCCTGCATTATGGAGAAAGAATTTGGAGCATCAAGCTTGAATGTATGATCATGTCAGAGTAGAAGGCTGTACAAAACGTATGGAGTGTCTAGGTAACGAAGGGTGAACATTGAATCTTGTGCTTTCAAAGTCCAGAAGGGACTGTGGTTTTGAAGGACTAAAGGGAATGACAGGATTAGTCCTGATTGCCTCTGGGAGGAAGGTGGATAATTAATTCAATTATATACTGTTTAATGGGTGACTGGTTTTAGGCATTTTGATGTCAGTATTCCTTGCACAGGAGATAGTGGTTGTCTTGCCAGGAGTGGTGCAGCACAGGGAGAATGATTTTAAAGAGAGTCCTCTCCTTTAATGTATCTTTGACTTAACTGTTTTCCTGTAACCAATGTGATCTCAGCTCATTAAATTTTAAAATTAATGTATATCCCAAAGAGAAGTGTTCTAAATACAATGACCAAAGAAGACATGAATGCTTTCCAAATTCCAAACTGAAGAAAATCTTAATACTTCTGTTTCTAATTCCAGTTTGGCCAAAGGAGTAATAGATTTGTTCACCATGTTTCCTCTATTCCCTTGGTTTTCTAAGATAATTTCTAACGAAGCTCCTTGAAATAATTTGGCCTCAAATTAAAGTGAAAAAAATCACTCGACATTTCTAAAGCAACCTAGAAGCTTTTAATTCATGTTCTCTCTACCTTTTGCCTTTTTTCTTTACTTTCATTATTTTTTTCTCTTTGAAGATGACAATGATTGAGATTTTCTGATTTTGAAATTTTATCCTAAGACTCTATTCTGTTGTTGTTCTGGTCTTTGTTTCAAATATTAGACATTTAAATTAAGCATCCTAATCAATTTAAAGCTTCTGATCCCAGGAGGAAAAAAATACTGTTTTTATGAAAAATCATCAAGAGTTTAAGAACTAAGAACCAGGAAATTGATGATTAAAAAGACAACTTTGAGCAACTAGGACTTTCAGTTCACTTGGAGTAGCACTCATGAACTTAAAGCACCTCCAATCATTTGTATCTTGATGTTCTCCAGGGACAAGGTGATCATCACAGAGCAGTATATCTGCAAGCTTTTGCTGAGGATCTACCATTAAGTATATAGATTTTCTTTAATTTATTTTTATGGTAAAAAGTAGTACTTCTCAAAGTTTAGGAAAATCTCTTTGTTGCTCCTTTTGTTTTTGGTATAAAATACAATTGACTTTTTAATGGGTTCAGTTTCTCACTAAAGTCTTGCTTTCCTTTGAAAAGAGTGTTTCAGGTAGGTTCCCCCCTCATCACTTCCACGAATACAGAAATAATTTTTGCATAAAATTTAGAGCAACACACAGAAAAACCAAAAATAAGTATTATATACATTAGCATTTGTTTTTACCTTATTTGTTGTACATCTACTTGATGATCATCGTAGGAATGAAAACAGAATCCCATATTTTTGATAACTGGTATACACTGAATGTCTCCTCATTCTTCTCCATATCCTAACCTATTTGTTAATATGTTGTACAGAATTGTTGTATTTGTCTCAGTTTATTATACACTGTTTTCAGTCTTTTCAAAACCCCTGGTTAGCTACTTATTGCATTTCTATTTCTTTGTACCATTTTCTCTTCTCTTCCCTTTCCAAAGCCTCTTTCCATCTTAACATGAGTTTTTACCCTGCAGTGTATTTATTTATAAGTTTCAAATGTTTATTTGTATATATGTTTATAAATAAGATATGGCATTGATTTATGTGTTGTTTTAAATTTCATTTTTACTTCTGATATATATCACTCTGTTTCTTACTTTCTTACATATAACAGTATGTTTTAAGCACTCACCTGTGTTGCTATAAGTAAATCTTGTTAATTTTTTTCTTACTTCTACATAGTATTCCATCTTAGGTAGGTATCTACCACATTTTATTTATCCTTTTCCCTAAATGGCTACCAGGTTGGCTTCCAATCTTGATTATAAATATTCTTTATGTTTCTTTGTACTCCTATGTGAGAGTTTCTCTGAAGTATGAATACCCAGGCATGGAATTTTAGGGTTCTAGGAAATACACATACCTAGTTTCACTAAGTACTGCCAAGGACTCTCTGAAATGACTACACCAATTATATTCATAAAAACTCTGACAGCATGTTAATATTAGTGATTATTTATAACAGCATTTCAATTGCACATTATTTTCATTATTTCAATGGAAAGACATTCATTTTGATATCAAAACTCTGGAAATTTTTAATGTGAATGTGGACCTGAGTAAGAAAGAAATTCTTGGTTTTCATTTTCCTTATTCACTATCTGCAGACCAGACTTTCACTCTTTGCTTAACTCAATCTGTAATAGTTAAGTTCAAACTCCTGTTAATTTCTAATTTTCAAGTTTGTGCATTGTGCTTCTCTTCTAGTTAAATGTTCCTTTAAGCTAGAGTTTCTATTTTGATTATGGTTATTAGCATATGTAAATGTATATGCTGTGTTAAATTCCCCAGTGTCAGGTAAGATTTAGGGAAATACAGACATGTTGAAATTGTTTGATGACTTCAATCATGAGAGAAGGCTTTGTTTACAGGAACAAAGAATTCATCGCTGCAATTTATAGCTAAATATAAGCAAATAACACAAAGGATCCCAATTGTTTCTTCAGAAATTAACAGTAATATAGCTAAAGTCTGAGATCTCTAATTTGTACAAGTATCATTTATTTTCAAAATGTGTGTTCTCTAAACAATGGCTTTTACTCTTTTAGATGCATGCATACCAAAATCGCCCTCCAACTGGAAAAAAAATGTTCTTACATATAAAGGTTCCCCTAAAAGAAAGTTGTTTGGTAGGACAAGAGCAAAGATTGCCCTTTAATTCTGATTAAGCATTTGGCGTTACAATCCTACACAATTCACAATTCAAGTACTGATATGAGGGGCTGGAAAAAATGGGTGAAATTAGAAAAAAGAATAAAAAACAAGTTGGATACTCAAACATTGCTCAACTATTGTGTTTTTTTTTTTTTTTTTTTTTTTTTTTTTTTTTTTTGCGGTAGGCGGGCCTCTCACTGCTGTGGCCTCTCCCCTTGCAGAGCACAGGCTCCGGATGCGCAGGCTCAGTAGCCATGGCTCACGGGCCCAGCCGCTCCGCGGCATGTGGGATCTTCCCAGACCGGGGCACGAACCCGTGTCCCCTGCATCGGCAGGCGGACTCTCAACCACTGCGCCACCAGGGAAGCCCTCAACTATTGTTTTTTGAGAATACTTTTTGCTTTAAAAACCATCATATCTTGAATAATAAAAGTATTTTCTATAATGGCTACAAGTTAGGTCATTTTGATTCATAATAGGATTCTTGACACTAGCATGATTTGTTATAAGAATTGAGATTTTAAAATTCCTAGATTTCTGAGTTAATTAATCTAAAAAATTTTAGGTATCTGACAGCGTTCATACTGCCATTTTATCAGTGTGTGTACCTGTGCAGGGGGTCAGCACAGAGAAAAGAAATAGGCAAATTTATAATGCCTTACACAAAAAAAGGTAATCAATAGCCATTTGTTGAATAAATAGAAGTCCTTTATAGCTTATTTAAGTGTGTATGTGTGATGGTTGTTGGTGGGGTGTTATAATAGGACATGGCTAAGGCCAGTGTTAGAGTGTTAACACAAGGATGGGAGGTGGGGCTTTGGTCTTGTTAATCCTTTTAAGGCAGCACTCTTAGGGTACAAGGGATCCACCCACCAGGAGAAGGATACAACAAAGTATTTGTAGCTTCCTGGAATCTAAGTTTTAATAAAAAGTCTCCCATGAGAAAAAAAAATGGCTCAGACCTTGGAAAATTTGTAAACTTCAAGTTTATACCCATCTCTTGGTATCAAAAACACAAATCCAAGAAACTAGTATAAAAATATCCCTTAGACACATGACAAATATAAACACAACTGCATATAGAGGGCCATTCCCACACCCCAAGCCACATGAGATTCCTTCAGGAAAAAACTTGGATGAAAGCAAATTTGACCTCAAACATTACAAAGCAGAAGCAGAAGCAGCTAACCAAAAAACAAGCAGACAAACATAAGAGGAAAATTAAAACATATTAGTAAATTTGAATGAGAGAACAACTTTTCTAAAAGGTTATAAAATGAATATGTTTTAAATGACCTGTTCTAAAAGAAGGGCCTAAATACATATAAGGCAAATTTTAAAGTTAAAGGAAATTTAGAAATAATTGATACAGTAATTGAAGTTTGAAACTCATTGAAGAATTAGAAGCTGATTAATAACAGCTGAAGAGCTAATTTGTGACCCAGAGGTAGATTCAAAACAAAACAAAAAAGTACACTAGAGCACATAAGATGAAGAGATTTTTAAATATTTTTTAAAAGATTAATAGATATGGATGTTGAGTGACACAGAAGATAGAATGAGGAAATGAAGTCTAATAGATTTCCCAGAAGGAAAAAAAAATTGAAGAATTAAATGAAATAACCTCAACAACATGCCTGTTATTAGAGTCAAAAATGTTAATTCCCTGTCCCTCTTCCCCACTATTTCTTGCTTTCTAATTGAAAACTAAGTTAAAATTTAAGATTATTTTTATACAAGCTCCCATAGACTGGTATCATAGTTTATGCCCAGGATTCTATGTATTTGTTCATCTTCATGAGGATGCTAGCAAATTGCTTTATTACTTCCATTTATCAGAAGTTGAGACTAAAATTCAGAGAGGATAATAACTTGCATAAAATCACACAGCTGGGATTCAAATATAATATACTTTACTCCAATGAATTCTTTTTTTACCTCTCTTTTGCAATTTTCTAATATTAATTACCATATTAAATGGCAAGGAGGTTATTTCAGCAAATTAGGCTCGTGAAAAAAGGACTTTTATATAAAACAATGCAAAGTTCTTTACTGGAAGTAGAAATATGGAAGAAAAAGAAACATGGACATGTATAGCACATGTTGAATTTATAAAATATTTTAAAATTGCTATAAAGTTGTTAAATGAGAAAATTCATTTTCCAGATATTTTATAAGAAACAATTCATCCTGAAGCAATTTTTTCTTTTTTATGTCAGAATTATAATGCTCTATAAACAGGTTTTCTAATGGATTTGCTGGCAGCCCCTTAAGACATTCAGTGAATGCTACAATAGTTTGTGTTCTGGCTTGCTTTAATCACTTATGAAAATTTCTGTTGTGTTTGCTCAGTGTGACAAGGTTTGCTTTCCAACTGAACACAAAACAAAAGGCTTGCGTGCAATCCTATGTATGCTTAGCCTCCCAGCTCTACTGTGTGTGTCCATTTCATTCATTCATTTCTTTAATATTGCAAAACTACTATTTATATGCTAAGCATTGTACTTATTCCTGAGGATATTATAGTGAACATGAAAGACAGTTTTTGATCTCATGGAGCCTATCACCCAACGGAGTGACAGGAAAAAAAATCAAGAAGCAAAACATAAATTTTGATTAAGTGCTATAAAAGAAACAAAGAAGGTTCTGACATTATTTGGGTTTGACCTGTTTTGGATAAGATGATTAAAGGATGTCTAAGTACTGGTCATAAAGACAAGAAACCCATATTCTCTGAATCTTTTCCACATCAGTGGATGTTACTCTACCAGCCCTGATAATAATGGCTTACTAACCCCATTATGAGGATGGGGCAGCTTCATCACATGGCCATCAAATGCTTCTAGGCAGGCTGGACTTTTAAATGTGGGAAGATCAAAATGAAGCATTTTTCAATGGGCAACATATCTAGATTTAATTTTCTCTCTCTTCTCTTGCTCTATTTATCTTCCTCACCATTGCCTTATTTTCCTCCCACCCAAAATATCATGTTTATTATGTTCTACTTCACCACTTACTCTCTAACTCTGATTTCAGTCTTGGGACCCACCTCACTGCTCTGTGGGTATATGGTAGATTCTCCTTCCTATCTCCATGTCTTTGCTCACATGTTCTATCCCGCCTCAAAGACTCCTCTCTGTTTAACCCAGTCCTATTTTCCTTAAAAGCCAAATTTACCCAACAAAACATGGCAAAGCAGAGTTTATTCATTCATTCATCCACCCGTTTATTCAACATACACCTAACACTAGGCAATGTGCTAGTTCTAAGAAAATAACTATGAAGAAAAAGAATATACCATAAAAATAATTTGTAAGACTTGATAAACACTCAAAGAGGTTCTCAATTAATTCCAAGTAACAAATTTTGCATGTCTCAGGTGACTTGTCAAAGGAAAGGATTAGAATTATTTGTAACCATTTGTGAAATGTTCCACATGTTCCAAGGAAATGATTACTTAATAAAATCACAAATATACACACAGAAAGAAACTGCCATATATATTTTCCCATTACCACAAACATTTATCTTAAATTCAAATACTTTTATCAAATTAATATCCATTAATGAGTTATGAAATATATTTAGCGTTGCAACCAGCACTGTTTAAAAATGAAATTGGTTAGAACAGAACAGGATAGAAAATATTAGATCACACTGTGTGTGCTTTAATGTAAATTTTTACTCATGAATCTTCTTTCAAAACTGTACATGTGTATGCCTGGTTGAGAAGTAAAAAATAATATTTTGAGTGTGGGTCAGCATCAGTAAAGTTTTAAAGCCACTGTATTAAAGGCTGCTTAGGGGGAGGAGCTTCAAGATGGCGGAAGAGTAAGACGTGGAGACCACCTTCCTCCCCACAAATACATCAGAAATACATCTACACGTGGAACAACTCCTACAGAACACCTACTGAACGCTGGCAGAAGACCTCAGACTTCCCAAAAGACAAGAAACTCCCCACGTACCTGGGTAGGGCAAAAGAAAAAAGAATAAACAGAGACAAAAGAATAGGGACGGGACCTACACCAGTGGGAGGGAGCTGTGAAGGAGGAAAGGTTTCCACACACTAGGAAGCCCCTTCGCGGGCGGAGACTGCGGGTGGCGGAGCGGGGGAGCTTCGGAGCCACGGAGGAGAGCACAGCAACAGGGGGGCGAAGGGCAAAGTGGAGAGGTTCCCACACAGAGGATCGGTGCCGACCAGCACTCTCCAGTCCTAGAGGCTTGTCTGCTCAGCCACTGGGGCGGGCAGGGGCTGGAAGTTGAAGCTCGGGCTTTGGAGGTCAGATCCCAGGGACAAGACTGGGGTTGGCTGCATGAACACAGCCTGAAGGGGGCTGGTGTGCCAAAGGTAGCCGGGAGGGAGTCCAGGAAAAAGTCTGAAAACACTGAAGAGGCAAGAGACTTTTTCTTGCCTCTGTTTCCTGGTGCATGAGGAGAGGGGATGAAGAGCACCGCTCCAGAGATGTGTGCGAACCGCGGCTATCAGCGCGGACTCCAGAGACGGGCATAAGATGCTAAGGCTGCTGCTGCAGCCACCAAGAAGCCTGTGTGCAAGCACAGGTCACTATCCACACCTCCCCTCCTGGGAGCCTGTGCAGCCTGCCACTGCCAGGGTCCCGGGATCCAGGGACAACTTCCCCGGGACAACACACGGTGCACCTCAGGCTACTGCAACGTCACACCGGGCTCTGCGCAGACTCGCCCTGCATTCCGTACCCCTCCGTCCCCTGGCCTGAGTGAGCCAGAGCCCCCTAAGCAGCTGCTCCTTTAACCCCGTCCTGTCTGAGTGAAGAACAGATGCCCTCAGGCGATCTACATGCAGAGGCGGGTCCAAATCCAAAGATGAACCCCAGGAGCTGTGCGAACAAAGAAGAGAAAGGGAAATTTCTCCCAGCAGCCTCAAGAGCAGCAGATTAAATCTCCACAATCAACCTGATACCCTGCAGCTGTGGAATACCTGAATAGACAACAAATCATCCCAAATTGAGGAGGTGGACTTTGGGAGCAACGATATATATATATTTTTTCCCTTTTCCTTTGTTGTGAGTGTGTATGTGTATGCTTCTGTGTGTCATTTTGTCTCTATAGCTTTGCTTTTACCATTTATCCTAAGGTCTGTCTGTCCGGTTTTTTTTGGGGTTTTTTTTAGTATACTTTTTAGTGCTTGTTATCATTGGTGGATTTGTTTTTTCGTTTGGTAGCTCTCTCTTTCCTTTTTTTTTAATTACTTAAAAATTTCTTTAAATTCTTTTTTCTTTTTTCTTTTAATAGGTTTATTTTATTTTATCTTTCTCTCTCTCTCTCTCTCTCACTCTCTCTCTCTCTCACTCTCTCTCTCTGTCTCTCTCTCTCCCTTTTATTCTGAGCCCTGTGGATGAAAGGCTCTTGCTGCTGCAGCCAGGAGTCAGTGCTGTGCCTCTGAGGTGGGAGAGCCAACTTCAGGACACTGGTCCACAAGAGACCTCCCAGCTCCACATAATATCAAACGGTGAAAATCTCCCAGAGATCTCCATCTCAACACCAAGACTCAGCTCCACTGAACGACCAGCAAGCTCCAGTGATGGACACCCTATGCCAAACAACTAGCAAGACAGGAACACAATCCCATCCACTAGCAGAGAGGCTGCCTAAAATCATAATAAGGCCACAGACACCCCAAAACACACCACAAGACGTGGACCTGCCCACCAGAAAGACAAGATCCAGCCTCATCCAAAGAACACAGGCACTAGTCCCCTCCAGCAGGAAGCCTACACAACCCACTGAACCAAACTTAGACACAGGGGGCAGACACCAAAAACAACAGGAACTACCAACCTGCAGCCTGCAAAAAGGAGACCCCAAACACAGTAAGCTAAGCAAAATGAGAAGACAGAGAAACACAAAGTGGATGAGGAGCAAGGAAAAAACCCAACAGACCTAACAAATAAAGAAGAAATAGGCAGTCTACCTGAAAAAGAATTCAGAATAATGATAGTAAACATGATCCCAAATCTTGGAAATAGAATGGAGAAAATAAGAGAAACATTTAACAAGAACCTAGAAGAACTAAAGAGCAAACAAAGAGTGATGAACAACAAAATAAACGAAATTAAAAATTCTCTAGAAGGGATCAATAGCAGAATAACTGAGGCAAAAGAACGGATAAGTGACCTGGAAGATAAAATAGTGGAAATAACTACTGCAGAGCAGAATAAAGAAAAAAAAAATGGAATGAATTGAGGACAGTCTCAAAGACCTCTGGGACAACACTAAATGCACCAGCATTTGAATTATAGGGGTCCCAGGGGAAGAAGAGAAAAAGAAAGGGACTGAGAAAATATTTGAAGAGATTATAGTGGAAAACTTCCCTAATATGGGAAAGGAAATAGTTAATCAAGACCAGGAAGCACAGAGTCCATTACAGGATAAATCCAAGGAGAAACACGCCAAGACACATATTAATCAAACTATCAAAAATTAAATACAAAGAAAAAATATTAAAAGTAGCAAGGGAAAAACAACAAATAACATACAAGGGAGTCCCCATAAGGTCAGCATAAACTCTCCAAGCCAGAAGGGAGTGGCAGGACATATTTAAAGTGATGAAGGGAAAAAACTTACAAACAAGATTACTCTACCCAGCAAGGATCTCATTCAGATTTGATGGTGAAATTAAATCCTTAACAAAACAAGCAAAAGCTAATAGAATCCAGCAACACCAAAGGAGCTTTACAACAAATGCTAAAGGAACTTCTCTAAGCAGGAAACACAAGAGAAGGAAAAGACCTATAATAACAAATCCCAAACAATTAACAAAATGGTAATAGGAACATACATATCATTAATTACCCTAAATGTAAATGGATTAAATGCTCCAACCAAAAGACATAGACTGGCTGAATGGATACAAAAACAAGACCCATATTTATGCTGTCTACAAGAGTCCCACTTCAGACCTAGGGACACATACAGACTGAAAGTGAGGGGATGGAAAAAGATATTCCATGCAAATGGAAACCAAAAGAAAGCTGGAGTAGCAATTCTTATATCAGACAAAATAGACTTTAAAACAAAGACTATTACAAAAGACAAAGAAGGATACTACATAATGATCAAGGGATCCATCCAAGAAGATATAAAAACTATGAATATTTATGCACCCAACATAGGAGCACCTCAATACATAAGGAAAATACTAACAGCCATAAAAGGGGAAATCAACAGTAACAAAATCATAGTAGGGGACTTTAATACCCCACTTTCACCAATGGACAGATCATCCAAAATGAAAATAAATAAGGAAAGACAAGCCTTAAATGATACATTAAACAAGACGGACTTAATTGATACTCTTAGGACATTCCATTCAAAAACACTATCTTTGTGTTTTGAAAGAAATACACTTTCTTCTCAAGTGCTCATGGAACATTCTCCAGGATAGATCATATCTTGGGTCACAAATAAAGCCTTGGTAAATTTAAGAAAATTGAAATCATATCCACTATCTTTTCCGACCACAATGCTATGAGACTAGATATCAATCACAGGAAAAGATCTGTAAAAAATACAAACACATGGAGGCTAAACAATACACTACTTAATAACGAAGTGATCACTGAAGAAATCAAAGAGGAAATTAAAAAATACCTAGAAACAAATAATAATGAAAACACGATGACCCAAAACCTACCGGATGCAGCAAAAGAAGTTCTAAGAGGGAAGTTTATAGCAATACAATCCTACCTTAAGAAACAAGAAACATCTCAAATAAACAACCTAACCTTACACCTAAAGCAATTAGAGAAAGAACAAAAGAACCCCAAAGTTAGCAGAAGGAAAGAAACCATAAACATCAGACCAGAAATAAATGAAGAAGAAATGAAGGAAATGATAGCAAAGATCAATAAAACTAAAAGCTGGTTCTTTGAGAAGATAAACAAAATTGATAAACCACTAGCCAGACTCATCAAGAAAAAAAGAGAGAAGACTCAAATCAATAAAATCAGAGGGCCTCCCTGGTGGCGCAGTGGTTGAGAGTCCGCCTGCGGATGCAGGGGATACGGGTTCGTGCCCCGGTCTGGGAGGATCCCATATGCCGCGGAGCGGCTGGGCCCGTGAGCCATGGCCGCTGGGCCTGCGCGTCCGGAGCCTGTGCTCCGCAACGGGAGAGGCCACGACAGTGAGAGGCCCGCATACCGCAAAAAGAAAAAAAAAAAAAAAAAAAAAAAATAAAATCAGAAATGAACAAGAAGTTACAACAGACACTGCACAAATACAAAGGATCATGAGAGATTACTACAAGCAAATATATGCCAATAAAATGGACAACCTGGAAGAAATGGACAAATTCTTAGAAAAGCACAACCTTCCGAGACTGAAACAAGAAGGAATAGAAAATATGAAGAGACCAATCACAAGCACTGAAACTGAAACTGTGATTAAAAATCTTCCAACAACAAAAAAAAGAACCCAGGACCAGGTGACTTCACAGGCGAATTCTATCAAACATTTAGAGAAGAGCTAACATCTATCCGTTTCAAACTCTGCCTAAATATAGCAGATGGAGGATCACTCCCAAACTCATTCGACGAGGCCACCATCATCCTGATACCAAAACCAGACAAGGATGTCACAAAGAAAGAAAACTACAGGCCAATATCACTGATGAACATAGATGCAAAAATCCTCAACAAAATACTAGCAAACAGAATGCAACAGCACATTAAAAGGGTCATACACCATGATCAAGTGGGGTTTATCCCAGAAATGCAGGAATACTTCAATATACACAAATCAATCAATGTGATACACCATATTAACAAATTGAAAGAGAAAAACCATATGATCATCTCAATAGATGCAGAAAAAGCTTTCGACAAAACTCAACACCCACTTATGATAAAAACCCTGCAGAAAGTAGGCATAGAGGAAACTTTCCTCAACATAATAAAGGCCATGTATGACAAACCCACAGCCAACATCGTCCTCAATGGTGAAAAACTGAAACCAATTCCTCTAAGAGGAGTAACAAGACAAGGTTGCCCACTCTCACCACTATTATTCAACATAGTTTTGGAAGTTTTAGCCACAGCAATCAGGGAAGAAAAAGAAATAAAAGGAATCCAAATTGGAAAAGAAGTAAAGCTGTTATTGTTTGCAGATTACATGATACTATACATAGAGAATCCTAGAGATACTATCAGAAAACTACTAGAGCTAATCAATGAATTTGTTAAAGTAGCAGGGTACAAAATTAATGCACAGAAATCTCTTGCATTCCTATACACTAATGATGAAAAATCTGAAAGAGAAATTAAGAAAACACTCCCATTTACCATTGCAACAAAAAGAATAAAATATCTAGGAATAAACCTACCTACGGAGACAAAAGACCTGTATGCAGAAAATTATAAGACACTGATGAAAGCAATTAAAGATGATACAAATAGGTGGAGAGATATACCATGTTCTTGGATTGGAAGAATCAGTATTGTGAAAATGGCTCTACTACCCAAAGCAATCTACAGATTCAATGCAATCCCTATCAAACTACTACTGGCATTTTTCACAGAATTAGAACAAAAAATTTCACAATTTGTATGGAATCACAAAAGACCCTGAATAGCCAAAGCAATCTTGCAAAAAAAAAAAAAAACGGAGCTGGAGGAATCAGGTTCCCTGACTTCAGACTATACTACAAAGCTACAGTAATCAAGACAGTATAGTACTGGCACAGAAACAGAAATATAGATCAATGGAACAGGATAGAAAGCCCAGAGATAAACCCACACACATATGGTCACCTCATCTTGGATCAAGGTGGCAAGAATATACAGTGGAGAAAAGAAAGCCTTTTCAAGAAGTGGTGCTGGGAAAACTGGACAGGTACATGTAAACGTATGAAATTAGAACACTCCATAACACCATACACAAAAATAAAGTCAAAATGGATTAAAGACCTAAATGTAAGGCCAGACACTATTAAACTCTTAGAGGAAAACATAGGCAGAACACTCCATGACATAAATCACAGCAGGATCCTTTTTGACCCACCTTCTAGAGAAATGGAAATAAAAACAAAAATAAACAAATGGGACCTAATGAAACTTCAAAGGTTTTGCACAGCAAAGGAAACCATAAACAAGACCAAAAGACAACCCTCAGAATGGGAGAAAATATTTGCAAATGAAGCAACTGACAAAGAATTAATCTCCAAAATTTACAAGCAGCTCATGCAGCTCAATAGCAAAAAAACAAACAACCCAATCCAAAAATGGGCAGAAGAGCTAAATAGACATTTCTCCAAAGAATATATACAGATTGCCAACAAACACATGAAAGAATGCTCAACATCATTAATCATTAAAGAAATGCAAATCAAAACTACAAAGAGATATCATCTCACACCAGGCAGAATGGCCATCATCAAAATATCTACAAGCAATAAATGCTGGAGAGGGTGTGCAGAAAAGGGAACCCTCTTGCACTGTTGGTGGGAATATAAATTGATACAGCCACTATGGAGAACAGTAAGGAGGTTCCTTAAAAAACTAAAAATAGAACTACCATACGACCCAGCAATCCCACTACTGGGCATATACCCTGAGAAAACCATAATTCAAAAAGAGTCATGTACCAAAATGTTCGTTGCAGCACTATTTACAATAGCCAGGACATGGAAGCAACCTAAGTGTCCACTGACAGATGAATGGATAAAGAAGATGTGGCACATATGTACAATGGAATATTACTCAGCCATAAAAAGAAATGAAATTGAGTTATTTGTAGTGAGGTGGATGGACCTAGAGTCTGTCATACAGAGTGAAGTAAGTCAGAAAGAGAGAAACAAATACCCTATGCTAACATATATATATATACATATAGATTCTAAGAAAAAAAAAGTCAAGAACCTAGGGGCAAGACAGGAATAAAGACACAGACCTACTAGAGAATGGACTTGAGGATATGGGAGGGGTAAGGGTAAGCTGGGACAAAGTGAGAGAGTGGCATGGACATATATACACTACCAAACGTAAAATAGATAGCTAGTGGGAAGCAGCCACATAGCACAGGGAGATCAGCTCGGTGCCCTGTGGTAACCTAGAGGGGTGGGATAGGGAGGGTGGAAAGGAGGGAGATGCAAGAGGGAAGAGATATGGGAACATAGGTATATGTATAACTGATTCCCTTTGTTAAAAGCAGAAACTAACACACCATTGTAAAGCAATTATACTCCAATAAAGATGTTAAAAAATAAAAGAAAATTAAATTTCACTTACAATTCATTTAAAAAATAAAGAACATGGAAACAACATAAATGTCCATCGATAGATGAATGGGTAAAGAGTATGTGGTACATACATACAATGGAATACTACTCAGCCATAAAAAAGAATGCATTTGCAGCAACATGGATGCAACTAGGATGGATTTTCTTTTCATGAGAGTCAGATGCCTGAAAGCGAAACCATTCCCTTGACTGTGTAATGCACATTAGAGAATAAAGCTCCTGTTTCTATGGTTAAAAAAAAAAAATTTGCAGCAGTATTTTTTTGGATCCATCTCCTAGAGTAATGTTAAGAAATAAACAAATGGACCTAATTAAACTTAAAAGCTGCTGCACAGTGAAAGAAACCATAAACAAAATGAAGACAACTCATATGGAATGGGAGAAAATATTTGCAAATGAATAACTGACAAGAGATTAATCTCCAAAATATACAAACAGCTCATGCAGCTCTATGTCAAAAAAAACCCAAAAACAAACACCTCAATGAAATAATGGGCAGAAGATCTAAATAAACATTTCTCCAAAGAAGACATACAGATGGCCAAAAAGCACATGAAAAGATGCTCAACATCACTAATTATCAGAGAAATGCAAATCAAAACTACAATGAGGTATCACCTCACACCAGTCAGAATCGACATCATCAAAAAGTCTACAAGAAATAAATGCTGGAGAGGGTGTGGAGAGAAGGAACCCTCCTCCACTGTTGGTGGGAATGTAAATTGGTACAACCACTATGGAAACAGTATGGAAGTTCCTTTAAAAACTAAAAACAGAGCTACCATACGATCCAGCAATCTCACTCCTGGATGTATATCCAGAAAAGAAAAAAAACTCTAATTCCAAAAGATACATGCACCCCAATGTTCAGGGCGGCACTATTTACAATAGCCAAGACATGGAAGCAACCTATCTGCCCACCAACAGATGAATGGATAAAGAAGATGTGGTACATACACAATGGAATATTACTCAGCCATGAAACAATGAAATAATGTCATTTGCAGCAACATGGTTGGACCTAGAGATTATGAGAGTAAGTCAAAGAAACAAATCATATGATATCACTTATATATGTAATCTAAAAAAAAAGGATACAAATGGGAAAAGGACAGGAGGAAGAAATTTGGAATTTGGGATTAACAGATACACAGTACTATTATAAAATAAATAAGCAAAAAGGACCTACTATATAGCACAGAGAACTATGTTCAGTATCTTGTAATAACCTATAATGGAAAATAATCTGAAAATTATATATAGATAGATAGATAGATTCTATCTGATTTGCTTTTCTTTCTACCTAAAACATTATAAATCAATTATACTTCAATAAAAAAAAATTAAGTCAATTAATGTAATTGATCACATCAATAGGCTAAAAAAGAAAAATCACATGATATTATCAATAGATGCAGAAAAAGCATTTGACAACACCAATCATTTAAAAAACTCTCAACAAACTAGGTAGAGAGGGGAATTTCCTCAACTTGATAATGAACGTCTACAAAAACCTACAGCTAGTATCAATCTTAATGGTGAGAAACCAGAAGCTTATCCAGTATGATAAAAAGAACAAGGCAAGGGTGTCTCCTTTCACTACTTCTTTTCAACATTGTATTGAAAATGCTAGCTAATGCAATAAGCCAAGAAAAGGAAATAAAAGATATACACACTGAAAAGGAAGAAATAAAACTGCAAACTAACTGATGAAATGATCATTTATGTAGAAAATATTAAAGAATCAAAAAACCTCCTGCATCAAATAAGCGATTATAACAAGGTTTCATTATATATTGTTAATATACAAAAGTCAGTTATTTTCAAATATACCAGCAATGAACAAATGAAATTTGAAATTAAAAACACATCACCATTTACATTAGTACCTAAAAAATGAAATACTTAGGTATAAATCTAGTGAAATACATACAATATGTATATAAAACATCAAAGGAGAACTAAGTAAGTAGAGAGATATCCTATGTTCATACATAGGCAGGCTCATTATTGTCAAGATGTCAGTTTGTTCCCAGTTTGTTTATAGACTCAATGCAATTCCAATCAAAATCCCAGCAAATTATTCTATGGATATTGACAAATTGATTCTAAAGTTTATATGGAGGGGCAAAAGACCCAGCATAGCCAACTCAATATTGAATGGGAAGAATAAAGTTGGAAGACTGATGCTGCCTGACTTAAAGTCAGAGTCACTATACAGCCACAGTAACCAAAAGAGTCTGGTATTGTAGAAAGAATAGACTAATAGATCAATGGAACAAAATAGAGCCCAGAAACAGACCCATGTAAATATAGTCAACTGATCTTTGGCAAAGAAACAAAGGCAATATGATTGAACAAAGATAGTCTGTTCAACGAATGATGTTTGTTGGAAAAAAACCAATGAAATGAACATGGACACAGACCTTACATGCTTGACTAAAATCAAATCAAAATGAATCACAGACCAAAACATAAAACTTCAAACTATAAAACTAGAAGACAACAGAGGAGAAAACCTAGGTGATCTTAGGTATGACAAAGACTTTTTAGATATAACACCAAAGTCACAATCCATGAAAGAAATACTTAAGCTGGACTTCATTAAAATTAAAAACTTCTGCTCTGTGAAAGAAAATGTCACAAGTATAAGAAGAGAAGCCTTAGACTGGAAGAAAATATTTGCAAAAGACATCTGATAAAGGACTGTTAAAAAAAAATTTAAAAGAACACTTTAAACTCAACAATAAATAAACAACCCAAGTTAAAAATGGGTCAAAGAGCTTAACAGCTACCTCAAAGAAAATATACAAATGGCAAATAAGCATGCAGGAAAAGATGCTCCACATCATATTAAAATAACAATGCAATACCACTACACAACTATTAGAATGGTCAAAATCCAAAACCCTGACAAACCAAATGCTGGTGAGGATGTGGAGCACAGGAGCTCTCATTCACTGCTATTGGGAATGCAAATGGTACAGCCACTTTGGAAGTCAGTTTGGTGGTTTTTTTACAAAAGTAAACATAACATACTTTTACCATAAGATCCAGCAATCATGCTCCTTTGTATTTACCCAAAGGAGGTGAAAATTTCTATCGACACAAAACCTGAACATGGATGTTTATAGTAGCTTTATTCATAATTGCAAATCTTGGAAATAACCAAGATGTCCTTCCATAGAGGTAAATTGATAAATAAACCATGACCTATATAATCAATAAAATGTTATTCAGCACTAAAAAAAAAAAAAAGAAAAAAAAAAAGAAATATCAAGCCATGAAAAGACTTGGAGGAAACTTAAATGCAAATTACTAAGTGAAAGAAGCCAATCTCAAAAGATTACATCCTGTATGATTCTAACTATATGATATTCTAGGAAAAATAAAACTATGGATATAATAAAAGGATGAGTAGTTGCTAGCGGGTTGGGATGGATGAATAACCAGAGCTCAAGTGATTTTTAGGGCCATAAAAAATTCTTTATGATACTACAGTAGTGGATATATGTCATTATAAATTTGTCCAGATCAGAAAGGTGGCCAAGTAAGATGCCCCCCATTTATATTCTTTCTCAACAAAAATAATTTGTCATCCTTCCATGAACAAGTGTGCTTTTTTGGGAGCTCTGGGATCCAGGTAGGAGACTGTGAAAACCTGGTGCAGTTCAAGACTAAGGAATGTCATTTTTAGAAAGCAGGCTACTCCCTTCCATGAAGTTTCTCTAAGGTTAACGTTTTAGAAAGCCCTGGGTAATGTATAATAGACAACAGACTGCTTGGGTGACTCCATTTTCCTTTCCTGTGCCCTAATTCCTGCTCTTATGCTTTTAATCCACCGATAAAGAGTGAACTCATGAAACGCTAGACACCTCATCCTCAGACTCTAATAAAGACAGAGTCCCAGGTTCATACTTCCTCCCTCTCTCTCTATTTGCAACTTCATCGTGGGGCCGTTTGGTGTGCTGTATATTCCCCAGGACATGTGAGTAATAAATACTGTTCTTAAGTTCCGTGATGGTTGTTGCTGAGGTGATTTATGCAATAATAATAACCACAAGAGGTGATTCAGCCACAACTTTGACTCTGGTTGGGGAGATGTCTGTGGGGCTCTCCACAAGTAGTATGGGCCCAGGCGAGTTCCTCAGGCATTTCTAGCCAATAGCATCACAATCGATATGCTGAGACCAATACAACAAGTGGTTTTACCAGTGGGTAGGGGAAATGGGGAGATGTTGGTCAAAGGGTACAAACTTCCCGTTATAAGATGAATAAGTTCTAGGGATTTAAGATTCAGCATGGTGACTATAGTTACCAATACTGTACTATATACTTGAAAGTTGCCAAGATAGTAAATCTTAAATGTTTGCACCACACACACAAAAAAGACATAATTTAGTGGGCTGACGCATGTGTTAACTAACCTTATTGTGATAATTATTTTGTAATACATATGTTCATCAAATCATCACATTGTACATCTTAAACTCACACAATGTCATATGCCAATTATATGTCAATAAATCTAGAAAAATAATAAGAAAAATAAATTTGTCCAAACCCATAGAGTATACAACAGCAAGAGTGAACTGTAATGTAAACTATGGACCCTAGGTGATAATGACGTGTCGATGTAGGTTCATCAGTTGTAACAAATGTACCACTCTGGTGTGGGATGCTGATAATGAGGAAAGCTGTACACGTGTGGAGGCAGGGGACATATGGGAAATGCCTACACCTTCCTCTTAATTTTGCTGTATGAGAACCTTTTGCACTGGAATCTCTTGGGGTACTTAATAAAACTTAGACGACTAAGAGGTATAAGCCCAGGAATTTGCATTTTAGTAAGGTTTTCAGATAATTCCTAAAGACACTAGTGTTCCCTTGGATGCCAGCATGGCTTTCTTTCCTAGCTCCTTTAGGTCTTTACTGAAATAAAAACTTCTCCAAGATATCTTCTCTTACCACCCTATTTGAAATTGTAGGCTCCTTATTCTGAAATCCTGCATTCCTTATGCCCCCTTCCCTACCTTATTTTTATCTCTAGAATTAATGACTATTGTAAACATATTTTATTACTCATTTATTGGTTTATCTACCAATAAATCAGTTTCTCTCCTAATCCAATTCTTAACAACTAGAATGTAAACCCTATGAGAACAGGTTTCTTTTTTTATTATGTTTTATTCACTGCTGAATGCCCAATACCTAGTAAAGCCCTTGAATATTAGTACTCAATAAATATTTGTTAAATAAATGAATCACTCCATCAAGTGTTTTAAGTTTATATACTTAAAATACTAACATTCTTGCACCTTTTTCTCTCCATCAAAAATAAATCTCAATTCTACCTCTTGCTCTTGAAAAAGAAAAGGCAATGTATAATTTGGATCTAAAGATGAAAGATTCCTTGAAATATGTCTTGTTTGTGTTCTTCACACCACAACCCAGCAGAAAGCTTTTGTGTTCTGGGTGAGGATGAAAGTAAAGAAGAAAATTCAAGGAGTGTCAACCTTAATGGTAACAATAAATAATGTTTGCAAAAAGCTACCTAAGAATAGATGGCACAGTCTGTGTAGGTGTATGTAAATGATATGCAAATCAGAATCTAATTTTAATGCAAATGTATGTGTGGTCCTCCTAACTATTTCTTGCACCTGGATAGAGCCCCTAGGAAAATTCTAGTGGAGAGAAATGTGCTCTCAGCAAAGTTTTAATGACTGGGTAGATTGGAGAGCAGAGGGTACCACACCTGGCATGCATTACAAGGTCTGCTAGTTAGCTGCTAAAAACAAGCTCTTATACCCGGAATATTACTTTGAAGCTTTGGTGAGCTACCAGTTTGAATTGTGAACACCTTAACTTACCTGTTCTATAAGTGAGTATGACCTTGCTTTGCCCCAGGCTAGTGGGAAGTGTTATCAGTTAACAAATTCTTTAAAGCAGGCACATGTAGGAATTTTTGAACTGGAGGTACTGCCAAATATAAATTATCCCAACTCAGTGCTATGGCCATATTTCATTACAAAACACAATCCAGCCTGTCTGGATTTGCATCCTACTAGTAGTATGAGCTCTATTTCTATGAAATGGAGAAAAACTGTTGGAAAAAATTTATGGTAAGATAAGTTGAGGTCACTGTAATAATAGCTTAAATACAAGCAAAGTTGATAAGAGAAACAAAAATCCAAAGGAAATGTCTCAGTTCAAAGATGGTAAATGAGATAAAATGATCAAGCACCATTTTGCCTTATGACAGCACTGCATACTTTGTCCATTGCAGAGAATCAGATAATCAAGAAACATATCAATTTATATTTTTATATTTCTATAACCCTTTATTATTATCAATGCTCTTCCAACTCTATTATCTTCACTGATTTTCATGACAACACGTAGCTAGTGTTCTGTTACAAACTATTTTTTTTAAGTTTTTAAAAAGTAAATAAAATTTTGTTTCTGGCATTATGACTAACTGGGTACTCTAGGGACTTTCCTGCAGCAAGACACCATGTATTGAGTAGAAGACATATTTTGTGGTATCACTGGTCTAACAGGAGTAACTCTTAATATCCCCTCTTAAAAAACATTCAGTAGTGTGAGAGGGGCATGGAGCTAGGGACAGATTTGCAGGTAGGAGATGCAGGATTTCCCAGAGAGCAAATGCCAGTAACCTTAATGCTATCAGGATATTGAGCTTTGAGCTAATTGTGTGGTAGGGCAACTTCCAGTACTCTTTCAAGTCAAGGGTGATGGAGGTTGATGTGACCCCAGTTTCTGGGTAGAAGTTTCTGACCACCAGCAGAAACTTGAGCAATTCTTCTAAGCCCATGCTATTCAAAATGTGTCCTATGGACAAACAGCAATATTATCATCTGGGAGCAGAGTAGAAACCCAGGCTCTCAGGCCCCAACCCCAAACTACTGAATTATGACCTGTATATTAATAAGTTCCTTGGGTGATTTTTATGCACATTATAGTTTGAGAAGAATTGTTGTAAAGGGAAATATTTCCTAATATGTGCCCATCAGACTGCAATTAAAATAAGACAATGAGCTCAGAGTTACAGACAAACAAGTACATGAGAAAAAAGCCACCACTGTGAATAAAAGTCAACAGGAAAAAAAGAGCAGTATATGTAGTCCTCCAAGGACTGCATATTAAAAATGTCAAATAGCCTAGACCAGATATGTATGAACCCGCTAAGACGCAATCAAACAAATCAGTGAGCATGCACTGGAGCATGTCAGGTAATGAACAAGTACCTTAGAACCCTAAAAATAAACCTTCTAAAAATAAAAATATATATAATTATTGAAATGAAAATGAGAAAAAAAAATCTCCTTCTGGGAGCCCCATGATACAAATGTTAGCCAGTTTGATGTCACTGCATTAAGTCCCTTAAGCTATCTTCACTTTTTAAAATTCCTTTTTCATTTTGTCACTCTGATTGGTTGAGTTCCACTGCTTTGTCTTTGAGTTGACTGATTCTTCTTCCTCTCATCTGTTGTTAATCCCTTTAGTATATTTTTCAATTCAGTTATGGTATTTTTTGACTCTGACTTTTATTTGGTACTTTCTTATATTTCCCATCTCTTTGTTGAAGTTTTCACTGTGTTTATCCACTCCCGTCCTGTCATTTAGCATTTTTATTATTCATTACTTTGAACTTAATTAATCTTTTTATGAAAAATAGATTCCATACAAATGGAAACCAAAAGATAGCTGGAGTAGATATACTTAGATAAAACAGACTTTAAAACAAAGACTGCAACAGGAGAAAAAGCAAGGCATTACATAATAAAGGGGTCAATCCAACAAGAAGACATAACATTTGTAAATATTTATGCACCCAACATAGAAGCAGCTAAATATATAAAGCAAATAGTAACAGACCTAAAGAGACAAAAAGACAGCAATACAACAGTAATGGGGGGGAGATTGGTTCAAGATGGTGGAGTAGACGGACATGCATTCACTCCCTCTTGTAAGAGCACCGGAATCACAACTAACTGCTGAACAATCATTGACAGGAAGACACTGGAACTCACAAAAAAGATACCCCACATTCAAAGACAAAGGAGAAGCCACAATGAGAAGGTAGAAGGGGCACAATCACAATACAATCAATTCCCATAACTGGTGGGTGGATGATTCACAAACTGGAGAACACTTATACCACAGAAGTCAACCCACTGGAGTGAAGGTTCCGAGCCCCATGTCAGGCTTCCCAACCTGGGGGTCCGGCAACGGGAGGAGGAATTCCAAGAGAATCAGACTCTGAAGCCTAGTGGGAATTGATTGCAGGACTTCGATAGGACTGGGGGAGACACCACTCCTGAAGGGCACACACAAAGTAGTGTGCACATTGGGACCAAGGGGAAGGAGCAGTGACCCCACAGTAGACAGAACCAGACTTACTTGCTAGTGTTGGAGGGTCTCCTGCAGAGGTGGGGGTGGCTGTGGCTCACCATGAGGACAAGGACAGTGGCAGCAGAAGTTCTGGCAAGTACTCCTTGGCATGAGCCATCCCAGAGTCCACCATTAGCCCCACCAAACAGCTGGGTAGCCTCCAGCGTTGGGTTGCCTCAGGCCAAACAACCAACAGGGAGGGAACCCAGCCCCACCCATCAGCAGACAAGTGGATTAAAGTTTTACTGAGCTCTGCCCATCAGAGCAACACCCAACTCTACCCACCATCACTCCCTCCCACCAGGAAAATTGCACAAGCCTCTTAGATAGCCTCATCCACCAGAGGGCAGACAGCAGAAGCAAGAAAACCTACAATCCTGCAGCCTGTGGAACAAAAACCACATTCACAGAAAGACAAACAAGCTGAAAATGCAGAGGGCTATGTACCAGATGAAGAAACAACACAAAATCCCAGAAAAACAACTAAATGAAGTAGAGATAGGCAACCTTCCAGAAAAAGAATTCAGAATAATGATAGTGAAGATGACCCAGGACCTTGGAAAAAGAATGGAGGCAAAGATCGAGAAGATGCAAGAAATATTTAACAAAGACCTAGAAGAATTAAAGAACAAACAATTAGAGGCAATTAGAGGAGAAAAAGAAATAATAGGAATACAAATTGGAAAAGAAGAAGTAAAACTGTCACTGTTTGCAGATGACATCATACTATACACAGAAGATCCTAAAGATGCCACCGGAAAACTACTAAAGCTAATCAGTGAATTAGGTAAAGTTGCAGGATACAAAATTAATGCACAGAAATCTCTTGCATTCCTATACACTAATGATGAAAAATCTGAAGGACAAATTAAGGAAACACTCCCATTTACCATTGCAACAAAAAGAGTAAAATACCTAGGAATAAACCTACCTAGGGAGACAAAAGACCTGTATGCAGAAAACTGTAAGACACATGAAAGAAATTAAAGATGATACAAACAGATGGAGAGATATACCATGTTCTTGGATTGGAAGAATCAACATTGTGAAAATGACTATACTACCTAAAGCAATCTACAGATTCAATGCAATCCCTATCAAATTACCAATGGCATTTTTTACAGAATTATAACAAAATATCTGAAAATCTGCATGGAGACACAAAAGACCCCAAATAGCCAAAGCAGTCTTGAGGGAAAAAAACGGAGCTGGAGGAATCAGGTTCCCTGACTTCAGACTATACTACAAAGCTACAGTAATCAAGAAAATATGGTACTGGCACAAAAACAGAAATATAGATCAATGGAACAGGATAGAAAGCCCAGAGATAAACCCACATACTTATGGTCAACTAATCTATGACAAAGGAGTCAAGGAAATACAATGGAGAAAAGACAGTCTATTCAATATGTGGTGCTGGGGAAACTGGACAGCTACATGTACAAGAATGAAATTAGAACACTCCCTAATACCATACACAAAAATAAACTCAAAATGTATTAGAGATCTAAATATAAGACTGGACACTATAAAACTCCTAGAGGACAACACAAGAACACTCTTTGACATAAATCACAGCAAGATCTTTTTTGATCCACCTCCTAGAGTAATGGAAATAAAAACAAAAATAAACAAATTGGACCTAATGAAACTTCAAAGCTTTTGCAAAGCAAAGTAAAGTACAAACAAGATGAAAAGACGACCCTCAGAATGGGAGAAAATATTTGCATACGAATCAATGAATGGACAAAGGATTAATCTTCAAAATATATAAACAGCTCATGCAGCTCAATATTAAAAAAATGAACAACCCAATCCAAAAATGGGCAGAAGACCTAAATAGATATTTCTCAAAGGAAAACATACAGATGGCCAAGAAGCACATGAAAAAATGCTCAACATCACTAATTATTAGAGAAATGCAAATCAAAACTACAATGAGGTATCACTTCACACCAATTAGAATGGGCATCATCAGAAAATCTACGAACAACAAATGATGGAGAGAGTGTGGAGAAAAGGGAACCCTCTTGCACTGTTGGTGGGAATATAAATTGATACAGCCACTATGGAGAACAGTATGGAGGTTCCTTAAAAAACTAAAAATAGAATTACCATATGACCCAGCAATCCCACTACTGGGCATATACCCAGAGAAAACCATAATTCAAAAAGACACATGCACCCCAATGTTCATTGCAGCACTATTTACAATAGCCAGGTCATGGAAGCAACCTAAGTGTCATTAACAGATGAATGGATAAAGAAGATGTGGTACATATATACGATGGAATATTACTCAGCCATATAAAGGAATGGCAATGAGTCATTTGTAGAGACATGGATGGACCTAGAGTCTGTCATACAGAGTGAAGTATGTCAGAAAGAGAAAAACAAATATCGTATATTAACGCATATACATGCAACCTAGAAAAATGGTACAGATGAACTGGTTTGCACGGCAGAAACAGAGACACAGATGTAGAGAAAAAACGTATGGACACCAAGGGGGAAAGTGGCGTGGGGGTGGGGTGGTGTGAAGAATTGGAAGATTGGGATTGACGTATAGACACTAATATGTATAAAATGGATAACTAATAAGAACCTGCTGTATATAAAAATAAATAAAATTCTAAAATTCAAAAAAAAATAGTAATAGGGGACTTTAATACCCCACTGACACCAATGAACAGATTATGTAGACAGAAAATTCAATAAGAAAACCTTGGTCTTAAACAACACATTAGATCAGATGAACTCAACAGATATTTATAGAGAATTCCATCCAAATGCAATAGAATACACATTATTCTCAAGTGCACATGGAACATTTTCCAAGACATATCATATGTTAGGGCACAACACGTCTTAATAAATTTAAAAGGGGTGAAATCATATCAAGCATCTTTTCGGACCTCAATGGCATGAAACTAGAAATTACACAAAGAAAAGTGGAAAATTCACAAATATGTGGAAATTAAACAAAATGCTACTGAACAACCAATGGATCAGAAGAAATAAAAGGGTAATAAAAATACCTTGAGAAGAATTAAAAAGGAAATGTAACATATCAGAGTTATGGGTTGCAACAAAAGCATTTCTTAGAGGGACGTTCATAGCAATAAATGCCAACCTCAAGAAATAAGAAAAGTTTCAAATCATCAAACTTCACATCTCAAGGAACTAGGAAAAAAAATAAACAAATAAAGCCCAAAGTTAGTAAGTTAGTAGAGGAAAGGAAATAACAATGATTAGAGCAGAAATATATGAAATAGAGACTAAAGGGACAGTAGAGAAGATCAATGAAACAGAGCTAGTTCTTTGAAAAGATAAACAAAACTGACAAACCTCTAGCTAGACTCACCAAGAAAAAGGGGAGTGCTGAAATAAAATCAGAAATGAAAGAGGAGATATTAAATCTGATACCATGGAAATACAAAGGACCATAAGAGACTACTCTGAACAATTATACACCAACAAACTGGACAACCTAGAAGAAATGGATAAATTTCTACGAACATACAACCTACCAAGACTAAATCATAAAGAAATAGAAAATCTGAACAAACTGATTACTAGTTAGGATATTGAATTAGTCATGAAAACCCTCCCAGGACAAGATGGCTTCACTGGTGAGTTCTACCAAACATTCAAAGAATTAGTACCAATCTTTTTCAAACTCTTCCAAAAAACAGAAGAAGAGGGAACTCTTCCAAATTCATACTATGAGGCCAGACTTACCCTGATACTGAAACCAGACAAAGATGCCACAAGAAAATTGCAGGCCAATATCCCTAACTAATATAGATGTAAAATTCCTCAAGAAAATATGAGCAAAATATGAGCAAACTGAATTCAACAATACACTGAAATGATCAGACACCATGATCAAGTTAGATTTATTCTAGGGATGCAAGGATAGTTCAACATACAGTTAGTCAATGTGATATACCACATTATCAAAATTAAGGATAAAAATCATATGTTCATCTCAACAGATGCAGAAAAAACATCTGACAAAACTCAATGTTCATTTATGCTAAAAACTCTCTAGAAAGTGGGTATAGAAGAAACTTAGGTCAACAAAATAAAGGCCATATATGACAAACCCACAGCTAACATCATACTCAATGGTGAAAAGATGAAAGCTTTTCCTCCAAGATTAGAAACAAAAAAAGGATGCCCACTCTTGTCACTTCTGTTTAACATAGTATTGGAAGTCCTAGCCAGAGCAAATAGGCAAGGAAAAGAAATAAAAGGCATTCAAATTGGAAAGGAAGAGGTAAAACTGCCAGTATTTACAGATGACATGGTATTATATATAGGAAAACATAAAGACTGCATCAAAAAACTATTAGAATAAATGAATTCAGTAAAGTTTCAGTAAAGGATAGAAAAATCAATATTAAAAAATTTATTGTGTTTCTATACACTAATAATGAACTATCATAAAGTGAAATAAATACAACTCCATTTACAACTGCATCAAAAACAATAAAATATCTAGGAATAAATTTAACCAAGGAGATTAAAGACCTGCATATTGCAAACTGTAAGACACTGATGAAAGAAACTGAATAAACAAATAAATGGAAAGATATTCGGTGCTTACAAATTAGAAAAGTTAATGTTTTTAAAATGTCTATACTTCCCAAAGCAATCTACAGATTCAAAGCAATCCCTTCAAAATACCAATGGCGTTTTTCATAGAACTGGAACAAACAATCCTAAAATTTGTATGAAACCACAAGAAACCCTAAATACCAAAAGCAAATTTGAGAAAGAACAAAGCTGGGAGCATCACATTCCCCAATTTCAAGCTATATTACAAACTATAGTGATTTAAACAGTATGGTATTAGCATAAAAACAGGAACACAGATCAACAGAACAGAATAGAGAGCTCAGAAATAAACCCATGTATGACAAAGGTGCCAAGAATATACAATGAGGACATGATAGTTTCTTCATTAAACAGTGTTGGAAAAATTGGATGGCCACATGGAAAAGAATGAAACTGGACCACTATCTTATACCATACACAAAAATTAACTCAAAATGGATTAACGACTTCAATGTAAAACCTGAAACTATAAAACTACTAGAAGAAAAAAAAGATGGTAACTCCTTGGCATAGATCTTGGTGATGATTTTTTGAATCTGACACCAGAAGCAAAGGCAACAAAAGCAAAAATAAAGTGGGACTACATCAAACTCAAAAGCTTCTGAACAGTAAAAGAAATCATCAATAAAATGAAAAGGCAACCTATCAAATGGGAGAAAATACTTGCAAATCAATTTATATGATAAGGGGCTAATATCCAAAATATATAAAGAACTCTTACAACTCAACAATGAAAAAAGTCTGATTAAAAAATGGGCAGAATATCTGAATAGACATTTTTTTCAAAGAAGACATACAGATGACCAATAGGTACATGAAAGGATGCTCAACATCAGTCAGCATCAGGGAAATGCAAATCAAAGCCACAATGAGATATCACCTCACACCTTTTAGAATGGCTATCACAAACAACTACAAATAACAAATGTTGGTGAGGATGTGGACAAAAGGGAACACTGTACACTGTGGGAATGTAAATGGGTGCAGCCACTATGGAAAACAGTATGGAGGTTCCTCAAAAAATTAAAAATAAACTACCATATTCCAGAAGCAATTACACTTCTGGGTATTTATCCAAAGAAAATGAAAACATTAACTCAAAAACATTAACTACCTCAAAAAGGTTTATGCACCATGTTCATTGCAGCACTATTTACAATAGCCAAGATGGAAACATCCTAAGTGTCCATTGATGAACAGATATAGAAATTATGGAATATTTATTATAAATATATGTGTATATATTTATTCCATTATATATAGTGGAATATTATTCAGCCATTAAAAGGAATGGAATCTTGCCATTTTTGACTACATGGATGGACTTCAAGGGCATTATGCTAAGTGAAATAAGAGAGGTCAGACAGTGTTTGTCATTTCTTATCAATCCACTTCTTATCCATCTTTTTCCTCATAAACACAGGAAACTTTTTCTTATGATCCACTGCATATTTTGAGATCCATTCATTTGCCTTTTTTTCATGAAATTTCTGTGTGACCAAACCACTAATCCTCCATATTCAAATATGCCTAATCCTCAGCATGTATCTGACTAAGGAACTTCCACTCTGTGATCCCAGTAAACCATGCATGCATGATTTGTGTTCTATAAGAATTTAGGTTTCAGCTGTATTTTGAGCATTTCATAGTCTTTCTACTTTCTTCCTCAGTGAATACTGCAGTATACTGAACAGGAAACCAGGATGTCATTGGCAGAGAAGACTGTTCTAGTGTGCAATTTAAACTTCTAGTCGAGGCATCAAAATATTTTAGTCTAAAATACTCATGTGCTCTTGCTTCCCACCCAGACCCTGACTCAGTACACACCTGAATTCTGGAATATCACTCTTTTCCCCATTCTTGTTTCCATCTGTATTATTTTTGTTGTGTCACACCAATGAAGATAAATTTGTCACATTTAGAACACTGTGCGATCAGCAAAGCTTTGAATCCAGGCCAATAATTTAGCAGTCTGGAATTTTCCTGGCATCTCATTCCCAAATTCTCCTTCTTGGAATCTAGGGTTGCCAGGAATGATTGTGATTCTCAAACCTGTTACACCCATAGCCCTTCCACTCCGATTTCCACTGGTCTTATCACTCGATATCTCATTTCTAATGGATTTTTGCTCATTTCACTGGCAGGGCTTTGACCTTCTCCACATTGTTAATTTTCAGTTTTCATCTCCCTTTACAGAGAGCAAGCACCCTGCAGTTCATATGGCCAGTGCTGTCAGGGGAGCTCAAAACAGTGAACCCTAGTGCAGAGATCTTCCCCTTAGACCAAAGCCCACTCATTCTTCACCGGCAAGCACTGGCACACTGCAGGTGGGAAGGAAGGAGCTGGTCTGACGTGTCTCACACTCTATTTGGAGCCACTGCTTTCTTTTACATCTAAGCTCTGCTGTTAAAGCTAGTCCATTTTTCCAGATTCTTTAACTCATGGTGATATTCTCTTAGAGCCCTCATTGTCTTTTACTCCAATTCAATCTCCTCAGGGAAAACCAAGTTTTTCTGATGGATTTGTACATGTGTGAATACCATAGGAGAGATGGGTTCAAGTTCTCTCCCACTGTGATCTTTGTTGCATACAGATTGAAATAGAGGGCTAGTCCCCATAATTTAAAGTCCTAAAATGTTTCAGAGCAGTTAAGAGCCTCCTGAATGCTTGACCGTTAGAAGCTAGTTTACTAAAAAGACAGAACTTTACTATGATATCAAGAGCTCCCTGATTTTGCCTTGAATTCTCTCATCCTCATTTGAACTCTGATTTCCAACTCCTTCTCAAAGATAGAAAGAATCCCAAATAATTGAAGCACTCCACTTACCACTGCCTAGGTAGGCTATGAATCAGTGGGCAACTTGCCAGGTGATATGGTTACAGTGCATTCAGTCCAGTTTAACTCTGTATCAGAGTTAATTACTTTGTAATATCTATTCTCACTTTATTCTTCACTAAAAGAAAACTCTCTCTCCCATTTTAACTTGACACTCAGTTTCCCAGAATAAGAGTACATTTCTCAGAGCCATTTTTTGCTAGGCATGGCCATATAGGACTATGTCCTGGCCAATGGGAGATAAGCAGAAATGTTTAATAAACTTTTAAACATTTTAATAAACTTTTCCTTAAGAAATATTGCACGTGCCCTTTATCTTTATGTCTTCCTCTGCTAGGAACACAGAGGACATGATCATAACACCAGGGAGAACACAAGACACAAGAATCCTATGCTCCAACACCATACTATACCATATAAGCTTTGGAATGCAAACCCAGACTTCTATTTAAAAGAGAAATACAGTTCTAACCTGTTTCCGCCACTCTTATTTGGGGGGTTTCCTTCACTCACATACCCATCAAATTTTATGTCCTAAAAGCTTCATAGAGGGGCTTCCCTGGTGGCGCAGTGGTTGAGGATCTGCCTGCTAATGCAGGGGACACGGGTTCGAGCCCTGGTCTGGGAGGATCCCACATGCCGTGGAGCAACTAGGCCCGTGAGCCACAACTACTGAGCCTGCAAGTCTGGAGCCTGTGCTCCGCAACGAGAGAGGCCGCGATAGTGAGAGGCCCGCGCACCGCGATGAAGAGTGGCCCCCGCTCGCCACAGCTAGAGAAAGCCCTCATACAGAAATGAAGACCCAACACAGCCAAAAATAAAACTAAATTAATTAATTAAAAAAAATTTTTTTTAACTTCATAGAAATGACCTACTGGATGCTTGGAACACAAACTGTCTAATCTTACCTGTTCCATCCCTCACTCGTCTTTCCATTTTCTCAGTCACTTGTGCTATTGATCCTGATAATCTCTCCCCACTTACGCCTTTGCTTCTCCCTTTCAGTTTGAATTGTGGGCCTTTTTCCCTAGGTCTCTGATTTCAGTTCTCTGTCCAGCTACAACATTCATTTTTTTTCTCCTCAGCTCAGTGATTGTGTAAACATTCTTCCAGCTATCATCTGACACCACTCAGTTCTGGGTCTTCTGGAGCCATAAGACACCTTCTCAGGCAAAACTGAACACACCATCCAAGACAAAGTGTTTGTAATTCTCCAGCTTGTCCCCTGTATTTCCTTGCAATTGAAGACTTGGCAAAACTGTTATTCACCTCACCTTTCTAGCTAGGACAGATGAATGAACACAAAAAACTAATTTCCATGGAAAGAGAGTATACTGAGAGCACACAGATGAGTAATATGGAAGTGGGAAATGTCATATCTGTCAAACACATCTTCCCTCCTCTGACTCAAGGTCCAGCCAAATGCCTTTGAATGGAGGGATGCTATTTCTGTTATGCTGAATTGACCTTCCCTAGCCACCTTCCCCAAGATGCTCCTAAATTCTCCCACATAAATGTCTATTATTTTCAATAGCATCAATGGTCAATAAAAGAGTATGCCCTTACCTCAGTCCCAGAACAGAATGTCCATTATCATTAATGATGATCATAACCAGAGAAAGGAGTCAATTGACCTCTTAGCATATGCTCTCAGGCGACATAATCAGGCTTCCCTGGGGGTTTGGTATGCATTTGATAGGACAGCATTAATTCATCATACAAACGTTCTCTGGTCTATCTGAACTTAAAGTAGAATACAAAGTGACCTACTTAGACAGTATATTTAACTTTCCTCACAATTACTATTTTTTTCTAGCTCTTTGTTCATTACCTTCCCAAAGTGTTTATGTGAAAGGATTTTTAAACGCTTACATCTACACCTATATTAGAATGTTAATACCTTTTTTTTTAACACCACCATATTGTCAAGGAACATCCCCAGAAGGAAGTAAGCAGGAAATTAGTATTAGCAAGAAATGAAAAATGAATCTGAAATGGAGGCTTGGGATTCTCTATGGCAAGGACTTCTGATCTGATGGTATGCCAGTACACTTAAAGAAGGAAGAGGCTATCCAGGGAGAATAGAATTTATAAAAAGGAAGATCAATGCTCTGAAAGGAATCGAGTTAAACTTTCATAAAAGAAGCATAATCATTTTATTTGTTAATATTTAAAAATTGAAAATTTCACCAATTTTGTATACTCCTTACACCTCCAAATCAGATATAATCAAACTACTAATGAAAAGGTGAATATCAAAAAAATGAACTCTACTGGTATTGTTATGGTTCAATTCTGGTGAGCCATCATCACATGCTTAAATAGCTCTTCCACCTTGAACATGCTCTGATCAAATGAAAATCCAAAACGAGTCACTGTTTCTCAGGTCTTTGTTTTGTATCCTTAACAAAATGGTAACCTTGAAGGAAAAGCTATCTACATTTCTCTTAAACCACTCACCAGCTATAGAGAAGTGCTAGACCCACATCAGGCACTCAAATTTTGAAAGGTTAAATCACATTTAAGATTACGTGGTATAATGGGAAGCAGCCGCATAGCACAGGGAAATCAGCTCGGTGCTTTGTGACCACCTAGAGGGGTGGGATAGGGAGGGTGGGAGATGCAAGAGGGAAGAGATATGGGGACATATGTATATGTATAACTGATTCACTTTGTTATAAAACAGAAACTAACACACCACTGTAAAATCAATTATACTCCAATAAAGATGTTAAAAAAAAAAGATTATGTGTTACAGTGGCATTTATTCAAAATCAGAGGTTAGATCCTTGAACTATACCATAGGTGAATCTATTATAAACATAGGTCGTATCTATACAATCTTAAAATATTCAGGATTGGGGGGGAAATTATTGCAAGTAACTATTTAGCACTAGTGACAGAATTAACAATAAATTAAAGGTGGAAGTTTTTGTTTTTGTCTTTTGCGGTACGCGGGCCTCTCACTTTTGTGGCCTCTCCTGTTGCCGAGCACAGGCTTCAGACGCACAGGCCCCGCGGTCATGGCTCACGGGCCTAGCCGCTCTGCGGCATGTGGGATCCTCCCGGACCGGGGCACGAACCCGCGTCCCCTGCATCAGCAGGCGGACTCTCAAGCACTGCGCCACCAGGGAAGCCCAAGATGGAAGTTTTAAAGAAAGTTTTTATTTTTAAATTTTTAAATGTCAAGGTATGTTTATTCACAATCCTTGATGTCATCACTCCTTCCAAGCTCCTTTATAAACAAAATGCCAAGAAAAATTACAATACTATCTAATGACAAGCAATGATGCATAAAAACTTTAAAAAGCATAATTTAGACAATGACAAATTAAGAAAGTAAGTTAACTTTAGATATTTCTAGTGACACAGGGTGGGAAACCTTCTTAAAGAAAGAAATCTGTTATGGTATAAGCAAATCGGGTTTATTCATTTCAGGAAGAAAGAATGTAAGGAATTAATTGTGAATGGACATTTCATCACAGGAAGTGGATGCACAACTTTTATTGCTTATGGATTGGACAGAAATCCTTAGGTTGGGATGTAAGAAGGAGTGAGTCTTTGAGTTGTTTGATTTCTTAAAACAAGGACTTAACACAACTAGGTGAGAGGTTCTGAGTAAAACTGCAAGTCATATGTAAGTCATATGATATTCTGTGGTTCTAATTTCATAACTGATTAAGGGGGGTGGTGGTGGTTCTAGTTCTAAGTCACACTAGCTTTTGGCCATCTTCTGGCTAGTCCAAAGGGTTGGCAACAAAAGCAGCCTCATTTCAGGTCTACAGCATTGTGATAATCTGATGTCATCATCTTTAAAGAAAAAAAGTTTAGAGTCAAACCAGGGTATGATCTTTTGCTTCTTTTGTTATAGGATGAGTTGTCAGATCATCTGATATGACAGTGGCTACACAACAGTATTTAAGACGGGAGATGTACACAAAGTAGAAAAGAAGAATGATGGTTGGATTTTGGAGAATGCTTCAAAGCCATGTGCAGAAATTACTGAACTCAGGATAAGAAAGAGGACCAAAAAGTATCAGCATCTACCTTGGAGAGTCAAGTGGCCAACTCCTCCAGTCCAGAGGAGTGTTCTACTTGACTAATAGTATTTATCCAAATGCAGCACAAACTGTTGGGAATGGTACAGGTTAATAGGAAGTCTAAAGCTACGAGATTTTCTATTATCACTGAGGCCAAATAGTTTAGACTTGTCTTTTGAGCATTGAAGTTGTGAAAGTATGATTTAAAACTTAAGATTAATGATCATTCTTTCCAGTGGTATAATCCTCACTGTAGAAACTATCACCCAGATGATGTGCATAAAAGTCTGTCAGTATACCCTGTAATTCTTCAGAACAATCTATAGTGGTTTCATTTTGTAAGTTCCTGGGCACACATCTCAATGAGACATTGTCCATAAAGGGCTCAGGGATCTTGGATTTCTAAAGTCTCTGACAATTACACTGCAGACTCAGGATAGGTTACAGTGAGGGAAACAAGCAAAGGTTTGATGTTCACATAACAATAATACTCTACTGGGGTGTAGGTGTCATTTACCACAACAAGACTTCCTTGAGGAAGGCAAATTCCCTGTGTGTAGGTGAATAATTTATAATAGTCTAGAAAGAAAATAAGTGAACCGGAAAGAAGAACCCTGATATTGGTTCCTAGTCCTGTTGTGTCTCCAACTCTATGGAGAGTGTGCTAAGAAATTTTGGGGTAAAATTTAGGGCCCCAACTCTTTCTTTTTATTTATACTGTGTCTGTTGCTCTCAGTCTAAGCCAGCAGTGGTTCTGTCGATATAATTCATTCAAAAAATTTTTGAGCCATCTGTGAATCTCACTGAGGTTCACTCCATTAGACAAAAGTTATATTCATAAACGTCTTCAAGATAAGAGCTGCTTGGGGGCTGTTTTGTTTTAGTTTTTATTGAGAGAACCTGTGAGGCACACACATAATCTCTCCGTAGGGCCTTTTGCATGATGGAACAGTACTCTAGGGCACCTCCTTTAATCAGATGGAGCTCTTAACAAAAGATTTTAGAATCACACCCTTGGTCCTATCTCTAAACTATGTTTTCTGGACAGCGTCTTGGATTCAATTTATGCTCAGAACACATTTCATAATTTTAGTATCACCTGCCTTTTGGAAGAGGTTGAGAATTTTCAAAAACATCAACACCTGGCTCCCTTTAACATCCCTTCCCTCAATTCTCTCTCTCCCATTTTATTATAGCAGCAAAAAGAAACCAGGCGGCACATTCAGCACGTTGCTCGGAAGTCTCTGTAGCTAGATCACCCAGTTCATAAGGCATATTTTCTACTTTCTATGTCCCTACAGGCCATAGAGTTGTCAAGCTTCCCACTGCTATAACAAGGACTCCCGACCCCACTTCCTATACTTTCCAATAGCATGTTTCCCACCTCCCTTTGAAACCTCACTGGTGGTATCTTCAAAATACATATTTCTACTAAAATGAGCTCAAGGTAGTTTAACCTTTCACTAACTCTCTTTTCAAAGCCCACTACCCAGTTCCCAAACCACTTCCACAATTTAGATTTTTATATGTGGCACTCCACTTTCAAGTACAAGGGCTGTATAATTTATCTATTAATGCATAACAAGTTACCCACCCACCCCCAAAACCAGCAGCTTAAAACAACAAACATTATCTTACAGTTTTTGTGAGTCAGAAATCCAGATATAGCTTAGCCTCTCATTCAGGTCCTTTCACAAGGTTGCAGTGGAGTTTTCTGCTGAAGCTGCAGTCATCTCAAAGCTCAAATGGGGAAGGACCCACTTCTAAGCTCACTCAACCTTTAAGCCCTCACACGCTATTGGCTGGAGGCACCAGATCCTTGCCACCTGTGTCTCCCCACAGGCCAGGTCAAAACACAGCACCTGGCTTCACTTTGAATTATGTGAGAGATCTGTCTCTCCCCTCTCTCTTCCTCTCTCCCCACCCAGTAAGTAATAATTTTACTATAACCTACTTTTGGAAGTAACATCTTATCACTTTTCCATATTGTGTTGATTAGAATCAAGCCACCATGCCCAGCCCACATTCCATGGAATGGGACTCCACAAACACCAGGAGGTATCATAGGATCACTATGGCCAATGTAGAGCTTGCCTACCACAAAGACAAGTCTCTTTAGGTAGATAAGGACTGCAATGGGTAAAATCTAACTTTCACAGAATAAAATAAAGTCAGTGTTCTAGAAACTTTTCTCCTTCAACAAAAGCAGAGCTCAGAGAGAGCATGTGACTCGCCACTGACTATCAGAAAAACTTGAGCTGAACAGGTGCAAATGGCTTTGAAAGATAAGTGCTTAAGCAGACTGAGTTGAGGGGTCTCAGCTGAATCTTGTTGAATCTCCAAACTGGAACATTCGCTCCCTCCTTAAGTAAAGAAACCTGTTAATATATAACCAATGTGAGTTTTATTGACTTTCTTCAGCAAGGAAAAATACCACAAAGACAATTCTGAAATGGAGTCTCAGTAGAAGTAAATAAATGCATGGATTTTGTTGTTTACGGGTTAGACTCAGAGGTTGTTAGAAGGGGGATATTAGGAGGGGGATATGTGAAGTCTCTGGATTGACTGATGTAAGTGAGGCAAGGTTTAGAGCAAATTAGCATTGTGCATGAAACATTCTGTGGTTACAACTAAGTAAGTGGGTGGTTGTTCCAGTTTTCAAGAGCCACCACTTACTTTGAGACACGTTAATAATATCATTGCCTAATGGGATATATTACATATTTAGCCCAAATGTCTTATATTCATTCTGTGAGATAAAAATGGAAGTGAAACTAGAGAGCTCATTGCCAAATGTATAAATTCAAACATTGAAACGGCCAGTAGCATGTATGTATATAATATATAATTTGAACTATGAAGCCAGAAACCTTTGTTTAAATCCAGGCTGTCACTCCCTGAATACATGACATTGATCTAGTTGCTTTACCTCTCTATACCTGTTTTAGGTGTTCAAAATGGGATAAAAATAGCACCTCTTCAATATAATAGTTCTGAGGATTAAATGAGTTAGTATGTGTAAATCACTTAGGTAGTATCTGGTACATAGCTAATAATGAAATAAATCATAGCTTTCATGATTCTGATAATGATGTCTTACTGTTCATATCAAAAAGTACTCTCCACCTATTTCAACCTACCCTCACATATAACCTAAATCAATCAAAGTAATGACACAATATATTCTAAAAGAAAACAGCATTTATATACTTATTATCCATAGGACGCTGTAAAGTTATTTCACGGTAACATTGGATATTTCTAGTATGGGGTAAATTCATCTTTGTGTTGTCTGAGTACCAGCCCTGAGTGCTCCCAGATACAGTTTCCCAGCCTTCAGGGTTAAATCTATAACAAAGCATAGCCAATAACAGTGTCTGTCTCTTTAAAGCTTCATTTTTCTCTTAGCTTGGGAACTCAGGGGTTTTAGTGTATTTCAGAAAGTCGTTACTTATTAACAGATGACTTCTATTAATTTGTGGAAAAAATTAGATATTATGACAGCTAATGCCGAAAACTTATAAGCTATACCCCCAGAAACCTGATAGAAAATCTCACTTCTTTGCCTGTCCTCTTAAATTTTTCATTCTATAATGCTGTTTCTAGTGCGATATCACAGTCACTAAATTTTTCACTTCAGGTGTTGTCAAGAAGCCAGGTGGTTTTAAAGTCACTTGTTCAGGCCAAAGAAGAATGGTACACTTGGAGTAGAAGTATCCTGGAGGGCACTGTTGCAATTAGATAGATGAATGACCATGGGTTTTAATTAGAACAATAGGTACACACTCCATATCATTATTCTAAGAAACCACACTCACAGAGTGAGCTGGCGTAATACTACCGAGTCAGTATCCTGCAGATCTATAAGCACAATTTCTGGGTAGGAGCCATTTTAATTTCGTTTATTTATACCTTTGCTATTTTTAATAGACAGAATCATTCTTATTTAACCCTATAGGACAGTTCTATAATCAAATTAATTTTTAAAATCACTCAGAGGAAGGAAAAGAATGAGCATCATGAAGATGGATGTTAATGTCGTTTTTTTATGTCCTACACCCAGTAATAACGCTATTACCCTGCTCTTAACACAGGGCTTATGCTCTTTAAAAAAAAAGAAAACTGTAACAGCTTTCTGCAGACTTGCTTCACATTACATGCTTATAAAATCAAGACGAACATGTTATTTCTCCCCTTCATCTAAAGATTGCAAACCAAATCTTGAAACAATCAAGTTCGTAAATATAAGGACTTACAGGTAAAATGCAATAACAGATAACACTAAAAATAAAATATCGGGCTTCCCTGGTGGTGCAGTGGTTGAGAGTCCGCCTGCCGATACAGGGGACACGGGTTCGTGCCCCGGTCCGGGAAGATACCACGTACCGCAGAGTGGCTGGGCCCGTGAGCCATGGCCACTGAGCCTGCGCTTCCAGAGCCTGTGCTCCACAACGGGAGAGGCCACAATAGTGAGAGGTCCGCGTACCGCAAAAAAAAAAAAAAAAATAATAATAATAATAAATAAAATCTCTTCATGATAAAACTACTCCTATGTCTTCATTAACACACTTACCCATTGAATCATTTATTCAACAAACTTTTATTGATAATCAACACCATACCTCTACTGAATGCCTCAAAGGCATTATGAAAGATTCTAGAAATATAAAGGAGAAAAGAATATGATCGTAATAATTGCTATGGTCTAAATGTTTGTGTGTCCACAAAATTCATATGTTGAAAACTAATGCCCAAGGTGATGATATTATGAGGTGAGGTCTTTGGAGTTGATTCGATCATGAGGGTGGAGCCCTCATGAATGGCATTAGTTCCCTTAAAAAGAGACCAGAGAAAACTCCCTTGTCTCTTCCACCAGTTTATAGTGGAAAAAAATAGTCATCTAGGGAGCTGGCTCTCACCAGGCACTAAATCCTCCAGCATCATGATCATGGATTTTTCAGCCCCTAAACGGTGAGACCTAAACTTTCATTGTTTATAAACCACCCATCTTACAGTCTGACTGAACAGACTAAGAAAATATTCAATAGGTGATCCTTAGAAAAAGAGAATATAGAAATTTAACAATATAAGTTTAAATTATAACAATATAGCAAAGCAAATTTTATCTATCAAACTGGGCTTATGTTCTATCCCTGTACAAAATTTGCTCAACACACAGCTGCTCTGACTTCCCAAAATAGAGCTACAGAGATTCAACACAGACATATTTGTTGGACATCTGGGGAAGAATTTATAGAAATTCTGTCAGAAGGGTATTTACTGTTCTAATCTTGCAAACCAGGGTCTTCCCAAACCCCACCAGAAAATCATCTTGGACCTTCTGCCAATTTTGGGCCCATACAACTTTACAACAATCATGGAAATCTAAAGCCCAGATACACCATTCATGCCTCTCATGCCTAGAATCATCAGGTTGTACTCAGCCCCCTACCCATCACCTATTTTTTTCTCTCCCTTCAAACATGTCCTCCCCACTCCCAAAACTAAATTTTGATTGACTGCAGGCCCTATTTCAAAGCCTATACTACACCAACACCACCCATTTCATCTTCCACATCTCAACCATTTCTATCTTTTTTCCCTAACAGATATTCTAAAAATTGGTTATATTTTGAAGGCACTGTTTCCCTTGCAACTGTCTGGAATGGAAGTCACTGTTTATTAATAATAATAGTAATGATTTATTGAAAATTTTGTCTAGGAATCTTGCCAAGCAATTTACAAATATTACATCTTTTCATTTTAGTTAATTCTCATAATAACCTATTATTTCTAGCTTATAGCTAAAGCAAATAAGACAGAAAGAAGTTATACAATTTGCACCAAAACATAAAGCTACAAAGTGGCACAACTAGGATTCAAATCAAGATTGTCTGCCTCCAAAACCTTATTCTTCTTAAAAACAGTATTCTAATTTTGACATAATTCCAGACTTATAGAAAAGTTGCAAAAATAATACAGTGAGTTCCCAGGTACCCTTTACCCAGACTACACAAATGTTAACATTTATTACATTTGTTTTATCCTTCTTTCTCTCTCTTTCCCTCTCTCCTGAAACATTTGAGGGTAAGTTTCAGACATGATGCTCTTCTAATCCTACATACATCACTATTTACTTTCTTAATATAAAGACCATTCTCTTTCATACACAATAACATCCTTTACGCTAAAAGAAAATCCAGGATTATGTGCTGCATTCAATGTTATATCCATTTACTTTCCCTAACCTGGAACAGTTTCTGGGTCTTTCTTTGTACTTCATGACACTGATATTTTAAAGATTTCAGGGCATTTTTTTGGTTTAATTTTTTAGAATGTACCCCAATTTCAGTTGGTTTCATGCAAAACTGTATTCTCAACTACCTCATCTGCCCTATTCTCACTTTCTTATCACATATAGTACAGCTGTTTTTCCAATGACTGATGGCCTCACACATTAGCAGAATTAGTATTAACCTTTTGAATTCTTTTTCTTAAAGAGGTTTCTGAAATTGTATTAGCTTCAATTCCCACAAAACCTGGAGCTGCCTCTGCCACAAATATTCCATCTCAACATGTTCAAATGGAATAAAGTAACTCTCCTCAACACCAACGCTAATAGCCAGTGGTGCCCAGATCCACCACAAGTCAGAAATTCAGTGCTACCCTAGGTGTCTTTGTCTGCGCTTCCCTATGATTGTCACTAAATCTCATCCATACCACTTATCAAAGTTTCTAGAATAAGTCTCCTTTTCTTTTTCTCCCCGCTTCACTGAATTTTCCCGGTCTCTTATCCTCTCCTTTCTGGTCCATAGCAAGTCTACCTTGTCTCCCAGTCTGCAATCTTGTCCCCTCCATCATCCACATCCCTTCCGCATTCCTTTTTCAATACTACAAATTGGATTGAATAACCCAATTGCTCAAAAGGAATCAGTGGCTTAGCATTTACCTATTAGGATAGAGTCCAAACTCCCTGGAGTGTCATATAAAACCTCTATGATGTAGTCCCTGACTGCTTCTCCGTTCACATCTCCTACTGCTTCAATAATGCTTACTGTTACCATGCCCCGCCCCATGCCTTCTGCCCATATCTGAATTATTCCAAACCCTCATTATTTCAAAAGGTTCATCAAATGCACCAAGCAATTTTGTAACTCTAAGTCTCTGCATATGCTGTTTGTTTTCTTGCCTGAAAAAATATACCTTACCATCCCCATCTGATGGATTTCTACTTGCCCTCAAAATCAAGAGTCTCTTTGTGGGAGTGTTGGTTCTCAACTTTATTTATCTACAATGTCCTGTATACTTAGACATTATGATGCTCTTGGCACTTAAATATTTACCTGTGTAAATATTGCCTTTGCCTCCCACCCACTGCAACACTCATACCTCCAGTAGACTGCTGACTCTTTGAGAGCAGGGGCTGTGTCTTGATTATTTAATATCCCTGTTGCCTAGACAGTAGGAAATATTTGCTGAATTAATGTAAATCCTGCTCCATAGGTCCTGAATCTTTCCTAAATTTAATGAAACCAGCTTTGGCTGAAAGGAAGAATGTGAAAGGTGTCAGTCTAAATCCACAGCAGGAAACAAAATTCCACTCTGATGGTTCAAGGGCAAAGAACTATTACAGTGACCACTTTCAGAGGTATAGACAGGGTTCAGGGGACCAATGAGGGGTGTTATCACCCAGTCACTAGCTACACGGAGTGGGAGTAGTATTAGTAGAGCCAGTGAGGGCTAGAGACACGGAGGAGGAACTATGAGCAAAGCAATAAATAAGGAGGAGCCCTGCCACTGCCAGGAGCTCAGGATGAAAGCAGAGAGGGAGGGGGGAAACACTCCCTCCTCCATCCTCCCGTGGTCCCTGCTCCTGCTGGACTACTACTGCTGGACCCATCGAAAAGCCAGTTGTCAAGGGAGTTCAGATGATGCTGTCTCTGAGAGTCAGCCTTCTGGGCTAAGAATGGATCTAAGTTGGATAATGAAGAATATCAGCATGACAGCTAAGAAAAGCCATGTAGAGGCGAGGGTTCGTATTTGTTGTGCTCTGTATTTTCCAGATATTCATACAAGCACTTTATAGCTATCTCTTTTAATCCTCCCCACAATCCTGTAATATAGGTATATTATTGTCTCTTCCTCCCTAAAAAAGGAAAACTGAAACTTAGAGAAATTAAAATGAATTGTCACAGTTCACCCATAGCTAATCACGTGCAATCAGGCCCAACATTGTCTCCCTGTCAGAAGTCAAGTAACATTTTATATATGAGCCAGATTTGCTGCTGGATCACAAGGCCTCCCCTCTGGACCAGACACTTCTAAGGTGGAGCTCAAGTAGAGACAGAAGTAGATGATCCAATACCACACTGCCTTATGATTTCCTTACGATGAATTTTAACCTCATTCTTAAATCCACTGTAGTTTTTGCCTTGTAAATAGAAAAATAAAGAAGGGAGGTGGTATGAGGTTAAGGTTTTCATGGCCCACTATTATCAAGGCTCCTTCTCTTTACTTCCAAATCCAGCACACCAAAATAAAGCAATTTCCTAATATCTTCCATATTTTGAAAAAGAAACTTGCCCGTTTTAGATTTTAAGCACTCTTTTCACCAGATAATTCTTTAACATTGGAGTTGCAAGCCATTTTGCTTTCAGATCCAGAGTCTATAAACTTAATTTTTAATAGAATATTCATTTCAGTGAAATCCTCCCCCAAATAATATGAAAGCCCAGAGAATTTGTTTATTAAGGGATTTCACATGTGTGTACCCAAGACTATATCATTACTGGAAACTTTTACTTAATAATTTAAAAGGAAGCCAGCTATACTACATTTCAGAGAAGGGACACAAAGACAACTAAAAGATAGTAAATTAAGACCCAGGAGAAAAGTTTGAAGAAACTGGCATTATGCATCCTTTAAAAGAAAAAACGAAGTAAAGTCTAAATAAAGTTCTTGAAGAGTGTGCGTTACAGAGAGAGGATGATAAATGCAGCTCATCCTATCAATCTGTGTGTAAAGTCCAGTGCCAGGCACTCTAGAAAATACGAAAGTGGACAAGTGTAGTCCCTGCTCAGGATGTGGTGACATCCTTGCAGACAAATACCCAAAATGCAAAGTCCAGTGTTTTAAGTGTTATAATAGGTACTTGGTGATTCCACCATGATATTAGACCACCATTATCTCTTGGTGGATTACTGTAATAACCTTTTAACATGTCTCACTATTTCCATTCTTGGCCACCCACAATCTCACATACACAGCAGCCAGAATGACCCTCTTAGAATGTAAGTCCGATCACGTCAGTCCTTGGCTCAAAACCCTCCAGTGGCCTCCCGCACATTCTTCCATGGCCTCCAAGGCTCTCAATGGTCTGGGTCCTCTTTGTCTCTCCTACATTACTTCCTGTGCTCTCTCCCTCACTCACTGTGCCCCAGCCTCGCTTGTCTCCATGTTTTCCCACCTGTCCACCATGTATACTCAGCATTTCCAGTTTCTGTTCCCTCTTCCTAGAAGATTCCTCCTCCAGATAGCTGGATCCAGAAGATGGATGTCTCAGCTCAAGCAAAGAGAGTGAATTCAACCTTCCTCTATCTTTTTGTTCTATTCAGGCCCTCAAAGGATTGGATGATGCCTACCCACTTTGGTGAGGGTGATCTTCTTTATGATGTCTACTGATTCAAACGCTATTTTCTCCTGAAGACACTCTCCCAGACACACCCAGAAATAATGTTTTACCAGCTATCTGGGCATCCCTTAGCCCTGTCAAGCTGACTCATAAAGTTAATCATCAGATATGGTTTACTTATTCACTTCACTCAACTCTCCTCTCCCAAATATCAACTCCTCAGGACAGTTTTTCCTGACTTCTTTATCTACAAAGGCAGCTTCTGACACTCTCTATACATTTACTCTGCTTTACTTTTCTCTCTAGCAGTTACATTAGTTGTTATATTTATATCCCTTTTCATATTAATTTATTGTCTGTCTCCACCCTCCACACGCTCTTAAATGTAAGGTTCTGAGAGGAGGAACTCTGCCTTAGTCACGGCTGCATCTCCAGTACCTTAAACAATGTCTGGCAATGGTTGGAGTGCAAAAATATTTGTTGAGCAAATGAATTCTTGATTTTCATTGTAGGGGAATGGGGCATTATTTATTGCTTAGAATAGTTTTTACTTTTCAAAGGGGGGAAATATTTGAAACAGCCTTTGCAAAATCAGTGAGGTTCTCAATAAGACAAAATAAGAGAGAAAAGTAAGAAAAAAGTATCTCAGTATTGGATAGTATTGGAGATGGGGAAGTGTAACTTTTAATAATAATGAGAGGGCTTCCCTGGTGGCGCAGTGGTTGAGAGTCCGCCTGCCGATGCAGGGGACGCGGGTTCGTGCCCCGGTCCAGGAAGATCCCACATGTCACGGAGCAGCTAGGCCCGTGAGCCATGGCCACTGAGCCTGTGCGTCCGGAGCCTGTGCTCCGCAATGGGAGAGGCCACAACAGTGAGAGGCCCGCATACCGCAAAAAAAAAAAAAAAAAAAAAAAAAATTAATTTAATTTAAAAATAAATAGTAATAATAATAATGAGAAATTGAGATTGATAGGAGCAGAGGAAGTCTAAAGAAGAACATACCAAAGGTAAAATTAGAACAGTAAGGTGTAATGGGATCAAGAAGAACCTTAAATACCACATTTGTACACTGTGTATTTAGCCTGGGGAATGACAGAATAGCATGTGTCTTTCAGGAAATTTAATTTTGCCTATGGCATGCATAAAAAATAAATTGGGGGAAAGGAAAATGAGACTGAGAGCCATGCCAATTGTTTAGACAGGAAAGAGTGAACTTCCAAAAAAGAGAGTTGCAGTAAGAACAAAATGAGATCAGGAAATAAAGGAGAATTATAGGATTTAGGGGGTTTAGGGGTAGGAAAGATATGTTTCACTTCAAAGACTGAATTCAATGATCTGATAAAATATTCCAATGAAAATAAACAGTGAATCCTTTTCTGAAGTGGTAGCCTAAGATAATATACTCAAATCAATTTTCAAAGAAAAAATGTATAAAATAAGAGACACAGCTCAAGGACTGAAAATTCTGAAATGCCTACATTTCCAAGGGATAATGAAAAAAGAAGGCAGTGAATGAGACTGATAACATACAGTCAGAGAGGAGGTGAACGGCGAGTATTCAGGGACTTAGAAACTAAGAAAGGAGCACTAGATAATCAAAGAAGCAAACGTATAGAAGAGTCAGTGGGATGAGACAAAGGAGAGGCCCTGGGATTCGGCAAGTAGGTCTTAACTGATGAACTTTCCTGGAGTAGGTTATGCAATAAGGTGAGGTAATGGTGTAAAGACCACAGAACTGATCAGTAGAAGCTGATGGGTGAAGATCAGTATTATTACTTGTGTGGAAAGGAATAGAAGGTACGAGATGGAATTTTCTGTCAAGGGAATTGCCCAGTAAGAGGTGACAATGGCTATTTTTTTTTAATAGGTACACATTGTGTCTAACACATAGTAGGTAGATTTTCAGTAAATATTTGTTGAATAAATAACTTGAATATGTTTGGCATTTAATAGGAAAAGGCTGGAAGTATGATAGGACAATTTGTAAAAAATTCTAGTACGGTCCCGGTAATACAGCCAGCCCTCCCAGATCCTGCTGATATAGAGGGTGGACTCTATAGGTCATCTTATACAAAAGACTTGAGCACCTGCAGGTTTTGGTATACAGGGGAGGGGGGGTGGTGTCTTGGAATCAATTCCCCAAGGGTACTGAGGGATGACGGTACATTGTCTTCTCTGAAGAACAAGCTAAAAAGAAGAAGGATGAAAATACAGCAGCATCATACTTACAATCAAAATTCCTAATGACCTCTCCGGATATTCCATAAATTGTCCAACGTTCGTCTCTCCATCCACTCTTTCTTCTCTCTCCACTCTCCCCTTGCTCCAACCACACTAGCTTTCTTAAGATTCTTCACCCAGCCTAGGTCATTCCCCGCTTTGCATTTTCCCTGGCTTGTCTGTCTACCTGGAATGCTCATTCCCAGCACCTCCTAATGGCCAGCAAATTCCCACAACTCAAGTCTCAGCTCAAATGTGACACCCCTGAAGAGGCTTTCTCTGACCTTCCAATGTGATGGAGCTTCTACTTAGGTCACTTTTTGTCACATCTTCCTGCTTTGATTAATAGGGCACATACCACTCACTGAAATCATCTTCCTCAGTATTTATTTGTTTATGGTTTGCCGCCTCTGTTCTCCATGAGAACAGATGCTTCATCTTACTCATGCACTGATTATGTTCCTGACACCTGGAATAGTCTCTAGCACATTAAAAACAAGATAAAACAAATGAAAAAACCAATAAATATTTGAAAACAAATTAATAAACCTTGAAGTGGAAAAGAGGAAAATTAAGGAAGCACATTTTAAATGACTTTAGTCATTTCTATAAAATGAGTTGTAAAGCATTTTCTCGAATAAGTCTCTTTTCTTCCTTTCCCTCTTGCTCCTCTCCTACTCAGGCCACCAGAAATTCTGACCCAAACCACTGCAATCTTCCTGCCTTGTCCCACTCCAACATAGTTTCCTGACTGAAGCCACAGTGATCTTCCTAAAGTACATATCTGATTATTTCCCTATCCACCTAAAATATTTCAGAAGCTCCCCACTGCTTTTAGAGTATAATTCAAACTCCTTACCTGGTTTTAATGATCAGACTCATATGTTCCTTGCTTCTTCCTATGGCTTCATTTTTTATCACTGCCAACATGCCCTACCTCATTACCCTCATTGTATTCCTTTGGTCATACTGAATTCTATCCATATGCTATGTTCCCTCACTTCTCAACTATATCCTCTTCCTGGAAACTTGTTCCCCTCTTGCTTTATTTGAATCAACCCTGTGTGTCCTTTGGGTCTCAATGCGAATGTTGATTTTTCTAGGCAATACAGTACAGTCTACTCTCTCCAAAGTTATGTGTCCCTCCTATATAGTCTCAAACATTCTTATATCTATTGAAGTTTTAGGTATTACCAAAAGAAATATTAGATGGCTTAAGCAGAAAAGAACTGTATTAAAGCATATTAAACAGCAGACAATGTATCAGAGCAGAGGACTAGGAGAATCTGGCTTGGAGGCTATACCCACAGGAAAAGAAATGGCTGAATTTCTTCTGAGGAAACCCTATCTTTGTTACTGCTGGTATAACAAAAACCATTAACCCTGGACTCCTTGAACTGTCACCATTTAGTCCTTTGTCATTGCTAATTGAATGGTGGCTGCCTCTCTCCCACCCTTGCCACATTAAGTTCCATTTAGCTTTTATTCTCAAATCAGTCTTTTCTTTTTTTTTTTTGCGGTCAGCAGGCCTCTCACTGTTGTGGCCTCTCCTGTTGCGGAGCACAGGCTCCGGACGCGCAGGCTCAGCAGCCATGGCTCACGGGCCTAGCCGCTCCGCGGCATGTGGGATCTTCCCGGACCGGGGCACGAACCCGTGTCCCCTGCATCGGCAGGCGGACTCTCAACCACTGGCCACCAGGGAAGCCCTCATATCAGTCTTTTCTGAATCAACATGTTGGTAGAACTGGTTGGTAGACCCTGGTCACAGGCATAAACTCTGGACTGCTGAGGGGCAAGGAAAGCACTTTTCTAGTTTTTAATTTGATAAAGCAAAACTTAGGATATGGGATGACTTGCGGTACAAGTCTACTGCATACCTGTCCTCTCTCTATTATTGCCCTAATCACAGTACATCTTAGTTGCTTGGCTTCTGTTTGTCTCACTCACTAACTCCATGAAGGCAGGCCTATCTCATTCACTGTTGTTTCACTAACAGCTAGCAGAAAGCCTAACATATAGTAAATGCTAAAAATATTATTTACTGAATGAATAAATGGGTTGAAACCGGGGCTTGAAGAGAGTGTGGAACAGCTGTTGGAATTATAATGCAGGAATTATAATTGGGAATCAATGAGAGAAGAATAAGAATTGCTGCGTTTCATTTTGGCTCCTGCCAAGTTTAGGGAGAATGCATTTGTGATGGAACTGATCATCAGTGTTTAGTGAGTTTCTCAAGTGAAGCTAAGAAGCCAGGAAAGGAGAGCTTAGGGATCTAAAACAGTCTGTGGTTGCAGAAGAATTTGTGAGCAGATGACTAAAAAGAGTTTGAGGTCAAACAAAGAAAATATACGTGAAATCACAGAACATAGAGTTTAGGTTGCTTAAGGAACAAACTAAACCAGAAAAGGGATGGATAGCCTGTGAGAATATGAAAAGATGAAATGACTAAAGATGATAAAGGCAAAGGTACAGTTTAGTATAAAATAGGGAGAAGATATATTTACTCCACCTTCTGCCAAATTATCATAGCTGAGTCTGTTGCTCCTCCCATTCTCAGTGCTGTCCATTTTTATGCACCAATCTTAACAAGAGGAGTCATAAATCACCATCCTTCACAGCCCCTGTCCTCCCTCATCTAGAGCTACTGAGAATCAAATTGCCCAGTCAGATCCACTTGTGGTGCCCTTGTGTTTTTTCTCTTTGTCAGCAGGAGCCAATGTCCATAGAATTAGCTACAGTTGCCTGTCTGCCCTCCATCCCTTTTCTTCTCCTCTCCACAATTGTCTGCAAATACTTATCTTCCACTGCCACACCCATCTACTCATTCGTTAGAGATGGTTACCTGTTTTAGGTCCTGTCTCTTACTCTTAACAGATTTCCTCTGAAATGCTGAGAAGCGCTCAGAATGCTGCCCACATATTTCAGGTTATTTTGCCCTGTACGTGCCTGTCTTCATCCTGAAGACCAGAACGTTGCCCTAGTTATTAGTCTAGCAAAGGGTTCCTGTATGATCTCACGTATGACAACTGCCCATTAGCCTAACTCTTTAATCTGGGCCACCATCTGGGCGGCCTAGCATTGAGCTGTAATGTGGACTGAATGTTTGTGTTCCCCCAAAATGTATGTTTTGAAGCCCTAACACTCCAGTGTAGTATTTGGTACTATTTGGAGGTAGGGCCTTTAGGAGGTCATTAGGTTTAGAGGACCTCAGGGAGGTAAGGCCCCCATCATGGGATTAGAGTCCTTATAAAAAGAGGAAGAGAGTAGAGCTGTCTTTTCCCCCATCCCCCACCTGGTGAGGACACAGTGAGAAGGCAGCCATCTGCAAGTCAGGAAGAGGGTTTTCACCAGAACGCCACCATGCTGGCACCCTGGCCTCAAACTCCCAGACTTCAGAACTGACTCAGATATAACTGAGCTGCCTCTGCCCCTTGGACTCTGCGCCTTGCTCACTTTGTTTCTCCTCTAGAATCAGGTCATTCTCTAACTTCAAGGTCACCTCCTCCATCATACACTCCTGTAAACAAATAATATTGTGATTTATGCCCATTTCTTAGGCTCTGACCAAATACAAAGAGAGGTGTTACCAAATGAAATGATGGCCTAGTTTAAGTTGCAGTAACAATCATCTCTGAAAGCTCAGTGACTTAAAGCTAGGTCCGAAACTTTTTCTGTAAGGGCCAGATGGTAAATATTTCAGGCTTCATGAGTCACAGTGTCTGTCACAACTACTCAACTCTGCCATTGTAGCACAAATGGCAGCATAGTCAATACATAAACAAATGAGCATGGCTATGTTCCAGTAAAACTTTACTCACGAAAACAAACAAATCAGACCTTAGCTTGCTGACCACAGACTTAAAGCAACAAGGATTTATATCATGTTCATGCTTTCTCTTCATTACAAGTTAGATGGATGATCTGTTCAAATTGTCACTGTTGGTACTCTAGGACCCAAGCTGACAAAGGAGCCAAAATCTGCAACTCTGCTTTTAAATGTAACAAAGAGAAAAGTGAACTTAAAGGTACCCGCTTGTTCTTAAAGCTTCTGTTGAGAAGTGGCATACATCATTTTCACTGGGATTTCATTAGCTCATGCATATCATATGTTCACTCCCGAGTTTAACTGGGCAGGGAAGCATTAATCTCCTACAGAAAAGGGAAACTAAGAACTGGCAAAGAGTAATACAATGGACAACAAGGATTTGTGGTCAGAGAAGGGAAGTTCAAGCTTAAAATTCTTGATGCAGTTTTAGATAAGGAAGAAGTTCAAAGTCACATGCTTTAAGACAGCTGAAGAGAAATGGCATGGCACTGAAGCTAACTGGGCTTCAGTAATTGTGAAATCCGTATACTTCAAAGTTCATTAGTGTGCATATTGAAATGAAGACTAGCTGTCCTCTGTATCAATTAAAATAAATAAAAGGAAAATAACAGCACAGTATATAACTTAGATAATGTGTTAGATCTGTGTAGGTCTTAAATTCCCCTCATATGTTTCGCTAGAATTTGGAGACAGGAAAGAGGTCATATTGTTAAAAATAATGTAAACACCATAATCTAATCTTAATATATACCAGAATATATCACAAGTCAGAATTGGTTGACCTAATTACTTATTTTATAATTACCTATCCATCTATTTCTATCTATCTATATTCACAATATAAAAAGATCCTGAAATAACCACCTGTTCAGTAAATCAATTAAATACCACCAACTCCATCTGAGAAATGAAAAGCCAATGGTACAAGTTTGATGTGAAAGTGCTTTACCATTTTATCGGTCTATTGGTAAAAACTAATTTAAGAGTAAGCTTTTTTTTTTTTTTTTTTTGCATAGTGGAGCAAGACAGGAAAGATGAAAGAAAAAGGGTAAGCATGGATTATCACAATTGTTCTGACAATCTTTCCTCCAAAATGCACTGGAAAAATAAAGGTATTGTAATCAAAGTTTCTGAAACAATAGCTCTTAATACACTTTTGTGCGTTCATAAAACCACATCAAAATACAAGGATGGAGAGAGAAAGTATATAGAAATAAGCTTGAACAGACTTGACTCTTATTTTTTTTAATAAAACATTTATAATTATTGTTTGCCTTTGTTTGCTTTGTCAACTATTATTGGTAATAAGCTACTTGCAACAAACCTCAGAAGGGATGGAGGCATGCTAATGTCATCACATCCAGAATGGCTAAATTGGAATGTTACCAGGGCATTCTAACTGAAACACATTCATGATTATAGCAGCTATTGAACTCAGCATTCGATTCATGGTCTAACTTGTAGAGTTAAACCCAACTGGAGTTTGTTTAATCAGGTAAGGGCCAACTCTAGGAGAAATGTGTCTTGGTCTCTGCCTCAAATGTATAATTTTGTGAATACAGTTGACTGCTGAACAACGCAGAATTTAGGGGCACCAACCCCCAATAGTCAAAAATCTGCATATGACTTTACAGTCGGCCCTCCATATCCATAGTTCCATACCCACCAATTCAATCAACATTGGGTTGCGTAGTACTGTAATACATACTTACTGAAAAAATTCTGTGTATAACTGGACCTGTGCAGTTCAAACCTGTGTTGTTCAAGGGTCAGCTGTAATTAGCTTGTGAATCTAGAGTGAAAAAAGGGGACAGAATGGGACAGGTCTTTCATGCAAAGGAGCTTGGCTTTTACATTATTTTATACATTTTGTTGCTTTGTTTTTTATTTATTCATGAGAAAATATGTGTGGGGTAAGGGGATAGGATATGGCATGATTAAAGAAAAATCAAGAAAACCAAAAGAAGTGCCACATAAAAATATGAGCCTTAATTTCCTGGGCATTATGCTTATTTTACATTGAAATAGAGAAAACAGAGCTGTTCAGGGAAAGCTTATCATCTTGTTTACCATTAGACTGCATTTTTCATTTTGAATTTTGAAGTAGATTACTTCTAACCTAATTCCAAGTACTAATTTGTCCCACGATTTAAAATAAATGTTGTTACTGTACTTGTAGAATGCTTCTGCCTGTACACTACTACCTTTGCATCTTATTGACTGCATTGTTGGTTTCTATGGGAACAGTAGTGAAGTTAATTAAGATCAGGAGGTTAGAACTGAAGAAAAATAGAATTTTCCACACACTTCATTTATCATGTACATTTAAATTAGTTTCCTTAATAAAATATCTATTGGAGTAGAATGGTGATGGCTGAATCACTTTAATAAAAACAAATGATACATGTTAAAAGTTTAACATCACTTATTTGTACTAAATTAATCCCATTAAGAAGCATTTTGGCTTTGGTAATCAAATTAATGAAAGTCATTAGTAAAGGTTTCTGTGTCTCAATACTGTTACTCTAAGCTTTTAGTCTTGAGCAATGCATTTTATACATTATTCTTATTATTTACTTAGAATAAGCCTGTGGTTGTTTTAAAGTTATTGTCTTTTTGTTGCAAATCCACCCTTTCATACCCTGCTTCATGATGCTCTGACTGGGACCTTGCAAGCTGCATTTCTCAGTTGCCAGTAGCTTCCTAGGTTCTGCCAGTAGGGGGCAACAAGGAGCGATTAGTAGGTGGAGGATGGGAGAGCTAACCTTTCCTTTCTATTGACTTACAGTTCCGGTCAGGATCAATTCAGCAATGATACTTCCCACAGGAGAGGCGTTTGATTCCAGCCTCTAACACCCAAAACCTGCAACCAACTTGCCACGTAAAGTCTTGCTTTTGAAATGACTAGTATATTTCTGCTTTCCTCGTTGAGATAAAGTCCGTGACTGTTTTTATATGTAAAAAGTAGATTGGCGGCTTAAAAGAGAATACATTCTATTTTTTCCATTTTAGAAAATTTGAGAAATATAGAAATGCAGGAAAAAGAAAGATTATTACTCAGTCCCATCAGGCACATAGAATATATGCTAACATTTTGCTTCTTTTCTCTATAATATTGTTTTGCAGATAGGTACATGCTTTTTTCAAAAACATACCTATCATATTCTATCTCTTCTATTGTCTCCTGTGTTTTATTTTACTTTAAATCAAAACTATGTTTCTGTGTTATTACAAACTCTTCTTAAACATCATTTGGACAGCTATGTAACATTCCATGGCCTATTTTATTATTATTATTCAGTATTTAGACATTTGGGTTGCTTTCAAAAGCTTTATAATTATAAATAATGCTACAGCAATACCTTTGTGCTTCAAGGTTTTTCTTCCATATTTATATTTAAACCTTTGTTTTTATATTCTGTGCCAGCCCCTTAATGCAGAACCAGAGCCCTTTTCAGTCTGCACACCAGAAGTATTTCTGGAATTTCTCAGAGGTTGTCTTCCATGGACTCACAAAGCATTCTTCTGTGCTTCTTCGTGTGCATGTATGTGTGTGTGTAGGTGTGTCTTACTCATTGTTCCTATGGCAGTATTATAGCTGAGGGTACATACGAAAAAAATCTTAGACTGCATTAAGGGACTAATCATACCAATCCTGCCTTGCTAAGAGAACATTCATACTTAATATACACTGAGCATCTAATTTTTAATATATTTTCCTCAAATTGATGCTAATACTCCCATAATAAAAAATATTGCTCTCTTGTTCAGTAGGAGAAAGAAAGAAGTAATCATAATGTTAGTTTTTGAGTCATTAATTACAAGACTATTTGTGTTAGGAATTAAAATGGTGATATTTAAATGGTAAACATGAACCAATCAGACCTTCAACATAAACCAGAATAAATCAATGCATGCCTTCATTTTTGTTTTCTCACATGTATAATGGTATCATACTGCCAACACTACTTACTTCAGGAGGTGTTAGGAAAGTCAAATTGTATATCTATGTCTATAACCATATTCATATCTATATGTAAGTACACTAAATATTATGAAACAATAGAAAATGTAAAGCAATCGTCACTAGCTTTCCTAAACAAGATAAAAATCAAAACCTATAACCCTGTGTTTAATAAAAACAGGACATTAACTCAATATGCTCAAAGAAGGTATGTATTTCTTTAATCATCTCATATGCTATGCTATTCTTAACTCAATGGGCAAAGCTGTCTTTTGTACCCACTTCTTCTGCTTCTTCTCTCAATTTCTTGGCTTGGTACCTTCAAAGTGTACCCTTCGAACTTTAAAAGATGCTAGCCAGTTATAATGTGATGAATTAACCCATGATTTATAGAAATACTCTTGGTTACAGTGTGTTTCTGGCGACCACAACATATTTGTTCAACTATAATAATAAAAATAGCAGGAGAGAAGACCTTCTTTAAAAAAAAAAAAAAAAACAAGAGAATTTTCCTTTTGATAGGACCTTCCAAAGTCATATCTGTAGCCTGATACTCCTCACAATTCAATTTAATTTCCTTCCATTAAAACAACAACAAAATTATTGAACACGTGCAAGATACTAGGTACTTATTGAGCTATGTGTGATCTGATTAGCACCTCAGAACAACCATGTAAGGTTTTCATTCTTAACCTTGTTTTACATAACAGAAAGCTGGGGATCAGAAATGTTAAGTAGCCTTTCCATGTTTGTGCAACGTGACAGAATCTGCATTTAAATGTCAGTTGGTCTGGCCCAATGGCTCATTTTCTATCACGGAAATAGTTATTATATTTTTAATAACAGTCAGTAAGGATAAAGACTTTTTTATGTGCTTGTCACTGCCTAGGCAGTGAGTTTTAATGCAGTAGTTCTCATAGAGGAAATTTTAGAAATTTTCCTAACGTATAATTATAATCAAGTTGGGCAATTTGATTACAAGCATCCACTAACGTTGGTTTGCAAACTGGCCTCCATATACAGAGGGCAAGGAGAGACCGCAAAAAGAGGCAGGACACTCCAGACTGGTAGGTGGCAGGTTTAATAAGCAAGGGAACTTACATAGGAGGCTTATCTTGTGCATCACAAGACGAGTAGATTTCTATACCTGTCCACCACGATCACAGCATTTTATATAGAGGCCTTAACTGGGTTCACTGAGTCCCGGTAACACATTACTCTCTCAAGGCTGAATCCTTGAAAATGGCTTCCACTGTGGGAATGGTGGGCAGAATGTACATTCCAAGGACGGGGAGGGGTGAGGCGCCTCTGACTGCCTGAGTCCAGCTTGAGGGTCAACCAGTGGTCACATCCTCTTTAAGACCTCCTCCAACAACTAACTTTGTTTTTTTTCATGGTTGTGAATTTCTTAGTTCTTAAAACTCTGATGAAAAAATAACCTTCCTCCCGACCTGCTAAATCCAGAATCATTTCATTCTTACTCTCTTGCCCTTTATAAAGTCTTTATCAAGTCAATGAATACTGAAAAGTTACACCTGAAAAAAAATATTTTGCTATATTATAGGAAAGATTCATGTGTTGGAAATATATAAATCTATATATACTATATGTTTTTTATAGAATACTCTCTCTCCTGGTCTCTCTCCTTTTATAGAATTCTATCTATCTATCTATCTATATATGCATACATATACATAAAACTGACTTTAAATATTTGCCCACTTGTGTATAATAAAAAATTATATATTATATACAAATATTTCATTAAACACAGGTGGACAAATATTTGGAGTCAATTATTTCCATTTATATTATTTGGCCTCCATCATTTTTTTCTAAGGTATAAAGTCAAAAACAAGGTTAAATCTGTGAAATATTATCTTATTATTTAGTAAAAACAGGGGTGAAAGCTTAGGTGAAAACCTTTCTCTGTGTGTGTGTGTATACATGTGTGTATGCTTCCTATAGGTCTTTAATCACTGCAGGACACCCTCAGTGAAATGATGTTAAAAAACAATAAAAAGGAAGAAAGTTTTTCTTTCAGAAACTTTCAAATGTTGGTCTTCCTCAACTCCCCAATTACTAAATATACAATATCTGCCTTTTCATCATCAAAATGCCTTAAATAGTTAGTAATAATGAAGGCTTTTCACTTGAATCTATAAATTAAGAAAAGATAAAATGTAAGTACATGCAATACAACTTAACTAGAGTATTGGAGTGCTTCTTATTTATCTACAATGACTTACTTACTTGGTAATACATGGTCCATCAAGGGTCTTGGAAAAACTTTCAGAAAGTCAGACTGCTAAGTAGTCTTGTGTACTCACCCTTTCAGAAAAGTCAGAATTAGATTGGATTTGACATTTTTTCCTAAATAATGAATGTTGTGCAGTCAATTTCCAGGTCAATTTAGTCAATCACGCATGCGACATTTGTCTGCAAATAATGTGACTATATTTTCATGGAGCTAAGTATTGTGAACATAATGCTGACAGGTCCAAAGATGTTTCAGTTGACTAATATGGAACTGGGGTGAATTATTAGAAATATTCTCACATAGGGCTGACAGTGTCTAACCAGCTATTAAATCTGTATATACAATACATTTATTTGTGTATGAAACAATCAGACTGAATTAAGTGGTTACTGCTCTTGAAACAACAGACTGTCATCCCAGATTAAAACTATAAACGACTTGGAGAATGAAAAGCAGTTTATCCCACTGATTTCAAAATAGGAATTTAAAAAACTAAAATACCAGGAGAAAGCTTGAGGCTGTATTTTCTTACATTCTGTAACTTTACACCTACAAGGAAATCTGTACTGCTCACTGGCATGAAAATGAATCATGTCTTGGGTCAAACTCTGGGTGTATTTGAATAATTCTATGGGTTGAATTAAGTTCTCATGTGACTCTCAATGTTCATTCTTTTAACATGAGAATGACATGTTCAATTATATATTTCATTATATTATGGGCATATGTATGATTACCAAACTGCCTTTTAGTACCCTTAAAAAGAATGCAATTGAAACTAACTTGCTATGAGCCTATCTTAGCTTTCAATTATCATGGATCTTGAGATGTCTGCCACTTAATTCAAAAATTATTGTAACATTCTGTCTCCCTGAAACTTTTATTCTATTTATTTCTTCTGTCAAGGGCAAGGCATTGCAGCAGGTGTGTAAAGATCGTGGAGTAAGTAGGCTTGAGAGGCAAACAATGGTAATTTTGTATAGATGGTAGGGGAGGATAGGGACTATGGGAAAACTGTACTTCTTGTTAGCTGGCGTCCTCTTCAAATATGACTATATATGTTCATTTAAGGAACATGCACTGAGAAAGCACACTAAAGTTTTGACTATTCCCATAGTTAAAGACTTTTCTTTAGCTACTGTAACTTTTCTGTTAGAGACTTTTGTACCTTCCCTTAATTGGGGTTTTCTTTTTTCCTGCAGTGAATATGAACTTTCAGAACTGAAGAAAAGGGATTCTCCCAGATGTGACCCCAATATTGACCTTCTTATGTGCTTTAGGGATTTTCTTTTCTGAGTGACTACACCTGATACTGGTGTCACAATGGCTCTGCCAGACCTCTGCAAGCACATCAGCCTTTTACATTTATTCTGGTCTAGGAGATGATTCCCTGTGTTGGCTAGAGGGCATTAGTATTTCTTTCAATAGAATTTCCTATCTGTCTTCTTTCTTTCCCCAGCCTCTCTTCACTGTTATAAGTAACTACCAAAATTGTCCCTGCTCTATTTTAAGTCAATACTGTTTGACCCTTTGCTTTACTGGAAGCATTTGCTCAGTCATGAGCTGTAAGGATTGTACTATTTAGAATATCCTAGTGGTGTAGTCTGTCTATTTACATAAACTTTGAAATCCTGATCATTTCCCTGACAATGCTTTGATTGTCTCAGTGCATTATCACCCCAAATATTCTATCAAACACCAACATATTTATAAATAATTGAATGGAATTCTAGTTTGAATTCCCTAGAAATTCTTAATAGCAAAATAAATCTTAACGTGTTTGCAGGGATGGAGATACTTTTCATACAAACTTTTTGGGGGAGAATGAAATTTTGTGTGTAAATCTAGTTGAATACAGTCCTAAAGGACAAACATTTTGAGTGTTTGAATTTGTTATAAAGAGTGAGTCTCCAGGGTTAGCAGCTCACTGCAACCCATTTAAAACTCAGTTAACCCAAACCACACTGGGTCTCAGCAATACGTATTTCAACAGACCAGGACAGATGTCTGCCTGTTACAATGAACCCCCGAGTAGCATCAGAGCATCTACCACACCCATAGACCCTTTTGTGTGCATTTCTCATGCATAGATTATTGTGCTTCAAACCAAGCGACACCATCCCTTTTGACACAACTAGTTGGACTAGGAATGGGTGACTGGTTACATATGCAGATATTTATAGCCTGGCCAGCATGCTAGGATGTGGCATGAAGGAACAGTTTTACACAACAGGGATTCTCTGATGAATAGAAACACGCTCCTCAATTAGCTCTCTTTTCAAGAAGACTCATGAATGAAGAGATATCCATGATCCTTAAGCAATAGTTATGGGAAGTTAGGAACAGAAGGAAGAAGCAGAAAGAAAAGCAAAGTAAAGATGGGTGGAATCACAAAGCTATCAAAGATATAAAGTGACGCTATGATGACTGAGCTACTCCATTGCCGCTGCTCTGTATCCTGAGCTATGGCTTTTCTGCATTTAAGATTGTTTCCCTTGTGAGTTTTTGTGTGTGTGTGTGTGTGTGTGTGTTTGCATGTGTGTGTGTAGAGACCTGGGGATGTAGGGACAGGGTCGAGGAAAGCTTTCCAACTCTTGAAGAAAAGAGCTTCACTTCCATAAATTAACACACCCAATAAGGTAGGTCTCTAAAGAAAGATTATTTTAGACCTAAGAGGTATTCTCAGTTATCTTTGAAAGCAGTATTTTTTCTTCCCACAATATGATTTCACAGTGAATTCCATAGCAGTAGGACTCATATCTATGAAATCCTTTCACAGCAAGTCTATCTTATCACATGCACAGGGACAAACTGGAAACAGTTAAATTGTTTAGTACCAAGGGCTAAATTGAGACAACTTAAATGTTCCCTTAGGATAGGACCACTTCCCTATGAAATAGCCAACAGATATGCCGTATCAAGAATTAAAAGAATGACTCTGTCCATAGGTACTAGACAAAGGATTTTAGCAGACCCCAAAGTGGTTAAGAGCAGCTACACTATGGATATGGGGGGAAATAATCTAAATAAGAAATGGCAGCTAGACCTCACAATTTTTCAAGGATGCCTGAGATCTGCATTTGAGAAACTTATCAGTCACGCAGGTATAGGCTCTGCCTTAAATGATAAATCAGACAATAAAATCTCTAATACATTTTTTTCAATTTGTTTTAAGAGGGCCATAAAATTTACTATCTTAAGCATTTTTAAGTGTACAGTTCTGTAATGTTAAGAACATTCACATTATTGTGCAACCATCACCACCATCCATTCCTAGAATTCTTTTCATCTTGTAAAACTAAACCTCTATAGCCATTAAACAATAAACCCCCATTCCTCCCTGTCCCTAGCCCCTGGCAACCACCGTTCTACTTTCTGTCTCTATGATTTTAACAATTCTAAATATTCCCTATGAGTAGAATCATAGAATATTTGTCTTTTTGTGACAGGCTTATTTCATTCAGCACTCCTCAAGGTTCATCCATACTGTAGCATGTGTCAGAATTTCCTTCCTTTCTGAGGCTGAATAATATTCCCCTGTATGTATATACCACATTATTCTTATTTATTCATCCATCAGTAGATACGTGGGTTGCTTTCTTGTTTTAGTTATCATGAATAATGTTAGTACTATAAATAAGGTAGACAAACACCTCTTTGACACCCAATTCTTTGGAGTATATACATTCCCAATTTAACAATTCCTTAAGAGAAAGTTTTTAAACTTGAAAAATTAATTTAGACTTGAGATTTTTTTTCATGTAGCAATCACTCATATATACCTAGAAGAGAAAAAATGTTGTATTTATTATAAATTTATCATATTTATATAATAAATGGCTAAGGTGTTACCAAAATGTGGAGTAATAAATGACAGATAATTCTTTTACATGTATCTTAAAAAAGTGTAACACAGCTTCCTGTACTTATATCTATCCTCTTTGAGTAACTGATGCCCTCATACTGTGGCTCATGGCCCAGCGGCACGGACAGCATTTGGCAGCTTGTGAGGAATTTGTAATCTCAGGCGCCAACCCAAACTTACTGAATCAGAATCTGTATTTTCATGAGCTTCCCCGGTGATTCTTATGTATAATAAATGTGGAAAAGTACTGCTATAAAGCACTTGATTGTTGCTTTGCAAGACAATATGGAATTGTTGTCATTCCTCTAAAGACAAGGACTTTATTTTGCTATTAAGTTTATACAACATCATTTTGTTTATGTGCATTTCTGTGAATATAGTAAATTTTGTTTCACTGCCAAATCACATAACAAAAATTTGGGAACATATTTTAAACAGCAGCAAAACTCAACATATCTACTACTAAAAATTAAACAAATGCAATTGAAATAATGACAAACTAAAGAGTTATGTCCTAGTTTACAAATGCATAGGCCATGGCAGTTAAGGCCATTTGGCCACAGTAATTATTACAAAGCTTCATCTATGATAAGATTCACACTGATTTTAGCAAAGTCCAGATTTTTTTTTAATGTGTGCCTTAGAATAAAAATGAGACTGTTTCAAGAGTTCCAAGTGTGAAGAATAGCCCTGTTATCAAAGAGAACCTTGGCTTCAATCTTGTAAGACTTTTATTTGTTAGAAAATAGCAATGAAGTAAGGGAACAATCGTCATCCCTCTGTCTAAATTATGCTAGTTTTTCTAGGAAAACTGGAAGTAGCTTTTAGGATAAAATAAAAAAATTTAAAGTAAATAAATAATCTTAGAACAGAGATTAGAGCAGGAATGGAGCATAATCTATACTTACATATGTCATCAGTATTAGTCAAAGTGTGACCTGAATATCACATGCTTCAATACCATCTTGAAGCCTCTTTTCAAAATGAAAATTCCTGGGGTACACCCCAGACCTACACCAAAATCTCTGGCATAGTGCCTACTCGATTACGCTTGTACCAAGTGCCTCAAATGACTCACATGCACACTGAAGTTTCTTATGAAAAAAGCGACTTGATTTTATATTTCCTTCCTTCCTTTGCACACAGGATGGGAGGTCATTAACAAATGATATTGATCAAGCAAGTGAGCTATGAGCCAGCAGGTCAAAATTTTCCCTATAAATATGAATTTTTTTCACTTATAGAAAAGTTTTCTTCTTGGAGAATCACCAGGGACTTATGTTAATAGAACTCACTTGTTAAAAACAATCACAGCAACTTTTCATTACATGTAAGATTACTAAAGCATTAGCTTTCCTTAAGTTCACTTAGGAACTCATTTCCATGGACAATATGGTTGTTTGCCATTATAAACTTCCCTAATCCTATCTGACTCCTCAGAATTTTGCTCAGTCTGAAAAATTTTAAGGTTATTTGTTTGAATGTGAAAATTTTGATGCAGTCTACAGCATGCCCAAACACAACTTAAGCTTGGTTTGTTTATGATTATTCTTTATCACAAATAATTGCAGGTAAGTGCATTAAAAAATGGAGCTTTTAAATTTATTTGATAAATTTCAATGAATCTGTTGCTTAATATAATTTTATATGTCAATTTGATGGCATCCAAGGTACCCACTTTTTATCAAGCACCAGTCTAAATGTTGCTGTGAAGGTATTTTTAAGATGTGACTAATATTTAAATCAGTATGTTTTGAATAAAGTAGAATATGTTTCATAATGTGGGTGGGCCCCATCTAATCAGTTGACAGCTTTAGAAACAACAGACTGAGAGGTCCCTCAAAGAAGAGAGGATTCTGCCTCCAGAGTCACTTTGGACTTGACCTGCAACATCGAGTCTTCCCTGGGTCTCTAGCCTGCTGGCGTGCCCTGCAGAATTCTGACATGCCAGACCCCACAATCACATAAGCCAATTCCTTAAAATAAATCTTTTTCTTTTTCCCTATATATACATACATCCTATTGGTTCAATCTTTGGGAGCCCTGATTAATACATAAAACTATAGTAAACAGAATGATGTGGCTTCACTCTGAAAGATTTACACCTTAAAAAAAGAACATTTTCTACATCTGACATTATTTTGTGCTGGAACTATGCTAAATTTAAAATTAACATTCTCTTTTTATCAACTATTATGACTTACTGGAGTTCATGAATAGTTAAGCTATATATATAGATATCATACAATAACTTACTATTTGCTTATCATCATAGGAGATCTATCCTTCAGCTTTGTCAACTCACATAGTACATGATTTCAGATATTTTGATTTTATAATGATTTGCCTTCTGCTTCAGGTTGCCAAATTATTTTCTCTACCAGTTCTATGAAATTACTATTATAAATTTACAGCAAAATTCCCCCCAAAACTTCAGTTACAGTTTAGGAAAATAATTTTAAATATGAGTACAAGGCAGTCCACCTTTTGAAGCCTATACATTTGTAATTACTTTTTTAGCCATAGCATTACAGAAATGGATCTAGCAAATGACTAAGCCTTTTTTGATTTTCCATAGAAGAAAGGTATATTTATCTTTCTCTAAAACACGAGGGTAACTGTGTTATCTCAGTACAGGAATATGCAAATGAGGCTTAACTAATTTGATAAACAAACATGCTTACTTTATATAAGAATTTGGTAGGCAGAATAGGCACATGAAAAGATGCTCAGCATTGCTAATTATTAGAGAAATGCAAATCAAAACTACAGTGAGGTACCACCTCTCACCAGTCAGAATGGCTATCATTAAAAAGTCTACAAATAACAAATGTTGGAGAGGATGTAGAGACAAGGGAACCCTCTCACACTGTTGGTAGGAATGTAAATTGGTGCAGCCATTATGGAAAACACTATGGAGGTTCCTCAAAAAACTAAAAATAGAGTTGCCATATGATCCAGCAATCCCACTCCTGGGCATATACCCAGACAAAACTATAATTTGAAAAGATACATGCACCCCTATGTTAATAGCAGCACTCTTTATGATAGCCAAGACATGGAAACAGCCTAGATGTCCATCGACAGATGAATGGATAAAGAAGATGTAGTATACACACACACACACACACACACACACACACACACACACAATGGAATATTACTTAGCCATCAAAAAGAATGAAATAATGCCATTCGCAGCAACAGAGTTGGACCTAGAGATTATCATATTAAGTGAAGTAAGTCAGAAAGAGAAAGACAAATACCATATGATATCACTTATATGTGGAATCTAAGATATGATACAAATCAACATATCTATGAAACAAAAGCAGACTCATATAAAGAACATACTTGTGGTTGTCAAGGGGGAGGGGAGGTAGGGGAGGGAAGGAATGGGAGTTTGGGATTAGCAGAGGCAAACTATTATATACAGGATGGATAAACAACAAGGTCATGCAGTATAGCACAGGGGACTATATTAAATATTCTGTGACAAACCATAAAGGAAAAGAATATGAAAAAGTATATACATATGCATAACTGAGTCACTTTGCTGTACAGAAGAAATTAACACATTGTAAATCGACTATACTTCAATAAAAATTTTAAAAAAGACTTTGGTAGGCAGAATTGCATGGTGGTTAAATACTCAGACTCCAGAAACAGTAGGTCAAAATTTAATTTGTGAATTTGGACAAGTCATTGAATCCCAGTATTTAGTTTATCTGAAAATAATGAAAATAAATGTATCTACATCATAGAGTTGTATTAAGTGAGATAATCCATTGAAACTGCTAAACAAAATATCTGGCTTATAAGGAGTGCTTATCAGTGTCATTTTGTTGCTGTTATTACATATACAAATACAAAATGTACAAAGGAAAAGATCTTGCCTTCCATGGCTACCTTTGAATGTTAGAATATGGTTGACTTTTATTTTCTTCTTTATACTTTATGTATCTTCAAAGGTGGTACAATGAAATAGGTAACTTATAATCAGAGCAAAAGCTAGTTTTAAGAATAATAGAAGGAAAAAGCATTAATGATGGAATAAGCCCAACTGATATTGGCAAGTGTGGAGTTTTGGGAAGGTGGAAGGGCATGGGAGAGAAAAACACATTGAGAAGACACAGCCACCTGGACGGTAAATATGTATTGTAAAACAGCAGGGAATAAAGAGTAACCAGGGTAGATTCTAAAGCTGGTGAGTGGGATGAAAGCACTGGTACAGGAAGATTCTTTTGAAAGTGACATATGGGATGAATAGAGCAGAGCATTAGAGACTGTGAAACCAGCCAGGCAACTGTTGCAGTAATATAGCCAGAAGGTGAAGAAGGCATAGGTAAAACCACAGATTTCAGAACATAAAAAGTGGTTAATCTAAGAGGTGTTTCCAAAAAAGAAGCAGTCAAACTTTGTAGTAAGTTAAATGATAATAATAGAAGAGTCAAAAATGACAGCAAGTTTTTACCTCCGGCAAGCTGTAAGGCTACAAAAAAATGGAGTAGCTTGGAAGTTAGAAGCAGTTTTAAGGGGAGGATCATATGCACTTGGGGAAAGGACAGTTTGAAATGGCAGTGGGGTTAAACTTTAAACTGTTAGAAATTTCATATCATCAATAAAGCCTATCAGAGCTGGGAGAAACCTTGCAGATGACCTAACCCACATCCCTCATTTAAGGTTTAGGCAACAAAAGGATATGCCATCATCCCACAGCTGGATGACGCAGAGGAGGAGCCAGTCTTCTACCACCCAAACCGGGGTTTGTCATTCCTTGTTCTGCCAAAGCAGTTTGCACAGAATCCTAAATTCAAAGATGCCTACAGTCTCAATTTTTTGGACTGATAAGGGGAATATTTTAAAATGGCATAATTTTTTTTAAATATAAGAGTATACAACATCACACATACTATATAATCATTCTTGAATCTTAAATGACAGCATAGCTACATATCACAACAAAGATGATTTTTAAAAATATAGGGGAAACATTTCACAGACATTTGGTAATTTTTACTGTTCTTATCTAAATGTCAAGGTAGTCTACTTTTATTGGTGTTCCATTACTTTTTCTTTCCTTTCGTTTTTGGTCACATCTTCCTTTTAGGTCACTAAATTTATTTGTATCACTTGGAGATGGAGGTGTTCTTTCACAATTTCTCTTAATGAGGCGAATAATAGTTGTTTCTTAAGATTTTTATTATCCTGTTAGCCACTAAGTGTCATCATTTTCTGGCATTAAACAGAGAGACAATTTGGTCAGCAAGAAAATTTTGCTAGTTGGGGGTGTTGGAAATGTTCAGCCAATGGGTCAATCTGATCATGCTTAACACCAGATTAAAACATAGATTTTAGTTTTGAAAGAAAAATTGTCTTTTTCATCTTATTCTCTACCAAGTTCATGTCACGGTCAACTAGTTAAAATTTCTGAAATTAGAACATTCTTAACTCTTCCAGTGGTAGAAACATTACTCCAAATATTCATGAATTCATATTTCAACTTTCAAATAACTTTCCTTGTTTATCTCTAGAGATTAGAAAGCAGGCTTAACATATATCAATTCATTCACAAAATATTTATTAAGTTCATAATATCAACCAGGAATTGTTACATGTATAGAAGATATATTAGTGCATAAACCAAAACAAAAATATTTTGTATTTTACTCTAAGGGAGACATAAAACCATTGGAAAGTGTTGAACCATGTTGAAATTGATTTAAATTGACTGGATTTTAAATAGAAAATGAAGATGAAGTGTATAGGATTTATTGATAGCTTGAATATAGGCCCTGAGACTAGGAAAAGTGTCAAGGATAATACCGAGGTCTCAGTTTGAGCACCAGGAAGGACAGAGTTAACATTTGCTGAGGTGGATAAGAGTCAAATAATAGCTGGTTTAGGGAGAAAGTTCAGGAAAATCTTGAGAAATACACAGAGTTTCAGCCCTTTTGGTTGAAATAGAATACTGGTTTAAATTTCTATAGTCTAGACTAGAAAGTATAAAACCTCAAGTTCCCCTTTACATCTTCTTCTTAAAGAGGACAGTATAGAATGCATATTTTGTAAGTCTCTGCTTCCTGTTTGCTGTTCATACTCTGCTGTCTACCCAAGAATTGAACAAATCTTACCAGCTCTCAAATTCAACTTTCCAAGCCTTACCACAATGTGACGTCTCAGAGAAAGGCAGAAAGAGAAAATGCGGGCTTCCCTGGTGGCACAGTGGTTAAATGGCCAATGCAGGGGACACAGGTTTGAGCCCTGGTCTTGGAAGATCCCACATGCCGCGGAGCAACTAAGCTCGTGTGCCACAACTACTGAGCCTGCTCTCTAGAGCCTGCAAGCCACAACTACTGAAGCCCACGTGCCTAGAGCCCGTGCTTCGCAACAAGAGAAGCCACCGCACCACAATATAGAGTAGCGCCCGCTCACCGCAACCAAAGAAAAGCCTGCGCGCAGCAACAAAGACCCAACGCAGCCAAAAATAAAATAAAATACATTTTAAAAAATAGGAAAGAAAAGAATGCTTAACTTTTTTCCTCTTCCAAAATATTACCCAAACTCTTCTCCATTAATCTCTTTACACATATCAAGTCTCTTGGGTTGGGGGGCTTATTTGTTTTTTCTGTTTCAAATATTTTTATTGTAATGACTTCAATGTCTTTCCTACAGAAGTTGCCTTATCCTTGATTTTCTAGAAAACAGCACCTGGAACAGGGCTCATATACTAGTGCTTTATTGAGAGGTGGGCTCCCAGGACAAAAGTAAGTGGAAAAAAGGACATGACACAAGGAAAAATGACAAGAAAACACATGCTGCATTAAAGAGCTGGCCACAGTTTTATAAGAAAACTCATGGTAGTAACAAGGAGTGGCCCTATGGAGCTACTCCTTCTTAGGAGAATCTGTCCAAAGGAGAGAAAGGGGAAGCATTTTAAACTGACAGCTCCTTCTTGAGTTCTGTTTCTCATTGATCAAGGGTCAGACCACAATGCTTTAATTTCTCTGCACTTCTGGGCATTCTACTTGGCCCTTCCAGGTAGCCCCTGGGAAATGAGAGTTCCAGCAGGTCCAGTCAGGTTTAAATCAGGCACTGGAGATGCTAAATGGCTCCCATGACACTTGAAAGTTGCACTAAGGCTCAGCTCTCGTCTCAGGGAGAAACTGAGTCAACTGGTAATATCTGAAGATGAGGCAGCTACAGCAATGGCCAAGGCATGAACGCTGTAAGAGCATTTTGAATTGGACTACTTCATCTGAAAAACAGGACAAATGACTAAGGTCTAGGGGCTAAATAGCACTGATTACGTCAGCAGAGGTGCACAGATTGGATCCGGCAGAATTCGTTTCTTGCACTGCCCAGATCTGCTTACATCCTCTTTTGTTTAAGCATATGATGCCTTCACTTCTACTCTGAGAGGGGTGGTACAAATCCAGTTCTTGGAAGAGTGAACAGTTGCAATACCCTAAAGAGACCGAAGGAGGATGAGCGAAACAAACTACCTCCCCGATGTTGCAGCTGGTTCTGGAATAATAATTAATACGTATCATCTCCCTCTTCTACTGTCAACTTGGGATTTTTCTTAACCAAGACTTTGACTAGCCTTGGTTACTTACCTGGTGGAATGACCCAGCCCTTTATCCTCAAGGGGTATAAGCCCTTACTTACCTTACCATTCGGGGACCTGTGGTTGCTGTTACTGTCCATTTGCAGTTATCACTGGACACTGAAAACCAAAAGACATCCCAGTAAATCCATGTTTCCAGATATACTCCTCTGCCTTAATTGTGCAATATCAACCTCAGCTTAGTACAGCAATTATTTTTTAACTCAGAACAGTAGTTCTTTTATTTTCCTGCTGGTCCACTGGTGGTGGACAGATGGCAATCATGGCTTCCAATTAAGTGGAAAACGTTTCTGTTATCTGCTGGTGGAAACATTGGAAACCAGGATTCCAACTTGGCAGAGACTAATTTTGCAGAGATAGAAAACAAATTCTACAAGAGGCTCACCGACACCGATGGTGTAAAGGCCCAATCATACTTCCTTTCTTTTGTTCCTGGGCTTCTACTGTTGAGGACATAACACCATGTACCAGCCATCAGTTCAGTGAATGTACCGCAACCCAAGGACAGCTACAAGGTGTTTTCCTTGAACTGATAAATTAACTGAGCCTTCAAAATGCCATTCCACTTATGGCTGCTTCTTGGCGACGTAAGGCCATTGAATCCCGTATTTGTAACTCCATTTCAAACCTCTTTGCATTAAAATAGGTTCTTTTTGTCTGAGACAATGTTGTGTGGGTCGCCATGTTGATAGCTCAGGCATTCTATAAGTCCTTGAGTGACTGTATTGATTTTGGTTAGGAAGAATTTCTACCACTTCCAAGGTCCAATGGAATGAACCCATCACAAGGAGGTTGCCTGGTATCACTGAGGATAGTGAGATTTTACGGGCTTAGAGTTGGACCTGGAAAATGACAAGCTGAACATTTAGTAGTGGTGACAGTTGTATCAGCCAGTCTTGGTGGAATGAAATCCCTGTGGTCAAGCCTATGTGTAACTTGTAATGGTATCTCTCTGTTCATGTACCTACAACACAAGCAACATTGTGGCTGAGAACAGGTTGGTTGACAATCACAGACAGTTCATGCTGGCACCTGATTGTTGAGAACCTTATCTGCAGTAGATGCTTTCTTGTGGATAAAAGCACAAAGATCCACACACTTTTAGCCTCTACCCGTAGGTACATCCACTTAACACTACTTCAAACCTTCTTTCCTCTCTTCATTCCAGGCCTTTGACCAGCATGTTAAACTGTTCATTCCACTGCCCTGGAGTCAACGTATATCCATATATCACCTTTTCCTCCATACCAAGTGGACAAGCAAGTGTGTTGATTGCAGATCTGACTACTCAGATAATTATTTCCCTTCCCTTTTCTTTCAGGGCCACATCTGAATGGGATGTAATAAGACAATCAACACAGATATGAACAAGGCCTGATACTTACCTTCTCCCTCAGTTGTGTGTAAGAAACCCATAGGAAATATCCATGAGGCCATAGGTGTGAGTTGAGGCAGAAGTATCAGTTCAATAGAGATAGGTGACATGTAATTTACTAGTTCATATAATTTACTTGTGCCTTCAAGACTTGCCTCAGCCAGTGCTAAATGTACCACCTCCATCCTAGAATGGATGGATGCTATGCTTGCCTGATTTTATGAGTTCATGGATCTATTAACTGCCAGTTTATGGTGAGTAGTTCAAGTTGCATTGACTTTTTGTGTCCCAGGATGTGGTGTTCAGTCTCTATCAGGGTACAGCAACATCCAGAGAACTATTATTCCAATGGATAGTAGTTTTCTGCTACAGAGATTTTGTTTCAGCATCCTAAAAGTCTGTATTACCTCCTTCTTAGTTGTAGATGTGAAATGACACGAGTTACCATCTACCTTACTAGGATGTCCTAACATGATCCAGAACACCCCTAAAACTTCCCTGAAGTCACCCAAATTATTGTATGATGTATCTCCTACCTTCCGGAACACACATCTTACTAAGGCTTCTAGGGTAGTGCCATTTTTCTTCTGCTCTAGTCTAATCAGCATGATTTCATCAATATAGTAGACCTGTATGATGTTCTGTGGCACAGCAATATGATAAAAATTTCTGCACACTATGTTATGAGATTAACAGGAGATGCAACTTACCACTTAAAGATTAATTCCTCTCACCAAATGCCAGAGGTTGTAACTGAGCTGTCTTAGTAAAGACAATACATCTTGTAGCAACTGCAAGTGGATCTGTCATGTGGATAAATTTGTGATAGCCCACTGACATCCACCTCAACCAAGCAGGTTTTGGTAGAAATCAAAAAGGTGAATTAAAGGGGGCTGTGATTGGAACCACCACCCCTGCCGCTTTCTAGTGTTTGAGTTTGAGGTTAATCCCTGCAATTTCTCTCTAGATATAGTATTTCTTCTAATTTACTATGTCACCTGGGGGAGGGGGCAGTTTCAGAAACTTCTATTTTCCCTTCCAACCATAGTGGCACTTACCCACAGGTCAGAGAATCAACGTGGAGTGTTTTCCAGCTGCTATCATCACAATCAAATATTTGAGGCTCAGGAAAATGATTACAAAATGAACTTACATACCCATTGGACCAACTATTAAGGAATTTGGACAAAATTTCATTTATTTGACCTCTATAAACTTACACTTTACTCAGAGAATCTTAATAGCTTTTTTTTGTTCACTGGTGTCAGTACCATGTCAGACCTACATCTTAGAAATCCTGGAAAGCTGTCAGCAAAGCACAGTTACCCTAGAAATTGTCTTAAGTCTGCTTGGAGAAAGATTGTAGGACTATTTACTGTATACACTTACAGGGCCTTTGTGGGTCCTCCTCAAGAGCACTTGGCCTCCCCATCAATCAATGAGCTACCCCAATAAACTGAGAAACCTGGAACCCTAGTGAGGACCTATGATTTTTCTATCTTGACAGTTGATGCCAGCTGGTATTCTAGCCAGATTTCGTTTTATTATTATACAAATTAAGCATACCACCGCTAGCTAAGAGCCACTGCTCTAAACCTCTATGAACTGAGGCATCCTTATTGCTAATCTGGCTTGGTTGTCCATTTCAGCAATTGCATTTACTTTGTCTCGGATAGTTACATGCTGTCACCTGGCCCAAAATGCTATTTACCCATTCATATCTGGAATCCAAGTTCCATGGCAGTATCCTCCTGCAGAGATAGCCGCCAACGTGCTTCTCAAAATGCATCTTTACTGCCATAGGGAAAGCAGTGTCTCTGGGGTCCTTCCTGGGAACATAGGCAGGTGGCAGTTTCTCAGTTACACTTACTATTTAAATCCATTCTAACATCCTGGCATCACCAACTCTCTGTCTAACCCTTCTCTCAATACTATGCTGAGTATTCTGAAACCTCCACCTAATTTATCATAGGTCACTGTTATATCCAATCATCAAGGAACCATCAGAGTGAACTACTATGACTAGCTTCGGGTATACTTGCCAGAATGTTGAACTGTTAGTGTGAGTGAGTGCCCCAGTTTCAATGAGTTCTCCCCTATTCAGCCTTGTATTCCACCTCCCTCGGTTAACACCTTCAAAATACATTCCCCCCCAAAAAAATAAATAAAAATAAATTTAAAAAATTAAAATTAAAAAAATACATTCCCATACATATTTCCTCAGTTCCTAGCAGTACATATGCGTACAATTCCTTTTGTGGGTGTGCTCTTTCTTCCAAGAACAGTGTTTTTTACTGGCCTGGAGGCAAGGAGGGATAATGGAGGTAAGTCTTAAAGAAAACAAGCATCACCTTCCTTTCAGGTGGGGCATTGCATAGTATTCAGATATAGGGAAACTGTTCTTTTTTAGCAAGGGGAAACTGGGTGTTTCTATGAGCCAGAAGCTTTCAGTGGAATTTGAAGGTTGAAGACTCTCAGGTTTATAAACTGAGGATCTGGTCACATATTTCAGGGTTCCATTCTTTCCAAATCAGGAGCTGTGCATTCAACTTCATTTTGCAGCTCTGCCACCATTGTGTTCAAACTCTAAACCTCATTTCTAGTTGAGAATGCCCTGTACATCAAGGAATAAGAACCCTTCTCAGAGCTGCATTCAAGACCTTTGGCCTTCAAAGAATGCTTTCATATGTCCTCCAATAATGTTAAAACCAGACATCCCAACCACAGTCATATAATTATCCATCAATCAAGTGCATTAAACACTTGCTCTCTCAATGCTCCGTCTTTCACCAACACCTCAATCCAGCCAACCGTAAGTGAAAACTTTAATAATTGTGTATGTAGTAGGTTATTACCACCTCACTTTCCATCAGAGGTGGGGACTCTATTACCTTCCACTGGTGGGCAATCCAACTGCAAATTCCTATCCTGAGGGTCTGTTTTCCAGATAAAGGTGCCATATGCATTGACCAGGTTTCTAGAAAGCAGAGCCTAAAATAAAGTTGGTATGTAAATATTTTATTGGAGGAGCACAATCCCAGGGAATTGAGTGTACTCCCCCAAGAGTAAGGGATAAAGGGAATGATGCAGGGAAGAAAGGAAAGCAAACACAAGGGAATGTGTTACCAAGTTGGCACAGCTTTACAAGGAAACAAACCTGGTTACTCAGTCCCTTAATTTATCTGACTGCTGCCTCCTAAATACTACCTTTCTTTGGTCAAATTTCACTTGTAGGGCATTACCTCTCCTGAACTTCCAGGTTGTTTTATTTGGCTTCTCCAGGCAGCTGCTGAGAAAGCCAAAGCATTCTTGGACTTGACTGATTGGACCACAGCATTGCTTTGGTTCCCACTGCAGAGACTGCATTGGAGACTTTGCTGAAACCTGGCCCTTGTCACTAGAAGACAACTAGAGGTATTAGAAGCTGTGATAAGGTCAGAGATGGTGGCCAGGCTTTGCGAGCATGGGAATGGCCTGTGTAGTCACTGGGGCCACTCAGGTTGGGAAGCCAGGGAAGTGACCAAGGCCAGAGGGGTTGATGGGCAAGTGAATCTGGGGAAGTGCATAAGCCAAGTTTAGTGAAAGAGCCATCAATTTGTCATCTCTACTCAAGGATGCTAGCCACCACCTTAGTGACTAGAATTTTGGGCTCTTTGCAGAAGCACGATAACTTGGAAGAAGGTAGAGAAGAACTGGAAGATCCAAGACCTAACATATAATAAAGAAAGCTTAATTCACCAAAGACCAGAAGTGGCAACATACAGGGAACAATATTAAATAAATGAAAAGATGTTATAGAAATCTGTCCCCAATGAAAAGGTGGGGTATTAATAAAAATAATTTGACACGTCCACTATGTACCAAAAAAAGCAAAAGGCAAAAGTAAAATGATAGTTTTATGCAGGCAAACCAGGAACATGAGAACTTTACTGACAAATTTCAAGGTTATTCTTTTTTTTCTGAAAATAGTCCTTCTTTGTCTTTTGAGGCTTCATAAGAAAGTAATTGCTTTTGCTGAATCACCCATTTTCTGGTTACAAGTATCTATTCTTTCCCCTCAAAAAAATATTTTCTTTTACTATGATCTTACCGTTGATACAGTAACACTGTTCAGACTCTCCCTTGAAATAAATTTGACAAGGAAAATCAGTTTTCTTATCCAAAAATCGCAGTAATGACTGAGCTAATCTATCAATCACCCTGTGCAGTACGAAGTACGTAAAAATAGTATATTAAATGCAAGATTGATTCAACAGGCATTTTAGTGATTATTATATGCTTAGTGTGAAGTAGCACAAAAAATTTCTGAGTATGTTGTGAGTAGAACAAGAGAGGTGAACAGGAGTAGACTTGGGGATAAGATAGAGGAGAAAGAAGAAAATGAGGCAGATAGCGTATCAGCTTCAGGAAATAAATACTTAAACAAATACTACTGTTTAGTCATTTTAATCAAACAACTAGTCCAATTAGTTTTGTCCTTTTCTAAATATATGCCTAGTTTTTATTAAAGTGATGCTTCCCCATGATGAAAAATAAGATAACACAAATGTGCTCAAAATGAAAAGCAACAGACCCCTGTCCACCACTCCCATCTCTAATCCTGCTCCTCAAGTCAACTGGTACTTGTAATTCTTCTGGTGAATGTCCTCCAATCTCTAGTGTGCTTATAAGACATATAATTAATTTGTTAATGTTGACATTAGCTATTGAGTTGCCACTGGTATAGATGTTTTAATGCACGTGCACTAAAACCACCTCCACCTATATACCCAGTTCCTAAGTTTGATAGTTAAATCAGTATTTTTAGTTTGTGTATTATGTATGTAACTCAAAATAATACACAAACCTCTTTTGTATTCCACTGATGTTTGATAGTTTTTTCTTGAGTGCCATTTTTATAAGACTGCTACATTCTCTCCATCTCAACTGTCTGCCCCACCTACACATTCTAACTTCCATTATCTATACCTTTATTTTTATGTTATAAAGATATGTTGGTAGGGCTCCTTGGGATAATTCTCTTTTACAGAATTTAGAGCCCAACAAGGGGGGAAAAGGTACTTTACAAGTCTTTCCTTCTGTGGTCATTAAGCATTCTCCTAAGGTCCAGAAGCCTTAGAAAGAAGCACAATCAGGATGCAAATGCCAGTGCTCTAACTGTAAGCATAGGAATAGCTTTTAGTGACATGCTTTGGAAATGTTAACTGGTTTTTGGCTGCATGAGACCCAAATGTAACTCCACCCCTCTTTTTCTGACCACCACTTATGGCTGATTAGCATATAAGCAACTGACCATCCTCATTACTTTAGGCTGCCTATTCTACCCAACGAAGGACACTTTCTTCAAGATAGCTTGAGGCAACAGTTCAAAGCCTTGGCCAACTGTTGCTGCAATGACTGCACTGCTGATGGAATTCCTCCGGAATGAAAAGGAGCCAGATTTTTAATCACTTATTGCCATCTGAAAAAAGCCCACTCTTTCCCTGCTTTCAGCTTGAGCATTACTCTGCTTGGAGTGGTGAGAAACTATAAATCTTAATGTTTGTCTTTGGTAATCCTCCTTTTCTCTTCCTCACTGTGGCTTGTAAGGAAAGAGGGATGGCATTAAAGCTTGCTTTTGTTTTTATCATACTCAGTGGGTCTGAGTCTGTGTAAAAATTCATGCTCTAACCTCCACCGCTGATACTAGAAAATTAATCTTTATTTAGACATCTGGTAGAAATATTTACATTATATTCTGCAACAACAATGAAATCATCTGAGAGTTGTCTAAACTCTGATTGTAACAGTTGAAAGACCAAAAACAGTGTTTACATTATTATGACTATGTAAATATTGCTTATAGGAAAGCCCAGAAGTCTATGATTATCACTCTTTTTCTAGGGGCTCAATGTTGTAACCTAATTGTCAAAGAAAACTATTAAATAGAATCTCCTTTATTATACTCTATCAAGTGCTGAAAATCATGTCATGCCTGAATTTGCTTTATGTTGGGACAATTATTTTCTTGTACATTTTGTTTGGTATTTCTTGAAATAACTCATAGCCTTTATTTCTTCGGGTAAGAAGAAATATAAGCCATCTATAATATCTTTCAGCCTATTGTCTAGTCTTCATTTTGAAGATATACTTCTTAGCAACCACTGATTTCCTTTTGTATTATGCACAGTTGATATTTCCTGTTATAAAGATCCTGGATTAGTCTTACCATTTCTTATATCCCATATCTTCCTATTTTTTTCACTTTCATTTTGTTGGAGTTTATCCTCAAGAAACACCCTCAGAAAAGGTTCACTGGATGTAAAAATAAAAGGTACTTATACAGCTAGAAATTATTTTATTTTCTCCCAAATGCCATTGATGAGATGGCTGACTAAATACAGACTGCTTGATCAAAATTAATTTTCCTCAGAACATGTAAAGGACATGCATGCTCAACTTCAAGCATTTATTTTGGTGATGAAAAGTCTGATGTCAGTCTGATTTTTTCCCCTCAGTTGGCAACTTAGTATTTTGTTTATTTGTTTGCCTTTTTCTTCTTGGAAGCTTTTAGGGTCATTTCTTTCCCCAGGTATTTATAAAATATCCTCATTGCTTCTTAGACACTGGCCTTTCTTATCTCAAGCTTAGTACTCAATGAGTTCTTTCACCTAAATATTTTTATCTCTGTTTAATTCTAGGAGATATTCTCATTTTGTGTCTTTAATAATTTCCTCTTTGCAGTTTCTATGATTTCTCTTTGTGACGTTCTGATTTGAAAGATGTTTGACAATCAGAATGATTCTCTATGTCTCTTACCTTTATTCTTATATTTCCCATCTCTATGCTCTCTGGAATATTTCTAAAACGTTAGTCTTTGTGTCATTACATTTGATCCCTTTTTGTGAATTGAATTTCAGTAATCATAGTTTTAGGCTCTTTTTTATTTTTAGATTATAATTTTTATACTATTCTTTTATAGATGTCATTTGTTCTCAAATATCTCTGACAGTAACAAAAGGAATTTTGTTTGTTTCTTTAATTTCTTTTTGTTATCTGATATATCTGTTCCTTTGAGTTTAGTGCTTTGTTTTTTTTTGTTTGTTTTTTTGGGGTTTTTTTTGCGGTACGCGGGCCTCTCACTGTTGTGGCCTCTCCTGTTGTGGAGCACAGGCTCTGGATGCACAGGCTCAGCAGCCATGGCTCATGGGCCCAGCCGCTCCATGGCATGTGGGATCTTCCCGGACCGGGGCACGAACCCGTGTCCCATGCATTGGCAGGCGGACTCTCAACCATTGCGCCACCAGGGAAGCCCTAGTGCTTTGTTTATTCTAATCTTTTCTTTCATTCTGCAGGCTGTCCTCAAATACTTTGTGTTCTTGGGTTATCTGTTTGTATTTTAGAGTGATTAAATAGAAAGACTGACTTGGACGTCAAGGTACTTTGGTGTGAGCAGACAAAGAAAGACTTTATATGGTCCTTCCCCTACTTCACACTCCATGCTGAAATAGAAAGCCTTTATTATTGAGTGCAGACATTCACATAGATGGAATAGAAGTCCCCAGACATTCTTTTCAGTTTATTTTCAGAAGAACTGTTCATTCCCTGCCTCCCCCACCCTGCACCAGGAATAAATACATTCTTGACTGCTTTCCTGAAATGTGTTAAGGTTAAAAGGAAAGTTGGGATAAATCTTCATACTAAGTTTTCAGTCCCACTTTTCACTATGGGTCTGTTATATATTCTATCTCCGAGTTCTGGGCTCTCTGAGGTTTGGGGACTAGAGGGGAGATTAGCTCTCTTATCTGCTTACTTTCTCCATGCATAATCTAAACTATAGATTCTGTTGCCTTATTTCACTATTCCACAGGTTTTCATTCAATTTCCACATCTGAGATATTTGTTAAAAGCTCTCATCTACTGAAATTCATTGTTCTGTCATCATTGTTACTGACCCATTGTTTTTGGATGATATTTACTTTACAGATTTACTATTGCTTTGGTCCTCAAGCGGAAGAAAGACCAACAAGTATTCTCCCAGCCATCTAAAACCTACACTCCAACTATTCTAATAAAGCAACACAATCAAATTACTTTTGAAAATTTTATTAGCAAGCTAAACTGATTTATCAATCAGTCAATAATTGTTCTATAAAGACTAAAGATACATAAACTATAAAAAAGCATAGGTAAAAATACAGTCTTTTTTCCTAGTAATGAAGAAAATTCTAGTTAATATCTAGTTAACATCACCTCCTTGAATTTCCTGGATTATTAAAAAATTTCTTCTGGGGAGGAATATTTTTAAGGTGCTTCTTCCAACCTGCTGTGAGCCTAACACCTAGCACTTTTGATCTAATCATAAATTATATCAGTTTTTTAATGCCCATTATAGCTAAGAATTAATTTTATTACCTTGCTTTGCCATTAAAACTCTGTGATTCCTTATTAATGTCAAAATATGGCACTTTACCCTTTAGTGAATGTCACTAATTTTAGGGGAAATTGATATATAGTTTTACAGGACAGTAAAAAGATATTATGTTATCCTGTGGGTTAGCTTGCATGTACAATTTCAGTCACACTGGTTTCTAAGACGCCAATCATCTGTAATTTAGTACAGATTATAGTGTTGGAGCCTTTTGCAGACTCCACTTCTCTTCTTTTTGAGAGTACCTGTCTCCTTGATAAAAAGAAGAAAAAGAAAAAGAAAAAGACTTTACCTGCCTTATTTCTTAAATTAAAATGAGCAGATAATGCTGTTCGATTTTTCCCCCCTCTGGTGATGGGAGTCAGTCAAGGGTCTAAAAACAGAATGTGTCTAAGATTAAGTAGATTTTACTGTTTTAGATGCCTGGACATCAGCTATCTTTTCCAAGCAGCCAGCCAATGCAATCATAAGCAAAGCTCCCTTGGACTGGCAATTTAGTACTAGCTTATGTTTGGTGGCAACACAATGTGTTTAAAGACAAATGTATCCCTGAAATTTGTCTGTAGCTTTGGTGGCAGAAGGCTGGTGGATACACTTTCCATGAGTCTTCCTTTTTCTTTTCTTTCCTCTTTCTGTTTTTTAATGACAGAATGGTCATCTTGGAACAAAATCAAATGTGGCCTGTGTTTAATGCAGTGCTCAAAAGATGCAGTGGAGCGTTTGGTCATGATCTCTTTAACCCCTTACCATCATCAAACTCACAAAGCCAGACAAATGCCTTGGAAAAGATCATTTGTTCTTACCCTTCTCCTTCCTACCTCTTTTTTATTGTGTATATATCCGGAGGGGGAAAGAGGAAGAAACAATAAAGCACATATTCAGGACCCCCTGGCCTTTACTTTTGTCCTCAGATCATCTCTAAATAACCTTAGGGGTAATTTCCAGGTGTGGAAAAGTATCCAGGAAATCTCAATTAGGGCTTGAAGTTTCAAACCCAGACTGGATAACAGAATCATGCTTGTAGAATTTTCAAATCAAGATTTTTTTTTTTTAATTACAAAATCTGCTGTCTGACACTATGCATTTCCCATTAAAGGTCTGAAGCAAGGACTAGTACATTTTTCATAGAAGCTTATAATTGCTTGCTATTACAATTAAAGTACATTCCAATTTGTGAAGTAATTTCACAAATCCCTATTGAAATATAAAAATATTTTCCACTTTAGACTTATGATGTCTGTTTTTGCACATACTGATATGCTTTCATATTTAATGAATTTTTTCTATTCTTTTTATTATTCATCCATAGGGCAGTGCTCTACAGAAAATAATACTTCTTCCCCAGCATTTCACTTCATTTCTATAGCTCTATACTCATCACTCTTCTTTAGCCTTCCAAGTAATCCTTGTCTTTAGGTCAGTAACTCTCATCTCTTCCTTTTGGCTAAAAATATTAGAGTAGTTCTGTGTCTTTGTTACCTGTGAACTGAATCATTTTTCATGTTTCACCGAAGATTCTGCCCACATTTTAGCTCTATGAAACCTTGTATCAATGGGAAAGCTACTTTTACACAAAATCTTTTCCAAATATCTCTTATTAGAATATTCTAATCTATTAGCCCCACCAAAGAGCCCAGGTAGGCTCCAGTGTTGGGTTGCCTCAGGCCAAACAACCAACAGGGAGGGAACCCAGGCCCACCCATCAGCAGTCAAGGAGATTAAAGTTTTACTGAGCTCCGCCCACCAGAGCAACAGCCAGCTCTACCCACCACCAGTCCCTTCCATAGAGAAACTTGCACAAGCCTCTTAGATAACCTCATCCACCAGAGGGCAGACAGCAGAAGCAGGAAGAACTACAATCCTGCAGCCTGTGGAACAAAAACCACATTCACAGAAAGATAGACAAGATGAAAAGGCAGAGGGCTATGTACCAGATGAAGGAACAAGATAAAACCCCAGAAAAACAAGTAAATGAAGTGGAGATAGTCAACCTTCCAGAAGAAGAATTCAGAAAAAAGATAGGGAAGATGATCCAGGACCTTGGGAAAATAATGCAGGCAAAGATCGAGAAGATGCAAGAAATGTTTAAAAAAGATCCGGAAGAATTAAAGAACAAACAAACAGAGGTGAACAATACAATAACTGAAATGAAAACTACACTAGAAGGAATCAATAGCAGAATAACTGAGGCAGAAGAACAGATAAGGGACCTGGAAGACAGAATGGTGGAATTCACTGCTGTGGAACAGAATAAAGAAAAAAGAATGAAAAGAAATGAAGACAGCCTAAGAGACCTCTGGGACAACATTAAATGCAACAACATTCACATTACAGAGGTCCCAGAAGGAGAAGAGAGAGAGAAAGGACCCGACAAAATATTTGAAGAGATTATAGTCGAAAATGTCCCTAACATGGGAAAGGAAATAGCCACCTGAGTCCAGGAAGGGCACAGACTCCCATACAGGATAAACCCAAAGAGAAACACACTGAGACATATAGTAATCAAACTGGCAAAAATTAAAGAAAAAGAAAAATTATTGAAAGCAGCAAGAGAAAAATGACAAATAATATACAAAGGAACTCCCATAAGGTTAACAGCTGGTTTCTCGGCAGAAACTCTACATGCCAGAAGGGAGTGGCATGACATACTTGAAGTTCTGAAAGGGAAGAACCTACAACCAAGATTACTCTACTCAGCAAGGATCTCATTCAGACTCGATGGAGAAATCAAAAGCTTTACAGACAAGCAAAAGCTAAGAGAATTCAGCACCAGCAAACCAAATGCTAAAGGAACTTCTCTAAGTGGGAAACACAAGAGAAGAAAAGGACCTACAAAAGCAAACCCAAAACAATTAAGAAAATGGTCATAGGAACATACATATCGATAATTACCTTAAACGTGAATGGATTAAATGCTCCAACCAAAAAGACACAGGCTCGCTGAATAGATACAAAAACAAGACCCATCCATATGCTGTCTAAAAGAGACCCACTTCAGACCTAGGGACACATACAGACTGAAACTGAGGGGATGGAAAAAGATATTCCATGCAAATGGAAATCAAAAGAAAGCTGGAGTAGCAATACTCATATCAGATAACACAGACTTTAAATAAAGAATGTTACAAGAGACAAGGAAGGACACTACATAATAATCAAGGGATCAATCCAAGAAGAAGATATAACAATTCTAAATATATATGCACCCAATATAGGAGCACCTCAATACATAAGGCAACTGCTAACAGCTATAAAAGAGGAAATCAACAGTAACACAATAATAGTGGGGGACTTTAACACCTTTAACACCTTACAGCAATGGACAGATCATCCAAAATGAAAATAAATAAGGAAACAGAAGGTTTAAATGACACAATAGACCAGATAGATTTAATTGATATTTATAGGACATTCCAACCAAAAACAGCAGATTACACTTTCTTCTCAAGTGTGCATGGAACATTCCCCAGGATAGATCACATCTTGGGTCACAAATCAAGCCTCGGTAAATTTAAGAAAACTGAAATCATACCAAGCATCTTTTCTGACCACAATGCTATGAGATTAGAAACCAATTACAGGGAAAAAAACGTAAAAAACACAAACACATGGAGGCTAGACAATACATTACTAAATAACCAAGAGATCACTGAAAAAATCAAAGAGGAAATCAAAAAATACCTAGAGACAAATGACAATGAAAACAGGACAATCCAAAACCTATAGGATGCAGCAAAAGCAGTTCTAAGAGGGAAGTTTATAGCTATACAAGCCTACCTCAAATAACAAGAAAAATCTCAAATAAACAATCTAACCTTGCACCTAAAGGATCTAGAGAAAGAAGAAAAAACAAAACCCAAAGTCAGCAGAAGGAAAGAAATCATAAAGATCAGAGCAGAAATAAATGAAATAGAAACAAAGAAAACAATAGCAAAGATCAATAAAACTAAAAGCTGGTTCTTTGAGAAGATAAACAAAATTGATAAACCACTGGCCAGACTCATCAAGAAAAAGAGGGAGAGGACTCAAATCAATAAAATTAGAAATGAAAAAGGAGAAGTTACAACAGACACCGCAGAAATACAAGGCATCCTAAGAGACTACTACAAGCAACTCTATGCCAATAAAATGGACAACCTGGAAGAAATGAACAAATTCTTAGAAATGCACAACCTTCCAAGACTGAACCAGGAAGAAATAGAAAATATGAACAGACCAATCACAAGTAATGAAATTGAAACTGTGATTAAAAATCTTCCAACAAACAGAAGTCCACACCAGATGGCTTCACAGGTGAAGTCTATCAAACACTTAGAGAAGAGCTAACACCCATCCTTCTCAAACTCTTCCAAAAAATTGCGGAGGAAGTAACACTCCCAAACTCATTCTATGAGGTCACCATCACCCTGATACCAAAACCAGACAAAGACACTACAAAAAAAGAAAATTACAGACCAATATCACTGATGAATATAGATGCAAATGTCCTCAACAAAGTACTAGCAAACAGAATCCAATAACACACTAAAAGGATCATACACCATGATCAAGTGGGATTTATCCCAGGGATGCAAGGATTCTTCAACATACATAAATCAATCAATGTGATATACCATATTAACAAACTGAAGAATAAAAATCATATGATCATCTCAATAGATGCAGGAAAAGCTTTTGACAAAATTCAACACCCATTTATGATAAAAACTCTCCAGAAAGTGGGCATAGAGGGAACCTACCCCAACATAATAAAAGCCATATATGACACACCCACAGCCAATATCGTTCTCAATGGTGAATAACTGAAACCATTTCCTCTAAGATCAGGAACGAAACAAGGATATCCACTGTCACCACTATTATTCAACATAGTTTTGGAAGTCCTAGCCATGGCAATCAGAGAAGAAAAAGATATAAAAGGAATCCAAATTGGAAAAGAAGAAGTAAAACTGTCACTGTTTGCAGATGACATGATACTATACATAGAGAATCCCAAAGATACCACCAGAAAACTACTAGAGCTAATCAGTGAATGTGGTAAAGTAGCAGGATACAAAACTAATGCACAGAAATCTCTTGCATTCCTATACACTAATGATGAAATATCTGAAAGAGGAATTAAGGAAACTCTCCCTTTTACCACTGCAACAAAAAGAATAAAATACCTAGGAATAAAACTACCTAGGGAGACAAAAGACCTGTATGCAGAAAAGTATAAGACACTGATGAAAGTAATTAAAGATAATACAAGTAGATGGAGAGATATACCATGTTCTTGGATTGGAAGAATCAATATTGTGAAAATGACTATACTACCTAATGCAATCTACAGATTCAGTGCAATCCCTATCAAATTACCAGTGGCATTTTTTACGGAACTAGAACAAAAAATCTTAAAATTTGTATGGAGACACAAAAGACCCCTAATAGCCAAAGCATTCTTGAGGGGAAAAAACAGAGCTGGAGGAATCAAAGACTCCCTGACTTCAGACTATACTACAAAGCTACAGTAATCAAGACAATATGGTACTGGCACAAAAACAGAAACATAGCTCAATGGAACAAGATAGAAAGCCCAGAGATAAACCCACTCACCTATGGTCAACAAAGGAGGCAAGGATATACAATGGAGAAGACAGTCTCTTCAATAAGTGGTGCTGGGAAAACTGGACAGCTACATGTAAAAGAATGAAATTAGAACACTCCCTAACACATACACAAAAATAAACTCAAAATGGATTCGAGACCTAAATGTAAGACTGGACAGTATAAAGCTCTTAGAGGAAAAAATAGGAAGAACACTCTTTGACAAAAATCATAGCAAGATCTTTTTTGATCCACCTCCTAGAGTAATGGAAATAAAAACAAAAATAAACAAATGGGACCTAATGACACTTCAAAGCTTTTGCACATCAAAGTAAACCATAAACAAGACGAAAAGACAACCCTCAGAATGGGAGAAAATATTTGCAAATGAATCAACAGACAAAGAATTAATCTCCAAAATATATAAACAGCTCATGTAGCTCAATATTAAAAAAACAAACAACCCAATCCAAAAATGGGCAGAAGACCTAAATAGCCATTTCTCCAAAGAAGACATACAGATGGCCAAGAAGCACATGAAAAGCTGCTCAACGTCTGTAATTATTAGAGAAATGCAAATCAAAACTACAATGACGGGCTTCCCTGGTGGCGCAGTGGTTGAGAGTCCACCTGCCGACGCAGGGGACACGGGTTCGTGCCCCAGTCCGGGAGGATCCCACATGCCGCGGAGCGGCTAGGCCCATGAGCCATGGCTGCTGAGCCTGTGCTCTGCAACGGGAGAGGCCACAACAGTGATAGGCCCACGTACCACAAAAAAAAAAAAAAAAAAAAAAAAACTACAATGAGGTATCACCTCACACCAGTTAGAATGGGCATCATCAGAAAATCTACAAACAACAAATGCTGGAGAGGGTGTGGAGAAAAGGGAACCTTCTTGCAGTGTTGGTGGGAAGGTAAATTGATACAGCCACTATGGAGAACAGTATGGAGGTTCCTTAAAAAGAAAAAGAAAAAAAATTCTCATCTGCCTTTCTTTATAAGTTTCAGTCATTATTCTTGTGTTTCTTTTTATTAAGCATGTTGGCAATAAGTATCTCTCATCTTTTTTTTGTTTGTTTGAAATCAGAGTAATGACTGGACTCTGAAGATAAGCAGGAGAAATGAGTAACAATTCAGCCAAACTGAAAGTAATAAACTGGGATAATGCAGTAACAATGAACACGTTCTAGATACCAAATATCCCTTCTCTTTCCTTCCTTACCAACAGGACTCTAATTTTGTAATGTGGCAATCCAACCCTAAAGAAAGTAGAAATCTAAATTTTTTAAAAAAATCCCATTTTCCTGACGTCTTTTAACTAGAAATTCCCATGTGATCCCGTTCTGTCTAATTAGATGCAAGTGGAAGTCTTCTGGACTTCCAGGCAAGATTTTCACAACAGAGACTTAACCCTCCCTTTGCCAATTTACTCTTCTCCTTCCTCCTGCCAGGAGCAAAGATGCAATGACTAGAGATTCAGCAGCCATCTTGTGATCATGAAGATGAAATCCACAAACTAAGGATGCCAGAGAAGAAAGCTACAAAGAGCAGCTATACCAGCCCTGGAACACTTATTCCTGGATTTGTTATAGGAAAAGAACTAGAGTTCTTATTTTTTTAAGCCACCATAAGTAGAGTTTTCTGTTACTTACAGCACATTCTTTACTGGTATAGCAAGTAGAATAAGTATCAGCACTTCAACTCACATAACAAGAATCCTGCCTGAGTTCACAGAGTTTACTGTTGTATAAGGCACCCGGCTTTCTTTGAGGCATATAACTCCCTGAGGTGAAACAACATTTCTGAACCTGTCAAAGCAATCTCCCTTTCCCTCCAAGGCACTCAGTGTAACCAGTGTAGTTGAGAATTAAAACACATTTTCATCCTGACTTATAGGGTTGACAAGGTCACCTTTTAGCTTTTTATGCTTCTCTGCAGAACCCTACAATGTGATAATCATATAACTAAGTAGCCTTCTGGATAAGGCAAAGGGGCTTCTGAAAGAATGTCAGAACTCACAAGAAGAGGTTTTTTAGTTTTAAAGACAAATAAGGACTTCCCTGATGGCGCAGTGGTTAAGAATCCACCTGCCAATGCAGGGGACACAGGTTCCAGCCCTGGTCTGGGAAGATCCCACATGCCGAGGAGCACCTAAGCCTGTGCACCACAACCACTGAGCCTGTGCTCTAGAGCCCGTGAGCCACAACTAGAGAAAGCCAGCACGCAGCAACGAAGACCCAATGCAGCCATAAATAAATAAATAAATAAATAAATAAAAGACAAATAATAGATGCTTTAAATGTAATTTCTTCTTTTCGATTAGTAGCAAATTACCCTTGCCATTTCTAGGAAGTGACATTATTCCTTTGCTGGCAGCTTTCTTCTTTAAATGATAATAGCTGTTTGTTTATTTTTCTTCATTGGGAAGAGGCTTCCTTATACCAACACCCCTTCCAACAAAAGAAGTTCAAGGTCATTCACACATTATCTCTATGAGCACAATAATCTACCAAATCTCTTTCAGGCTATTCTTCTGCTACTTGTGGTTACTGACACAATGTAACCAAGCATTTCTATTAGCCAGTTGGCCTGATGCAAAAGCAAGTCTTCTACTCTTTCAAATTCCTGTGAAAATGCCAACAATACTATTGCCTGTGATGCCTCTACTAGTGCTTTCCCCTTTTGAAAAGGTGGATCCAGTTTCCATCTCATTAAGATTAACCCGTTTCAGTCATGTAAAATACATACTGTCTTTAACAGAAACTAAGTCTTAGTCATAGCGATCTCCAGGTAAGCCTCTCCACAATTTAAACAAGGAGCCTCTTTGAGAACTTGAATGAGCTCCTGAATTCTCTTAAAATAGTTTCATCAGACATTGCAGTTGGGAGTAATTCAGACCTTGTTTCCATCACACATGTAAAAAATATAAAGCTTGCTGATTATTAAATGGCATAATATGATGTGAAGTAGAGCTTGGCTAAAGTTTACTTGAATTCATTAGCATCTCTTCACAGTGAAGGTGAGTTGGTTAAGTAAAACTTAGGGGTCATAGGACAGTAAGACATTTTCTAGTACTACTGCATTAGAGAAGTAGCTATTTACAATTAACATGCCATTTACAAAACTTGCCTTATCTAGTCACTAAAACAAGGGCCCCGAGGACCTGGTTAGGCATGGATTTGTTTAATTTCATCTATATTATTGAAATTAATGCATGTTTAGGGGCAACACTTTCTGATTTACACCATTTTTAAGAATAGCCTCCTATCTACCTCTCTCCTTCATTGAATGAACCCAGTTAATAAAATTCTATTAGTTTTATTAAATTACTTACAGACAGATCATTAAATGAGACATAGGTAGAAGCATTTTGGTGGAGTTTTGCTGTATTTATTTACTTCTACATGATCTCTTTGGATGTGACTATCAATCTTTTTGGATGTGACAAATTTTCACATCTGTCCCTCTCCGTTCCTGACCTTGTCTTGCCCCTCACATCCTCCTGCCTCTAGCATCTCTACTCTCATTCTGTGTTCTGTTGCCTTCTTAGAACTGTGTTTTTAGCACCCCTTCAACAGCTAAGAATGTTGTCCACATCTCAGGGTCTACAGATTATGCTTCAAATTGCTGGGGTTAGAAACCTTGGCCCTTCCCCGGCTGATCCCAATCTACATTTGCATTTGGATTTTCTGTGCGGGATTTGTTGCATTCTGTTTCCATGTCTTTATTCAAAATTTCCTCTTCCTTCCCAGCTGTCAAAATTCTTCTTGTCCTTTCTAGGTGAGGACATCTAAGGCACCCTCCAAGTCTTTGCCCTGGACCATCTGTAATATCTTCTTTGCTGTCTTTGGTTCAGAATGATAGCACTCACTTTTGAACAGCTGTATCACTGGGAGAGAATTACAAGTAGGAGTTTTATAGTGACACATTCAAATCCTATCTTTGCCACTCTATGTGACCTTGGAAAGTTTATTTCCTCTTCTCTAAAATGCAAATCATCATCATCATCATAGACAGAGTGAACATTAAACTCACAGGACAGCATGTGACATATGGTAAATAATCAACACGAGCTATGTTTGTTTACAGTCTTGACTTTTTGCTTCTCTGTTGTTCTTAGTCAGATTCATCCATAGATATCTTATCTCTCCAACAAGATGGTTCACTAACTGAGGTCAAAGCCTCTCCTGATTTTTTTTTTTTTTTTAAATTCAGGAGCACCTAGGGAGTCACTTGGCTCACAGGTACTCAATGTTTATTCATGGACTGAGATGCTATGTACAGTGCCAAGAGTCATCAGCAAAAGACACCACATCAAAGCTGGCAGAAAATGTTTTCATAAGTTTCTGATGAAGTGAAATCTGTTGGTTCTCACCTCAAAAATCTCTGCAAAATGAAAGGCATATATCCCAGGCAAAAATGTGTTATGTTTCACCCAAATGCTCCAAGCTGAAGTTGAGTAGTTTAAAATAGCTGAAGAAATGGGTGAGTATATTTAGAACTCATTTTATTTATTATCTCATCTTGTCTATCAAAAGTATATTTACCAAAACTATTTAATATGCAGGTTTTATAAGATCCATACCATACTGCTAGATATATAACACAGGCAAATAGCAATACTCTAAAATAGGCTGTAAGAAATAATACTAAGAGATCAGAGCATTTCAAATTATAATTTCATTGTGCATGTAATAAGTATCACTTTGGGTCTATAGGTCAAAATAAACAGTAATATCCTATGGTAGATACATTCGGAAGAAATAAGAAACTCTTTGGACAAGATAACGTTGCTATGGAAACCTTAATGTTCACAAGCCTACTTTTGAAGGCTCTGCTGCTTTGCCAGACTTTTTACATTTAACTTTCTTTCAAGCTTTTTATTTAAGAAAAATAAAAAAGGCCTTTTACCGCTGTGACCTAAAATGTGACAGTGACACTCTACCCTCTATCCTTCTAAGATCCATGTAAATAACTTGTCCTGCACACTGCCCTATAGCGTGAAAATACAATTTAATTGGGGTTGAAAAGGAAAAAAAAGAAAAGAGCAGTGTGTTCATGCTTGATTTGAATTTCCTTCCACAGTGGGGCTGTGGAAGGAGCTGGAGCGGGAACTTGCTTCACTTGAAGCAATTTTGGTGCCAGGTCACGGAGCTGACAAAGATGACTTTTTAAGTACAAGTTTAAAGCCATCTCGAAGTGTTTCATTGGCACAGAGCTCTCTGAACCCCAAAGTCAGTGTTGTTTGAGAAAATAAATCAGAAGCGTCAGAACTGAGCCTAGAAATTTTGGCTCTGAACTTTATAAATTTCATTTATTTTATTCCCCAGGCAACACAAATTTAACACAGCCATCGACGTGTCTGGTAGGCTGAGACTTAATGAGGCTTAATAGACTTCTGCGCTGCAAGTCTTATCTACACCCTTCAGTTTGTGCCTTTGCTCCCCTTACCATCTGCCCACACACTCTGTGGCACTTTTCTGTTCGGAATGATCTTCCCTCACCTGGAGCCACCATGGATGAGCTTCAAGACAGTCAGTCAGGCCAGACTCAGGGGAAGTAGTCACTCTCTGAACAAGAGTCCTTAATGAACAACCTACCCAACTATACATGAGCCCCCACACCTGTTTGGATCTGGTGCTGGCGTAGTTTCCTGGAATTATTCTAAAAGTCAACAGATTCCCTGCTTACCTTCCCCCAAGAGCTAAGAACCAGAACCCTAAGAGAGAAACGGATGCAAATAAATTACAGGGGCTTTCAACTGCAATAATTTTTCTTTAGATTGAATGGCTTCCCACTTATAACAATTTGCATGTACTGTGTGCTTTTACTCGATATGAGCTTGGTGTTATCTATAGGAATATTATATAAGGGAATATACGGCTCCCATGCCATTTTTAAGAAATGGACCCTAAATTTAAATGTAACAAAGAGCAACAGACTGATGTCTCTCTGTACTACCAAGAGGAAACAAAATGAAAATGAGAACATATGGATTCGTAGCCATAACTGACTTTAAAGTCTTACTCCAAATCCCCTAAAATGTGCTTCTTAAAAGCTCTCCTGAGAAAATTCTCTGACTTCTTTACACTAATTAAGAGCTCATCTATTTCCATAAAACAAGATAGGAGTTACACAATAAATTATATTGAATACAACTGTAATGATTGATTGCCATATCACCTAGTCTCGTGAATTAGCATCCATTTTAAAGAACTGAACTTGAATATTTTGCTGCGTGTATTGGTTAAATTCATCCTTAAAAAGTTTGGCATCATTTATTTGGCCTAGAATGGTACTTCAATTTGTGTTTCTATTAAAAAATAGATGAATTGTTTAGATCTGCAATTTTTTTTCTAAAAATAAAGTGGGCTCTAAATGTAAACTCACATTTCTTGTTTAGAAGGAAGTCCACAAGAATATTCTAGGAGGATCGTCTCAAGAAAATGCTAAGTCTGCAGAATCAGTCGTCTTAGGAATTTAGTTCTTACCAGTTCATATACCTCTAATTTGGTTAGCATCTGCCGAAGGTAAGGAGTGGTTGCATAATTTTGAATAAGCAGTGTAAGTTGGGAATAAATGATGGAAATCACTTAAATAGATGCTAGTAGTCCATATTTTATACTGAATATAAATTATCCCTTATTACTAAATTTGTACTATTAACAGATTCTTTTTCTGGTTTATCTTGCTTTCTTCTTTCTTGATCACCTCAAGATATGTTCATGGTCTCTGATTCTGTATTCTCAGTTTGTACTCAGTTGTTATCTAAATGTTAGGTGTTAAGTGACACCTTACACCTGTTTACTGTTTAATTCTAGTGAGAAATATTTCATCTGGATCTGTTTCTTCCACATGAATTTACCCACTGTCATCCCTATCTCATATAAGATCATTTAATCATGTGGTTTCTTAAAGGAGTATTGTGAAAATATAGACAAAATGGGGGAAAATCAAATTTAAACAGAGTTTTACTTACAAGATGATAGTAGATATTTATTTTAAAATACACAGATAGGGGCTTCCCTGGTGGCGCAGTGGTTGAGAGTCCGCCTGCCGATGCAGGGGACACGGGTTCGTGCCCCGGTCTGGGAGGATCCCACATGCCGCGGAGCGGCTGGGCCCGTGAGCCATGGCTGTTGAGCCTGCGCGTCCGGAGCCTGTGCTCCGCAACGGGAGAGGCCACAACAGTGAGAGGCCCGCATACCGCAAAAAAAAAAAATTTAAAAAAAAATAAATAAATAAAATACACAGATAAAAGTAATATTCTTAGTTTCTGGGTCTATTTTTGATCCTGTGTCAATCCTGTCAACTAATCCTCCATAGTAAAATGAGGACATTGAATCAGATCAGACAGAGCATAAGTATATATGATGTACCTCCTATTGCAAACCTGCCCAGAAAAAAAAAAAAAAAGTACAACAATCAGCACTGCTATGGGCCTTGAATGAGGCTATAAACGTATGAATACATATCTCCCATCTCTGGATTTCATATTCTTTAAAGATCTTTTTTTAGTTGCATCACTCTTTAGTTACCATGTTGTTTAATAAGAGTGCCATTTCTAAAGCCTGGTATTATAAAGAAAAAAATATTTTAGACTATACTGTCTACTATAAATAGACTATTGACTGTTATACGAAAGATAGGCAGTATGTGGGATAAAGCTTCATAGCAAGCAATGATGGTGGAAAAAAGGTTATCTGATTAACAATGAGCTGTTAATTTATAATTTATAATGTTTTAGTTTATCAACTTCTTTGGAAATATATTAATTACAAACCATTTCATGGAGCAATTCAGGGACTGGCAATACAAAATAAATAACATACTACTGTCTTGCCCTTGTAAGCTACTGATTAGTTTTCATAACAATCCTACGGAGCTCTGGGAATTATTGGAATGATTTTACAAATGAAGAATCTGAAAATCAGAAGAAGCTAAGTGAGATACTCAAGTGATAAAGTCAAGACTTGATCATGGGTCTGTTGACCATTGAACTGAAGAGTGAAGGACCCAATTTTTCTAAGTAACAAACTAAATTTGCAAAACCCTCTAATTCTCTTACTTTAAGAAGAACCAGTCTTATTTATCACATATAATTAATGACATAATCAATGTGAAATATTTTGAAAATTGCAATGTGCTTAAAAATATTGATTTTTCTAAGACTGTGCTTCTTAAAATGTGTCCCTATCTTTTACATTATTTAGTTTTCTGCTAAAAATCTAAAATAATCATATGGGTTTAATGTTTCCAAGTACATATTTTCTCTAAAAATAAAATTTTAAAAGGATGGTGGTGTTTTCCAAATATGTGAGTTCTCAAATGGTGGCCATTAAGGAAAACACATTAGGTTAAAAGTGGATGGAAATTGGGTTACTAGAGCAATATTTAACAGCAGCTTGTTTAACCAGAGGCACCCATATGAATTACATTTCAACCGGGAACTCATATCTTGGACTTGGCTTTATTAATCCTTCATAAGGGAATTCTTGAAATTTCACTTGACAGGCAACCTAGGGAACTCCCATAAGGTGCTAAGTGCTCTAACACTTTACAAATAGACAAGGGTGGTTTGACCCTAGTGCTATTGTGTCCTATGACTCCTTTATGTCAACAAACTTGGGAAATAAGAAAAGGGATAGTTTTGACACATACTCTCTCTTCTACACAGTTTCATTTAACGTACATGATATCAACTTCTTTTCTCCTGGAAAATCCCAGGGTGTACTAAATTTATTAAATCAGAAGTACTGAAATCTAATGAAAGCATCCTTAAACATACAGCCACGTATTAGCCCCTGGGGAAATAAGCAGGGCTATGAATAATTACTTTCTTTCCCTTTCTGAAGCCTCTGGTCTCGCTAAGAGATCTAATTTCCTGTTGTTTTTATGCCATATTTGAGTCCATTTGTTTTCAACATTCCACGTTTCCCATGTTCCCAATTGACTTGTCACTACTTAAACTTTCTCTCAATGGTCTGTTTAATGTTTTTGCTGAATTTAGATACACTCGATATACTTGATATACTCCAAGTGTTTCCTGGTTCATCATCCTCTCCTTCCATGTTTCTGCCTACGACACCCTTCCCCTCCCCCGTCCGCCCCCCCGCCCCCCACCACCACCGTGCAGGAGGATATTGGTCTCTGTCCTTCCCTGTGTGAAATTCAACTGATTTCCACACCCCCTGGGCCTTAGTTTTTGCATCTATATCATGAAAAGTTTAGCTAGATAATTTTGAAAACAGCTCCCTGAATGAAAAGTTTAAGGTTTCTCAGAAAAAATATTGACTATAAACTGGAGAAATCCACAGTTAGCTTTCTTAATTATACAGAATCTAAACTACTTTAGTCTACCCTTTAGGCATTTTAAAATTCCTTTCATTGATATACATTGAAACTTTATCCACTTTGCAAAGAACTACATATAATTTCTCAGGGAACTTAAAGTTTCCTAATTCAGTCCAGGCTTGCCAATCTGAAACTCCATTGTTACTATGTTTCTTTGCCTTCTAACATGTTTCTGACTCTTGTAAGTGACTCCAATTGCCTCTAGAGCCTTAGAATAAAATTCAGATCCATATCTATGGATGGCTATAGTGTCTTAAATAAGCAGATCCCTGACTTCATCTCCAAACTTTGGATGCCACCCGCCCTCTGTCCACCATGCTCCAGTCACATCACCCTTTTTCTCACATCTGTTCTCTCTTCATGGATATGCTTCTGCTGTTCACTTGTGCTGGGGAGAGGGAAATTTCCCTCTCTACACCTCTTGAGTTCTTGTGGCTGGATTAATAATAAAATTGACACAATACATATTAACAGGAGAAAAAGCAATAAATTTTCATTTGTGTCCATGGAGGTCTCATAGCAATGGTACCTAAGAAGTGGCCAAAGCAGGCAGCTTTTATACATTTTAGACAGAGAAACAATAAATTTGAGAGGAATTGACAGGACAAAGAAATTTAGGTTTGAGTCCTTAATTAGTAAGGAATTTAGGGAAAGTTTGGGCTTGGGGAGTAAATTAGTAAAGAAGTAACAAGGTTTATTTATATAAACTTCTTGGTCCTAAATTCCCTGCCTCTGGTGATAAGGATGTCTTTCTACTTCTGGGTACAGGGAGGGCAGCTTTCAAATGGGAGGTTTATTTCCTGCTTTCAGAGAGACAGAGAGGAGGGGCAAAAAGACCCTCTTGCATAAGCTTTTTTTTTTTTTTTTGAGGTTTTATTTTACTTTATTTATTTTTTAACATCTTTATTGGAGTATAATTGCTTTATAATGGTGTGTTAGTTTCTGCTTTATAACAAAGTGAATCAGCTATACATATACATATGTTCCCATATCTCTTCCCTCTTGCATCTCCCTCCCACCCTCCCTATCCCACCCCTCTAGGTGGTCACAAAGCACTGAGCTGATCTCCCTGTGCTATGTGGCTGCTTCCCACTAGCTATCTATTTTACATCGCATCAGCCATTTCTTAAGTAACTTTAATTCAAAATAATCAATATGCCATTAAGGCATATTTTGGGGTGGCCTGCCCAGGGCCCGCTCTAACTCTTGGCTACTCCCTTTTCATTCTCCTACCTTAGCTTAAAAGTGAACTCCTTAGAAGGTTCCTTAAAAAACTAAAAATAGAATTATCATATGACCCAGCAATCCCACGACTGGCCATATACCCAAAGAAAACCATAATTCAAAAAGACACATGCACCCCAATGTTCACTGCAGCACTGTTTACAGTAGCCAGGTCATGGAAGTAACCTAAATGCCCATCGACAGATGAATAGATAAAGATGTGGTACATATATACAATGGAATATTACTCGGCCATAAAAAGGAATGAAATTGGGTCATTTGTAGAGATGTGGATGGATCTAGGGACTGTCATACAGAGTGGAGTCAGAAAGAGAAAAACAAATATTGCACATTAACGCATATATGTGGAACCTAGAAAAATGGTACAGGTGAACCGGTTTGCAGAGCAGAAATTGAGACACAGATGTAGAGAACAAATGTATGGACACTAAAGGGGGAAAACGGCGGTGGGGTGGGGATGGTGGTGTGCTGAATTGGGCGATTGGGATTGACATGAATACACTGATGTGTATAAAATTGATGACTAATAAGAACCTACTGTATAAAAAATAAATAAAATTAAATTTTAAAAAAAGTGAACTCCTTAGAGAGACCACCCCTGACCACATTATCTAAGCTATAATATTCCTGTTATTCCCTATAAATGCACTGATTTTATTTGCCTCATAGAACTTAAAACATTGGAGGCAATATATACCTCATTTGGGAGTTGCCATTCTAAATAATTTACCAGATAACTTAAGTTTCCATCTTAAAATGGGATCCAGAGAAAGAAATGGCTCACAAAACTGTCTAGGCTCTAGAGTCAGAAGCTCTGCCCCTCGGCCCACAAGACTAGAAGGGTCTGTGGAATATCAAGATGATATATGAAATGTATAGAAATCTCAGATAGGACAATCATGATGCAGGCTTTTAGAGTTTGGGGGCCAAGCAAATAACATTTCTACTTTTGATTAACAGTCCCTGTCATACCACTAAATCCTGATAAAGACTGATTGTCTGACCCTTACATACCAATGGGTCTTCTAATCTGAGTTGCCAGTCCTGGTCTAGATGTTATCTAATTTACCATCATATAGAGTCAGGTATGCCCCATAGCACTTTATCATTTTATGGCAGTATACAGGAGATCTGGAGTAAGCAGGTCCAGGGTTATAAGACCCACACACGCACTGATGGCTAACGTTCCCTGTGTATCTGCTTCTCACCCTCAACTCACACCCAAGAGATGTGACATTCAAGAACTAAAATATGAAGGAAAAATAGGAATATTCCAGGTAATTGGGACAGCCTAGAGGTTAAAAAATAGGAGTGCTGCTTTAGAAGTCAAGTCTGTCAGGAGTGGAGAGAATAAGAGACAAATGGTGAAGGATGAAAAATTAGCAGATGTTAGAACACAACACAGCTTGTAACACAGGGTTAAAAGTTTTCTCTGTCAGGAGTAGTAGCAAGGCAGTGAAAGGTTTTGAGCTGGGAGTGAACAGCGTGTTATGAACACATTTGCTTTTTTTTTTTTTTTTTTTTGCGGTACGCAGGCCTCTCACTGTTGTGGCCTCTCCCGTTGTGCAGCACAGGCTCCGGCCGCGCAGGCTCAGCAGCCATGGCTCACGGGCCCAGCCGCTCCACGACATGTGGGATCTTCTCAGACTGGGGCACTAACCCGCGTCCTCTGCATCGGCAGGCGGACTCTCAACCACTGCGCCACCAGGGAAGCCCACATTTGCATTTTTGAAGACCACTCGTTGCAGTCTGGGGACTGGATTAGAGGGGACAAATGAGACCTGTGATGAGAGGTCGCATTTAATCCAGTGGGGAGAAGAGAATGTTCTGGGTGAACATAGCTGCACTGGGATAGAAAAAAGCAGATTGCTCCTAGAATTTATTCAGGAAAAAGAATCAACAGGACTTGATGATTGATTGGATAAGAGAAATGAGGGAAAGAGAAAGTAGGTAGTTCTGACTTCCGACTTGAGAAAGTTAGTGGACGGTGTTAGCATTCGCTGATAGAGGTCATGAAGAGTAGAGCAGAATTTTGCTTGTGAATGTGGAGGAAGGGGACAGGTTAAGAGAGGTGACACGTCCAATTTTATACATATTGTGATGAGGTGTCAAAAGGATGTTCAAACCAAGATACTTAATAGGCAGTTGGATTCACAGAGGTACGATGGGTTTAGGTTGGATATACTCATTTAAGTCTTCGGCATACATATGCTCATTAAAGCTGTGACAATGAATGAGATTATTTAGCAAGAATAAGAGTAAACTAAGAAGAGAAAGGGATCTAGGAGAGAACCTTAAGAGGTTAAAGGGCAGGCTTCACTATACTTAGTTTAAGTTTATAAACTGCTCATTGAGTTATAGAGACACTCTAGTAGGAAAAGTAGAGATGACCGTTGTCTTTTATTAACAATTTCTGAAGTAAAAAATATATGCTTGATATAATATGCCATTATCATAGAATCCTCTCTTTTGTTGTTTACCCAGCACAATAAGAAAATAACTTTTGGTTTGTTGACAAAATTTAAAAATTATTCTTAGTGGTGCACAAGAGAATTTCCAACTAGACTGAGCAGGTTGCAAGCAATCAAGAGGGCACCAACAAATCAGGGAAAGATCTATATTTCACATGTATGGCTACAGAGTCAGGATGGCAGTATTTCCTCATCAACAACGGCTTTACCTCACTACTTGGGGCATTTTTATCTCACTCACTAAAGGATTATCCTGCATGAAAATCAATCTAAACATTTCACAGCAGCTGCAGACAAGTCTTTCTAAGTGTAATAATGCCAATACATGGCATTCTTATGGAGTCTCCTGCAGTATCTGCTTGAATATGCCTTGTCAAAACTGCAAAGGAAAATTTGTTAGCTGTGCTATTGCACTGTTACCTCAAAATCAAAAGTAGTAGTTCATGAAATAAAACAATAAGAAAAAATAAAGCACTGTGGATGCAAATATGTGACTGTCTAAGATACATTCTACTTGAATTTGGCATTAGTCTGTTAAAGAGACTTTCTGTTATTCTAGTGCTTGTCTTCCAGATTTTTACTGTTCAGATGTCTGTATTTAAAGAAATAGATTTCAGAAATGTCATTTCATAGTTCAGATTTTACTACCATTCTTTTTTTCAGGACTAACTGCCAGCTCCTTCTTTAATTCAATAACCACCTCAATAAAAATAAAAGTACATCATATATCTCCTAAAACAGAGCCTTATACGTGGTAAGTATTAAAGAAATAATTGTTCAGAAAGCAGCTGATGAGTTCATTACAAGTGTATAGTTTCCCCATTTCTCACCTATTCTATTGGCAAAAGTCCAACATACTCTGTTGATGAGATTACATGGAAATAGACACTCTGGTACATGGCTGGTGGGAATGATGAGTGATACAATGCCTCTGTATGGGAAATGGCAGATTAGCATTCTAACAAGGAAAATGAGGCAGCCATCGCAGGTATAATTGTAGTGGAAGGACATTCACAGAAGGAAGACCAGAGGAAGGGCTTTTGTGAGAATCCAGGTAGGCAAAAGAGAGAGGAAGTTTTATTTTTCAGCAATGATATTTCAAAAAAAAAGATAAGTATGAGTTCACTTTTGAAATAAGATCATGTAGATCGAGGCATGACAGATGAGTAATTTGAAGTCTCACATACCTGGGTTTGAATGCATTCTGCCATGTACTATTTGTTTTATTGTGTGTAAGTTAATCAGTGCTCTAAACCTTGGTTTGCTGCCCTACAAAATGGGGATATGATGAGCTATCTCACAATCTTTTTTTTTTTTTAAGACAGTGTCTGACATAGAATCTAAATATGACCACTCTTCCTTCCCCTTTGAAGATCATTTTCCAAACAAGGCAAAGGAGGGGAGAGGCGAGGAGGGTGGCGGAGAGAAGTTGACCCAAGAGTGTCCCGCTGGAGAATTGGGATTTCATTTGCTGAAACATTATGTATATTTCTAGGGGTTTAATAGGTGATACTCTTAGTATATTTGTCAGACACTGGTCTTTTCAAACCAAAAAAAGCATCCTTTTAGTATTTTTGGCAATATAATTATTTTCCCATTTAGGAAGCCAATGGGGACCATTTCAGCATAAGATGAACAGAGTCACACCAAGCCTTTCTCTGAAAGAAGAGCAAGATGGAATGGCTCTTCATTTTTATTCTTAAAGATGTGAAGTAGTCTTTGTAAGACTCACTGCTATTTCTGGCTACACCACTGGAAGGCAAGCTGCTTTCACTTGGTTTTACTTGGACAGATTCTCAAGGATGTTCCCCCAAATGTGCCACCAAGAAATTCATACATAATAAGGCCTCATCATGGTGAAACAAAATAGACAGCTGAAAATCACTTTGTTCTGAGCCGCTTACCTCAACTCAGAGCACCGAGCTTTTGAAACAAGACACATGCTTCCAACTACAGGATGGCCAGGAATTTTGATTCAGGTCAGGGCTTGCTTTCCCCTCCACTTTATTAAGAAGGAAAGAGAAACAGAATGTGAAGGTTACAATTTGTTAACCACTAGGTGATCAGGGTGTCTTGCTGAGGGAAAAGGGTTTGTGTCTTAACAAGAATTATTCATTTGCTAAGCCTGCTGTCATTCTATGGACTATTCCAGTTTCCTGAACACTTTCTCTCTGAATGCCTTCTTCTTCTAGACTGTATGTTATTATGCCCCATCCCCCAACTATTAAATATGCACAGGGCATCTCTGTAGACATATATTCTTTGGAAAAACTGTTTGAAATAGTGTCTTAAAGACTTATTGCCTCATTAACACACATCACCCTGCTGTGTGTCTGTGGTCCATGTTCTGGTCCTCATATGAGTCTTATGGTCCAATTCCACCTCTCTCAAACATGGTGGAGAAACAACTGTATCAGGCTCATCGGAGTGCTTATTAAAATGTAAATTTACAGGGCTTCCCTGGTGGCGCAGTGGTTGAAGTCTGCCTGCCGATGCAGGGGACGCGGGTTCGTGCCCCGGTCCGCGAGGATCCCACATATCGCAGAGCGGCTGGGCCCGTGGGCCATGGTCACTGAGTCTGCACGTCTGGAGCCTGTGCTCCACAGCGGGAGAGGCCACAGCGGTGGGAGGCCCGCGTACCGCAACAACAACAACAACAAAAAGTAAATTTACAGACCGCACCTAGCTCTTTGCATTAGAACCCCATTTCCAAAAGATAAAACCACACATCTAATGCTTGGAGAGACTCCCTCTCTAAATTAGGTTAAAGTCCTTCTGAGCAAACTTAACAACCTGTCTAAGTGGCCCTGCAGAGGGCTGGAAGGAATTACCAGAGGTAGTTAGGAATGCTCTCTCAGTAGCAGCTGACATGAAATGTGTCTGTACGTGTAGGCTCATGTATTATTTAGGACAGTCTGATCACAAGAAACATCCTTAACACTAATCCAGAATGCTACTTTGACTTCTGTTGAAAATCTCATGGGTACAAAAAGAATGATGTGCATGCCAGAGCCAATTTCCCACTGCCTTTTAGCACTGATTGTGTTAATATGGTAAAAGGGACCCAGCGTTCCCCAAAAAGCAAATAAATGTTTCTAATTATAATTTTTCTTGATAGGCTGATTATACAGAGATTTTTTTGGCCATTCATGAGCCAAAATGGCCACTCAGGAATGAGGATATCTTCATGGCCTAGCTTGCTCTTAATTCCCATTAAAGACTGCCACTGGAGATTCTCTAGCAAATTAGGAGTTAAGGAGTACAGCTTCTGCATCTATTTGCCTAACCAGCTGTCCTGGAGAAAGTATCAGAAAGGGAGGTGGACTATTTGAGGAGGTAGGGGGAATGGTTGCAACTTTAGGTTTCTCACAAATATTCCAGAACTGTACTGCCCAAGATAGTAAACAGTAGCTACAAATAGCTATTGAAATATAAATTAATTAAACTTAAATAGGATAAAAATTCAATTGCTCATTAGCACCAGACACATTTCAAATGCTCAGTAGCCCTGCGTGGATAGTGACTGCTATATTGGGTGGCACAGATAAAATGTCTCCATCATCACAGAAAGTTTGTTTAGACAGCTCTGTTTCACGAGATTTTCTAAGTCAATATGAGTCTCTTCAGGAAGATAACCCCAAAAGTACAATAGGGCAGGGATTTATTGTTTGTTTGTTTAATTAATCAACTATATCAATATAAGACAGAGTTCACCTTAAGCTAGTGCATTAAGAGTTGACTTTGAATATGTGGAACCCAGAAAAATGGTACAGATGAACCAGCTTGCAGGGCAAAAATAGAGACACAGATGTAGAGAACAAATGTATGGACACCAAGGGGGGAAAGTGGTGGGTGGTGGGTGGTGGTGGGATGAATTGGGAGATTGGGATTGACATATACACACTAATATGTATAAAATAGATAACTAATTAGAACCTGCTATATAAAAACTTAAATAAAATTCCAAAAAAAAAAAGAAAGAAAGAAAAAAGAGTTGACTTTGAGTGGGAGAAGAGCCAGAAGAGTTAATTCTAAAAAACTCTTTGATAACTGATTTGTATACAGAGCATCAAGAAGAATCTCATGCATCTCTCCAAACTTTTTTTGTGTAAAGACATCAGAGCATACAGCTAACAGTAGGAGGTGGGTATGAAAGATTTATGCAACTCTGGGTCAAATAATCTACGGAGAAATGTGGGATTTTTCAATTCTCAATCATTTTTGCTTCACAAATTTTTCTTCTCATATTCCCCTTATAAAATTTCCATTTCCTGTTCTCCAATCTCATATCATTTTTGTCCTGTTTTTGAGGTTTTAGTTATGCTACTTTCTCCTCTCTCCCTCTTTTTTTTTTTTTTTTTTTTTAAATTTGGCCACTCCTTGCAGCTTGTAGGATCTTAGTTCCCCAACTAGGGACTGAACCTGGGCCACAGCAGTGAAAGTGCTGAGTCCTAACCACTGGACCACCAGGGAATTCCCTGCTACTTTCTTCTCTTAATGTTTATATCTTTGAGGTCCATTTTCTCCTTGAATCTTTTCCTTAAAACCTGAGCCCATAATGATCTGTATTTTTTACCTTTACAGATTAATTTATTTGCTTATTAGTAAACATTTATTTAAAACCTACTATCATCACCTTATGAAAGACAATCCTCTCAGTCAAGAAGCCTATAGACTAGTGTAGGAAATAGAGAAACAGCTAATTTGAATATTCTATTGTGTTCTATGATATATGACTCAAAGAATACTATGGGAGCATAAAAGCTGGGGAAGCCAGAGAGCAGCTTCCATGCAAAAATAATGTTTGAGCTGAGTTATGAATGAGGAAAGTATTCCAGGCAGAGAGACTGTCATGCACAAATGCACGGAGGCATGAAAGGGCATGGCAAGATCACTGGTGTTGAGGCAGAAAGAGACAGGCATGAACATCCAGCAGAATATAAAGGCTTGTGAGTCCAGCTAAAGAGTGTGAATTCAAAGTCGTGAGAAAACAGAAACTATAAAAATTACATTACAAAATATGTCATACATACTGCAGTATATCTCAGTTTAAGGTCAGAAATTCATTTCTGCAAGTTAGACATTTTGGGCAGAAAGTTTATCAGGAGCCTGTTTTCCATTATTGGACGTGTGAAATTTTATGTCATTACACATTACACTTTAACCTCAAATCCTTACTCAATTTCCTAAAACACATACATATTATTACATACCTATATACAAGAAACCTACAGTCGGCCCTTCATATCTGTGAGTTCCATATTCCCAGGTTATGTATCTAGGGAGTCAACCAACTGGGGATCAAGAATATTTGAAAAAAAAAAATTCCAGAAAGTTCCAGAAAGCAAAACTTGAATTTTCCACACACCAGCAACTAGTTACATAGCATTTACATTGTATTAGGTAATATAAGTAATCTAAAGATCATTTAAATTATTCAGGAGGATAGGTGAATTTACAGATTCAGTAAAGTTGCTGGGTACAACATCAATATACAAAAATCAGTTGTGTTTCTATACACTAATGACAAACTATAAGAAAGATAAATTAGGATGACAATCCCATCGACAATTAACTACATTTTAATAAGAATAAAATATCTAGGAATAAGTTTAACCAAGGATATTAAAGACCTAAACACTGAAAACTGTAAGACACTGATGAAAGAAACTGAAGATACAACTAAATGGAAAGATACTTTGTGCACATGGATGGAAGAATATTGTTAAAATGTCCATACTACCCAAAGCAATCTACAGATTTAATGCAATCTCTATCCAAATTCCAATGGCATTTTTTTTACAGAACTAGAACACACAATCCTAAAATTTGTATGGAACCATAAAAGATTCCAAATAGCCAAAGCAATATTGAGAGAAAAGAAAGCTGCAAGCATCACAATTCCTAATTTAAAAATATAAAACAAAGCTATAGTAATCAAAATGTTATGGTACTGGCACAAAAACAGATACATAGATCAATGGAAAAGAATAGAGAGCCCAGAAGTAAACCCATGCATACATGGTCAATTAATTTACAACAAAGGAGCCAAGAATATACCATGAAGAAAGGACAATTTCTTCAAAAACAGTGTTGGGAAAACTGGACAGCCACATGCAAAAAGATGAAACTTGGACCACTCTCTTTTGCCAAACACAAAAATTAACTCAAAATGGATTAAAGACCTGAATGTTTTATATTTTTATCTCTAAAAACTTTAAAAAACATTTTTAGTTTATTGAATAGTAAATTCAGTATGTGGTCCTTTAATACCACTGACATCAGTGGCATTTTCTCAAAATCCTACTTATATTGCACAAAAAGGGTATTTCTTTTTAAAAAATTTTAATTGAAATATAGTTGATTTAAAATGTTGTGTTAGTTTCAGGTACAAAGTGATCCAGTTATACATATATGTACATACAGATACATATATAATATATATATGTGTATATATACTTTTTTTACATTCTCTTCCATTATAGGTTATTACAAGATATTGAGTATAGTTCCCCGTGCTATACAGTAGGTCCTTGTTGGTTACCCTTTTATATATAGTACTGTGTATATTGGTAATTTGAGAATCTGAAGTCTTTATATGTCTGAGTTTGTTTTCTTTTCCTCTGATTTTCATTTATTGTTTCCTCCTGCTTTTTTTTTTCTGAATAATTGTTTCTTTCTATAATTTACCTATGGAAGTTCTTTCAGAAGTGAATTTTTAATGTGTTCTTATAAAGAGGATTGGCATTGATTCTTCCATGGACCATGGCACTACTGACCTGAGATAACTATAAATTAAATTGGGGGATGTTTTGACTATACAAGTTATGTGAATAACATACCATAACATCCCATATCCTTGTTAGAGCTGGTTTGTGTTAAAGACATTTTATTTTCTTTCAACCATAGGCAAAGTCATGATAACTGTTTCTTACCATATCCCTATGGGGTACAAGTTTTGTTTGGTTTTGATTTTGTCTGGTGCTGGTTGTTTAGTTTTAATGTTCTTTTTTTTTTCACTACCACTCTTCCCATACTAAGTGAGGGGACATCATGTCTGTATGTGGGATTGTCTGATCTGACATCTCACTTTGCTCAGGACCTAGATTGGGTTTCCTGTTGCCTGTGCAGCCCCTTAATCTGACACCCTGAAGATCTGGGCCACCAGGGATTAGAAGATGACCCCAGGGTGTGCTTCTGTGCTTTCTTAAATAGCTAGAGTCATGCGTTCTCATTGATTTGGTTTTGGAAGATTTTTTGAGTTATTTTCTTTCATCTATGCATTTATAAGGTTTTTAAGCACTTCAAGATTTTATTTTGTTTTTGTTATTAACCAGATGGGTTTTTAGAGATTTCTAATAGGACATGTTACTGGAAATAAATGATTTGTAAGCAGGGGTAAGGCATAATGTTCATTTTAGAAAAATCACCAAAGTAGAATTGGAAAAGATGGTATAAAACGTGGGAGTGTTATGGTAAATGCGACCATTTCTTAAGAGACTTTTACAGAAATCAATCAAGAAATAATGAGACATGGGCTTCCCTGGTGGCGCAGTGGTTGAGAGTCCGCCTGCCGATGCAGGGGACACGGGTTCGTGCCCCGGTCTGGGAAGATCCCACATGCCACGGGGCGGCTGGGCCCGTGAGCCATGGCCACTGAGCCTGCGCGTCCGGAGCCTGTGCTCTGCAACGGGAGAGGCCACAACAGTGAGAGGCCCGCGTACCGCAAAAAAAAAAAAAAAAAAAAAAGAAATAATGAGACACTAAACTAAAGCAATAATGCAGACAGCACAATGGAAGAGTTAGATACTAGAAATATAGTGGGGGTGGAATAGACAGACCTTTTCAACCTTCGGATTGTAAGATAGTATCAGCTATCTTGAATGACTATAATTTTTCAGCTTTCTGTTTTGTACACTGCAGTTATTGACAATGGTTTTCATTAGGTTAAACAGACCGTTCTGGGGAAGTCCAGGAAAATAATTTCCCCTTGAGTACCATATAAATATTAAACATCTATAGACTGGTTAGAATTAGAACAGACACTCATGTGTTCTACTACTCTTGTATTACTACTTTTGTTGAGGTGGGGTCGGCGGGTGGGGAGAGAGAGGGAGATGCTAGAGATGTTCATTCACAGTTCCACGTGCTAGCCCAGGAAAGATGCATTACTATCCCCAAAGGTTGGAGGAAGAATGAAAGACAGAGCTAAGTGTGGGGTAGAAGACTGCAAACTATGAAATATTTACTTACAGGAATGCTTACCAAAAGACTGTTCGTAGTTTGGTGTCTCTGTTTACTTTTTGGTCTATCTATTTCTTCATGCTAAACACCCCATTCAGCCCAAGAATTAATGAATGATAAAGCGATCTTCCAAATCAATAAATGCTAACAATAGTATATTCAATATTTTCCTATGATGATGAAGTAATCATTAGCGGAAGGAACAACTATCTCGTAGCTGAATAAATGCAAGAGGTAAATTAGAGAAGAAAAATTCTAGCTTGATTCCTAGTTTAATGCCACTGTGATTTAGCTGTTTTTTTTTTCCTCTCCGTGAAATATTTACAATCAAGAAACAATTTCCAGTCCACTTTTTTCTCTGCTAAGATCTATTGGATAATTTAAAAATCAGTATGCTATTGCCTCAGGAAGTAAAAATTTCAGACGCTCTGTGTGCTGATTAACATCTAAGAAATCTATAAAGTTTAACTAGGAAAAAAATGAACAATAAAGTTTTATTCACCCCGCTAAATTTTAGTGGCTAATGCACTGCTTTATTTTCCGTAGCTTTATTTCTTTGCAATCCTAAAAAGCCTTGAAAATTCTCATCAGAGAAACATGTTCTTTGCATATGTTGAGCGGTGGAAAGTAAAACAAAACCTTTAGATTTGTTGCTTTTATTTCCTTTTTTTTAATGTTTAGGATTAATTTAAGCAGTTGTTTTCAATTTTCAGTTTTAATATTTTATTATATCCACTCTAACATTTTTATTTACTTTTTTCTGTGTTTAGGTGCTGTCTCCAGGACTAGAGTAGGTCTTGGTGGACAGAATCTGTAAGATAGTGTGTGAGTGTGTGTGTGTGTGTGTGTGTGTGTGTGTGTATGTATGTATACCCTCAATTCCTGGCACAGAGTTCTTGAAACTCTTCTAATCTCCTAAGTAATAAGAGAACTAGGAGCATCTTTTGCTCTAATATTTGGTCTTTGACCCAGGTTCCTGACACAGGGCTCCTGAAACCCTTGTAATTTTCTGGGTGAAAGGAGTATCTTTTGTCCTTATGAGGTGACTTGGTGGGGGGGCCTGGTTGGCTCCTCGATGAAGGCTGGTCACCAGAAAGACCAAGCCATGATTAGAGGCTTTTCAGCTCTACCCCTCGTTGTCTTGAGAAGGGAATAGGGCTGAAAATGGATTTCATATTTGATCATACTTATGTGATGAAGCTACCATAAAAATCCCAACAGTTGGGCTTCCCTGGTGGCGCAGTGGTTGAGAGTCCATCTCCGATGCAGGGGACACAGGTTCGTGCCCCGGTCTGGGAAGATCCCACATGCTGCGGAGCGGTTGGGCCCGTGAGCCATGGCCGCTGAGCCTGCGCGTCCGGAGCCTGTGCTCCGCAACGGGAGAGGCCACAACAGTGAGAGGCCCACGTACCGCAAAAAAAAAAAAAAAATCCCAACAGTTTGGTGTTTGGAGAGCTTCCAGGTTGGTGAACACATCCACATTCCAGGAGTGTAACACACCCCAACCCCATGGGGACAGAGGCTCCTGTGCTTTGGATACTCCCAGGAAAAAAGGTCTAAAACGATCTTGTATCTTGTATCATCATGATACATCTAATAAAAGAGAATGAGACCTTCCATGTCTCTCTACATATATTATGCACAGTACATCCATTAGCCTTAGAAAAATTTCTCTTCATAACAATATATTTTCATTATCTATATTAAAATTAAAATTCATACTTTTTAACTAATTGACAGAATTGACTAAGGTCTCAGAATCCCTAGTAATTCACTTAGCACTGTTTAGTTTTAATTAATAATCTTTGTTGCAGTTCAATTTAAGTAAATAATGTTTCCTGGATGCCTATTACAACCAAGATATTAATAAACCATAGTTTTAACATGCATTATGTCCCAAAACTCTCACAGTCACTGAGAAATTAGTTTCTTATAAAGCCTGGCTCATGATTCCTAGGGGTCTTTCTGGACCTCTTCTATTATTTATTTGTTTTAGGTCAGTCTCAAAACACTTGAATAAAATACATTCTGTGGAATTTTCTTTTTAAATTACAGAACCACACAGGCACATAGCTGTCAATCAACTAGCTGTAAATGTTTATAGTAGTCATATTTCAAATTGACTCAGCATTAAATATAGTGTAATACCTTCTTAAGTGATCCTGGCTAAGTATCTCACACCTTCAAAAGATGGACCATATTAGGCTTTTTTAAGAAAATGATGACAACAGTTAAAACGAGGTGACCTCGGGACTTCCCTGGTGGCGTAGTGGTTAAGAACCCGCCTGCTAATGCAGGGGACATGGGCTCGAGCCCTGGTCTGGGGAGATCCCATATGCCACGGAACAACTAAGCCCGTGCACCACAACTACTGAGCCTGCGCTCTAGAGCCCGAGAGCCACAACTACTTAAGCCCACACGCCTAGAGCCCATGCTCCGCAACAAGAAAAGCCACCGCAATGAGAAGCCCGTGCACCGCAACAAAGAGTAGCTCCCACTCGCCTCAACTAGAGAAAGCCCGCACACAGCAATGAAGACTCAACGCAGCCAAAAAAAAAAAAAAAAAAAAAAGAGGTGACCTCATCAAGGAGAAATTGCACAGTAGAAAATTTTATTCACCCTAGCAACTTAGAAACACATTATAAAGGAAGTTATGATACAGCATTCTACATTTCATAGATTTAGTGCTCAGTGATGGCAAGATCATTGTGTCCACTCATTCACTGTCTGTGACATTGTCAATTTACATAAATTAAAAAATAGAATGATAAAACATATCAAGAACTGTGATAATCTCTATACTTTTGGATTGAGCATTTCTGTTCTTATGCATTAATTTTAATGAAATAATTCAATAAAAAGAAAAAAATCTGTCTGAAATGATTGACTGTAGTGAAATTAGGAAAAAACTAAGTTTATAACAAAGATTACTAAGAAATTCATTATGTACAATAAAATGACTCCAGCCAACAATAATGATAATAAAGTATATGAGAACATGAACATCTTAATTATTTGTAATGCAACCGTGAAAGAGACCTAGAGCCAGGAACAAGTGTGTGTCCACTGTTTTAGTAAAGGACTGAACCCTGTGGTCTATGTTACCAAGAAGTTTTTGTTTGTTTGTTTTTTGTTTTTGCGGTACGCGGGCCTCTCACTGTTGTGGCCTCTCCCCTTGCGGAGCACAGGCTCTGGACGCGCAGGCCCAGTGGCCATGGCTCACGGGCCCAGCCGCTCTGCAGCATGTGGGATCTTCCTGGACCAGGGGCACGAACCTGTGTCCCCTGCATCGGCAGGCAGACTCTCAACCACTGCGCCGCCAGGGAAGCCCACCAAGAAGTTTTACTCACTGAGACTTCTAGCCACATTTAGGGTGGGGTGTTTGCCATTCTTCCATGTTGATTCCCTCCTTCCTGCCATGTACCACACTATGCCATATTTTAGTAAACACTTTATTTTCTTCTTTCTTTGTTGTCATGTAGGCAGCCTTTAAATATAATAAACACACTAAGCATGCATTTGTACAGGTATGTGATGCTTAGCCTGAAGTTTGATCACTTCTTCCCTGTCTGTCTGCCCATGAGAAAAATGTTGTCCCCTAGCACAGAGACAGGCAAACCCTGGATGCTGGTATTACTCTGATAGCCCGTCGAGCAGTGTACGAACCCTGACTGCTGACACCAGCCTTCCAAAGAGACTCTCTGTATCTGCTGCTGCTTGGCTAGTTCAGAACATTGCTAAGCCCACAGTGCGTGACTATCTCAGCAGTGGAGTGGATTGCTTGCCTCCTTGCCTGAATCCACAGCCAGCAGAAAGGGCAGGGCAAGCCTGATCAGCTGGGTATGAGGACAGAATTGTGATTACTTAAGAATCACTAAGCACATGAAGAAGCAAGTTGTTTTGAAGCTTCTGTTTTCCCCTCCTCTTCAAAAATCACTGGAGCTGATCTCAACTAGCAGAGGATGGCAGGGTTCTGTGTTGATTTAAGGTGTTACCCCCAGGAGTGTAGTACTGTCATCAGAGATTTCCCTCAATCACTAAGAGGAGAGATATCGAACCAAGGATGAATTCTCAGCACTCAACAAGTCAATCAGGAAACCCCATGGGGAAAAGGACTTTTTCTTTTCAAAGTAGATAATGACCTGCATTTCTCACTGTGAAAGAAAAGGAATGAACAGATTAAAAGGCAAAGGTTTCCAAAGAGTAACATAATCTTCACTATGGAAAAGAGAAGGGCGGGAGGGTGAGGAATTATAATATAACGGGTAGCTAGCTGCATCCTGCGTGTTTCAGTAGGAAACACAGCTCAAAGCTTGCCAGCATTCCTCCTAGCAGAGCTGGGCTTATTTTCTCGACTTCATTTCAGTCTTTGACCCATTCCTTGTATGAGACAAAGGACCTAGTAGGATGAAAGGATCATTTAAGAAGTCTCTTGCTTTCTAGAATGAAAGTTCCACAAGGAGAGGAATGATTCTGCCCTGTTCACCTCCTTGCACCCAGTGCCTGAAAAGGGTCTGGTGCATAATGGCCTCTTAATAAATATTTGTTGAATTAATGAATGAATGTGTTATTAGCTGCATCTACTTGCAATTCTGTTTCAACCATTTCTACCTTAATAATGCATCAGTCAAGTCTTGAAGCAGGTCGTGAAAAAGAAATGGAAGCCCTAGTCCATTCTTCAGCCACTTAGGGTAGCGTGAGCTGAGGGACTAAGATAAAAAGGGCAAAAGGGAAATTGGTAACGGGAGAAAGGAGAGAAATATAAGGAGATGAAAAGGCAAAGAGAACACATTTTCTTGTTAGTCAGACTGCGGAAGTAAACCCTTAATGGATGAGCCAGAGTATAACCCACTGTATGCTCTCCCCCACCTTAAACATGTGAACTGGGCACTCTAATGGCAAGAGAGAGAGATTCGTGAACACACTGTCTGAGGTTACCCTTTACTTTAGCCCTGTACTCACCATCACAGGTGACATTCTGACACTCTCACCTGGATGCCGACAACCTAAGCCATGCTACTCTTTGTGGTTTTGGTTTATTAGATTCCAATGAAACAATTTCTGCTTTAGCAGGGCTTGAGCCAAAGCAGGTTCCAGCAATGTTTGTGAAATGCTGTGGACACAGCTTTCTATTATTGAAGACATCACAAGATACACAATTTTCTCTCTTTGCGGGCCTTTTCTAAGAGAGGATTATTCCCTTTTATCTGATTCTTTGCCCCATCCTTGTGCCAGATTTAATTTAATTATGGCATCCACATTTTGTATCCCTGCCAAGAATCCCTAAGTCCAGTGGCAACATTTTTAATAAATCAAAGGGATCAAATCAAATAAATAAATGATTTGGGTGGCAAAGGGCAGAAAATTTCCAGATGAAACTCACACAGGGTCTTGGCTTAGCTCAAATGGGAAACTGCATAATCAGCAGATTTCTGGAGGTTTCCAGGTTATGAGACAAGGTTTTTTACATTTCACTAATTATGGCTGGAGTTAGAGAAACATAAAAAAGAATAAAGAAAAAGCAAAAAAAAAAAAATTAGTGATTGGAAAGTTGGCCACAGCTATCGCTCTCTCAAGCCTCATTTCTCAAGACGAAATGCCAGAAAAAGTGCTCTTTGTGGTGAGTTTGTAAGACTAGGCAATTTACGAAGATCTGTCTCTGATTATTTTTTTTCTTTTTACCATAGTTATTACTTCTGCCTCGGGGTGGGGGTGGGGGAGTGTTTTTTTCCCAGGGTGAAGGTGGTTTGATGTCTTTTTATTTCTTCTAAATGCACTGCTGTGTTCTTGAACCATTTCTTGAGGCATCCTCAATTTTTTCCCCAACACACACACACATACTGTTTAGGGACTACAAATGCCCATTCCAACATTTCCACTCTGTGAATTTAACTACCCAGTGTGCATTAGCTCTTACAAGTATGAAGCAACTGCAGCCACACAGTTCCATTTATTGCTTCTCAAGTATGGCCTGGTTTAAAAAAGTTTCACCATCTGTTCTGTTTTAAGCCAAAGCTGAATTAAGAGGATACACTTTCGCTACTGCTTCTGTTACTATTGTGGTATTATTATATTTTAGGAATGGGGAGGAGGTGAGAAGGCAAAACAAATCTACATAAAGTCTCTAAGAGAACAGAAGATGAGAAGTTTTTTTTGGCAATTAGTGGTATTATTTTTGAACTTGATCATGAAGGCTACTTCTTTCCTTTTGTGAACTTCCATCAAAAATAAGTTGTAAAGGATTCATGAAAATACCAGTAAGTCAGTCGCATATTTGTTAAATATCTTCTGAGTTTCCACATTTAACTACGTTCTGTGGTGCTTAAAAGAGAGGTGTAAAACTTAATTGTTGCCCTCAAGAAACTCACATTGTAGTGGGGGTGATGAGAAATACGTATATGGAATAAAATTTTTAAAAAGACTGTCCAAATTAGAAGCAAAGACATCCAGACACATTAACCATAACTCTGGCGATAGAACAGGAAAAGTAAGGATTCTACACTGTCAACAAATTATTGCTTATGACTGACATTATCAGGTGTATACATTATACTTCTACTAATATTATTTTAAGCTACTATGGTTGGTCATATACATAATATGCAACTGAAGTTCTCTGATTTTTATCAGGATAAGCCAAAGAGAACTCTGTTTATAGCTTAAGGACACATGGACAGATTATTCCATGGACAGATTATTCCAAGAGGTATCTTCTGTGATCCATCTTAACTGTTGGTGTCCATGAGAACCACCTAGCAACTTTTATGAATTAACAAATGTATATAATAACTAATCAGTAAATTAACTGATTAGAAAATCTCTGGGCTCTATTTAAGCCCCCGGGGTAAGGTCTGGTCATTATTGGTCTTTAAAGTTGACCAGGTGAACTCTATTTTTATTGAACTATAGCTGAAGTACAATGCTATGTTAGTTTCAGGTGTATAACATAATGATTTGACATTTGCATACATTATGAAAATGATCACCACAGTAAGTCTAGTAACCACCTGTCCTCATACAAAGTTATCAGAAGATTATTAACCATATTCCTTTTGCCATATATTAATTAATCCCTGTGACTTATTTATCATATCACTAGAGGTTTGTATCTCTTAATCCCCTTCACTTATTTCTCCCATTCCCCCCATCCCACTCCCTTCTGGCAATTTCAGGTTTGTTTTTGCTATCTATGAGTCTGTTTTCTTTATTTTGTTTTTTAGATGCTACATATAATTGAGACAATGTGGTATTTAACTTAGCATAGAACCCTCTAGATCTATGCATGTTGTCACAAATAGCAAGATTTTTTTATGGCTGAGTAATATTCGTGTGTGTGTGTGTGTGTGTGTGTGTGTGTGTGTCACTTAGGTTACTTATATTAGTGTTTTTGTTTTCTTCAGGTAAATACCCAGAGATGAAATTGCTGGATCATCCAGCAACTCTATTTAAAAAAATTTTTTAGGTCCCCTCTTTTTTTACTGCCATAAGCTTTATGGGGCAATGTCTTTTTTTTTTTTTTGCCACACCGTGCCCCCTGCAGTGGAAGCTCGCAGTCCTAACCAGTGAATTCCCATCTATTTTTAACTTTTTAAAGGAAACTCCAAACTATTTTCCATAGTGGCTGCATCAATTTACATTCCCACCAACAGTGCAAAACGGTTTCCTTTTCTCCACATCCTCCCAGATACCTTTCAAACTACTGCCACTGTGCTGGGACTTGGAGAATGTGAAATGTTAGGAATGCCCTTTGAAAGTGACGTCTTGGCCGCAACTACTGAAGCCCACACACCTAGAGCCCGTGCTCTTCAACAAGAGAAGCCACCGCAATGAGCAGCCCGCGCACGACAACGAAGAGTAGCCCGTGCTCTCGGCAACTAGAGAAAGCCCGGGCGCAGCAACAAAGACCCAACACAGCCAAAAATCAATCAATCAATCAATCAATCAATCAATCAATCAATGATAGATAAATAAATAAATAAATAAAAAATAAGGGCTTCCCTTGTGGCGCAGTGCTTAAGAATCCGCCTGCCAATGCAGGGGACAAGGGTTCCAGCCCTGGTCTGGGAAGATCCCACATGCCGCGGAGCAACTAAGCCCGCGCGCCTAGAGCCCGTGCTCCACGAGAGAAGCCACCGCAATGAGAAGCCCGCGCACCGCAACGAAGAGTAGCCCCCGCTCGCCGAGGCTAGAGAAAGTCCGTGTGCAGCAACGAAGACCCAACGCAGCCAAAAATAGATAGATAGATAAATAAATAAATAAGAAAGAAAGAAAGTGAAGTCTCTCTTTTCTAAAGCTTTCGGGCTCCCCTAAACATAAGCCTCACTGGTTTCAAAGCATGACTTTCTCGGGTCTAGTCTTCCGGCGCAGGAGCTGACGGGAACCCGGCGTGAGGCTCGTCCGTCCGCTGGCTCCTCCGGGAGGGCCTCTGCGGTTGTGATGTCCCTCCCCGCCTCCCTCCCCGCCTCCCTCCCGCTTGTGGGCCCCGACCTGGGGATGTGCGTCTGAGGAGACTGAGTCTCTGCCCCTCTTACCTGTCTCCTGGTGATTTCTTTATATCTTTAGTGGTGGAAAATCTTTTCTGCTGGTCCTGAGGTTGTTCTCAGAGACAGTAGCTCTGCAAGTAGTTGTAATTTTGGCCTGTTCCTGGGAGGAGGTGAGCGCGGCGTCTTCCTCGTCCACCATCTTGATTCCTTCCCCCACCAGGTGATTTTAATGAGCTATCAGGGTTGAGAATCCCGGTGTTAAGCAGTTAGATCCAGGCCTCATTATCTGAACTATTCCTTTCTCTCTTGAACCTGTAAATTCGTTTTTTCTCTTACAGGTTTGCTAAAACAAAATCAGTAATTCCGGGCACGTGTCAGTCACCAAAGAGAGATTGTTTTACTTTAACACCTAACAAAATAAAATATTCCTCATCTTCCACTCTCTTTTGTTTTAATGACACTGTGTTCTCCTGGCATTCCTCATACCTGCATGGCAAGTTTCTCACCCATAACCTATAAATACTTGAGGTCTGTAGATCTTATTCCTATAAACTCCCTTTGCTTTTCTTTGTATCTTGGGTAATGGAACCCACTTATACGGCTTTAGACACCACACCCCAGGTGTAGTGATAGCTCTTAGATTTCAATTTCTAGCTCAGATAATCTTGAGTTCAAACATATTCATCCAATTGTCTGTTTATTACCTTTACTTAGATGGCTACAATTGTCCTAAGTTTAAATTATCACAAGTCTGCTTATTAGTAAATTTTAAAACTCAGGTGAAATGGACAAAGCTACTAATATCCTCATAATGTCTTTTTATCTCTGTAGTATTTACAATTCTGCCTCATTTAATGAAAATTCCTAATATTTAAAAATTTTTTCTTTTACCTTGACTATTCCATAAGTTCTACTTGATGAATCCTTTCCAAAACCAACATTTGGCTTTTTTTTTTCTTTCTTTTTTTTTTTGTGATACGCGGGCCTCTCACTGTTGTGGCCTTCCCCGTTGCAGAGCACAGGCTCCGGACGCGCAGGCCCAGCAGCCATGGCTCACGGGCCCAGCCGCTCCGCGGCATGTGGGATCTTCCCGGACCGGGGCACGAATCCGTGTCCCCTGCATCGGCAGGCGGACTCTCAACCACTGCGCCACCAGGGAAGCCCAACATTTGGCTTTATTGATACTATTATTTCTGTTTATTTTCAATGCAGCAGGCAATCCCATCCACATCCTCTAGAACCTTATTATTGTAATGCCGTTGTCAGTCTGAACTGTGTGATTCCAGCCATATTTGGGGGAATCGTTTTTACTATTTGTGCCAAATTAGAACCAACTAAAATGGTCCTGGGCTATTTATTCATTGGTTAGTTTGAGCAAGAGTTTCTCCAACAGCTAATAATCACCAAGAGACTGAAAAGTCATATTGGTTATTGGTATTGCCCTCTTCACACTCGCTGGAATCACCCTTAAGGAGGTCCAGGGCAAGAATGTATTTTACTCTCTGTGCCTTACTGAATTTTTTCACTAATATTTTTGCATAGACTACCATTTCTCTTGTTATAAAAGTGTTTTAAAAGTCAGGATAGGTGAATCATTCCACATTTTCATAATGACAAAATATCAAATTTGGGTGTGTGTGTGTTTATTCTTGGGTTTGTAATGCAGTCCTTGTCGACTACTACAGAGGCCATTGCTGTCATTTGCACCATGTTAGTAATATGTGTAGGATGACGACATTTCCTATAAACAGAATTTCAGCTATAGGTGCTATTGTTTTAAACATAACAAGAAATAAAAATGTAAATAATGTGAATGATTTAGTTCTGTTTGCTCAATAAGCATAAGCCTGGAATGAACATGAGATGGACATTAGAAATCTGATTTGCACTTAGTCTTAATTCTTACATACTTATTACATTTTCAGAGAAAAATAAAGATATGGGTTTTCATTACAACATGGTCCTTAAACACAGGCAACTTCTACATTTGGCGCTCAAAGAAAAGGTGATTTCGTCCACGACTGGATAAAAATCAGCTGTGTAGGACTTAATAATGAGTAACAATACTGTACTTCAGTATAGTAAAATCAGAGTCCAAGGAATAGGGTACCAGGGAGAATTGATGCCTGAGGTAGGTGGAGTGAATGATGTATAGATCCCGTCTTCAAAAGTTTGTCCACATCAAGGCCAAATACAGTCCAGAGAACTTTAATGTGATCACAGAAATTATACTAGTTATTTTGACATTTTTAGAAAACGAGAAGTGACGCTAGAAGAATGGAGGAGTCAAGTTTTGCCCTAATTTTAAAAGTAATACTCAAAGGATGTTTTAAATTCTACAGTGATGAGCTTGAAATTAAAATTGGAACGATTTTTAAAAATAGATGCTTTGTGGCTAATTTTTAAAAGAAGGTGTAATCATTAATAAACAGCATTATGCATTAAACTAATTCCCTTTCTCAATAGATTGACCAACACATTAGGAGCAAATTATTCTGTATCCTGGTTGCAAGAAGACTTAGTTTCTCATGATCTTCCAATAGACAAGATACACTGAGTGAATCTCCACTTAAAGATGATTGGCAAGTTGATAGCTATTATCCTAACTAGTTGATATGTATTATGCCTTTCAACTTTGGCAATGTTAACATTTTGGACAAGATAATTGTTTGTTTGGGGGAGGCTTTCCTGCCCACTATGAGTTGTTTAGCAGCACCCCTAATCTCAACCTTGTACACGCCTGTAGCATTTCCCACCATCATGTCAATCAACACTGTCCAAACGGTACCTCATCTTCCCCACACCCACGCCTCACCCAGTTAAGAAGCATTGTTTAGAAGGTGGTCTCTTAAGGCATGCCTAATATCTTTCCTAGTGCATATATTTTCCCTAAGTGTGTCTAAAATTTGCCAATGATTTCGTGTCAGAAGACCATATGAGAGATGCAAGATAACAATTTATCTCAGCTGGCTAGTATTTACTACAATTGAACTGAATACAATCAATACAATACAATGAATTTCTCATGGACAGATATAGAGTCCTGCATTTAAATCAAATAACCAATTTCATAAGTACAAGTTAAAGGAAACTTGTCATGGAAAGAAACCTGATGATAGTAGTTGATCGCAAATTCATTATAATTGAAATAACTATTATAAGATTTTTCTTTAAAAAATGAAACCTTAAGTATTAGTATTATAGAGAATAAACTTCAAATCAAGGAAGGTGATAAACCCATTATAATTTGGTCTTAAAAACACTATGGTCATTTTTGTATCACATTTTGAGAATAACAGAGGTTCAAAAGAAGGGTATTAAGATTATGAGAACTTTAGCATCCATATAACTTAAGTAATGACCAAGGGAAACCAGAAAGTTAAGCCTGAAGAAGAGAAAACCCAGGCAAACATGGAAGGGGGATAACAATATTGGAAAGGTTGTCATGTGGAATATGGGGTACATTCTGTTTTGCACAAAGAGAATTAGAAACAATGAGTAGAAGCTATAGGAGCCTAGAAATGAGGAATCACACCTAGGTAAATTTAATCACAAATTTACTTAACCTGAATTACATTGCTTTTTATAGAGAAAACCATATTTATGAAATCAGCATGTTCATGTATGAGTTCGTGGTTTCCCACATAGTAAGATGAACAGATGTAAACAAAAGTACATTTAGTGGCTGTATCTTTAAGTGTATCAATGTAGAGGTGCTTAATGAATATTAAAATCCAGAAAACAGAGTTGGTATACTTCCTCTGCTTGTCTAAGGATGGGTTTTCCTTTCAAATGCAGTCTTCCTTATGGTGCCACTTTGTCCCCAAAGGGTGTTGCAATTACTTTTAAAAAATCAATAAATCCACAGTTGTATTAAGAAATATTTTATTAACAAAACAGTAAATTCCACTTGCTTAGCATTTCCAATAATGGATAAGTTGGCCTTGCAACAGAAAAACAAAACAAAACCCTTAGGTACCCAATCACACAAAGCACTAGAAGGGTAGGGTCATGTGGCCTTTCTTTGATGTCTTAGGGATTGACCACCTCTCACATTATTGTAGTATTTTTTTTTTTTAAAGGCAACACATTACATGGATAAAAAAGAAGCATATTCAATCAGAAAAGTTACAGTCTAGAGATGTAATCAAATTTATGCCAGGTAGTGTGAAATCCTCTATTAACTGCCAACTATGCATGGAACCCTGATACATTTGGTATGAAGATACTTGGGATTTTATTCATATCTTTTCTCTCCCTAGCTCGTGTTCCTCTCTTTTCTTTCCCCATTTACAAAGAAAGAAAGAAGAAAAAAAAAACTGCTAGATTTTGTGTAGGCCAATAACATTAGAAATATTTTTACCGAAAATATTGCATGAAATTTTAAAATTTATGCTGGAAAGAAACACTGAAATCAATTCCAAACAACATGCTTCAGAGATATACTGCTTAAAAATACCATTATTTAAGTTATTTTCTATCACAACTTAGAATCTTCCCAGATGGAAACTAGTTCAAGTTCAGTAGATCAAATGGAAAAGCAACCATTTTTTTTAAAACCTCAAGATGTAAATGAGTGGTTTTATATTTACCTTCTATTTCACTGGCTTTCCCTGAGTAAGACTGGATGAGAGGAAAACAACAACGACTTATGAATCCTTTAACCTGGCAAATTAAAAAAGAAGAAAATCTGAAACACAAGTAATGGATAATCAATTTTAGTTTTATACCTCTACTTTCTGGGTCATGAAAACCCTTTAAGACTTTTCATATATAGCAATTACTTGGCAACCATAGATGGTGGTGATTTGCTATGAATTATACATATATCTAAGGTGCTGTATGTCTGAAATCCAGGCCACGTCTTGGCTTTTTTCATCAACTGAAGTATCACAGAAGATGTTTTGCATTTTTTGCCTTTTCTGATTAAAGCTAATTGTAAAAGTATTCTTCTCTTCTATGAAATCTAATATCATTCTTTTAGGAGATGTTAAAGTAATACGACCAATTTTTACTGAGGCATCACCTTCCAATCTAATATTGCATTTCCTTCTCATACTAATAATTTATTGCTATGAACATCATTGAAACAATATGCAAAAACAAGTGAATAATCTATACATTTCTACTACTTAATGTGTGTTAAACTAAAACTATATTTAATGATATATATGTAAAACCAGAAAAGTTAAATTATAGTCTATAATCAACAAATAATGATTTTCTTAAATGGATAGTAATACAGAATCAAAAATTACTGAAAATACTTTCTTAGTTGAGAAAGTGTTTACTTTCCAAAAATGTTTATCATGCACATCAGGTTCAGAGACTATATATATATATATATATATATATATATATATATATATATATATAATTTTATTGGAAAAAAAGTTTTCATTTGCAGCAGCCAGGGTTAAGGTGTAGATCAACCAATTTTGCTTCCATAACCTGCCCACCTAATGGTTCATATTCATGCAGCAATATACCATTGATAGTCTATTTGATAAGGAAAGGTTCCATTTCATTAGGGACTAAAATCTTCTGGAGGTTTCCTGGGAGCATGATCTCAATGAAGCAAATCACCCCATTTATCATCAATACGTTGGCACAATGATCTTCCTTTCTGCTTTTCAACGTGTCAGTAAATATTTGCTATTATATGTACGTCTAGGTCTTCCATCCTATCTGATGGATTCCTCTGGATTTGTGTGTGCGTGTGTGTGTGCACATATTTGTGATCGTGAATGAGGAATGTATGTGGGAAATGTGAGTATTTGGGGGAGCAAAGAAGATTATATGTATATAGTTTACCTTCTAAATCACACCTTTCATACAAATACTAAAACTTAACTGCAACAGAATGAAGGCTGTACATATAAGGAAAAAAAAGTAGCTGAGTCTTTTTATATACATTCATACATATCTTCCTTAGAATAAACACTACATTGTAATTTTTTTTAAAAAAGTAAGTAATTGTGGCAATTTATAATGGTGGCAAAAAAAGAAAACCCTGAAATAATTATTGATCTGATGTCATAAAACTCCCTATAGTTAGCAACACTTATAACATCGAATTTACCAAAAATGGCTGAAGAGCAGAGATATATTTTGCATTTTCTATACAACAGGCTATAAAACGTCACTTATCACAGTCCAGAAAGCACACAGAGATGGATTTTATATAAACACATGTAATAACATATTAAGCGTGCATGGAAATTTCCCAAGGATTGCATCTATACCCTCGTTTTTTTTCTTTCTGTTTTGAAATTTTAGTGTGAAAATGTGCCTTATCTTTCACATTGTTGAAAATAAGGCCTCCATACTTTGTTTTTTTGCCCTCACAACCAGAAGGGGGCTTTTTGAATGTGTTCCTACACAAGTCTTCAAAAAAGCCAGCACTTTGTTTCAAGTGCAAGTTCCAGCCACTGCTCCAGTTGTGCCAGGTGACGGACTCTGAAAAGGTTTGCAGGTCGAGTCACTCAAAATGACAGTCTTCTCTGGCAATCAGACTAACTGACTTCTCGGGAAAGTGCTAGCACTTTGGCTAAATCCGGGATCATAGGTAGCTTCTTTTTCTGTGTTGTGTTTTGTGTTGTTTTTGTGTTGTGCCTCCCGATGTTGTAATACTCCTTTGCTTTATGAATGCGTGTGATCACCACTGTCTTTTAGAAATGTTCCAGCAACATAAAGACAGGCAGAGTAAATTAAAACACTGTGGATGTTAGGGAATTTATTGACCTCTGCTTTTTTTTTTTTTTCTTTTTTGGAGAAACAAGAGCATGAGATACTTGTTTTTATTTTTTAAAAACAGTCTTTCCTTCCTGATTGCATTCCCTGTCTTCTTTTTTATGTGCTTCATAAAAAGGAAAGTAAATAAGTTTATATTATGTCTCAGATAAAATGAAGACTATTTCTATACAAGGGTCCTTCAGATCTTGGGATCAGACGTAATACTCTTTATCCTTGTTTTTCTTGTTTTTGTTGGCGCTTTTCGCACTGCTGGGTTGTTTCTCCTTTACTACAGCCCCATTGGACTGTGCTGAGTTACTGATGTAGTTTCGACTCTCATCCACGTGGTATGAGCCTTCATCCCGGTTTCTGTATTTGTACATGGCGTAGAGGAGGATGAGGATGCACAGGGCGGCAGCAGCTACGATCCCCACAACCATGCCCGTGGTGCTGCTGGACTCCCGAATCACTTCTGCTGAGCCTGGGTATGGCTCTCTCCCACCTGCCCGGGTTGGGTTGGCTGTAGGAAAGAGGGCAGAAGAAAAACACCAAGTGATTATGGAGTTTCCTGAATGCCAGAGAGTTACATTTACCGTCTATTTCCAGGCCTAATGGAATAGCATCAACTGCTCTAGGAAAAGGATACTGTTGCTAAGTGTAGCAATTCCTAGTCCTCTTGGTCACTAAAAACTAGGGACTGTGAATCAAAGCACTGCGACAGAGATCTGTTGCCATCTTTTCTTTTTCACAGATCAATTTTGTTAACAGGTTCTTCTAAGTGTAGCTCCAAATAAGCTCCATGTAGTTCTAAAGGGCCATGTTGATGTGTTAGGTGAAAAACAATAAACCCAACATGGAGGATAAAATCATAACATTATAATGACTCTACCCTATAATATTAGAGATTATCATGTTAAGAATCGAATTGATGTTGATACAAAATGCTTACGGTTCACTCTAGACTGGAACAAGATAGCTAAATTTAGGATTACTTCAGAAATTGTATTGCCTCCTATTGCAATGAATACAGTGTTGAACAAAAAGATAATCCAGGCACTTTTAATAGTCTAATTGCCTACTTTTAAAAGTGTTATTTTAGTCACAATTTTACAAACTAAAACAACTAATCTTCTTTTCTGTTGGAGGTTTATTTGTTAACATCAGTATGTATGTATGTTATTCATTCACTGGCAGTGGTTGAGTGATCACCGAAACTAAATTTGAGGAGAAAGTAAGAAACTATTTTTAAATACTTTAAAGACCATCTAGACTGGTTTTGAGTCAAAATTCAGTACCTAGTAGATGATCATAAATAAAGGACTGGCTGCCCCACTTTTATTTAACTGACAAACCCTCATTCAATCTTTCCAAAGTATAAAGTTCTTCCTTGGGTACAAGAAATGGATCACAGGGGCATTACTATTTTCTCCAAGGCCTAGTCGGGCACTGAAACTAACCACAGGTGGGGAGAAAAGTCCTGGGATTTAGTTTATAGATAGCAGGAGGGGAGAGCGGCTCTCTTCCACTACGTAATAAATTTATTATTATTATTATTTAAAAGAAAAGGAGCTGTAGAGAGATAAGATTCTATCCCATCTCTGATCACAGGTTATTTTTCTCTAAGGATTGTGTTTTCTCTCTTTCTCTGAATCTCCATCCTCTCCCTTGTCTTACAGAAAAAAGATAACTTTTCAGATGTAATGAATTAAAAATGCTATAATTTTCAAAATGTTATCCTTTGTAAATTATGCATAATGAACTTAGATAACCTCAAGATTGCATAAATAGTGTGTGTATGTGGAAGGTGTGTGTGTGTATATATACACACACCAGAAACTGAACAGTTCAAAAAAGCTAAAATGGTACTTTTATTTCACTATCACTAGTAATTATATATATATATATATATATATATATATATATATATATATGTATATTTCCCCCCTGCCGATAGGGAGGGGGATTTCTTTTTTATACCCACTAACCCTTAAACTCTTCAACGGTGCTCCGGGTGGCTAAGCAAGAGGCTTTTTTCTTTTTTGGCCGTGCTATGCGGCATGTGGGATCTTAGTTCCCTGAGCAGGGGTTGAACACGTGCCCCCTGCATTGGGAGTGCACAGTCTTAACCACTGGACCACCAGGGAAGTCCCTATTTTTTTATATTTCTACAACGGTTCCTATTAGTTACTGGGAATCATTTTCCTACCATATAGCACTATGCTGCTTTGTAATTCGATTTTCAAACATCACCAAGATTTCATCTGCCTAAATGTGGGTTTCTTGCCGTCACTTTCCTTTCCTTCCCCAAATAAAGCTTTACAAATATAGTCACTTACAAAGGAATAGCTCTCAAAGCAGCCATTTGTTCTGGAGCTACAAAATGTAGCCCGTGAAACCTTTGTATGCTGAATGTATCCCTGCTTGTTTTACAAAAGCTCATGTAATGTTGTTGAATACAAAAGCCTTGGAGTTGCTTCTGTGGCTGAGGCAGAAGGAGACAAAGACTATAATCCACAGCGTTTGATTACAGGAAATTAATTTCCTCTCAAGAAGAAGAGAACCTACTGCAGGAACTCTGTCACTACCCGACAAACCAAAGGCGGCACTTTCTCTCTCAAATACAGTCATCTTTGCCAAAGTCTGCCAATTAGCTCAGCTGCTAACTTTCACTAAATGCCAACTTTCTACTTGCTCATTTTGTGGGGCATTCTTTTACCATGGTCTCTCAAGAGCTGGAAAAGGGGTTTTATTTAAATATTACCTAAATCATTTCCCCACACCTGATAGAATGCTTTCATTTTAAACACATTTTCATAATTACCTCACTTTGTCTGTCAGAAAAGAATGGGGAGAATGGAGAAAAAATCCTAATCGTATAGCTAGCTCATGATAGTCAGACTTGAGAGTTTTAATGGAATGCAGGGTTTACATTTTCTAAACTAAGAATATATATGTCCTCTTTTTTCCATTTAGGAATTGGTATTGTAAATGGACCATCTTATCAAAGAATTTTAATTTTATTTTTATCAGCTCAGATAGTTCTGATATGTTTTCACAACTGTAGAAGGAGCGCACCAAAACCAAACTGGTGGTAAAATCAGAATGAGATTACAAAGACCAAAGCAAAGCCTCAAACGCTTCCATTTTGCCATAGAGCCATTTGAGAAATGCCTCCTGTTTAAGGAAAATACTTGTCTTTTTTGCAACTCCAGCCAAAAGGTTGCTTTGCGTGCAGGCCTGAAACATCTTTGTAACCCATATATAAACAAAGATTCTAAATATCATAAAACTGGCCTACCAAAAAAACCCTCCACAAACCCAATGATGAAACATTTTATCCCTTTTTTCCCCTGATTCACATTAAAAATTAATAACCACCACAGGTATTATTTTAGGTCTATTTGGAATATGCAATTGCTTCCATATTTAACTGATTATTTAACAATTTTTTTTTCTGTTTATGCTTCCAATCTGAAAGCTAAGTGATAATTTTCTTAACTTCTGTACTAAGATCAGAAGTATTTATACACTTAAGGTTTAATGGGACATCTCTCCCAGATGTGCAATAACAGGCTAGAGAAATGTAAATATTTTCATGAATTATAAATGTGGTTCCCATATTGACTGTCATTAATGGTTTATTTTGATGATCACTGAAAAATCTCTGAGGAATTTCATATTAATTTAAATGTAGATAATAGCATAAATGGCTAAAAAGGCTAAATGCCTTCTTATATAATTTGGTTAATATTTTTTATTAAAAAATACAGTCATCTCTTCACCATTCATGACAATATGAAGAAAGGAATTTAATCAGAAACCTCCATAAGCAATTCTTATATCTCATGGATTTGAGTATTTTGCATTCTCTTTACACTTCCTAGTAAACTAAATCAAGACATTCTAAATAATTTTTAAAAATCTACAAGTGTTTGTTTCTCAGCAGTGCTAAAAAACAAATAAATTAACTAAATGTTACTTTCACTCTGTCTCCCTTTCTTTGTTTTAGCAGTGATGAGAACACTTAAAAAACAGGTAAAAGAGAATGTAAGAGAGGTGCTGAAAGAATGGAACAGGTATAAATTAGCAGTAAGTCTCTGAGTAGTCAAAAGTTAAGTGATTTGTAAGTAAAACTAAGCTAATGTAGCCTATTCATTACATGGGGCTCAGAGGTACAAGGAGCCCAGATCAATGGAAAACTTCAATAGGACCGACTGATGATGGGCAAAGAATAAGCAAAGGCATTTGCATGTTATCGGTGTAACTGGAAACGGGCAAGTATTCAGCTCCACCCATACTTTGACTTCAGCCTAGCTGGCTAGCAAAAAAAAAAAAAAGTAGAAAAAAAGTAGAGTAGATGAAATATCCTAAGGGTTTAGGCCTATATACCTTATTTTAATGATTCATAAAATAAAATAAATCATCATGAATTACATATAGTTTATGTGAACACTATAATAATAGAGTATTTTACTTAATCAAAAATTTCCCATGTAATTCTATCTTCATTTTACTGAAGGATACCAGTCATCACATACCCCTCAGAGAGAAAGACTGGTAGTGGCAGGTCTACTACATGTGGGGAAAGTGCACGTGCACACCTTAATGGCAATATGAAGGCCTTTGATTTTTGCCTAAATGACTCAAAAGCTACTGATAATAGTGGTGAGGACAAAAGGCTGTCACAAGGGTTATAACCTCTTTCATATAAGGCACTTCTCAGCCAAATGGAGATGGAAATATTTCTGGGACTTGTGTACAGATAGTGTTATCTTAAGGACAGATAAAAATTTATTTGAATTCTCTCTCTTTCTATCTCTCTCTCTCTCAAACATCTGGCAAGATCTGATGGTCTCTAATTTTCCATATGGCCTGCTTTGGCCCAGATTTATCAAGAATATTCTAAGCTAGCTCTATGAATTTTCTTGTTTTTCATTGTCGAATTATTTCTCTGATTACTTAGAAAGGAATAGTCTCTCAGGTACTAGGACAGTTATTAACATATTTCCACATGATACCCTAAACCAATTTACTCGTATCAGGTAATAATTCATTGTAAAGAGCGTACAGTAAAGGTAAAAGACATATTCCAGGGCCTTGTCACATAAAAAGAATAATAAACCCATTTGTTGCTCTGCACAAAAAAGTTAAAAAGTGAAATATTTAAAATTTTAACTTATCCTTAAACTTGCTGAATAGTTATTTTAAAACTACCACCACAGAAAAAGAAATCGTTCTGATGTACGTTCTTTCTTTATTTTTGATAGTCCTTGGCACTGTATCTGTGAAAGAACATGATTTCCCCAAATAGGAACTAATTTAGATCCAGTTAAGAAATACCATAGAACAAACATGTTTAAGAGACACACTGGCTATACAACAGAGTGGAGAGGACCACGTGGCAAGTCTTACTTCTTACCAGCTCCTTTGGTCCTTGGTCACCCACGCCATGCTCCAGCCTATTCTTTCTCCTACTTCTTCCCCCTTGCTACCTCTTCTCTGCAGCCCTCCCCCAGCTCTTGGTATCCCTGTAGGTGGCCCTTGGAGAGCAGAGTTGGTGTGTCCCTCCCCATTCAGCAAAGGAAGAAGGCCAGGCCAGCGGGGGTCAGGACTCTGCCTCTTCGAGTTGGTACATTACTCAGCCGGGTGTTCAATGAGGGACAAAACTTATTGCTAAGTTCCTGATTTCACATCACACTTTAAAATTGTCCCTATGGCGGGCTTCCCTGGTGGCGCAGTGGTTGAGAGTCCGACTACCGATGCAGGGGACGTGGGTTCATGCCCCGGTCCGGGAGGATCCCACATGCCACGGAGCGGCAGGGCCCGTGAGCCATGGCCGCTGAGCCTGCGCGTCCGGAGCCTGTGCTCCGCAACGGGAGAGGCCACAACAGAGAGAGGCCCGCATACCGCAAAAAAAAAAAAAAAAAAAATTGTCCTTATGGCAAAAAAAAAAAAGGTCTCAATGTGATTGTTTCATTAGAACACAGCCTTGGTGCTTTATATTGGTCTGCTTTACTTTAAAATTTAACTTTCTAAATTTGTTTAAGAATAAAATTCTATGCTTTATCAAATGTTTTATTACCCATTTCAAAAAACTTTGATTATGAAGCAGGGAAGATGAGGAGCACATTAGGCCGTTCAGCTTTGCACTGGAGCCTCTATTTACCAGTTTGCCACTGTTTGATTGTGTCTGGTCATAACCACAGTCTGTGCACATGGGAGAATAAAGCCCTCGTTGACTCAGCAAGATGATTCACAACTGAAGTTCTAAAATAACTCTGCATTTTTGAAAGATAAATTTTTGAATATTAATGAATTTTTCCAAAGTGGCTTCACTGTGCAAGGGAAAGCATCTGACATCCTTTAGTTATTCTTTCTTTCCATTCTGAGATTAGAAACAAAGTAATCAAATATTGTTATTCAAAAGCAAACCTGCTCTTGATTTACGTTTTTACATAATGTTTTACACGTGAAACAATGCTTAAAGTCCTAATTCCTGTTACATAAAATGAGGGTTCGGTGAGTGGTGGAACCTTGTATTTCCGATGACGAGTTTACCAAGGCAATAACCATGTCATCAGATGTTCTTTTTTATCAAATTGTCACTTTTATGAAACTAGTTTGTATACTTGGATGAGCTATTCTTTCACTGTAATCTTATTATATTTATGTTGTTTCCAAACTTAGCTTTGCAGGGTGAGAAGGTTGTTTCCAGGCCATTTGTATTGCTGGTTTTATTTCTTCAATATAGACTGTTAGTGTATAGGGACATCATCAGCCATGACCCTGTCACATCAAGGATGAAGCAAGAGTTTCACTATACACTGATAACAAGGAAAATTCAGCTTTTAAGCTTTAAGAAAAAAAAGAAGTGTAAGAGATTACCAATATTAAGAAATAATAAAGAATAAAATATACCAATGACAAAAAAATTGGAACTTGAGCTATATATTTCAGACCAGGAGGGGTAGATAAAGGGTCATAAAACATACTCAACATATATCATTCTGCTACCCTAAAATTATTAGACCACCTGCCTTACAATAATCCTTTTAAAAAACTATTGGAAAGATGCATTTACTTAATCTTTTTTCTCACTTAAAAGTCTTTGACCAGTCTTTCTGGTTTTACCATAGATTAAACTAAAAGTAATCAATTTAAAATTTGTCTCCACCCCAATGAAGAAAAAGAATTGCCTAAAATGATCCCATTAGATCACAGTTCTGCACTGTGTCTTAATAGATGTGGAAGTTATTATAATTCTAAGCTAGCCTTGAAAATGGTTTCAGATTTATAAGGGAAGATTTGCCTTTTCCAGTACCCAGTTTTACTAATACTGTGAAAAGAAAATTGGAATTGTAGGCTCCTGTGGTGTTTGTGAATTGAGATGAGCACAATTATTTTCCCCATCACCAAAAAAGAAAATTATTATTATTTTCATTTTTGTGTTACAATACAACATAGGCCAAAAGAAACAATTATGATGTAATCACTCATAAGAATGCACGTTTAAGTACCACAGTTGCAGGAAAGCAGGTAGGCAGTGATTTATATGATATGCATTCATTTCAACTCACACTGTGGTTTTCTGAGAGGTGATGAATGCCTGAATGTGGATGTTTCAAATCCTTCCCTGCTCACCAGCTCCACCCATGCCCTGCACATTTTGATGTTTGCTACTGCAGGTCAAACAAATGGCTTGAAGGAGGTCATGCCTGATACATCTCAACCCCTACCCAATCAACTGGAGATTCAGAAAGGAGATTCAGATAGAACTTGGAAATCAATAAGCCTTTACTACCTGCCTGGCTGCTGGGACTAACATTTTCCTCTGCTACTATCAAAGCCACCAAGTCACGTGTATGAAGGGAAATGCAGGGGCCACCGCTGTGGGATTGAGAGGACCATTTTCTTCACCAGATATCCAGGTGTTGCATGAGAAGGGGTGCAAAACACAGAAGAATTCAGAGTGTGCCTGGAGGACAGGGAGTACCAACTAGGACGGCTGCTACCTCAGATGGCACCACATGGAACAGAAAAGGCAATGGACAATCACATCATGTGTGACATTGATGACACTGAAAATAAACAGACAGAGGAATACACATTCTCCCTCATCTCTGAGGAAGCCATAAGATCATGGCAATGTGTCCACAGCTTAGTCATCTACAAGCTTCATAGACTTTTTACATGGTCATTGTGCCCATAAGGTCTTATTAGAATCCTTGAAATTGTCATGGTGTTTACTAAAGTAACAATGTGACTACTGTTCTCACAGCTCTTCATGGTCTGGCCGCAGCTACCTACTCAAGTTTGTCTTCCATTTCCCTCAAAGAAAGTGACAGTCATAATTTTATTGCCATCTCCCAGTTCCCATACACCAATAAAAGTTCTACCTTCATGCCTGACTCATATGCCCTTTTTTTTTCTAGTCTGGCTGAATATTACTTATTTCTCAAGACTTAGCTTAAATACTCCATCTTTTGTGATGTTTTTGCTAAGAATATTCACTCCTGCTGTCAATCAATTATATGGTGAGCTATAGTTATGTTCCAGGGACTATACTAGGTCCTGGGGGTAGAGGAGTTAACCAAACACACTTGACGTCTGCCCTCATGGACCCTGAAATATAATGAGGGAAAGAGACATACAACAAAAATCACACAGTTAGGCTTAAAGCAATAACCGGAACATGTGTAATGAAGGAAAATGGTAAGTACCATGCAGGAGTAGAACAGAGGTTTCTGATTTAGACTGGGGAGTCAGATAGACCTTTCTGAGCTTGTAACATTTATGCTGAGACGTGGAAAATCAGTGGAGAGTAGGCCAGTGAAAAGTGGGCAGAAGAATCTTCTAATCAGTAGGAACCACATGTGGAATGACTTTGAGGAAGAAAGGAGTTTGCTTTTCAGGAACTAAACGAATGCCAGAGTGGTGGCAGCATATTGAGTTTTGGGGGAAAGTGAGAAGAAATTTGAAGGTGGACCTGAAACTTACAGAGATCACAGTCCATGGAATGAAGCCATATATCAAAAGATAATCACATTTGACTCCATAAATAATAACAATTTTACATGGAAAAAGGTGTCACTAACAGAGTGAAAATGCAGAAGAGAAAGGAGAGGAGAAATATCTGTAGTACATATGACAAACCAAGAGTTAACACCTATAAAATCTACAAAGCATGTATCAATTGCTATAGAAAAAGGCAAAAACCCACTAGAAAAATGGACAAAAATACAGACAAGCAAGTGGAGAATAGAAGATCTATATGGGTGATAAATGTAGGACAAGATGCTCAATTTCACTAGAATGGAAGTCAAAATAAAATAAGGAGGGTTTTTCTTTTTTTTTTTTTTTTTTGGCCAGCAATATTGGAGGAATAAAGTAGAATTAAAGAAATAGTGACAATTTGGTTAGAACATTTGCTTGGGAAACAGACAGTTGTGCTGGTGAGAATATGAATTCCTCAATAATTTTTAGAAAGTAATCTAGTAACATCTATAAAAATTTAAAAGGATTAAATTGCAGCTGGCTGATGGGAGCATGTGAGTTCATTATACAATGCCTTCCAATTTATTATATGTTTGAAATTTACAATAGTAAAGTTAAAAAATACACAAATATTTTAATCAAGCAATCTCAGTTTGAGAATATAGTCTAAAGAATTAAATACACCAGCATGCAGATATATAAATACAGGATGCTTGTTATCACATTTTGAGGAGAAAAGAAAAAAGGACAACTTAAATGCTTGTTAACAGGGTTATGGTTGAATAAATTATTCAGCCATAATTGCATAATTTATTGGACACCCTTAATTACGGTACACTTATAGCCTAGAATTTTAACAGAGTTAAAAATAGGAATTACAGAAAATTCTGTTGACCTAAAAGATGTCCATACTACATTAGAAAGTAGAAAACCAAATTTAATTCATAGAGTGTGCTTCTATTTTTCCATGGCAAGAGAGAAAAACAACCCTATATTTATATATGTTCATAGGAACATGGTGAAAGATGCATGCCAAGCTGTTATCATTGGTTAATGAATGGAGATGGGAAAAAAGGAAAAAAATAAAATCAAGTAGAAAAAATTTATATAAAAATTTCAAAAAATATGTATTGAGTAACAACAATTTACCAGGTACCACATAAGGTGTTCATACCAAAATACATAAGACAGCCATGGGTTCCACCTTCTTAGAACTTTCAGTATATTTGAAATAAAACAGAAAATATAAGAAAACAAACAGGACAATTTTAAATTAAAAAAATTCAATAACACAAGAAGGCACAAAAATTGGATGCTAAGAAAATAATGAGGGAGAGGCTTTACACAGGTCATCAGCAAAGGGCAGTCTCAGTAGAAGTTATTTGGAATGAGCCTTAAAGGAGGAGAAGGATCCACGCCTTCCAGTGTGAACCCTGGAAAGCCATCAAGGATTTCTCAAGAAGGAAGATATGAGATAGGATGGCCTGAAGCTGGCAAGAACAGAATCAAGAAGACATATGGGAGAATCTGGAGAAAATCCATCTTTATCCCAATCTTCTCTCAACCACACATTACATCAACCATTTTAGTACGGATCCTATACTATTGTGAAATCTTACTTACATGTTTCATTTCTATTGGGTTGTTTCTTCTCTTCCAGACTAGACTGCTAGTCCTTTGATAGTGTCCCGTGACTCTATTTCTCTTTTCCACCAATTCCCTCACCTCCAAACATCTAATGAAGGCTGAACACATGAGCTGAAAAATGTATGTTTTCTGACTGATTAGAGGAAGAGATTTTTGTAAGTTCATAAATTTTCAGGAGTGGACTGGGGTGGATATCACCATTAAGAAAATGTCAGAGATCTTTGATTTCAAAGTTTTGAGTAAAGGTAATAAACAAGTGGGTAAAACATTGATGGTAATTATGTACATCTTTATAAAATACTTTTACTTCAATACTTTCCTAACTCCCACCTCCTATAATATCTTCAATAAAAGAAGTAAAGATGGTATTTATTTAATTAAGCCAGAAAGCACCTCTCTGCTTAAGTGAATTGGGATCAATGTGCATCAACGTCAGTATTGTATCTGCATTTACTTTCCCTATGCCTCCAAGTATAGGCTGCTTAATTCCAGTGACTAAGCACTAAGTTATTTAAAGTCCACCAAGTTAGCAGTCTTCAGTTTGATTTGTTTGGGTGCCTTACTTATATTGACCTTATCTGATACCCACAACACTACAAATAGTTGAGAGCTAATTTGGAGCTCTTTTCTCAAATTCAGCAGAGCAGTTGCCGAAGTTTCTAGGGTATTTTTTATTCCTGTTGCTATTAGAGTGAGAAAGTCGAAAAGGGCCTCATCAGTCAGGTCAAACTTTCCAAAACTGTCAAGTAGAAGAAAGGCCATATAGGCAATAATTGAGAAAGTCAGTTTCAAAGCTGGGAAGTGTGGAGATTCTACATGTGTTTTTCATCAAAATGTACCACATTTCAGAAAATGCAAGAGGAGCTATATTTTGAAATGGAGATGATACTCTCCGTTATTGATTTCTAGTCAACTAAACTCTTTGATAGCAAAGTAGCTTCTTTTTCTGGGAGGTGATTGACTAAAACACCCAGAAATACATACACCCAGAAGTCACTTTTCTTAAGATGTATTTTACTTTTTTACATATAGAAAGTTGAACAGTCGCTCTTTACACAAACCAGGGGATTCATTCCAAGGAATCCTCAAGACTGGAACCAGGAATTTGAGGGGAACCTGGTTTATAGGAAGACAAAGGTACCACTATGATTATGGCTGGAGTAATGAGGAGTGTGTATGTGAGTGTGTGTACATGCATGTGCGCATGTGAATACTGCTGCGTTCCTTCCAACTCTCTGACAGAAGTTGCTACAGTCACCTTTATTTTCTCATAATTTATAGGTAAAATCAGGCTTCTGCAGAGCTCCAGGGAAAATTTCATAATACCTTGGGATTAACTTACTTAAATGTATTGCATTATTAAAACCCCCTTTGTTAACTTCCTCCCAAATGGTACATGGATTTACCCTTAGTAGATATAATTTCATGTGACTTAACTGTCATCTGATGCTCAACATGGCTACTACGCCTTCTGACTCACTGCAAGGCTGAAATTTTTTTCTTATTTTATTTAGTTAGTAACTGTTACCTTTACTGAATTATTATTATATTGTAGGCTCTGGGCTGTGCACTTTACACACATTATTTAACTTTTTCCTCATAACAACTCTGTAGTTGTTATCATGACTTTACAGGAAAGGAAACTGAGTCTCAAAGAGGTTATGCTACGTATGCTTCCCAATTGGCACAGCCAGAACTCAAACTCAGGTGTGTCTGTGGCTATTACATTTAACATGTTGGCACTTATGACTGTAAAACAATTTGTTAGTATTCCCAAATTTTCCCTTCCCTGTAGAACTGAACCCTTTAGGTTTCTCTTCTAGGCAGCTGTCCATTTCCACCTCTTGCAGCCACATTCCACCACACCTGCCATCTAGCTGTCCTTTCCAGTAAAAGGAGTTTGCATTCCCACAGAATCTTAGGAAAGCATAGCAAAGTGGTAAAAAAGAATTTTTTTTAGATTCTAGTCCAGGCACTGCCCCTAACTTACTGAGTGACCCTTAGCAATTCATTATCCTCTACTCACATTCTTTCATGAGAGACATAATGATGATACATTATTTACCTCCCAGAGTCACTGTGAGGATCCCACCAGGTGGATAAATGTGCCGGTGCTCTGAGAAGGATAAAGTGCTATGTAAAAAACAACGAGGGTCCAGTTATATTTCCTGTGTCTTCCTCACAAAAGGTATTGAATCGGCAGCCTTCCCAACAATGAGACAACTCTGCGATACGCACAGCACACCATGGCTCAATCAGTTGTGGCAGTGATCACCACAGACGTTATCTCCAAGGGGATCTCTGTATTCAGGGACTCCTCTTTCATGAATGGAGGCCCTGCCAATTCAGGTGGCAAAACAACCATTTATACTATGAGGCCTGTGGTTTCAGGCCATTAATTGCTAAGCTACATGTGGAGCTTGTTTCTGTTTATCTGTGAAACATTCTAAAACATTCTATCTTTATGGATCAGTGCTCTCTGGCTCCCGTGGTTGGAGTGAATTAAATTTCTCCTTCTTTCAGAATTTTATTATGAGATTTTATGTTTTTAGGTATTAAGAAATCAATCATCTAAGACCACTCTTTGGTAATACCTGACAGAAGGGCTTATTATCATGGAAATAACAATGCTTTTGATTACGTTTCAGGGTTTCTTTCTAAAATTGTTAGGTCATTTCTTCTTGGCCTCCTTCCTTCCCTGATCTGGAATTCCATGTTCTACTCTGGATGAAATCCACAGCAGAGTCTCTGTAGCAGAGTTGGATGCTGGGTCCTAGGGGCACTGCCTCTTGCCCAGAGTTTCTGTATAGTGTTTATGTAAGTGCCGGTCATTCTGGGTAACAGGGCAGCATGCAGTTTTCCTGATTTGAAACTGGGTCTCCTCACTTTGGGTGATCATCTTTGTATCCCTGTCGTGAAGCTATTGTTGTCTCAGTTTTCTTTTGTTGGGGAAAGTCACATTCTTTTTGGTGAAAGTGCAATAGCTCAGGTGAAAGATTAGACAGCTTCCCCACTGAGCCCATTAGAAGGAGGCATGTCCAGCTTAGAACTGGGAAACACAGAAGAAAAGCCATCCATCATTGGGGGAGGGGGTGTGGCGGCTCTGCCTGGTTAAGTCATGCAGCCCAGAGCATTCCGAGTATTTTAGAAGGCAGAGCAAGCAGATTATAATAGCACGCAGGAAAGCGAATCATTTCTTCTCTCAAAAGCTCTGTGGGGGCAGCGACCTGCATTGTTTTCCTCCAAAACTAAGCATAGCAGATGACATGTGCCCTCTTCCCATCCTAGCAACCTACATTCATCCAACTGAAGCACTGCTCTTGTCTTACTAGTTTCATAGTGGCTACTGAGAAAAGTTTGATGCTGCTAGAATTCAGAAAGAGTTTAAAAAGCTTTCTATTGTAGATGCTAAAGGGCCAATTACTAACATTTCCCCTTCTTGCCTGTGGCTACAGGTTTATTTCCACTTATAACATGGTTGACTCCTCAGTTAATTTGCTGGTACTACTAATAAAAGCTAAGTCATACTATCAAAGTTTCTAGGTGGCAGACTCAACACTAAGGGCTTTACATGGATTGTCTCTTTCAGCATCCCAACATCATGAGTATTTAACATCATTCATGTCATTTTGCAGATGTAAAAAGTAAGTACACAGAGGTTCAATGTTTTGCTTCTGATGACACAGCAAGTGGCTGAACTGGGATGTGAACTCAGTCTGCTTTCCAAAGTCTGGTCAATGAAATGTAAGATTTTAGTATGCTCAGAGAGGTGGTGACATTGCTCCTTCTCTTTCTACTAATTTTTTAAATTTAATTGATGGCTTCTGGCTGTACTGGCATCTTTAATGCATCCTTTTTTTAACCTGGTAATTTCATAAAGTACTCTTGTCTTTCTTGTTACCAGTGCCAGGCTTCTTATAATACTGAGGGTGGGTAAGGAGCTACTAATGATGAAAGTGATCTGACCAACAAGTCAGATGACATGAGATGAGACCTGCAGACTAAAGCCTACTGTAGCATTTGCTGGCACGTGAACCAACAAAGAAAGCGTACTGGCTCTTCACAGGGGCAGCATGCCCTGTAGTGCAGTATTCAGAATACGCTGCTTTACCTCTGATACCATCTGAGGAAATGTAATTAATAAATACCAAGAAACCTCCACAGGAAACCAATTTCATTATCAACGCAGATATTGGACGCAAATTACAAGAAAACATGGTTTCACTCTTCCTGCATTTCATGTTTCCATAAGAAGTAGACTTACCCTTTATTTTTCTAAAGCTATGCCGCATTTCTTCCTTCAATGTTGGTGAATATTTCAAAGCACGGCAGTGTATCTCACTGTCTCCTTCCAAAGCTCAACAGGACACGTCACGCTTTAGAAAGGCTCTTATGGTATTTTAGCATTTTCTAATAAGGACTTGTGAAAGGTTATTAATGTTTTAAGGCTGGATACATGTAGGCTGCCTAGAAATTTATGGTATACACATGACTGAGTAGATTTTTTCTGTTACTTACTGTAGGACGGTTCTGCATTAGCAGTCATGCACTTTTTGCAAACTTTCTTTTCTTTTTTAATTTTTTTTTGGCCACACCATGTGGCATGTGGGATCTTAGTTCCCCGACCAGGGATCTAACCCATGCCCCGTGAAGTGGAAGAGCGGAGTCTTAACCACTGGACTGCCAAGGAAGCCCCTGTGGACTTTCAGGTAAATGCTTTATCTAACTCAGCAAACTCACTTATTTGCTAAGTAATTACTGTAAGTGGCCAAGCACAGTTAGTTTACATGTGTGAATAGAGTCCGCTGTCTCTAACAGCAAAAGGGACTGTACCCATTTTCCACCCAGATCTGGAAATCTGTCTGCCTTGTGAGGGGCCTCACTAAAAGTTAGGATAATGGGTTCACTGGCATAGGCTACTGAGCCTCAAGGATGCTAAGTAACTTCCCCAAGATCAGGAAGAGCTGCAGCTCGAACTAGTTCTATCTGACTCCAAAGTTACAATCATAACTAATACTCACTCCCTGTTGCATATCACAATTCTCACAAAATGCTCTTGAAGTTTTTCCAATGTGGGACAATGATCCACTCCATTAGACTGTTAAACAAAAATTATCAAATCATAGAAAGGTGAAAATAGTTCACGTTAAGTAAAAATGGCTGTGTTCTGAAAACAAACAGAAACCATCTTTTGTTTGTTATTTTGTTTTCTATGATCTCCTGGTAGGAACTAATTTTGGTAAAGGAAATCGGTTGCCTGAAAAGGTGGAATTGCCTTCACTGACCAAAACCTTAGGCTTGGGCAAACTTTAGACAGGCTTCTTCCTGCCTCTAGGGCCCTGGCCTCCCTTTCCTTAGAGCATTTACTTTAGAAAACTGGTAAATCCAAATTCGTTCTCTACCTTTGATGTGTAAATATTTTTAAAAGCTTCGTTTCAGTGTTATAACCCAGGACTATTTTTCTCAAGGACCTAGGAGCCCTCACTTTGAAATATAACCTTCAAGGAAGATAGCTCCCCATCTTCCAATTTCTGTGGGGAAAATAGGAGCCTACCTTGAGGGGGTACATGTTACTCCAACTCATAAAGCTACCTTCAGTCTTGAAGATATTTGAAGGAAAGGGTTTATTCTTCCTTTGGGTGAAGCCAATCAGCCAACACAGAAGGTCTATGGTCTATGATCCCTCCACCCCCGCTCTTAAAAACTTTCCAGTTTTGGTTTGTTTTGTTTTTCACAGTGAATTGAGCTCGGATTGAATTTTGGGCTCCTTCTACTGCAATCCTCTTGAATAGATCTCCCTTGTCTGTTTAATTTTGTCAAATGTAATTTTTGTTTTGACATTACTGTTCTCAGAAAAACAGGGGGAAAAGTGCAAATGATGTCTAATGTCTTTCTTCCATTTTAACCAAACATTTTTATTCCAGTTGTCTGGAGAATTAATATGGAAAAAAGCAGTTCTTCCACCAGCATGTCACACACTGAAAGCCACCTAGCCCATCAGAGCCCAAACTCCAGATGCCCTGTCCTGCACCTACATGATTAGCTAGGCCCTCACCACTGACTCTGGTCTGACTCTGCTCAGGAGATGCTCTAGGTGTTTCCAAAAATGGAGCACTCATTACTGCTGTTTTGCTGGCTGCACCTCAAAACTCCCCATGTTAACAGCGATGTGTTGGCTATTACAGGCTAATTAAACTCGCTTTTGAATAATTACATAATAAATACCCCAAATTTAAATGTAGCACAAAATTATCTTCTAATCAGGCTCTAAAAATATGATCTAATAAGTAATATATTCCTTTAAATGACTGTGATTACTTATTTAATAAAAAGATGCACCTGGTTCAATATACATATCTTTATTCCTAATGTGGTTAATGGGATCAGTTCAATAGAAATCCTTTGATCTTTTCTCAAAATAGCACACTGGAAAACCACATGAAATTGCACAGTAATTGCAGCAAATTTAGCCTAATGAATAGTAGTACATGTAATGGACCTTTCGCCATCAAATTTAAATTTATGCCAGCCATGGAAATTATTTAAATGAACATTTAAAAAATTAATCTTATATTTGTGAGGTGCCTGAATTCTAAAAGAACAAACTTCTGCATTCCAAGAAATTAAAACCCCACTTTTCCTAAACTAGAGAGCATATTCTCTCTCTCACATTACAAAAAGTAACTTAATCTCTCCGAATCTCCTTAGCTATGAAAATATTTCAGTTTGGCCAAATTATCGAAATAGAATAATGTTTACAAAGTACTAAGAACAATGATGAACACAGAACAGATCTTCACTGAATATTAGTTGTTATTGTGATCTATCATTACTCATGTAACCTGAACCCTGATCAACTGACAGCAACCAACAGTATTTTTTGAGGGGCTGTACCGATGACCTCATCCCCATTGGTTCAACTAATGTTTAAGAGCTTGCCCCCCAAATGACATTCCTTTTCTTCTCCTATAATTACACCAGTTTTTAAATTTTTTAAATTTTTTTTGTGTGTGTGGTACGCGGGCCTCTCACTGTTGTGGCCTCTCCCATTGCGGAGCACAGGCTCCGGACGTGCAGGCTCGGTGGCCATGGCTCACGGGCCCAGCCACTCCGCAGCATGTGGGATCTTCCCGGACCGGGGAACGAACCCGTGTCCCCTGCATCGGCAGGTGGACTCTCGACCACTGCGCCACCAGGGAAGCCCCAGTTTTTAAATTATTTAATAGAGATTTTCTTTTTCTCCTTTGACAGAGGATTAACTGATTTGAGAGTGGCCCAATATCCTATTAGCTACCACCTGCCCACACACATACACAAAGAGAACAGACATATTATTCCAAGCATTATACATCTAAGAGGAAATTGTCCTTCCTAAATAGGGCTCCCAGAAAACAAGAAGCTGATCCTGTTCTCTTTGTAACAAATGACAAACTACTTTTGCATCAGAAGTTCTCACACCAAAGAGGGTCACTATCTCCATTTAGGTCTCAGATATCAACATACAAAACACCTTTTCAAATTTCTTCAGGAGTTTTGAGAAAAGAATCTATTTAGAAGAAGGCCTCAAAATCAAGATGTACTGACATGATTAAGGGTCACTGTGGAACTTCAGTGGTTTGTACTGTTGCCATTTTGTCAATTTATTAATAAATCAAAGCAGTCTGTCTTACAAAAACTTATGCTCCTGTGGAAAAAGAAGTCTTGGAAAATATGTATATTTATATAATACACATAGTAATAATAGCAAACACTCAGGTAGCACTTATTATGAGCAAGGCCTTGTTCTATAACATGCTTTCCATACATTAATTCATTTAATCTAACAACCATGTCTCTAGGCTGAGGGAAAAGCACAGAGGAGCAAGTGTTTCTGAGAAAAAGTGTGAAGGAAAAGTCATCCACTTTGTCACACGTCCAGGCAGCTAAAACCAGGCGCTTTAGGGCAAGGTTGGCCTGTGACCTAGCTACCAATGGCTGCTTCTGAGTTCCACCTGTCGACTAAGAGCTGGGGTTCAATTAGACCTCCTGAATTGAACAGCCACCCTCTCATATTCTAAAACACTGTTTATACCAATGTGAAATTGTCATCTGATGCTAACCACACAGGACAGTGTGTGTTTGCCCACCAATGTTCACCCAGGAAAAAGTAACAGCATTATGTAAAAGGGAAAATATTCTTTTTTATATAACTGAATTAGGAAAAAGAAAAGCCACCATTTATGCTCTACTTTATGCCAGGCATTGCAGTAGATGTCTTACATATATTAGTTTTATTCTTGTAACAACCTGAAAAACAGGTGATATTTTAATGTCAAAGATAAAGAACCTGTTCATCATAAAGAACAGCTGAAAAAGCACCTGGGGTAGAATGAAAGATGTCCTTTTGTAAAATGGAACTGACAGTGCAGTTTCTATTTTTTTCTCCCAGAGTTTAACAGAGCAGTGGGTGCACAATAGTTCTCAACACTATTCAGTCAATGGTGAAACTGACAATCCACCAAATATATAATGTCCCTCTTCGTTAAGAGATCTGGGTGGAATTACATGGCAATTCAAATTTATCAAGCACTTCATAAAAGGTATTAATTTACTTGTGTTCAAAAAGATGCCAGATTTTTCCTGTTTGATTCATTAATAGCCTTAGGAAAGAAACTAAGTGATAAGCATAGCACATTTTCAGAGAAGAAGAAATCATTTTTGGAAGAGTTTTGGGTCACGGTGATTAGAGAAACTTCATATGTAAATATTCAGGGAGACTGAGAGACATTAGTGTGAAATACACAGAAGATTTGGGCAATCTACCTGTAAAAGTAATTATGCATCTCTTTACAAAAATATCTGCTTTCACTTGCTTAAGGAGTAGCAAAAGTGTATAGTAGGCACATCCAGTTCTAAATATTTAACCCAATATATTACTTTCCTAAAAAGTCAGTTTCCCAAAATACAACCTGTTGATATCTATCATGATTTTTATCGAGATATATCTAACAGTATACAAAGTCTAATAACATCAGCGACTGCAATTTTTGATCATGTTATTTTATATTTGTGTTCAAGACCCAAAGCAAGTATGAAAAAAGCTATTTAAGAGAACAAGTACATAGTACATTAAGAAACAAAGACCTAGAGGAGGGCTATCCTAGCAGAAAACAATATTCAGATTATAAGAGGATAACAAAAACGACTCCTCAACTGCAAAAAAAAAGCAGTTGGAAAATAGGAAAAAAAAAATCACATGAACTAAGAATTTCACAGGAAGTTGTCACACAAACAGAGCCAATTATAAGAGCAACACTGCATGAATTATTAAGATGGGCATGAAAAAAATTATAGGGAATTGGATAGAAAAATCCAATGTAGAAAAGAGATCACGCTTACAGAATGTAATATAGAGAGGGAAACCATTCATGGACTACACTATCAAGATACCATCTAGGGAGGTAAGATCACAAGAAAAGCCTACAGTGGAAGAAGCCACTAAAGCAACAGAATCTGAAGTTTAAGCCTTAAGAGGAATTGACGAATTGAAAACTAGAGAGTTAGGAAAGAAACACTGAGGATGAGAAGTTAAACTAGCCTTGGTACAAGAGTGTTGTAGCTTTCATCAGATGGGGTCAGTAGCTGCTGTGTCTTGTTTATCAGACAGCAGACTTTGGGGCTGTGGAACAAAATTAAAATTCATGCAACATATCTTGTGTGGAACAACACAAACAGAGTTCCTGCTTCAGGGAGCTGTTCTTCTTGCATGGCGGGGATGCAAGCTATATGTTAATAAACAAGTAACAAACAGAAAAGTAAACACGATTCTTTCAGATAAGTGATAAATTAGTAAAGAAAAGAGGCAGAAAGGATATCTGGCGTGTGGTTATTAACAAGCTACTCCTCACTTTCCATGGTGTTATAATATTTAACAAAGCCAGGTGAATAAAAAGAAGAGGAGGATGTCAAAATGGTAAAAAAAAAAAAAAAGTAATCTTTCTCTTTCTTTCTCTCCTCTTTCCCCACCCACACCATTCTGTGCTTAGGGCCGGCATCCCCAGGGAAAGGGAGAGACATTAAACTAGTCTCTAAGGAATGGTTAGTAAGACCTAGAAGCAATGGCTAGAAGAACTGGATCATTTAACTGTGCTCAAGAAGGAAAAAAAAGTGACAATTTTAAGTGCAATTAGACTTCTTACACTGGAGCTACTAGGTACTCAAAGTGAGCACTCTATATAAAGAGGATGATAGCCTCCACTCAGACAGCAAAAGAACGATTCAGCCCAGAGGAAAACCAGCCAGTACTATAATTAGTAAGAAGCTATATTGCTTTCAGCATTGTGTTAATAGAGCGGAAAAAAACTGAAAAAGTATCAACTGCTCTTATGCTAACTAGGAAAACAAAAGCAAATATAAATACAAATATAGACACACACACATATCAACGTATAACAAACACCAGACTTCATTTATGAATGATCCATGCTGGAAGATCTTAGAGAAGCTACAAAAAAGACAGTCATGGCTGGGCACGTGAGAATAGGAGAAATGGGGAAAGGAGAAATTTGAGGGAGGGAGAAGGCAAATAGATGGACTGATGTCATGGACAAAAAAGCAGTAACTTTTTTTTTTTTCTTCCTTTTTGACTAACACAAGAGAAAAGGAGAATACCAATGAAAACAAAATCAGGATTTTGACAAAGTGGTCCAGGATGGTATCATGAAGGGACCACATCTGTCTAGACAACCAAAAGGGAATGGTGTAGAGATCAAGAAACTGGAGGAATCGAATGGATGATCATCAGATTATATCAGATCACCTTCCAATAGCTGTGTATGAAAGATGGTTCTGGAGGCTGAGAATTTTGACATGTGGGGTGGAGGTGAGAGAAAGAAACACGAGAAGACAACCAGGATGGACCTCCCAAACCTTCTCCTGCTGAGAGATGGCAGCAGAGCTTCTGCTCCTCATGGGCACTCAGTAGCTGCTCTAAGTGCTGAGAGTAAGTGGCTATAATCGGGGGGGGGGGGGAACAGGGGTGGAAGTGATATTCAAAAGGAGATGTAAGATATGCATCCTGAACCATTTTTTATCCAAATATCAGAACGAGTAGATTAAAATGATATTCTTCACAAGATTAGTTATTTTACTGTGACATGAAGTTCTCCTGTGGTTATAGGTGACATCTACAGCGGTCATGAGTTATCCAATAGTGGTTAGTCCATATCTACCTCAATGGTTTTGTTAACCTAAACAAGACAATTACTGAATTTTAAGAAACACTGCTTACAAAGGAAACTAATGGAAATGACCATAATACTTGGTATTACGAATATTTGGAATCAAACCCAGGCTTTGAACCGTTCATTTTCAGGGTCCACAGCCACTGCTTGATGGTACAGGGCTGCAGGAAAGCAGTATTGATGTGTTAGTCACACCACATCACAAAGAAAAAGAAACTATGCATCACCTAGAGTTAAAACACATCAACTTGAATTTTAGGGAGACACTGGAAGACTCAAACATTTCTCTATTAAATGAATCAAGGACTGACTGTACCTGCTGTTTGTTTTACTATTGCCGTAATACTCTTACTTCTGAAATTCAGAAATTTATCACTTAAGATAATTTGCTGGCAGAGTGAGTGGTGGGGACTTTCTGTCAGTAGAAAGGTCAAAGAATTTTCCAAAATGCAATGCAATTTTTTTTTTTTTTTTTTTTTTTTGTGGTACGCGGGCCTCTCACTGTTGTGGCCTCTCCCGTTGCGGAGCACAGGCTCTAGACGCGCAGGCTCAACGGCCATGGCTCACGGGCCCAGCCGCTCCGCGGCATGTGGGATCTTCCCGGACCGGGGCACGAACCCGTGTCCCCTGCATCGGCAGGCGGACTCTCAACCACTGCGCCACCAGGGAAGTCCATGCAATGCAATTTTTAAACTTTATAATTTTATTATGGGTGACCCAAGAAAGATCCCCGTATATGGTTATACTGAAAATTATATCGTGAGCTAATGGAATGTGAACAATAAGGTACCAGCCTTGTGTGCTGTCCCCCACTGCTTTTTCTGAAATACATAATCTTGGTGGGTTTTGTTTTAAAAATTATTTTTTCAATAAATGTGGGGAAATGTAACCACGTAAAAAGTAGGAGCTCTTATCTCAGTGAGGCATTTTTTCATAGGGTGGACTTCTAGACATAAATGCAAAGATCTTCTAGGGACTACAGCATGCAACAAAGATTTACAGTAAAGCAAAGAAAGTAAGAAAAAAAGTCGACTAACCTAACCCACCTGAGCTCGGCTCACAGGGGTCAATGTCCTCGTCATCGCTGGGACACTCTGCTGAGGCCACAAGGATGTCATCTGTGGTCTGTAAAAGAAACACATGCAGTAGATTAATTTAAAGGGACCTAACAGATCTTTTCATCTTGTCTCGTGCACTAGTAAAACAGCACCTGTGTTTACCTGACAGATCGAGAAACCAAATTCAATTATTTCCCTTCCCGAGGACACAGAGCTTACATTTTTCAGCTTATTTTAGATCCCTCACAGAAGAATTGGCATATTTGTGAAAACTTGATTCTAGCTTATTTTACATGAGGATATGGAAATGGTGGTAGCCAACTTGTAGATACCCATCCATTTAACTGCACAGGGAAGCTGCACACAGGAGCAGACAGAGGTTTAAAACAGCCTGGCAGAAACAGATGATTTGAAATTTATTACAGCCCTGGAGTGCTACAAGGTCTGCATCAGTAGGCTTTATGCAGTACTTGTGCTCGGCTTCCTAAAAGCAGAACAACTATATAACCTTTTATATTCATGACCAGGTAGAATTTGATGTATCTTTGAGATATAGCTTGTCTTTATTAGGAAACACAGATTACACCAAGAATATCTTTCACTGATGCAAAAAGGGAAGCAAATATAGTCCATTGAAGCTACTTTTTAAAATTTGTGTTGAGCTTTCACACTCATTACAAAGTTCTCATCTTTGTAATATTCAGACAGCAGGTATTGTTTCCCCATTGTCCTTTCCATCATTAAGGTTTTAGAATAAATGAAGAGTGTATTGGGGGGATGATATTTTACAGCAAATAGGATAGAGGTGACAGTTTTCTTTTTGACATTCTAGTTGCTTCACTGCACTTACAGCAAAGAAGATAACCATCACTGTAATAAAAAGCAGAGTGTGTAAAACCTAGCAGTTAGTCACATAATCAACACGTTTACAAGCATCAAAGGTTGTCCTTTACTGCTGCTTATAAGCAACAATAAACTCAGCACAGATATTGCATGGAAACTGTGAAGGTTTGCATCAGGTTTGGCTAATGCTAAGGTAATACAGAGAGAATTCAAGGTACAAGAAGGAAAATATCTCATTACCTCGGCTAAGGATTAAGGAGATTATAATTGTCTAGATGATACTCAGAACTGCAACACTGATAAAGTCCTTATTTAAAAGTAGAATACAGGTCTTAAAGAAAAATCAGATATATGATATGATATACTTTTATTAAGGGAGTGTCTAATAGTCAGAGGGTAAAGTAGAAATATATAAATGTTAAGAGAATTGCATTATTTTGAAAAGTGGAGACAAGGGATGATGCGCATTTGTGGCAAAATTAGGCTCAAAAATGTTTCAAGTACAGCGTCTTTAATTAATCAAGAATAAAGAATTTGTCCAGATGCTAGTGCTTCACAATGTAACTTTAAATAAATGCAAGCATTTAATAGTATTTTGAGATGGTTTCATGTTATTCTGCTCTTAATTCCTCTAACACAGTTGGGAGACTGAATTCATTTATTTTGCTGCCATCATTTTAAAAGAAGTTCAAATACCAGTTTTCCTGGAATTGTAACTGTTAATGCCAGTGAGAGCCACTAGCAATTGGTGTGATAGACACGTAGGTATCGTTCAGTACCGTGAGCTTTAAAAGGCAAGAATCCATCCTCTTTCTGGCACGAGCACATCTTGCAGGATAACGTCCAAACTGACTTGATAATAAGTTATTGGATTATGAGGTCTGGCAGGTCAATTGTTCCAATTCGCCCCAGAGCTGATAATCTGTTTTTTAAAAGCCAACTTCAAGTGGAAAGCTACCTTTTTTTGAAAACCACAGTGGATATTTAAAAAAATTAATTTCATGGTTACAAGAGTATTTCTCATTTTCCTTGAGGAATTTTTGTTCTTGGAGGAGGAGGGGGAGGAGGATGTGGGTAAGTTCTTTAATCTAGTTCTTCTCACCCTGGCAGTGATGTTGCCCCCTCTTCCCCTCCTCCACCTGGGAAGACATCTGGAAACATCTGGAGACATTTTAGTTGTCTCAGCTGGGTTGAGGTGGGAGTGGGTGAGCTACTATTGGCATCTAAAGAGTGGACACCACAGATGCTGCTAAAAAATCCTAAAACGTACGTGTCAGCCTTCCCACAACAAACAATGATCTGACCCAAATGACAATAGTGCAGAAGTTGAGAAACTCTGCTCTAAAAGCTTAAAAACTGTTTTGTACCTTGTTTTTCTCATCTGAAAAGAATGGAGAGCATAGTCACCGTTGTTGTAAAGATTAACTTAGTCCATGAAAAGTACCTAGAATAGGACCACATTTTAAATAGTTATAAAAGTTGTGGTATTACCAACATTATTGTTTCACAAATGGAACACCAATTTAATATTTTTGCACTATATTTATAAATAATATAATTTTACACATTAAACTGGAAGTTGTACATGTGAATTATTCTCAACTTTAGATCTCATGTTAGCTTTTTTTTTTTTTTTTTTTTTTTTTGTGGTACGCGGGCCTCTCACTGTTGTGGCCTCTCCCGTTGCGGAGCACAGGCTCCGGACGCACAGGCCCAGCGGCCATGGCTCACGGGCCCAGCTGCTCCGCGGCATATGGGATCCTCCCAGACCGGGGCACGAACCCGTATCCCCTGCATCGGCAGGCGGACTCTCAACCACCGCGCCACCAGGGAGGCCCCTCATGTTAGCTTTTATATCAAAATACAGTAGCTCTATTGGTACTTTGTTGAACTAAGTTTCCATCTTTTGCTGCCTAGGTTCAAATTCTGAATTAGAAGTCAAACATCGAATATAAATAATAAAGGTTGCTTCCTAAAAGAAATTCACGGACTAGAAATGTGTAACTCTGTGTAGTGTTTCATGCAGACTAAGTTATTTAGGCTGCAAAGTTACATTTTGTTTTAAAAGTTGACCTAATTTTTAAATTCAACAGCCTTTCCGAACAATTCCACAGAAAACAGAAAGTGTTAGAGAATGTTCTCAGTGTTATCTTTCACAAAACACAGTACCTAAAATAACAAAAGATGTCATACAATGAACAGTACCTCCTATAGCCTTTTACAGTAGAAAAAATATCACTGTACAAATTCGACCCTATTGTACATCTATATTTTAGTTTTTAATGCACTTTTCCTGATAAAATGAATACACATTGTTTTCATATTTTTCTCTCAGACATTAAAATCCAGCAATAGTCTTGGGAAAAAATGCCTTGATAGAAATCGTCACTGTATGGAAAATCAGGAAGTGGCTCAAGTATAGGGAGAAAAATCGAATTTCACTTCATTTCAGAGGCTAAATTAACAAAACAATTTTCTAGCCAAGGCTGTGTAATTTAAATTTAATTCACCGTGTTTGGAACTGCCTCCCTATGACATGCTGTTGAAGAAACTCAAATATGTCACACTAATCAATTCTATTCTTCAGTATACTTTTCTCTGATGTTTATAACCTTTTTCAGAAGAGACAACATTCTGAAGGAGACAGAATAGTGATCGAGCAAAAGCATTAGCTTTACATAACCGGCCATTTAGATAAGGGTCCCTAACTGTGCATTCAACCACTCACAGGTCAAAGTGCATGCTGATCTTCCCTAATTCACAGTGGTGTGGACATTTTCATGGCAAACATCTGTTCTTGTTCAGAATGTCTACTGAAACTGCTTAGGTCTCCTTACCTTTAGGGGAAAAAAATGATTTGCACACAATTCAGGAACTAAAGGCATCAAAACTTAATTCACGTGTTATATGGGTAAACACCAACCTGTATAGGGTAGGAAAATTTAATCAGAATGGGGGAGAAAGGATGTCCTTAATGTACAGTAAGAAGTTAGACCAGTTTTTTTAATGTCCAGGGTTATTAGGCAGAGACCACTTGGTGGGTTAGAAAGTAGAGAAACACTGATGTATTTTTGTTCTTTGTATTTTTGCTCTACAGAGAGCCTTTTTCCCCACCACCACCTTTAATGGTAGAATTTGCTGCATATTCACTTTTTTGAATATAGCACAATTGCATATCTGTGTGCTAAAAAGACAGGATGAGAGGATAGATAAACTTAGTCTGTAATATTATATCCTTGCTAAGACTAGCATTCCTAGACCTTATTCCTCATGGTAAACAGCTTTGCTAAAGACCGGTAAATTCTGATGAAAAGACCCACAAGAAAACTCTACCAGCAAAAATCTGCTTTGTGAGAAAAAGAACATATTCCAACTGTGCAAAAGGATGTCCATTATGAATTTGATGCCCACAAAGAAATTCTTGATTTACTCTAAAATTTCGATTGAAACTTTGTTTCTGAAACAGTGACAGTCTATCCAGCTATACGTCCAAATACAATGTAAAAAAAAACAATTGTCTCAAGCAATGGTGCTCACTCATGTAACAGTATTTAGCCTAATCTCTCACTGCTGTGATGGACATTTATACTGAGCTGATTGAGACAACTGATGGACTGAGGATGGTGCTAGCTGACATGTGATATGTTTGGCTAATTGACGGACACTTGTTCTGATACTTTTGTCTACATGAAGCTGCTCTGGAAGAGAGAGAACATTGATGTCTGCCTTTCAGCACTGAATCTGATAGTCTTCCTTATCAGATTTATTGCTAGATGTGTTTTCTTGAAAAAAGAAAAATACCAGGATTCACAATTAGTGACACAAATTCCTCAAGCTACGTCTGAACCATTGCACTGATAACTTATGGGGCAAGAAGTTTCTAGGAGGTAGGGAAGTCACAATTTTCACCAAAAGGAAAAACTGCAAAAAAATAACCCAACTGTAATACATATATAGAATTCCCCAACGGTGGGTCAATTTGATCAAACCAAATCACTAAACAAATATGTCAACTTGGTAATTTTAGTTAATCCTATTAAAAATGTAGAAGGAATTTAGAGACTTTGCATAGATTCTATGGTAGTTTCCATTGTCTCAGTGAAGCTTTTGGTTCTTATTTGTCATTTGTTTCTCTGAGTAGCAGATGCCACATAAAGATATCAGTCCCATGCTCACTAATCTAATAAAAATAAAAATAATAAACTGAGATCCAATACATGAAGGATGAATTTTAGCTCCAGCACATGAGTAACAAAGAATATGAAGATCAATTAGTCACCAACAAATGAGTCACTCATCTATCCATAGCATTTTCTGGTGGGCACAAAATATGGTCACTACCTAACAAGGCACAAATCGTGATTCCTACCTGCAAATAACTTATTGTGCCCATTCTATTCTAAAGCAGAAGAACACATCACTCATTAATACAAATAACAAAATAAATTCTAATAGCTTATTTTGATTGAAATTTAACAGTGCTCCCATATCTACTACTTCATTAAATATTCACCAACAACACACTTATGCAGAATGCAGGTGGAGGTGCTATTATTCTGAGTGTTACAGTTAAGTGCCTGCTCAAAAAAAAATACCCGCTTTGTGACCGCCTGGAGGGGTGGGATAGGGAGGGTGGGAGGGAGACGCAAAAGGGAGGGGATATGGGAACATATGTATATGTATAACTGATTAAATTTGTTATAAAGCAAAAAAAATAAAAATAAAAAGTAAAAAAAAAAAAAAAAAAAAAAAAAAGGATCATACACCATGATCAAGTGGGGTTTATTCCAGGAAGGCAAGGATTCTTCAATATACACAAATCAATCAACGTGATACACCATATTAACAAATTGAAGGAGAAAAACCATATGATCATCTCAATAGATGCAGAGAAAGCTTTTGACAAAATTCAACACCCATTTATGATAAAAACCCTCCAGAAAGTAGGCACAGAGGGAACTTTCCTCAACATAATTAAAGGCCATATATGACAAAGCCAAAGCCAACATCATCCTCAATGGTGAAAAACTGAAACCATTTCCACTAAGATCAGGAACAAGACAAGGTTGCCCACTCTCACCACTCTTATTCAACATAGTTTTGGAAGTTTTAGCCACAGCAATCAGAGAAGAAAAGGAAATAAAAGGAATCCAAATCGGAAAAGAAGAAGTAAAGCTGTCACTGTTTGCAGATGACATGATACTATACATAGAGAATCCTAAAGATGCTACCAGAAAACTACTAGAGCTAATCAATGAATTTGGTAAAGTAGCAGGATACAAAATTAATGCACAGAAATCTCTGGCATTCCTATATACTAATGATGAAAAATCTGAAAGTGAAATCAAGAAAACACTCCCATTTACCACTGCAACAAAAAGAATAAAATATCTAGGAATAAACCTACCTAAGGAGACAAAAGACCTGTATGCAGAATATTATAAGACACTGATGAAAGAAATTAAAGATGATACAAATAGATCGAGAGATATACCATGTTCTTGGATTGGAAGAATCAGCATTGTGAAAATGACTCTACTACCCAAAGCAATCTACAGATTCAATGCAATCCCTATCAAACTACCACTGGCATTTTTCACAGAACTAGAACAAAAAATTTCACAATTTGTATGGAAACACAAAAGACTCCGAATAGCCAAAGCAATCTTGAGAACGAAAAATGGAGCTGGAGGAATCAGGCTCCCTGACTTCAGACTATACTACAAAGCTACAGTAATCAAGACAGTATGGTACTGGCACAAAAACAGAAAGATAGATCAATGGAACAGGATAGAAAGCCCAGAGATAAACCCAAGCACATATGGTCACCTTATCTTTGATAAAGGAGGCAGGAATGTACAGTGGAGAAAGGACAGTCTCTTCAATAAGTGGTGCTGGGAAAACTGGACAGTGACATGTAAAAGTATGAGATTAGATCACTCCCTAACACCATACACAAAAATACGCTCAAAATGGATTAAAGACCTAAATGTAAGGCCAGACACTAACAAACTCTTAGAGGAAAACATAGGCAGAACACTCTATGACATAAATCACAGCAAGATCCTTTTTGACCCACCTCCTAGAGAAATGGAAATAAAAACAAAAATAAACACATGGGACCTAATGAAACTTAAAAGCTTTTGCACAGCAAAGGAAACCATAAACAAGACCAAAAGACAACCCTTAGAATGGGAGAAAATATTTGCAAATGAAGCAACTGACAAAGGATTAATCTCCAAAATTTAGAAGCAGCTCATGCAGCTCAATAACAAAAAAACGAACAACCCAATCCAAAAATGGGCAGAAGACCTAAATAGACATTTCTCCACAGAAGATATACAGACTGCCAACAAACACAAGAAAAGATGCTCAACATCTTTAATCATTAGAGAAATGCAAATCAAAGCTACAATGAGATATCATCTCACACCAGTCAGAATGGCCATCATCAAAAAATCTAGAAACAATAAATGCTGGAGAGGATGTGGAAAAAAGGGAACACTCTTGCACTGCTGGTGGGAATGTGAATTGGTACAGCCACTATGGAGAACAGTATGGAGGTTCCTTAAAAAACTACCAATAGAACTACCATATGACCCAGCAATCCCACTACTGGGCATATACCCTGAGAATACCATAATTCAAAAAGAGTCATGTACCAAAATGTTCATAGCAGCCCTATTTACAATAGCCCAGAGATGGAAACAACCTAAGTGTCCATCATTGGATGAATGGATAAAGAAGATGTGGCACATATATACAATGGAATATTACTCAGCCATAAAAAGAAACGAAATTGAGCTATTTGTAATGAGGTGGTTGGACCTAGAGTCTGTCATACAGAATGAAGTAAGTCAGAAAGAGAAAGACAAATACTGTATGCTGACACATATATATGGAATTTAAGAAAAAAAAATGTCATGAAGAACATAGGGGTAAGACAGGAATAAAGACACAGACTTACTAGAGAATGGACCTGAGGATATGGGGAAGGGGAAGGGGAAGCTGTAGAGAGGCATGGACTTATATACACTACCAAACGTATGGTAGATAGCTAGTGGGAAGCAGCCGCATAGCACAGGGAGATCAGCTCGGTGCTTTGTGACCGCCTGGAGGGGTGGGATAGGGAGGGTGGGAGGGAGACGCAAGAGGGAGGGGATATGGGAACATATGTATATGTATAACTGATTCATTTTGTTATAAAGCAGAAACTAACACACCATTGTTAAGCAATTATAATCCAATAAAGATGTAAAAAAAAATACACATTTGTATACTCATTTACCCAATTTGAATGTGTGAACATTGGTATTCATGAATATTTAGGGCAAAACTGAAATATCCCTGACAACGGCCAGCTTTCACATTTCTTTAATGTTTTTTTCCCTCAATTGATGCCTTAGGTTATTACAAAAAGTTACCAGAAATCAGCTGTCTGCTTGGAAAAAGACGGACTTGAAAGCCATTCAATTTTCTTCAGAATTTTCCTAACTGTTTAAAATGTATGCAATGGTTTCAGAACAGTGCAAGTGAGTTGGACAGAAAAACTCACCATGTAAAGAGGTCACAAATATTTTACTCATTCTAACATGCATTTTCATATGCATTTGATAGTGGTCATCCTAATAGGAAAAACTCTAAGGGGAAGATAGGGATATGGAAATAATGACACAGAAAAATGAAATTATGAGAGGAAGAAATGAACTGAATTCCTGCTTAATGAAACAAAAACATATTTTTGCAAAGTTATGCAAAAAAGTAAACATGCAAAATAAAAACCTGGTGTCAGGAAGCTTGAAGTTAAATTTATCTTTTTAAAAAAAGATAAATTCTTATATTTCTTTGAGCTACTAATGACCTCTATGCTCATACCGCATTTCCATTTTTAGCCAAAGCAAATAGGAGAGCTGCCCAAAGAAAAAGTTAAAGTGAAGTTTAAATTTTCAGGGAGGATTTGGAATATCTATTCTCTTGGATTCTCATGAATTAGAATTTGGGAGTGAAGGACCTCCAAAGAATGCTGGTAGTGATGTGGAGATGCTGAAAGGGAAACTAGAATATGCATGTGGTTGAATGTGCTCCCTCTCTGTTTGTTTTGTTTTTGAACAAAGCCCTTTCTGAAATGGGTTTGGCCACTTCCAAATAAATACTGACAGGTGTTTACAATGCAAATCTAGGCTTCTAGCTGTGTTAATATGAATCTTTAGTCTAACTACTGTGATTGAATGGACTAATTAGTCACACAGGTTGAACTGAAAATCCTTATTGGTAATGAGGCCAAAACATTTTATAATTGTAAAATGCCAACGATGGATAGTTTCAACAAGATGCCTCCAAAATCCAAGCTTTCATCGTTGGCATCTAACATGTTAGGAAATGGAATCATGTTTCAGTCAAGCAGTCATATATCTTCTTGTACTGAGCCAGACACTAGTGATCATTAGTCTAAGGTCTTTATTTTACATATCAGGAAGCTGAAGCTAGAAATTTAAGTGTTTTTGTTTGACCACATAATTATACTGCTAGTTAATGGCAAAGCTATGAGATAATCCCGACCTCCAATAGACTGTGATTGTCTCTCATCCCGGGTGACTTCTATCCATCCATCCATCACTCACCCAGCCATCCTCCTATTCATCCATCCATCCATCCCAAACCATTTTGTTCTTTAAAGGATTTCATGTGATTATAAAGATACACAATGAAATAGATTTAAAATAAGTTAAAAGGTGGCAAAGGAGAGTACTGGCTTTTATATAAGTAACCACTAAAATTATCATGAAGAAAACACACACAGATATCAGGAGACATATCCACAGCTGTTGTACCACTTGATATGGCAGCACATTGTTTCACTAGAAATGGAACAAAATGAATGCTAGAGTTTAATTTTTTACTCCAGTTACAAAAATTCAAACATTGACAGAACTGCAGTTACTTTGAAATGAAGTCAACCCAGAAAGTTCTTTATTTAAGTGCGGTAATCTTTTCTTAACTTTTTTTTTTTAAAGACCTTAAACATCTTGTCTCTCATCTCTGCACATAAATGCATAACTAAATTCTTGGGGACAGAAAGAAAATGTAGATTATTGAATCTTTTCCTATTTTTCCCCTTGACTTAGAACAGTGCAGGTCACGCTGGCTACAAAATGAACTCTTTTGTCTCTCTTCTCATTAATCCACTGATGAAAACTTCTAAGGTCTCTCTTATTAACTTCTGTTTTCACAACTTAAGTGCCAATGAGATATTTAGCTTTGTCTCTCTCACACAACCATCATTAGGGTATTGTCAAATTATCTTAATACATCTTAGGGACAAGTAAATGTAGGTGACCATTAATTAATAATACTGTTGCTTCTCCAGGTACAGTCTAGACATCCATTCATTGGTCAGAAGGAGCCACAGGCAGCTAGTTATCCAGAATACTTCTTCTCTACTGGGCAGGACCATGACCAATGTCCCCTTGATAGAGCTTCAACTTGGAGATATGTGAGAAGTTCCATCCCACACAATGCTTGGAGTCTGGGACAACAAGAATTAGGGATGTGGTTGGAAATCATGTTGATGAAGTTGACAGACAGTTGGTTTCCTGATTTTTTTTTGGACCCATTTGTTGAATATATGCAAGGTTCTATACCAGTATCTTGCCAATATCTGAGCAGCACCTCTATGAGTGTTTCTATCAAGGAGTGACTGACAGTAAATGTGATCTCCCTTAAATGTTATAATGTTATTTTGTTCATGCACTAAGAGATCCAATCCTTGCTGGTTATAGTTAAACTGGAACTCCAAGCTTTCACATCTGACTATTTCATTTCTTATGTTGAATACTTCGTTTCGTTAATACATATTTGGAATGTTGTACTGTTGAACCACTTCAGTTTAATTTGCTGCATGCTGATCAATAATGGAAAATATATATCAAGTCTCAATCTGGATCTCATAAGTAATATGTATCATCTTGAAATGATTTCTGTGTTCTCAACAGTACATAAGAATATATATACTATATAGGCAAATATATATACTATGCATGTATATATATACTATATATGTGACTAAATGTATATATATAAATATATAATCATTTGTATATGACAAAATAACTTCTCTATCTCATAGGGATATTATGGGGATCCATTTTTTTAAATTAATTTTTTAAAGTCTTTTTAATTAATTAATTAATTAATTTTTATTTTTGGTTGTGTAGGGTCTTCATTCTTGCACGTGGGCTTTCTTTAGTTGCGGAGAGCCGGGGTTACTCTTCATTGCAGTACGTACGCTTCTCATTGCAGTGGCCTCTCTTGTTGCAGAGCACGGGCTCTAGGCCCGCGGGTTTCAGCAGCTGTGGCACATGGGCTCAGCAGCTGTGGCTCGCGGGCTCCAGAGCGCAGGCTCAGCAGTTGTGGAGCACGGGCCTAGTTGCTCCGTGTCATGTGGGATCTTCCCGGACCAGGGATCGAACCCGTGTCCCCTGCATTGGCAGGCGGATTCCCAACCACTGTGCCACCAGGGAAGTCCCCGGGGATCCATTTTGATATGTGTGAAAGCACTCTGTAAATATGAAAGTTCTCACATGGCAGTGTTTATATGTTATTATTACAACTAATACAGAATTATTTTTGTTCCTCACATGACAATATGAAGAACAGTTCTGGGGAGTGCTTAAAGAAGGCAGCTAAATATCCACTCAACTGAATATATTTCATTTTTATGTCTTGAAATCCTCTTGTCCCCTCAATTGAATAGGATCTGTATCTCTCACTCCAATTGGCCCCTCACATAAATGCTGCTATTCTTGGGAAGATCTCTTTCACATCAGAATATGATTCACTTCAGCATTGCTTACTGAGTGCCCATGTTTCAGTCTCACTGGTAACCTACAAGATGGGCAGTGCCAATCTACGTCTGGCACTGTGATTCCTTCTTCTCCATGTCAGCGCTCTGGGAGAGTTACTGCACAGATGCAGGGCTACTGGAGTTCTCTCAAAATTCTCCTCCTTATTCACTTTCGTGGGACTTAGAAGATCGTGACTATTTGATTTATTTTATGCCCGCATCCAGAGTTTACTCTAAATCATGCCCTATTATATCTAGAGCATTTAAATGAATGGAAAATAAGAAAAAAGAGATCACGTAGCAAACACTGCTAATTAAAGGGGAGAGAGACAGACAGACAGACAGAGAAACAGACAGAGAGAAGGAGAAGGAGAAGTAGGGAGGGGAGCTGAGGGGAGAGGGAGAGGAGGCTGATTCTAAGTGTGATCCATGCAGCACAATGCTTCTTATTATAGTGGCTGTATTTGTAGTTATAACAAAACATTGCCCATGGTCATGTTCCCTATATGGATTAATAATACGCGAATTAACTCTCGTAAGACACGGAGCAATATTTTCTTAGTGCCTTAGAACAGTAGAGGTGTGCGCCTTTCCAAATTATATTTAAATCTAAAAGTTTGAGAACTGCGTAGGTGTATGTTTTATTTCATGTATTTCTGTGGGACAGAATTTATGTCTGTGTTTTATAGCCCTCGAACATCTATCACATCTATCACAGTTCAACAGAGTTGATTTAAAATGTCATCACCATTGATTGTGGTGATTATTTCACAATGTATATGTGTATCAAAACATCAACCTAAAACAATTTAAATTTGTCAATTATATGTCAATAAAGATAGAAAAAAATGCTATCATGCTCTAAAACCTGGCTTATCTTCAAGTGTCTGTAATTTCAATAAAAGCACTTGATGAAAATAAGTACGATTGTGAAAATAGAATTAATAAAGTTGAATGAAGGATTCATCTTGACTTAAAAAATAGAAGATATATTACACAGGACACTTGCATTGGTGGAATCATTTCAAATAATCTTATTCCTGATGGTCATCCTCTCTAAGTTCATTACATCTAGGTGTATGTTTGCCACAATTGCTCACAAGTATAGATTATTTTCCAGGCGTATAACTCCTAAGAGTGGGAGATGAGAATTGTGGCAAAAATCACACTTTTTCAAAGATTTTATCTGCCTTCTAACATCTCTAGAAGTGACAATGAAACTTTGTAACTAGTTTTTACATTATACCTCATGGCTGGAAATTTATGGCAGAGAAATAGCAAAAAGTGACATTATCTTTAACTGCAAAGAGAGAATGACTAAAAGTTAGAAGGAAGGAAAAGCTAAAAATGTCTTGCAATAAGTTGGTCTGCCTGCCTTTATGAAGCATCCCTGTCCGTTGAGAAAGCAATAAGATATAGCCTGCCTTAGAGAAAGGGCCAAGAAAAAAAAATAGTTGACTGCCATTCTGGGGTTTTTTTCCTGTATAATATACCCCCAACTCTTCCAGTCTCCCCTGAACTCTATTGCCATAGTCTTACCTTGTAAATACTTTCATTGGATTATAAGGAAACTATGCCTTTATAATGTTTTCCTTCAAAATCTAACTACAGGATGAAACTTTTATCTTCTTCCTGAAATAAACTGCATGAAGATAAGGGCTGGCTGAGAACAGCCATCAAATTCAGACTAAGACTTAAGTGCAGGACAGAATGCACTCACAAAATTTGCATCTTTTGATTGATTCTTCCATGCATTCACTCATTCATTAATTCATTCATCCATTCACAATCATTTATTGAATACTTTTGATTAACAAGGGATTATATACAGAAGAGGAATATAATATGGAACCAGACTTCCCTCCCTTGAATTGCTTGGAGAACTTCAGGAGTATGACAAATGGAGGCCATCTACCTATGAGCAGAAAATCCTCTCTCTACCCCTGAGCATAGAAGGAGCATGGGTATTAGAGCTAGATGGACTGGGCTGAAATCCCAGCTCTGCCACTTATTAGCTGTTGATGTTGGGCAAATTATCTAGCTTCTTTAGGTTTCTTCCTATGTAAAAATGAAGTTATTTACAGCTATTTTGAATTTTTATGAGGATGAAATTCTCTAGGGCTAGATAGGCACAATGTCTAGCACAATGGCTGGTACTTAGAAGACGCTGTTGAGAGTATTTACTATGTAGACACAGCTGGCTCTGTACACATTGTCACTTTGCTCTCCTTGAAACATGGGAAGAGAAGTTTATCTTAGCCCTGGATTTCTGTGATCTTCAGACACAGACATTCCCTTCACAAAGGAAGTATAATTTCCTGGCTTAAATTCATACTTCTATGTTTAAACATCCTATAAACAGAGTAAATTACATATCTGAAGTGAGAGCTCTTTTTAAAACACCTCAAAAAACATCATAACTACCAGTGTATTGAAAAGCCAAGGGGCTTCTCTTCTCTTCTCCCTAGCTGCATGATGTAACCAAGCATTTATCAAATCCTACTGTTTTCGGAGTTTGGAGACTTGAGTTATTTGTTCCAGGTCCCTTCTAGTAAAGAGAGGGAAACCCTAAGTCGGTACAGTCAGGAGTGCAGTATCATATCACTGCACCGACAGTGTCCAGCTCAGGAATAGATAGTGGTCTCCCGGCCCTCCATCCAGTTGGCATCCAACTCCTTCAGTTTCATATCTGGGTGTAGTGAAGATGAAAATAGAGGCAGGATTAATTAGTCACTTTTCCCAAGTTTCTCAAACATGATTTGCCTTTTTCAATTCTTCCCTAGGTTTTATTGAAAACTTTAAGCAAGGCCTTTGAAAAATACCAGGGAATGCGGCCTTCTGACATCACCCGGAGCTGCCAGACTGGTGAGCACTCAGTAGCTCCTGCAAAGCCCACTAAGGACCACCTGAAGAATGCACATTCAGATGCTGAAGGAGAATTTTGTAAACTGTCTTCTATTGAGGACTGGGAGCCTCATGAGAGAGTCTGCCGTTTTGTGCACACTTCATCAGATGGCATCTGTGTCTAAACTCTTCCCTGAGATCTTTGAGTAACTAGCCACGCTCTCTTTTGGATAGCTTTTCTCTCTTCCGCCTTGCATTTACAATCAGTTCCTCTCAATTCTGACATGTTTCCTCGAAGTTGCTGTCATGCCTCTCCACCTGGATGAGCCCTTTTCCTCCCCTACACACCTCTGCAATCCCTTAACCTTCTCTTCATCCTCATTACTGGAATGCCTGCTGATTAAGAACAAGAATTAAGCCTTCTATTCACCGAAAAATGTCACCTGTCATTATGAGAACCTTTGGAATCATTTAAGTGTCATCACGTAAACAGAAAGACAAGCTTCTCTTGATGGTTCGGTAACGCTGTTATGAGCGTCGGTGCTATCTGCAACATAGCAGTGACCTCAGATGCCAAAGAGAATAGTATCCTTGTCCTGCTCCATAGGTTCTCAAACTTCTCTTCCACTTTTTAGTTGATGTGTACTCTTATTAGTTTTTCTCTTTTGTCTATCACTGTCAGGCTTTATAGAGGCCCGTTTCTGTTTTCAAACTTGCTCCTTCATATCTGCTTTGAGCTGGACATCTAGATAATCAGATAACCAATGTTCTCCAACTATCTTAGAAACAGGGTCACAGAGGCTCTCAAACAAGAAAGCCCAGGTGCTTCAGAGTCAAGGCTCACGGCTTAAAATACACAAGACTTGTTAGTTTCCTCAAAATGCTAAGTTCCTTATGAAGGTAGTGCATTTATTGGTAAGTTAGCACCCAGTAATATTTTAACTATGATAATTCTCAAATAGGCTTTTCTTCATTAATTCCAAGAAACTCTACTGGAACTAGACTCCAAATACCTGAATCTCTATTTTCTAACACTTAGTCAGATAGAAGCCAAGCTTCCTTGGTGTTCTTCTGAGTTTGCAGGGAGGGAGATGGGCAGTGTAGTAAGGCAAGTGGCTGCCTTATTGTCTTTGACCTCCTTGCTTCCTGAAAAGGTGGAGTGGGGGTACGTTGGCTTGTACTTAAAGGTAGAACCTGATGCGGACATGCAAGGGTTCAACTACATTTATCCAGAGTGAGTGATTCACTCAGTGTATCCTGAGTAGAGAGAGAGATCTGGTAGCCCCTTTTCTGGCTTCCCACGACCAGCTTTTCACTTGAGAAATTGAGGAATGCTAGTACTGCTCCCCAGTGACTCTGTGCATGGATATTAGACTTAGAACCAAGTTTAAATCTGGAGTTATTAGAACTTGGGTGACCTACTTAACCTCTCATTTATAAAATGGGAAGGATGCAGTACCAATCTTGGCAGTGTAGTTGTAAGAATTAAGATGATCATGATCAATGAACTACTTAGCACTATTCCCGGTTGTGAAATAAAAGTTATATTTTTATGGCAAGACAAGAGAAATTTAAACAAAAAATCTTCCCTGCCCTTTGGCCTCCTCTCTCCCCACACTGTGCTTTGTGTATCTTCATTATGCATGGACCAAACCTCCCACGTGAGCAAAAATACCTGCTCAACCACAGCCAGCAACATTCTCCTAGCATCAACACGACAACTCCTTAAAAGATGGCATTCCTTCTTGATCTTCTAAGGGGTCACATGACCCACCATGATGACGCTTAGATCTGAATTATGTAAACTGTCATTAATACATCATTCGATGTACAGCCCTGTCTCAAAAAAGCTTATCTAGGGCTTCCCTGGTGGCGCAGTGGTTGAGAGTCCGCCTGCCGATGCAGGGGACACAGGTTCGTGCTCCGGTCCGGGAAGATCCCACACACCGCGGAGCGGCTGGGCCCGTGAGCCATGGCCACTGAGCCTGTGCGTCCAAAGCCTGTGCTCCGCAACGGGAGAGGCCACAGCAGGGAGGGGCCCGCGTATAACGGTGCCTTGATTACTAACCAATGGGACAGTTCTCAGAGCTTTCTGAGATGCTCTTCCCGGGTTATAATCCTCAAATTTGGCTCAAATAAAAATTTCCATTTCTTTTTAAATCATTTTTGACCGATTAATTTTTCGTCAACCTGGTGCATAATAAATACTAAGTAAATCTTAGCTCTTCTCACCTTTGTTATTACATAAGACACACACGTGTGTTACCTCTAGCCTACTGGGAGGCAGCACGTTTGTTGTTAAAGTGGGCAAAACCCAACATCCTAATAACCACAATAGGTTGACTATCCACATTTGCCCTTGCCTAGAATAATACTGTGAAGTAGGAGGGGAAAAAAACTAAATATTACATGAAGAATTGCAAATGTACTTTCTCCCTGAATGTTCTATTTTGGTTTTCAACTTTTAAACTTCACTTTATTTCAAAACATACTCCCAACCATTCCAAAGCATTTTCAAGTTGGAAAGCCTTCTTTTTGTTTCACAATAAGGTAACTGCAGGTGCAAACTCGAGGGAGACAGACCTTGGAAATTTTAAGTATGTTGCCATGGCAATGGCTTGCAAGAATGTGTATGAGTTTCACCTTAGCTTTCAAGCATTCAACCGAATTCATATGTGGAGGTTCAAATTACTAGGCACACAATGTTTGCCATTCACTGTGTCTTGAAAGGTTTAAAAATAACTGTCTCTCTGTTGCTTATAGCAATCAATAACTACAAAATTCTACCTATCTATCTATCTATCTATCTCTCTATCTATCTATGCAAATGTGGAGATCTAGTCATTCATTATCTACTCTTAGCTAGCCAATCTCACCAGTTTGGCTGCTCTAAGGGAAGCTGTATACATAAATTCAACAATAATCATTTTTGCCATTGTTACAAACAAAGAGTTGCACACCCAATATGAAATAGCTATAAAATTTTTCTACTGAATTTCAAATTAATTTCCTCATTCAAAATGGATGTATCCTTAAAGAAGCATGATAATTATTTAGGGATGGTCAGTTAAAGCAAACTTTCAGTCTCATGAAATGTGGAGGCTCTTTTTAAAAAGGTCCCATCCTATAATGCAGGAAAGAAGATTAAAACGTGTAATTCTAGTCATTAAATCAAATGCCCCTACTCCCAGAAAGCGACACTACCACCACCAACAAACAAAAAGACATACAAAGGAAGTAATTTTATCTCATTTGAACCGTCACTATCTTAATTGCTCTTAAATGGTTCAGTTGATGCTTCTAAATTCCAAAACCCTCACAATGAACTCATGATTCATTGCCAATAATAGCAGTGATTCTTGCGTACCGCAAAAATAAAAAAATTTAAAAAGCAGTGATTCTTGACAAAAACACTTTCCTCCCATAAATGAAACCTAAAGAACACTAAAATTGCAAAGTTTTAAAGTTATCTATTTGATATAAGAAATAATTCTTAACAAATTCTCTTCAAATTTCAAGGCTTTTTCCATCTAAATTTGCACTATGAAAATTAAGCCAATAATAAAAAAATTCATTCACCAGCAAAAAAAAAAATATGGATCTCTAAGAGTATATGTTCTTTAGTTTTCTAAGAGTATATGTTCTTTAGATCATTTGCTGCAAATGATCCATGATGATACAAAGTGCCCTACATGTAATGAGACAAGGGACCCTGCTATGTCCTGCATTCGGTTACTGACAAACCTTCACAAAACTGTTATTAGCTACCAAAGCCTGGCAGTTATTTAAAATTCACTTTGCTGCTTTAACTTTGACCCATCTTCCAAAACACACACACACACAATCATTCTCTCTGTCCCTTATACTCCTTGATTTAACAGCTAGTTGATATACTTTAAAACTATAGTAGTGCTCCCCCATTCTAAAAAGCCTACAGCAGTGCTGGAATTAAACAAATGAGAACACAGTAATTAGCTATGCAAACTGTCAAGTAGATCTAAAAAGAAAAACAACCCAGAAAACACAACAATCAGCAGTTTCAAGCTCTAACAAGAATCTACATTGAGTTCCCATTTATTTTAAACAAAAATACATTAGGTCTCTGAAAAACGTTCGCAGCAATTTCCATGGAAATAGGGCAAATCAGCTAATGGGTCTTTTACATCTCTCATTTCTATGATGCTGATATGGTAGAAAAGTCTTTGGTCCTACACTCTTTCCAAATAATTTCTATCCTACTCCTCTATAACCAGATTCATTCCCAAAGTGAGTAGTATCTAAAATGGTTCCAAAGTGGATATGGAACAGGTGTGTGGGTCAAATCACATCCTGTGACCCCCAATTCCCAAATCCCCCCCTAAACCTCACCACAATAGTTTTATAAGAGGTAATGAAATTAAAAGGTAAACTGGAAAGGGAAAAGAATTGTTAAATTATCTGGGGCATTTGTGTGTGAATGGAAGGGAGAAGACATTCAATTCTTTGGGTGGAGAGTATGAATTACACAATTTGTAGCTAAATCTCTGGGATCCTTTACTACCTACCTTCTCCCTTTTACAACCATGTTGAGTCCCTATGAAGCAACACAGACTACTTCCAACATATACATGCTTTGTCTGAAATATCAATCTAATGCTTACATTGACGGTTAATGTTCCTTTAACCCATTATGCATCCAGTAATAGAATTAGAATATCAGATTTTTTAAAAAATCTAGAATTGTGATGAACACATTTACTTTGAAACTTGTGTTTGCTTCAGTTCTCTTATCTTCAAACTTGTAGAACAACTGTCTGCTTTATAAAACTGAGAATGTAAGATGGGATGCCTGAAACTGGTCTAGGATAGGACATAGCATTCTGAAATTCGACTAGGAGTTCAATCATTATCTAACCCATTGACCTGTGGCAAATCACTCCCCATTCCAATATAAGTAGGTTAGAGTAGATGACCCCTCAGGTCCCTTTAAAATATAATAATCAAGGGTAACACAAGAGAATCTTGTGGTACAGGTAAGCCTCTTGATTTTGGTGGTGATTATAAGAAGCTATACATGTGATAAAATTGCATAGAACTACACAGACACACACACATACACAATAAATGCATGTATAACTGGTAAAATCTGAATAAGCTCTATGATTTACATGCTGGTTTTGATATTGAACTATAGTTATATAAGATGTTAACATGGGGGGAAGTTGGATAAAGGGTGCAGGGGACCTCCCATATCTTTCTTTGCAACTATCTCTGAATCTATAATTATTTCCAAATATTTTTAAAATATATAAGTACTTAATACATGCATACATACATAAACATAATAATCTTTGATTTTGTGAAATGGCTTGTTGACTATCAAAGATAAGTGCCAATATACAGGGCCTGATGCTTTATCAATGAAGTGAAAGTTATTGGTTTCAAACAATCCACTTTTCAGCTAAATGTGATAATTTTTACCTAAAACAATTAGTGGTTTAAAGGTAGTTGGGATATTGACTATTTCTCCATGATTCGAATTGAGGAAATTGTTATGTGACAGGTTGTTACTAGTGACACCATTTTTGCCAGCCCTTCTGTTATTTATCCTTGAATACTGAACCCTACGGATTAAGATACCAAATAACTAAAAATTTCAACAACATGCCTTTGATTTAAAAGAGAAAATTAAAACAAAATACAAATAAAACAAAACAAAACCAACACAGTTCTAAAGGAAGTGTCAGGGAGTTACTAAAAATTGAATTCCTAATATTTATATTCTGAGGACTCTACAGTTTCTGTTCAATTAACTTCTCTTATGATGAGTAATCTTACTTTCTATTCCTAAAACCCTGTAGAATCCTATTCATCTAAGAATTAGGCTGTGCTCAATATATTTCCTTTCAATGACATAGAATCCAGTGGACTCTCCTGACCTCCCTGAGGTCTAAAAATCATGGCTACTGTCTTAGCAATTTTATACCTATATGTTGGTCAAAGTTTGATTCTTAAGTCTCACCAATGGGGCAAAAGAAAGCAAAATAGATACCTGTAGCAGACTTCTGTTAGAGGTAAAGTAGAAAAGAGGCAAAGAAAGCAGGAAACTATGAAGAAAAGAGTGAGCAGAAGGAAAGAGAAAAGGTAAGAAAATGCTTCCCTCACCTACGTTTGGAGAGTGGTGGGGGACCTCAGTCCATTTTACAGATGAGACCAATGATAAAGGTACTTCAGACTTAGAAAAGTAGGACTAATGTCTCACCCAGTGAGATATAAAACAGGTCTTGGGTTTCAAAATTCTAGAAAGGGATTTGAAAGAAAAGAAGCATTATAAATGTACAAGTCAAAGTAAGTCAATCCATCAAATCACCTCTGCGCCAGGACTAGCCAACTAAACTGTATCTTTAGGATTTAGCTCTCTTGTGGCAGCAAAGACTACACTCCTCTTAAACAGCAAAGCTTAAGACACAGAACAGAAAAGAGCCTAGTAGAGGATTTTCCTGTCCTTGCACATCTTTCACCAAACAATACAAGGTAAAACACACAGAGGCAGTTTCTCAGTCACTTTGATTAAAAAAGGCAAAGAATGGTGAGTTACCTGATGAAATCCTTTTAGAACCCATGCATACTTCTCCCAGTTAATTCTACCAGTTACCATAAATTTAAAATGGCAGAACTACTCTTGCCAACTAAGGAATGTCACTCACTACCTGGCTCTACAAGAATTGAGTCATTAGCTACTGAAGTCACTGATCTGTGGTACACCTGGAAAATAATTTAGGGCAGAGATCAGGAATAAGGCACTCTGTGCTCTGGGAAAACTGGCAGAAGAGGCCTTCAGATATTTATATATTTTAAGGAGAAAATTTTATGAATCCAGATTCTTGCATCTTCCCATAATTAGAAAATCATGAAAACCATGAACTGAGATATCAATTCCTCATGACTAGCAGCAAACTTCTACTGAGATGTATGCCTGATTGCATATACCCCTTCGCCAAACTCACACATACACTGGCTTCCTTGCCTACCTCTTTGGAGTAATTTCTCGTAGCTATCTGAGAGGCCGTCTCCAGGCTATAGCCCTCAGTAAGCCCCCAAATAAAACCGAAACTCACAGTTCTCATGTTGTGCCTTTTCTTTTCAGTCGACACAACCAATAAAAGAATAAAATACATAATAGGTAATGAGCCAAGAAAGACACTAAGGGTGGTAAACATGTGTCAAAGCTGCTGTAACAGAATCCAGGCCTTTACTTCATGTGGCCATAATGAAAAGAGTTGGTGAGAAGTGTGAGGCTATCACCTAACACTTTGCCCCTCTTTGCTCTCCCTAGTGCCACAGTGCCACAGTGCCACAGTGCCACAATGCATCTTAAGCTTTGCGGGGTCCAGGTAATGCTTTAAAGTTGAAGTGTTTCAAGCTAACTGTGTTCTGGAAGTCAAATCTATCATTATAAGATTACATTAAAAGCTAAGCCTCTACTGTACATATCAATTTGTACTCCAAAATGCTGGTTTCCCAGAGCATTCACCAAATCCTGTCTAGGTTTTGATGCTGATAAGAAATAGAAGAAAAAAAAATAAAAATGCAATCACTGCACCTTCCATGTATTAAGTCTTAAAACTGTAAATGTCAAAGTTCTAATTTCATTTCCTTGTGTCTGTGAATATTTCCCTGCTAAATATTTCAAATGACTATAGACACTCACAAGCTATATTAGTTTTTACAGCTAAATTATGAACGTTCATAAAAATAATTTGTCCTACACATCTAACCGTTTTTTCTCAATATAGACCCAGTTTCTTTTTCACATTTATAGAAAAATGCTTACAAAGTCTTGTTCTCTGAGGATCTCATTTGGCAGTGATTAAATTTATTTTTCATAAATCTTTATTGGTGATGAGAATTTTTCTCAGACTGTGCTGTTGATTGCTTATGTTACCTCTTTCTTTACCACTTTCATTAGAAGTCTCACTGTACCTTGTTTCTTAGAAAAGAATTTGAAACTGATTTGGGGATGAAGGACTTTGAGTCCAGAGTATGCAGCACTTTATGAAATATTTATCCATACAAAGCCTAAAAATACACATGGTAGGTACAGCATTCACATGGGTAATTATTTAGTAGATTCAGCACATAATTTTGCACCACAGGGTTCTTATTAGGAACACCAGAAAGGGAATCAGAGTTTCTTGACACATGGTAATAAATATTTTCACTTACAATGAATAATTTAGCTATTTTGGTATTCATTGTATGAAAAATAGATTTGAAATAATTTCAGGGTCTGTTAGCAAAGGTGAAGGTTTTGGAACACAAGGAGAAAACAGGGAGTATGGGGCCACTTTTCCCTTGTTTTCACAGAATTTTGCTTGTTTTTGTGATGCACACACTGCAGATTTTCCCTCATTTGTCAAGATGATGTCAAAATGAAAAGATGTTGTTCCTTCTGTAGCATTTCCTATTGTTAGTTTTTAGGATTCCAAACCGTTAATTATGTGAAATTTACCAGCCTTGCCCATAGAATGCTAATAAGTCTCTGTATTCTTCACTATGTAAGGAAAAGGAGATTTCCCTCCAATTAATGCTAGCCATGACTGGAATTATTCTCCCACTAGTTTCAAAATGAAAATTTCATACGAAAATCTCAGATGCAGATTCATCTAAAAAGTCAGGGGAGACGACTTAACAAAATGAAAAGCAGTCTATGTTTTAAGACCACTCTTCTTTAAAAACTTTTTCTTTTAAAAGAAATTCACATTTATTCACACTCTAAAATCATAAAGTATTAGAACTGCAAACCCCTCACCTTACAAATGGGGAAATCAAGCAGCAGAAATTTAAGTAGTTGGTTTTCACCATACCAGTAGCAGTAAAACTTTCTCTATTATAATGTCTTTACATAAATTTATTAAAATGAAATGTTTTAAAATTATATAAACTCCAAAAAATAACCTATAAACAATGGGACATTTTGAATTTGAGGTGAATTGGGGCAGTTGTAAGGACAAGTCTAAAATTTAGGAGAGTTTTCTATGCTGAGAATGGTAAAATTTCCCAAGGAAACAGAGAAAGGAAAAGAGAGTCTGTGACCAACTTCAAAATAAAACTAACATTGATAAGGGTGGGAAGAAAAAAACAACTGTTTGTCCTCCTAAAATACTTGACTGAATGTTTCTTAGTAGAAATTTGGGGTAGCCCAGTGGGGAGAATTCTCTTAGGTATTTGTGGGAATCAAACCAAGTGATGCTGAAATTTTCCAGAAGTAGTTTGATGTCACTCAGTGGCCTCTATGACACAAAATTTCTAAAAGCAAATCATTTCTCAAAGGGCATACTGAATGTTAATTTCTTAAATTTGACAGAAGTACAATGCTTATATAAGATGTTAACATTAGGGGAAGCTGGATGAGAGTGAACTCTCTTTAATATGTTTGTAACATTTCTATATATTTAAATTATTTCAAATTAAAACATTTATTTAAAAACTAAAAAATAAAAGAATCATACTGATATGATCAAATCCTATGTATTACATATAAGTTGGGAAAACTGGTATTTATAAAATAATTTTCTTTTAAAACAGATACAGGTATGTTCATAAAAAGTAACCTATGAATTCCCCACTTTTGTAATATTTACAGACATAAAACATGTATTATCCTCATTTGAATGGCATCTTTAGAAATGATCTTACATGGTAGACTTTCAAATAAACCAAGAATATACGTTTCTACTTCATCTCATCATTTTAAACCCTCATAACTCTTCCTAAAGAATTAAAAAGAGTTGATGCATCATTTAGGGAATTGCTAGGTAGAAAGAGAGAGAGAGGTTAAAGTCAATATTTATTTTGTTATTGCATCAGTAGTCTTCTGTTTAAAATGACAACATCTGTTGCAACTGAAATCTCACTGGCTATTTGGAAAACTAGAAAGTCAGGAATCTCAGAAAACCTTGTTGCATGTATGCCACTAAACAGTGACCTGAGCTTACTGTCTCTAGCTTGAGATTTTGAAAAATAATAAAAAACTATTCAGTTTGATATTTTATACCTAGGTATTATTTCAATCAATTCTAATGAATGGTTCATGAAGTTTCCCATAATTATTCACTATATTTTAAACTACTTACTGAGGAAACAATAGTATTTCAGTAACATGAGTAGACTATTTACATAATTATCACTTATTCAGAATTGTTCCACTTCAGGCCAGACCTTTGCTTCCTGCCTATATCCTCCCATGTTCTATTTTCTTTTTGATGGGTGCCCTTCAAAAAGAAAATAGAATCAAAGATACAGAAAGAAGTAGAATCAGGCATACTGAAAATTATTGCTGGAGTAATTTACAAATGCACTTATTTATACCCTAGTGGCCTGAGATAGTTATACTTACTCCAAAGTGTCTTATTTACTATTGGAAAAGTGACTGAATATTTCAAGTCATCCCGTCAATAAAAAGAAAACAATTTCTTATTTTTTAAGGGAAAACGTTTAGCAACAATAGCTAATTTTAACAAATAAAGAAAATAAATACAAACTAAATATGCAGGTGATTTTGAACTAAAAACAGTTGTATACATTTTGTATTACTTTAACATTCATAAAGCATGAAAACTGGTTTAAGAAATCAATATGTTGTCCTGAGAACATGTAAAACAGGAAGCAACCACACTGACTGATTTTGAGACAAGCTACTTGAGATCTTGCTTCATATTCCAATACCCTCAGTGTCCTAAACACCACTTCAGAGGCTGGTATTGGTGTTACAGGATGTGTAGCCCACCTGATTTGACCTGATTTTGTGTTACCTTTTATTTTATGACTGGATAACTAGGGCTGCTCAAACAAATTCAGAGAACATACAGCAGAGAAACATCAGAGCATCTACTTAGCCATTATTGAACTCTCCTTTCTCTAAGCTACCATGAAGTGTGTAATAGATGCTCAGCAAAAACGTGTTCATTAATTGAGACTATAGGGTGAAATTATTCAGCCTTCAATACCCCTCTAGTTTTATATGTGTTTGTCCTTTCTCCTCAGCTGGACTTTTAAGGCAGCAAGTGTCTTAGTTTCCTTTGAGTCACCCATGACGTCAAGCATCTACTGATCTATCAATCAATAGATATTTTAACAGATCTTAACTATTAACTGTACCAAAAAAACACTGAGATACGTGCTTATATATTATAATTTTCAACATTCTGGAAAGAGATGGTATACTTCTTGAAGGCTTAAGAAAACTCTTGGCAAACCAAAGAGTAGCTATTACCCTGAAATTTCTAGTTTTTCTATGTAATCTATTATGTAGCAGCTAAATATTTAGCAGTGTTTTATGCAGACACACATATTCATACACATACCACATTCAACTCTGAAAATATTGTAGTCCTACTACAAACCCAATGGATAGGTGATTCACTCAAATCTAGCCATGCTAACTGAGAGAAGTCACGGCACATGATGGAACACAATGATTTTTCAGCCCATGGGAGGTTAAGCGGTCTAGAGAACACATCTGGTCATGCAAGATAATCCATTATGTAGACAGTTCACACATGGGTCATTGAGAATTGATGCCTGGGGCTATATCTATGCAACTCCAAATCAAGGAGCTTCAAAAAAATATCAAAATTCTACGCAAACTTCTTGATTTGACAACAGAGTGTTCTGAAGTCATAAAGGTAGTCTTAGTCATATACATACATTATTATACATACATAGTATTTATATATGTAATCTATATTTTGTATATATAATAAATAGTTTTTAATTATAAGAAAATTCATTTCAATGAATTGATTGGGACGGCATTGTCTTTGAAGCTGTAGTGGAGTTTTTAAATTGAAAAATGTGAAGAGGTCGGACAGATGAAGGCATTTGCCCACACCACTAAACCCCCATATCATCTATGAATTTACTAGTAAATCTAGGCTGTGAGGTTATGTAATTATATTTTTGGTCTGAAATATGCTTACAGTCAAGACTGTGGCCCTACCAAACCTGTCATGTTTAAATAAAAAAGCCATGGAAACAAACATGAGAAAATACAGACTCCAGGACTGATGTCTTTCAGAGACTGATTTCTTTTGGTCCCCTAAATAATATTCAAGTCATTCCCATCATTATATGATGTTTTTGTCTTTTAAACTAAGCAACACCTAAGGTAATGAAGCCTGAAGCCTTTATAGCAAAAGACATTCCATTTAGTCGTGGGAAAATAGTAAGAAAACTTTTTTGAGTCTTTTTTGCTATCAGGAAAACAATTAAATTGTGGCTTAATCTGCAGTCTCTCTCCCCCCCCATATATATATAAATATTTTTTTCACAACAATGAAAACAAAAATGTATAATTGATTTTTTGGGGGGAAATAGTTCTCAGATAGTTTCCAATGCATAATCAAGTGAATTCAAATGAGGGTGAAAATTTGAGAGGAAAATGAAAGTGTGCAGTGATAATCACACATAATTTATGATACAAAACTAGAAAATCTCTCTCATATATTTTTACTTTTTCATGGTTATTATTTAGTTTAGACTTATATGCTGTCTTAATTTTCTGTGAGACACTAGAGATACCCATGGGTTTATATCTGTCTGTAATTCTCCCCAGTTATTCTATATACTGGAAATTGCCTATCTACTCGATATACTGTGCTTGGCTCCATTCTCTGTGCTAGAGTAATAAGGGAAGGGAGCCTTCAGGAGATTCAAGTATCAACTATCAAGTAAATGTAAATAAGATAGCAGAAAATAAAATCAATATTTCTGGGTCAATATGGTAACCTTAATAGAAATCAATGATACTCAAAGCCTAAATATACACAAAAATGTATAAGCAGAACTTGGTGTCATTATATTCTGCTGAATTTATATATAGTTTATTGTTTCTATTTAATAATAGAGGTCTGGGGCTTCCCTGGTGGCGCAGTGGTTGAGAGTCTGCCTGCCGATGCAGGGGACGTGGGTTCGTGCCCCTGGTCCAGGAAGATCCCACATGCCACAGAACGGCTGGGCCCGTGAGCCATGGCCACTGAGCCTGCGTGTCTGGAGCCTGTGCTCCGCAATGGGAAAGGCCACAACAGTGAGAGGCCTGCGTACCAAAAAAAAAAAAATAAATAATAATAATAATAATAATAATAGAGGTCTGGAACAAATGGCATTTGAGTCCATAGACAGGTAAAGCAGCAGAGTTATTCCTCTGCTGGGGAATAGTACTGGGAATAGAGGAAATGGGAAGTGAAAAAGAAGACTGAATTAATAAAAGGCACCACTTGGTCTAAGTATAATTAAATAGCCACTAACTCTGTTCACCTATATCTTGCTAGTGCTTATAACACCAGAATTAAGAGCACTAATTTGACATGGCAAAATCTTGCTTCAAATGGGTTATTTTCCAAATGGGCAGAGTGTAAGCTTAGTTCTTGAAACATTTAAATTTAATATAGACAAAGATTGAAAGTTCTTGGCTACATGCTTTATTTTCCCATTTGAAAACTACAAAGTATAAGCTAAAAGGGCTTTTCCCATCAATTAGCAATCTGCCTACTGCATCCATCATATAGTTAATTGATTGCACTTGTAGTTTATAAATGCACCCAGATGCTGTGGAATGAGCACATTTTGTAAATTAAAGGAGCATATGGAACACACACAGACAGTAACATTTCATCATAACTACCCAAAACATCCTTAATATGCAATATTACATCACTAATTACTTCATAAATATGTAAGTATTTCCTGGTTAATGTCTTGGTGAGAAATTTGCTTGGCAGTTGACCCCAAATGCTACTGTGACCAGACATTTAATACCACTTCAGGGCTCTTCTAGTTTCATTCTACAGAAGGAGAACGTGGCACTCAGCATATTAGGCAACTTGATTGTGCAAAGTCAATGAAAATATTTATTCTTTAACACTGGGTTATCTTGCTTAATGAACACCAGTCAACCCTCCAAAATATAAATATCTGTCCAAAGATCTGTCTGTAGGCACTATTTCTTTCTAAAAATGTTAGAGGGAATTTGCCAAGTGAGGAGAATTTTGTTGCTTAGTGGACTCTTTAATTTCTAAGAACAGGGCATTGGAAGAAAAGGAGTGGAGAAGTATATGAAATTGGTCTCATTCATTAACTCTGGGAAAATCAATATAAATGATTTAAATAAATTATCCTAAATGTATCTCAGAATGTTAAAGGTAAAGGTTTTCATTCCCTTTATCTATGTCATAATTCCTTGTCAAGCCAAGGTTCAAGAGGCAGTCAAAAGAGACATGCAACACGGCTAAATTTCCCTTGGAAAATGGAAATTCTCTCCATACACAAGGTCCACCAACCAAATGATTAAGAGAGCTGTGGGTGACCCACAGAGTAAGAGATGTGTACTTAAACTTTTAAAATTTGTGTTTCATTGGTGCATTTTGGCAGCATGATTTTGGTAAAATTCAGTTAAACTTAGGACTGGAAATTGTGTCTGGGTTCACCTTAGAATTTTGAAATAATCATTGAAATCACAGAATTCAGAAGTAAATTGATTTTTCATTGTTTTTCAGTCCTATGACCCTTCTGGACAAAGACTGTGCCCTTGGGTGACAGAAGGCTTGATTAATTTCATTGCAGAATTTGAACTGGGCATTGGTCAAGCCCCCAGCCTTCAGGATAAAATCAACAAATACTTAAATAAAACATTTAAAGTTATTCTAGAAATGAACATCTATTTATAAGCCAGAAGTAAAATAACAGTAGATTAGTCAGCATGAGCTCCTAATGTTTTCATCATTCAAAGCTTACTTAGGGAAAAAGTCAGCAAGCCTTATTGATGCTTGAATCGTTAAAGTCTGATAAATAAGTTTAGTAGTTATTGCCGTATTTATATTTAGATACCAATGACTCAAATAATATGACAGCTTAATTTGAATTTTGCTCCTATTGAATACTCTTCCTGAATATGGCAAAGAGAAAAAGGTTACAAACAACAACAAATAGCACACCATTTATAATCTGGTAAAGTACCTTCTATTCATGGGATTTCTTTCCTAATGTATGAAGCAGGGGTTACCTAATTCAATGAAAAATATTTGTCACAACAGACATGACATTCTATCTTGTACTTAAAGGAAGATGCAATCAGAAGTTCCCTTGAAAAGAGGGGCCAGGCTTCCTTCACTATTAAACCTACTCCTCCCCTCCCCCCCTCCCCTTTTCTGAGATTCAATCCCTTCTGTTCTCCATCTGCTCCGCCCCCGCCTATTGTCTCCTCTCCTCTCCCAGCCAAGCATGCCAGTCCCATCTGGCCATACTCTTGCTTTTGCTGGCTCTAATTCCCATGGGCCTAGGAAATACTTGAATGCCGAGGCTTTTCTCCTCTTCAGGAGAATAAGGATAGCTACGAGACTATCAAACAATTATCCGAAGAATTCACACTCATGAACATGCACATGATGTCTCAAATACGCAAACAGCACTTTTAGAATCCTCTCTTAGGCTAAAATAAAAAAAAAAATGTTTCTAATTCTCTCACCTTGGATGCATTTTTAAAAACTGAAATCTTACTGTCTCTGAAATAATCAAAATTTATATTTCAAAAATATAAAAACGTTCATTCATCCCAGACATGCATTTTTTTCAGTAAGCAGAATTAGTGTAAACAAATGTTGCTCAAATCTTACCATCATGAAATATTTCCATTAATTAATCAGGTTTAATAATCACTAATACATTTTCTGTGGCACCAAACATACATTTAATTCACACAATACACCTTTACGAATTTTCAACGAAAACCCACTCTGCCACAAAAGCATGCATGGTCAGAATCTAAGCATATTTAGGCAAAATAATCACCAAGTCACTAACAATAATAAAGCAGTCTGGCAAGTATTGAAAGCAGCTTTTATTCATGCTTTTACTCGAATCAACTTAATACATATATATAAACACACACCCCACAATTTTTGGTTGTTTCTGCCACAAGCATGCTCATAAACCTCTGAAGCTCACGCAACAAAACAAAAGTAGAAGCAACCATGCTCAGGGTTTAAGGACATTTAAAATTTAAAACAACCTTTCTACATTTCATACAGAGCGTGCATAAATTTGACATGCAATCTCCAAGAAGAAACATTTTAATATAAATCTTAAAATTAGTTTATCCAAAAGAGTTTATTCTTATTTTCATTATTATTGTTCTTAGGCTTCTGGTATCTTAAACCCTGCATGCTGCAGTTCTAAGCTGTGCTGAGCACCGGCTGTGATAGAAGAAGCTACCTGCGAGTTTTCACAGTGCCATCTCATATCCATGTCTGTCTGGCTACCCTGCGTGCTTAGAGCTTTTTTCTTAATTCTTAATGGAAATCCTAGGAAATTTAGTCCATCCTCTGAAATCAATACTGGTGACAGGAGAGCTCCCTGACTCAGTGGGAGATCAAGATGATAAATTGCCTGCGCATCAGCCTGGCCTATCAGTGCCCTGCACACAGATGGGCGAGAAAACACACAGAAAAGGCTTTATCAGTCACGTGTCACCAACGAGCCAATGGCTGATGCACTACTGCAGGAAGGGATGCTGCAGTTCCGTCTGCAATTGACAAGGCTGCTGGTAGACAGACCAGCCCGTGCCCAGCTCAAAAAGTCTTGGCAGTCTCTGCTGTTAAATTTGCTCCCCCACTGTGACTGCATAGGGAAACAGACATTCCCCTAAACCCCGACCCAAATAAAGACCTATTTTCATGCACAGGAATTTTTCTCTGTATTACTTTGTAATCCAATGTGACAGCTCAACAGAAAAGAAACTACTTTTTAACATCCCAACCCTTCAACTCTTCTTATGTGCTTCCCTTCAGATGATTATCACCTTTTCACCTAATATTAAATTAGAAGACTTAAACTGTGCAATTAGCATGCAACCCTCCTAACAGAATCTGCTCAAAGCTTTGTAATTGTAATTATAATTTTATTTTCAAGTTAATGAATGGCATTTTTTGAATGCCCCATTTATAATGAGTATTTTTATGGGATAATTTTGTAAAGGCAATTATGCAACATTAAGAAATACATTACTATGCTTTTTTTTTTGCCAATTAGAGCTATTTCTCTTTAAAGATAATTTAAGTCCCAATAAATATGCCACGTTATCGATCATTAAAAAGACAAACAAGGTCACCTTATTTTTGACAAAGGAGGCAAGAATATACAATGGAGAAAAGACAGCCTCTTCAATAAGTGGTGCTGGCAAAACTGGACAGCTACATGTGAAAGAGTGAAATTAGAACACTCCCTGACACCATACACAAAAATAAACTCAAAATGGATTAAAGACCTAAACGTAAGGTCAGACACTATAAAACTCTTAGAGGAAAACATAGGCAGAATGCTATGACATAAATTACAGCAAGATCCTTTTTGACCCACCTCCTAGAGAAATGGAAATAAAAACAAAAATAAACAAATGGGACCTAATGAAACTTAAAAGCTTTTGCACAGCAGAGGAAACCATAAACAAGACAAAAAGACAACCCTCAGAGTGGGAGAAAATATTTGCAAACGAAGCAACTGACAAAGGATTAATCTCCAAAATTTACAAGCAGCTCATGCAGCTCAATATCAAAAAAAACAAACAGTCCAATCCAAAAATGGGCAGAAGACCTAAATAGACATTTCTCCAAAGAAGATACACAGATTGCCAACAAACACATGAAATGATGCTCAACACCACTAATCATTAGAGAAATGCAAATCAAAACTACAATGAGGTATCACCTCATACCAGTCAGAATGGCCATCATCAAAAAACCTACAAACAATAAATGCTGGAGACAGTGTGGAGAAAAGGGAACTCTCTTGCACTGTTGGTGGGAATGTAAATTGATACAGCCACTGTGGAGAACAGTATGGAGGTTCCTTAAAAAACTAAAAACAGGGCCTCCCTGGTGGCGCAGTGGTTGAGAGTCCGCCTGCCGATGCAGGGGATACGGGTTCGTGCCCCGGTCTGGGAGGATCCCACATGCCGCGGAGCGGCTGGGCCCGTGAGCCATGGCCGCTGGGCCTGCGTGTCCGGAGCCTGTGCTCTGCAACGTGAGAGGCCACAGCAGTGAGAGGCCCACATACCGCAAAAAGAAAAAAAAAAAAAAAAAAAAACTAAAAACAGAACTATTATACGACCCAGCAATCCCACTACTGGGCATATACCCTGCGAAGACCATAATTCAAAAAGAGTCATGTACCAAAATATTCATTGCAGCTCTATTTACAATAGCCAGGACATGGAAGCCACCTAAGTGTCCATTGACAGATGAATGGATAAAAAGATGTGGCACATATATACAATGGAATATTACTCAGCCATAAAAAGAAATGAAATTGAGTTATTTGTGGTGAGGTGGATGGACCTAGAGTCTGTCATACAGAGTGAAAGAAGTCAGAAAAAGAAAAACAAATACTGTATGCTAACACATATATATGGAATCTAAAAAAAAAAAAAAGGTTCTGAAGAACCTAGGGGCAGGACAGGAATAAAGACGCAGACGTAGAGAATGGACTTGAGGACATGGGGAGGGGGAAGGGTAAACTGGGACGAAGTGAGAGAGTGGCATGGACTTATATATACTACCAAATGTAAAATAGATAGCTAGTGGGAAGCAGCCACATAGCACAGGGAGATCAGCTCGGTGCTTTGTGTCCACCTAGAGGGGTGGGACAGGCAGGGTGGGAGGGAGATGCAAGAGGGAGGAGATATGGGGACATATGTATATGTATAGCTGATTCACTTTGTTATAAAACAAAAACTAACACACCATTGTAAAGCAATTATACTCCAATAAAGGTGTTAAAAAAATACAAACAAAACAATAAAAATACAAACAAACAAGCGCCAAAGGATGTACACATCCTGCTTCCCAAAGCCAGAAAAATAAATGAGTTATCCAGTGTTGGAAATATATACTTATTTTTCACCTTTCCTCTAAAATTTAAAGTAATCCTTTCGTAAGCAAAGGCTCCACATCTGGAATACCATATGGAAATATATCCCCAATACATCTGCATTTATTGATCATTCTGTAATAGCAGACATGTTGCACAGTTCAAGGTAACTGAGATGACTGTATCCTGTCTGACAAGGAAGGTTTTAACTTGTAAGACTATGGTGTGTTTCAAATGGCCGTATCATGGAGATACTTTTTAAAAAGCTTAAAAGAAACATTGAATGATCTTTGGGAATAACCTTTATATCACAAAGAGTACCTGGGGAACCTCTATTGTTCTTTATGGGCCAGTTTTCATTATCTCCATGCATTTTCAAGGACTAATTCTAACCCCTTATAGAGTCACTCAATACTACTAAGAAAAAATCTGAGAATAAATCGTGATAGGTATGCCATAAAAAAGTAAATTGCCACTGAGGTTTAGAATGCTGAAATTCCAAAGCTCATTTTGTCTTGGCAACTATTTTTTAAATCCATCCTGGAAAGATTGGACTCTGTCAAGTTTTTGTTTTGCAAATTCCGTTCCTCTCTCCTTTATTCAATGTTGACTCTAAGGAAATAATAAAGCATTTCTTAAGTTCTTTAAAATATATATTGTTTTGTGCCCATTCTCTCCATTTGGCCTATTTATTCAGTAATATGACCCTCATCAACCAAACTTTATTCTTTTAAAAGAAAAGATTAAGGCTCAGAGCATTTATCAAAAAGAAAACAACCATCATGAAACATTGACATTAAACCTATTTATTGAACTACTGTAATAGCCAAAAACTAGAAACCACCTACTCATCAATAATGAACTGATGAGATAAATTACAGTTTTACAGTCCGGATACTCTGTAGCTGTAAAATACAATGTGGTAGATTCAAACATGCATATATGAAGAGATCTCTAAGATATATTGTTATGTAAACAAAAATTAAAGGTACAAATTTAAAATTGTTTAAAGGCTATATACACACTACACACACGCTTTACACACACAAATACATAGCTGCATATGCAAAGGAAATTTCTGTAAGGACATAAAATATCAGTTAATAGTGGTTAAATCTGAGGAGGGGAGCCAAGTTCAAAGGTGGGACCATAGCATAGTTTTAATAGGTACCATTTTGGACATTTTAAAAATCAAGTCTATGTATTACTCTTCGTATTTAAAATTATTAAATAATGTAAATGATGGCATCTATGTTCATTTATGGTTAAAAGGACGTGATTGGTAGATGTTTTAAGCCAAAATGCTGAGGGGAAAGGAGGACAGTCAGAGGGAAGGGTGGCCTGTTGTTTTTCATGCAAAGAACATTGAGTACATGTGGGAAGGAGAGAGCTGCTAGGTACAGGTTCTGGCAGTCTTAGCTGAAGACCTCCACATCCCATATTAACTTTTGGTTCTTTCATCTCTGAATGCAGATAACAGTACAAACTTACGTGTGTTAAGAGCTTTACAACTTCTAGTGACAATTCACCTGAATTATTTCTGATTCTTAGAGGTAGGAATGTGGAGGACTGAGAAATAAATGATTTGACTAGTTAACTGAACTTGGGTGAATTAACTCTGTCAAAACTTAGTTTTCTCAGAAAGATGCAATTGTCAAAAAATGGCAGAGCTAAACTTGAATCTTAATTTAGGATATTGTTTACTGCTGCTTTAAAAGCAAGATGATGTGCTTTTTTTTTTTTTTTTTTTTTTTACCAATAATGGTGTAGGGTTAAAGACAAGATGAAATCCATTTTCTTCTGTCTCCTACCTGGCACAAGCTTATTTTATCCCCAAACCAGAACCTGGCTTATAGATTCTATTTTTAACTCTTGTTGTTGTTATTCAGATTCTTATAACTTTAAGAGATATAAACTTTAAAAAAAGAATTGGCCAAATTTAGTGAAAGGCTTATAATATGCATTATTAAAGGATTTTTTGTTTTACCCCCAATTATTCTAAGTCAGTGGTTTATGGGGGGGGGGTGTGATTTTGCCCCCAAGGGAACATTTGACAATGTATGGAAACAGTTCTCATTGTCACAGCTGGGGAAAGTGTTCCTAGCATGTAGTGGGTAGTAGCCAAGGATGGTGCTAATCATCTTAAAATGTACAGGACAGCTCCTACATCAAAGAGTTACCTGGCCCTAGATGTCCACAGTACTGAGACTGAGAAACCACACTCTCAACACTGGGCTTTTCTACCTTATTTATAAACAGGTGAAAAAAAAAAAAGTATTCTGTATATATTGTGATGTGGCAAGGAAGTAAGTTTAGATGGAGAGAAGAGGATAACCAAGGCCCAAGGCTGTGGGTCACTCCAAAGTTAAGAAGTCATGAAGAGGAAGAAACAGCAAATGAGGATGAGGCTGGGAGGAAAAGCAACGTGTGGTGATCTGGAAGCCTGTGGTAAAAAGTGTGTCAGAAAACACACTGGCATCAACTTGCTCGAATGCTGTTAACAGGTCAACTACTAATTTATTCTCCATAGAGGTTTATATTTAAACAAAGGGTCTGAGAAATTAATCTCATTGAAATTAACAATATAAAAGGCTTGAGGTCCTTATTCCTCTTCATATTTGAATTTTTGAAGATGTGGCCAGAAAAAGTAATATTTACAAGGATCACAGGAGGGCTCTTTGAGGGACTAGGTGAGGGGAGGGGGCTTTTGTGACCCTCAAATTATACTTCTTAGGCTACTTTAGAGTCCACAAAGTTAGGCTTGTAAACAAGCAAGCAAATAAATCCTATTTTGGACCCCTCCCCACACCCCACCACAGCTTGCAGAGTGCCACCATATCCACCTAGCAAGGAGGTTAGTGATTCTTGTCTCCAGGCCCCCACCCAGTCTTTCTATCCATAGATTAAGTTTTTAGGAACAGAGTTCTCAGAACCAGCTTCAGGCACTTTCCCTCTGTGACTCCTGTCATGCCAATTTCCACACTTGGCCAAGCCTGTGGGTCAGTGCAACAGGGCTGAGATACAGAGCCACCTGAAACACTATGACATTGGAGCAACTTCAAGCCACATTAATGCTCTTTGTAACAGGGAAATATTGCAGGAAAGCAGGAGGGAGGGAGAGAGAGAGAGAGAGAGAGAGAGAGATCAGAGAAAAGAGCCACAGATCTAGATATTATCATGTACTCTGTGGTGTGGGAGAATACTCCATGTCACAGTTCTCTTAAAACCAGAAAGGTTTTTACAACTCCAAGAGCTCGTACGGTTCGCATAGACCAACTCCTTCATTTTATGGATGAAAGATTTTGAGGCAGAGAGGTTAAATAACTTGGCTTAGATTAAGTGACAGTGGGATTCTGTCCCATTCCAGTCAATGGATGAACATGATATTGGCAAGTTTCAAGATTTTAAAAATCACCATAATTATTAACCAGAGTAAAACTTAGAGGAAGGGGAAAAGTTGATGTCAAATAAGAGACAGTAGATGGCTCCAAAGCCTCCTCCCTCCCACACTGATGTTGGATTAAGGCATGGAAAGCTTTTGCTACCCAGGAAAGAGAGTATGATCCTCCACTGGGCATTGATCGGCTATGAAATACAAAAGAAGCAGCTCTGAGTCTCCTCCTTTCAGAAGAATGTGAGTGGTGGCTGAAGATTTTTTTAAATGCAAATTCTCTTGTCTGTACTTTCACCACAGTGATGATGAATGGGAAGTAGGATGCATGAGTGACTTTTAAAAGACATATGTCAGGAAGTAAGCTCTAGTTGTGAGAGAATATAGAATAGGAAATGCTCTGGACCATTTTCCTTTTTTAAGAGAATAGAAATGGTAGAAATTCATAGCGGATTACCTTAGTTTTAAATTTTATTTTATTTTTTTTCCCCTACAATGGCAGCCCTAGTTTGACACCATGGAGTGCCACTACACTCCTGTTAACTACTAATTTAATATTTGCAAGTACAGGTTAGAGGCAGGAAGTGAATTCATGTCTAAATGAGTAAAATTTCACATATTCTAAATCTTATGGTGTCGGTTTTCTGCAACCTTATTCTTGTGGGTTTTGGTTTTTTACACTGATTATTTCTCTAGTTATGCACGCTTTTTGCAAAGTGAAAACACAAGCAAAAACCCCACTGCCTTATATAATTTTTTCCATAACATTGTATTCTAAAATGTATTAAACTAATGTTGAAAATAAAAGAAATTGATACTCAGAAGGATTAAATATCACCTATATCCATGAAGTTAGCAATTAAAGTCTATTGACTATATATCAAATGTTCTTTCCAAATCAATACTACCCCTAGTGCTTGCTCTAGACTCACTGTCCTCAAAGTTTAGTATGCATAAGAACCGAGAAGGAACAAGTTAAATATCCAGATTTCTGGGCCCTTCCCTGGAGACTGATTCTCTTTACTTGGATAGATCCCCCAAATCTACATTGTTGATAGGCATCCCCTCTCCATAATATAAGAACCTCAAGATCATCTTAGAGTTTCAAGTTCAGAATTCCTTTTCATGAAGAGTCATGTCAACAGGATTTCTAATGAATGGAAATGGGAAGCTTGTTTTTTAGGGAATAAAATTTAAAGAGTGGTAGAAATCGTGTTCACCAAGAGAGAATTGGAACAGAGACCAGTGTCACAGCAAAAAAGAAAAATGCAGGTGCTTTAGAGTCATCCATGAAGGGATAGTTTCCCAAACTGGATTTTACAACATAAAGAATATTTTAGTTGAAAATATTTTTGAGCAAGGAAAATTAATGTGCACAGATGAAATGTGCAAATAGTAGCATTTAGAAGAATAGGATGACCCTTTTATAGCCACAAATAGAAATGACACTTGGCTGAACTGGTCCCTATCTCACTGCTGCCATTAGAAACCATGAATATGCAGATATCCAGGCAGGGTCCTTTTGCATGTCTTAAGAATTCATTTGGACTAAGAAGGGTTTTCTTAGGATAGCTCTCTAGATCTCTAGAGAAGGCAAGCTTTCCTTTAGGTTAGTGAGATCAGAACCCACTAACATCACATCAAAGCTTCTTTAATGGTTTAAGAGAATAAATCCACCCAGAAAGACATACCAAATCTATTTCATGCACAACAATGACACATGAAAATGAAGGGAGAGTGCAGTGTACAGAAATCCTCCAGTCACTGTTTTCTCCCAGCTGGCTTCTAGGTTGGGCAGTTTAAGACCAAAGGGTAAAAATGGTGCTGAAAGGATGTCTACTGCCAGTCCTTAACTCATTTTTAAAAAATTTCTGAGCTTTTTGGCATACTATACAGTTATTTTATTTCAACATAAGGATGACTAACTGTTCACATTGATCCAAACTCAAGACTCAAGGGACAAGTTTAATAAGGAACCGATTCTTTCAGGATGTTGTGAGTAGGACAATGCCTTTTACCAAACAGACAGCAGTGATCAAAAACAGTTTTGGTGGCTGATTAATGAAAAGCATTAATCAACAAAAGCCATAGTCCATGGTCCAGTCTGTTAGAAGGAAAGAGGGAAGGAGGGAGAGAGGCAAGAAAGAAAAGAAAAGGAAAAAAACAGTGCAAAACATTACATGTAGCTGAGGTGCATTAATAGACCTTGTGAGAAACTTGTTTTTCAGTGAGTACAGTTTGCCAGACATTATAAAATGTGAGTCCCCTTCCCCTCCACTTCCCCCACCTCCCGCACCGATAATGGACCACACAATATTTTAAGCAACAAGAATGGCTTCGAAAAGATACCTACACTGACAGTTACACATGACTTCACAATCCTATGCACGCACACACGCATGCACACATAAAGAATCCACATTTTTACTTTTCAGGAGTAAATGTTTTCCATTAACAAAATTGTGAAACCTAAGTTGGAAACAAAGCTCATTGTGGACTAAATATAACATTATAAGAAAATCCGTGAACAGGAGTTCTCAAGTTTTCACTCATACAAATATACTGTAAAGTTCCATGAGCAAACTGCAGCTGGCAGAAGCACTTATTTCATGTAGACTTAATATTTATAGCAATTCTTTCCCAAACTTAAGATGCCAAAGAATTTGAGTGTTTGTTAAAAATGCAATTTTATGACCCCACCCTGGTGGACTTAGTTATAATTTCTAGGGATGAGGGTGAAAAACTGCATACTTAACCTCTACTCCTGGGGATTCTGATGCAGGTTGTTATGGGCCTCAGTGTGAGAAACACATCTATGTATGCCCCCCTCCTGCGTCCAGCCACATCCCACCATGACACCAGCCTTGGACTGGATAATCCAATTCAACTGGATTATCCAACTGAACTCCTACAGCATGATACCTTTCATTGTGGGGGATAGAGGCTGGAAAATCTAGAGAGAGCTTAGAAATGATGGGATGAATAGATTCTGAAAAGATTTCCTGCAACAGATTGCATTCAATATGGATCTAGAAAGATGGTAGAGTTATTTTAGGAAAGGCATGAAAGTGTAAAAGTGCTTTTCTTTAAAAATTTAGAATTTATAATACAAATGATAAGCTCCTTTATCTTTTCAACTGGAGGACCAATCAATGCTTATAGCACATAAGAAATGGTCAATACACATTAGTTGAATTAGTAAATATGATCACCACAACAAAGTAAATCTATGAAAAAAATTCAGTCACAATCCCACTACCTTCACAAACCTTTCTGTTGCTCTTGATGCTGTTGTTAGTGTTTTGATTTTCATTTCACATTCTTTTCTATTTATTATCTGTACACACACATAATTTTAAATAGTTGCAATAATACAGCAAAGAAAATCATAAACAAAACAAAAAGACAACCCACAGAATGGGAGAAAATATTTGCAAACGAAGAGACCAACAAGGGATTAATCTCCAAAATATACAAACAGTTCATCAAGCTCAATATCCAAAAAACAACCTAATCAAAAAAATGGGCAGGGCTTCCCTGGTGGCGCAGTGGTTGAGAGTCTGCCTGCCGATGCAGGGGACACGAGTTCATGCCCCAGTCCGGGAAGATCCCACATGCTGCGGAGCGGCTAGGCCCGTGAGCCATGGCTGCTGAGCCTGCGCGTCTGGAGCCTGTGCTCCGCAACGGGAGAGGCCACAACAGTGAGAGGCCAACGTACCACCAAAAAAATAAAAAAAAAGAAAGTTTAAAAAAAAAAAATGGGCAGAAGATCTAAATAGACATTTCTCCAAAGAAGACATACAGATGGCCAAGAGGCACATGAAAAGATGCTCAACATCACTAATTATTAGAGAAATGCAAATCAAAATGAAAATGAGGTATCACCTCACACCAGTCAGAATGGCCATCATCAAAAAAATCTACACACAATGAATGCTGGAGAGGGTGTGGAGAAAAGGGAATCCTCCTGCACTGTTGGTGGGAATGTAAACTGATACAGCCACTATGGAGAACAGTATGGAATTTCCTTAAAAAACTAAACATAGAGCTAACATATGGCCCAGCACTCCCACTCCTGGGCATACATCCAGAGAAAACCATAATTTGAAAAGATACATGCACCCCAATGTTTATTGAAACACCCTTTACGATAGCCAGGACATGGAAGCAACCTAAATATTCACTGACAGATGAATGGAAAAGAAGATGTGGTACATATATACAATGGAATATTACTCAGCCATAAAAAAAGATCGAAATAATGCCATTTGCAGTGACAGGGATGGACCTAGAGATTGACATACTGAGTGAAGTAAGTCAGACACAGAAGGAGAAATGTCATATGATATTGCTTATATGTGGAATCTAAAAAATTGGTACAAATGAACTTATCTATAAAACAGAAACAGAGTCACAAATGTAGAAAACAAACTTTGGTTACCAAGGGGGAAATGCCAGATAAATTGGGAGATTGGGATTGACATATACACACTATTATATGTAAAATAGATAACTAATAGGAACCTACTGTATAGCACAGAGAACTCTACTCAATACTCTGTAATGACCTATATGGAAAAAGAATGTAAAAAAGAGTAGATATATGCATAACTGATTCATTTTGCTGTACAGCAGAAACTAACACAACACTGTAAATCAACTATACTCCAATAACAATTTAAAAAATAGCTGCAATAATAAAGATACAGTTTTATAATTTAATAAAATAGCATATACATTTTCCATCTTGACCTAGAACATCATTATTATCATTCTAATGGCAATACAATAGACAAACTGGTGTGTTATAATTCACATAATTATTTTGAATTTTTTTGGATAATGCATTCATTTCTATTTTGTATTTCTGCTATTGTAAATAACACTTTTCTTCCTTTGTATTTTTTTTTCATAAGATAAATTCCCCAAAGTGGGATTACTGGTCTAACGACAAGTGTTTTTATAGATCTTGAAACAATCTGCCAAAGCACTTTTCAAAGACTTCTTCTAATTTTCACATTGTCTCCAGCATGCTACTATGTTCTATTACATCTTCACTAGTGTGAACATGTTGTCTTTTCTATCTGGAGGTGCCCTTTTTCCATTTAAAAAAAATTCTAGTAAACTCCTACACATTGTTTTATATCAAGCTCAAGTGCTACCCTTCCTTGCAGGCTTCTCAAAGTCCCTAGGCAGAGTTAGTCATGATTTCCATCATGTTCCCATAGTACTTTGTAATAATACCATTTTTAGCACTTAAATAATTCTGTTTGTTGTAGTTGTTTGTATCTTTCTTTTTCTTCTTCCTGGATTATTAGCAACTGTAAAGTTGGACCCCTGTCCTCTTCATCCTTAGAGCCTCTGGCACAGGGCTTGGCATATAGCAGACATTCAATAAATGTTTGTTAAGTGAATGAGGAATGAACGAATGAATAAATGAATGTGTCAACGTGCTGCACACCCAAGCTTCTCGTTGTATCTCTGGGTAAAATGCCTTCTTTCACCAACTCTATTATAGGCCACCTAGTCCTAGGAACATTTGTATTTTTGTAGGTCTGTTTTGTAATACTTATGTATTTTTTTTACATTTGTATATTTTGTAGATTTTTTTTTTTTTTTTTTTTTCCGGTAAGCGGGCCTCTCACTGTTGTGGCCTCTCTCGTTGCGGAGCACAGGCTCCGGACGCGCATGCTCAGTGGCCATGGCTCACGGGCCCAGCCGCTCCACGGCATGTGGGATCCTCCCGGACCGGGGCACAAACTCGTGTCCCCTGCATCGGCAGGCGGACTCTCAACCACTGCGCCACCAGGGAAGCCCTGCAGCTCTATATTTTTATATTTTTACTGATCTACTTTCAGGTCTTGGTGGCACAGTTCTGTGACTTGTTGTGAATTAATTCTCTGAATCCTTTAGATAACGACTTCTGGGTACACCAGAGTCAGGAAATGTGTCTTTCCAGTTCACAAAGAAGCACCTTTTATGAATAATATGTTAGGACTAGTGAACAGGATTATAAGTCTACCTGTGGAGACTACAGCACGTACATGGCCGCACTGTAGAGAGAATGAAAATTTAAAAATAATCACTGATACTGAATTATTTAATAATATATAATCAATAATTATTCTTATATTATATATCACTTTATGCATTTTGACACACTTTGACATACACACTCTCACTTTATCCTTACCAAAACCTAGTAAGAAATGCAGACAAAACAAGTATATCACATTTAAAATTTGGAAGATAAGGAATCTAAAGCACAGAAGCATGGTTAGGAAGTGGAAAAGCAGGGCCAGTACTCACATATTTTGAATCACATTTTAGCCCTCATTCTAATAAACTCATGAGACCCTGCTGAATTTTGTTAATTAACCAAATTGAGAAAATGAACTTTTAAACAGTATAAACTAGACTGGTGATTAAAAAACAAACAGGCAAACAAACAAGCAAAAACTGCTGGCAACAGAAACATTTGTTCCAAAAGAATACTTAAAAATAATTCCATATGCAAAACAAATAATATCAGAGGATTCTTATTGAAATTGGTGGCAGATGGAGGAGGCTGCTTTCCCTCCTAGCTGGTGGTGTACTTTCTATAATTTACACTCAGGAAAGCATCATAGTGGACCATTCACTCACTCAGTCTTTCAACTAATATATATTATGGCCTAACTAGGTATGAAGAACTATGGGTAATACAAATATATATATATATATATATATATATATATATATATATATATATATATATATATATATATATATATATATATAGCAGAGTCCTTCTCCAAGACCACACATATACACACCTTCATTCTATCTCTCTCTCTTTCTTCCTCTCCCTTTCTCTCTCTCTAACACAGTATATTATAAATGCCACAGGGCTTCCCTGGTGGCGCAGTGGTTGATAATCTGCCTGCCAATGCAGGGGACACGGGTTCGAGCCCTGGTCTGAGAAGATCCCACACGCCACGGAGCAACTGGGCCCGTGAGCCACAACTACTGAGCCTGTGTGTCTGGAGCCTGTGCTCCACAACAAGAGAGGCCGCGACAGTGAGAAGTCCATGCACTGCGATGAAGAGTGGCCCCTGCTTGCCGCAACTAGAGAAAGCCCACACACAAAAACGAAGACCCAACACAGCCAAAAATAAATACATTAATTAACTAATTTTTAAAAATTAAATGCCACATAAATTACATTACATAGTAAACATTCTGAAACTTCAGGGACAAAAGATAACTTCTATGTCCATACCCTGTACTGAGTTCCAGATGTCCATGAAAGGAACAAAATGAAGGGATACAGATTTTGTTTCTTATTTTGTGACTTCGTATAAACCATTTAATCTGCCTATGCTGATGTGTCCTTGTCTGTGAAATAAAGGAACTGAATCACTTTTGCTAATCAAATGCATGTACTATGTGACCACAGGGGAGAGGGTAATTCAGTGGTAAGAGCACAGGCAGTGAGATCAGACAGATCTGGTTTCATGACTTAAGCTTGGGGCTTAGATCAGCTGGTTAGCATAAACTTTCTAAACCCCAGCTTCTTCATCCATAAAATGAGAATAATGGCAACACATACCTTTTGAAATTTCCCATAAGGTATAAATGAGATAATATATAACACGTAGCAGAAAAACTGGCACATATTCAATGGTCAGTGATAGTAATAATCACGAACTATTAACAGGAAAAAGTTGCTGCTAAGTGCACACAATGTTTCAGTTCTACGGTTCTACATAATTTATTTTTGACACAGGCTCACTCACTGTGGAAGCAATTAGTGTTCTGTATTAAATAAAGGTCAAAAACTTTGGCAAGGTAAATGCATACTTAGAAATTTTCAAATTAGGTATAGACTCATGCAAAGCCTTGGCAAGATGCTATGTTTCATTTTGCAATGTGCTAGATTTTGTGGTACTCTTTGGAAAAGGCTAGGCTTTTTTTCAGTTGTCATTTGTATGTGACCTCCAGTTCGATCAATCAAAAACAATTAAGTCATTAGTGTGCTCTGAGTTTAGTCACTTCCATAAATGCTGCATTAGTTGCCTTAGAGATTCTCAACTTCATTTCAACCGTGACGAGCATGATGAATGGAGTTCACAAGCATGACACACTCCCAGGCACATTCCCAGCAAGCTGGCTACAAACTCATCCTTTCTCTTTCACCTAAGAAGGCATATGGGGATGTGAGTGCATTAGAGAGATGTTATCATAGACAATCTTGAATCTACTCTGCTGATTGTTTAAGACAAACAAAAAACTTAATTATTCACTCATTTTGGAAGTTAAACCATAATTATTAACATTACTTAAAACATACTTCACATCTGATCAGGACATATCAATATGTAAGAAATTATGGTACAGAATCACCTCATGTCCAACCTTATAATATTCAGAGAGCACTTGGATTATGGGTCTGAATAGATAAATGCTTTCAGATAATCATTAGCCCACATACCCCAGTAACTTGTACTCAAAGACGGGATGGAGTTGTAAAGTGCTTTTATAATACAATATTATTGTTAAAGGCAAGGGTTGACTCTTTCGTTTTATTTTGACATGGCATGTCCTGAAATAAATATCAATTCAATATGAAAAAAAAAAAAAAAAAAAAAGAATCACCTCATGGCATGACCCAAGGATATGTGCTTGATGTGTGGGAAAATCAAAAGCCCAGTCACTGAAGAAAATGCATTATGAAAGAAGAAAAAGATCTAGTATCACAAACTATGTGAACTTTGAAAAGATGTTTACTTAATTACCTGCTACTTGGATTTTAGTGTGGTGATAAATTGTCTAGAACCTCAGAAGAGGCAGGACACATACGTGTATCATTAGTAATCTTGCATTTCTCTAAAACAGCAATTCTTAAATTTTTTAGTTTCAAGGAACATTTCACTCTTAAAAATTACTAAAGACTCCAAACATCTTTTGTTTATAGAGATTGTATCTATGGATATATACTCAGTTAGAAATTAAAAGTGAAAAACTGTTAAATATTTATTAATTCATTTAAAAATAACAACAGTAAATCTATTATATATTAACATAAAACATACATTTAAAAAACAGCTATTTTTAAAAAAAAATTTTGAAGAGCACAGCATTGCTTTACATTTTTGCAAATATTTTAAATATTCAGTTTAATACAAGACATTTTGGTGCTAATATCTGTTTCTGCATTCAATCTGCTGCAAAATTACATGTCATTTAGTCTCTGAAAAACTCCACTGTACTCTTGTGGAAAAAATGAGAATAAAAAGGCAAATAAAATCTCAGTATTATTATGAAAATAGTTTTGACTTCACTGAAAAGGTCTCAGACATCCCCCCTCCTCCATTCATGCCCCAAGGTTTTGAGAATCACTGCTGTAAAGTTTCTGTAATATTTAGAAACTACATTCATTATTATTTTTTGGTATGTTATTATTATCTTCAGTACACCTATGTGCTATTCCTGTTTCTCTATTTGAAAGCTTCCTAATGGAGAAGACCATGTCTCACAAATCTTAGGCATCATTTACAGCATGATAGGCCTGCCTAGAACCATAGTATAGCATCCATATATAATATGTGATTAACTGATCTACTGATTGATTAAAATTCATGATGTCTTATGGTTCCTTTAATGACCTTTAAACTATTTACTGTAGTAGCGTTTGTACAGTTCATCAAATTTTGAGCCCATTATGTCAACATTCTACTTAAGTAGAAGGAGAAACTAATTGTATCTGAAATTATTACAGATGAGACAAAGGGTTTTTTTCCCCCCCTTAGGAAGCACCTGTGAATTTTGGAAGAGAAATATGAGATGAGAAGCTAGAATTCTACAATTCTAGGGATATCATTATTAGACTTTTTCCCCATAAAAATTGCCCTGATGCATCAGATAGACAATATTTCAAGGTCCAATTAATTTGTGTATTTAGTTGTAGTTTCATAATTACAAAACAATTGAAAACTAATAACATGGAAGGAAATGGCAGTTTGAATTAATTAAAAGCTAGAGTTTCATACCTCTATGAATGGGGAAAAAAAGCAACAAATATCATTAGTATTTTTATTTATTCTACTTCAAAATCAGATCCTTTGAGAGACACCCACATAGTAACTCAGAAATGAAACATTTCTACATTTATCCCTGCTGAATCCTTGCAGAGTGGGATGGTTGGCAAAATATATATTAAAGAATGAAACGGTCCTCCTAAATTAAAGGCTTTATTACATAATAAATAATTTCTTTGACTCTTACAAAATGGTTCTTTTATCTTCAAATATGTGAAAACCCACAGAAAGAGACTTAGTGCCTACCATTGCATTGGTAAGCAGATAACTGTTTTGACTATTCTGTCATAAAGAGAGTATATACTAAAAAAAAGGCTCTTCCCTGCTAAAATCTGGGTAGATAAACAAAATAGCTGCTAGGCTGGGAAGTGAAAAGTGGGGTCACCCATCTGAATTGGGTTTTCATTTGTCATGATTCATAGGACAGCAAGTATGCTAGTCTAGTTGTCTTCTGCTTTCAGAGGAAGTCTATATTTTGTACACTCATGGCTGAATCACAAAGCATAAGGCCTCAAGGCTCAGTGGCTCAGTAAACACAGTTCTCTTAGGTATTTCGTCTTAAACTGATTTTGCTTGTGACCAACATAGGTAGAAAAGGAGCCCCAAATCCTGCCTATCCTACCTGTGAGCACTTACAATGGACTGAAGTGTCACTGTACAAGTACATTTGGGAAGCCAGGGATGGGGGGAGACTTATGGATGATTAATATTTGAACTGTAAAATAAATGTCTGAAATTCTTACTGACAAATGTTAGTTGATGCAATTATGTGTCATTCAACAGAGTTAACCAAGAAACTCAAATAAACTAAATTGTAAATGTTGAAACTAAACTCATAACAGATTAATTTAAAAAGCAAAACTGTTGGGCTTCCCTGGTGGCGCAGTGGTTGAGAGTCTGCCTGCCCATGCAGGGGACGCGGGTTCGTGCCCCGGTCTGGGAAGATCCCACATGCCGCGGAGCGGCTGGGCCCGTGAGCCATGGCTGCTGAGCCTGCGCGTCCAGAGCCTGTGCTCTGCAAGGGGAGAGGCCACAGCAGTGAGAGGCCCGCCTACAGCAAAAAAAAAAAAAAAAGCAAAACTGTTACCAGAGGAAAACAACACGCAACGCAAGTCAGGTAGGAACTCCTACTACCCATTCACATGCATGTGCAGTGGGAGCTTGGAAACATTGCCCAGCAAACTGTGGCAGCCTGACTCTAGATTATTCAGCTTGAATTTTGAGTAAGTGTAATTGTATGCTATTTTTAGCTTATAAATGCTAAGGTTGTTTAATTCTTAATAATCTCATAGGTAGCCCTTAATTGTATTGTGAAAATCTAAGTTCAATGGCTTGTGTGCCATTAGCCTATGAAAAGCAAATAAAGGATGTACATTTCTGGTTCAGGTCGCAATCCACCAAGTGGAACCTTGGGGTCTTTGGGCCAAGGATTTGTATGTGAAAAACAATGCTCTAAGGCTTATTAAATCTCCATATAAAAAAGATCAAGTCATTCAACAAATATGTGTTGGGTCTACTAAATTGCAAACCTATTTAAGACTCTGGATACAGCAGTGAACAAGACAAGGCCCTGCTCTAGTCCATCTTCTAGCTAGCAAGTCAGAAAACCAACAGCCAACCAATGCACCACTGTCAATGCCCTCCAGCCAGAGATCACTAGGAACATGCCTTCAGTTGAACAAGTTGGGTTTATTAATTTTTATAGCAAGACAGAACACACATCATAGGGAACCATGAAGCATCTCAGTAAGAGGGTGTTAGAAAAGACTTATTAAAGAGTTTGGGCTTGTATTGGGGCAAGGTTAAGAAAGCATAGCTTTGTTCTGGATTAGATACTATCAGGAAGTAGAGGTAATTCTACAATTGGCTGGGTATCTCAATAAATCTTATCTGTAGCAATAGCAGACTAGAGTCAGGATAGACCTGTGATTGGTAGATAAGTGGTAGCCATTCATTTTAACCAAAAGATGGTTTGACATTTTGTAGGTTGCACAGTGACCTTGATTTTAACTGTTTTTAAACAAAATAATAATGTGGTTTTGTTTTGTTCTGCTTGCTTATGGTCTCAGAGTGACCTGCCTCATGTTGGTATTCTGTGAGATAGTTTCTGTCCAACAGGCAAAAACCATGATCTTTCTGTGAGCCCCAGGACAGCTTCTAATGATATTCAGGCCTCACTGTGTGGATTAAGCCAGTTCCCAGATTTCAGGGACTGCTCTTCTCTTCCAAGCATCCAACCAAAGAAGCAATAAATAAACAACAACACAGACAAAAATCAAAGGGTGATACAACAGGGTAAAAGGGAGGGCCCTTTATATTGGGTGTTTGTGGAAAGGCTCTTGGACTTGAACAACCAAAAGAAGCCAATTTGTGACTATCTTTGGGGAGAGTGTAAACATTCTAGGGAACAACTATGCCAAGGCCCTAAGGTTGAAAAGTGTTTGAAGTGTTAGAGGGATGAAAGACAGATAGTTTGACCCAAGAATGGTCAGTGAGGAGGAAAGAAGGCAGGAGAGAGTCAGATGGGAGCTTTGTAGTCTAGGTAGGGGACTGAGACTTTATTCTAAGAGTGATGGGAAATCATTGGAAGTCTGAATAATGACATAGGTTTACATACATATTTAAAAGATCCTCCTGTATGATCAATGAAGAATGTGTTATGGGGGTTGAAGAGCAGATAAGAAGCAGAGAAACGAGTAAAGAGGTTTTGTCGTGTAGGCAGGAGATGACAGAGGTTTGCCCCAGGGTGGTGGTGGTAGACATGAGTACAAGGGACTATTTTGAAGTCAGTGTTGTGGGGCTTACTGGTGGGCTAATTTGGGGGGTAAGGAGGAGGGAGGAATAAATGGAGGATGGTTTTACTAGTTATTTGGTTCTTAATGTCAGTGATAATCTTATTCACCATATCATTCCTAATTCCTGATTCACAGAAGGCACTGGATATTGAATGAAAGAATCCATGTTGTCAGGAACGTTAGCACAAGTAGCAAGCTTCAAAACTGTACACATTTATTAACTGAACAGTTGAGATTTGGTTCCTAATTCTCTCTATTGGCTTGTTAGATAACTCAGTGGTAACAAAGTACAAAATAACCCCCAGTCTGGACAGAACAACTCAATCAAGGTAGTGTTGTCATAAATAAGCACTAAGTAAATGTCTCCTATCTACTTAGTAAAAACATGCAGAAAAAAAGTCTAAAATAAATAGATTTGGAGAACTTTTTAAAAAAATAAATAGGAAAAAAATGGGTGATGACTTGTAGCAGATAAAAATCCCAAAGATGCTGAATTTTGTCCCTAAACGTCTTTGATATCTAACTTTACCTCCTTAACTCAAGTGAATGATACATTGGCTTATCTTGAAGGAGACTTAGAAGAATTGGCTGTGATATTTGCTGCCTCGTGTCAACCTTTGAAAGTCACAGGCCCATCAGATGGCCTTATCTAATTTTCCTGCCCTGAACCCAGAGAGAACTATCCTCAGGAACACACAGAAGCTGGGTAATGAAGTATGGGCAGTAAACCACTGCTTCTACAGAATCACACTGAGGCGCCTTTCTTCCCGCTCACAAGAGGAGTCCCTCAGGAAGCAGTAAGGAAGAATAGTATGGGAGTTCTCCTCATTATTGCCTATGGAGGCACATGGTTGGAGCCCAGACTTTCTTTCCAGTGTGTTGATGACTCCAGCAGAGGAGCCGGTGCCTCTATGGCATGTTTTCTTATTCTGGAATCCGACAGTTCAAAATTTTATTATGTGTAAGCAGAATAGGGTGTGGAGTATAAGCAGGAAGTTTCTTTCTGTCTTTGTCTACTGATATGTTTAAAGTAGTATGACCAATAAAAAGACAAAAACGTCTGCTTAAGTTTGGGAATGTTCTTGTAAAGCACTAGAGGAATAGCTTCGATCCACAGATAACATGGCACCTAGCATACTACCAGATTATCCAAAATGTACTGCACAAAATCTATTTCAGAATCCATTTTCTGCATGTTTTTACTAAGTAGGTAGGAGACACTTTCTTAGTACTCATTGATGGCAATACTACCTTGACTGAGTTGTTCTGTCCAAATGGGGTTATTTTGTACTTTGGTACCACTGAGTTACCTACAATTTGACACTTTACTTTTGAAGGTTACTTAAACTACAATGGTGAGAGCTAGGGGAAAATACAAATATCTCAGAGGTCATGTGGTCACAACCTGCTATGGGGACACCATGTAAAATCATCATAGCTAAGGGAACTGCTTCAAGAAACCACAGATAGGGCTTCCCTGGTGGCGCAGTGGTTGGGAGTCTGCCTGCCGATGCAGGGGACGCAGGTTCGTGCCCCGGTCCGGGAGAATCCCACATGCCGCGGAGCAGCTGGGCCGCGTCCGGAGCCTGTGCTCCGCGGCGGGAGAGGCCACAACAGTGAGAGGCCCACGTACTGCAAAAAAAAAAAAAAAAAAAAAAAAAAGAAACCACAGATAGAATGTGGTCATCCTACGGCCCAGAGGCAACCTCACAACCATTAAAATGACTCCCTGGGTCAGCCATGCTCACTCACTCTCATTCGAAACAGTTATTTGATGATATGGCAAACTACAAAGTACTCTGCTTCGTGTACGGCAAAAGATGGGAGCGAATTTCTAGACGTTAATAAACCGGTTAGCAGTTTTCTTTCACTCTGCTCATAGCACCATGGAAAAATCACTGAAATGTGAAAAACAGGATTCTGTCACACCAGTGCCTCACATCCAATGCTGCAAGAGAATGAAATATTGACATATTTAGGTGTAGTTCTCATAATTTCACCCAACTCAAAGCAATGACTGAACGCTCCTGGGTAACATGAAAACGCCTGGAGAAAGGAGAGAAAATGATCTCTCTTTCCAATCCCCTTCGTACCTTTGGATTTCTTATAGCTAAGGATACACATTTCTTGCAGTGATTGAAGAGGGTGGCAACATCTGTCAAATCAGTAAAGTCAAGACATGAAACTCATTTTTAAGATCTCAGTAGAGGATAAAAATGAGAGAAAGGTAACTTGTAATTTCTGCCAATTAGATATGCAGGAATAACTAAGGGAAATGAGCGCTTAAAAAAAAGAAAACCACTTCCGTTGACTTTTTAAAAATTGAACTACTGCATTTCAATAACATTGTCATTTGTAATTATAAGAGTGTTGAAACTTTATTTCCCCTTTTCTGAGTCCTAAGTTTGTCTTCTGAGAGAAAATAAAATCTTTTAAATGTAATCATATATTTTAAAAAGCATTAAAGCCTAGTACTTTTCGTAATATTTCAAAAATCAATATACCTGAAAAGAAAAGAAAGAAAACAACCTATATTTCAAGTATGGAAAGCACCATGCTGGAGAGTAAAAAAAATATTTAGGGAGCCTGAGTGCATGCCCCTCGGGTCTCATGACTCTGCCAAAATTATGGGGTGATTTCTGGAAATTCATTAAACCTTTCAAAAAATATTTACTGGGCATCCACAGTGGGCAATGATCTGTGCAGGCAGCTGGAGGTGGGATGGAGGTGAGCATGATGTACAAGGATAAATGAGATGCAGAATATGCCCTTAAGGACCTCACAGTCTAGAAAGGAAGAAGACACATTGTTTTTCACCTTGTACTAAAATCATTTGTGTATGAGTCATAAAAAGTAGAGGTAAGTATATGGAATTTCAGAGGAGGAAGAAATTACTTCTTACAAGGGGGGAACAGGGAGGAATTTTAGAAGTAGATATAACTTCCTTTGCTTGGAAAAATGGGAAGTGTTTGGACATGTACAGAAAGTGAAAGGATATTTTCCTGTAAGCAAGAACAGCATGAGTAAAGACATGGAGAAAGAAAGCATGGTGGACCAATAAATTGTTCTCTTCACCTGAACTGAGGGGAAGATTAAGTGGAAAGACAGACTGGGGATTTATAGTAAATGGTAAACTAAACAACGGCCACCTAAAGATGTCCACTTCTTAATCCTTGGAATTTGTAAATATGTTACCTTACTTGGCAAAAAAGACTTTGCAGATGTGATTAAATTAAGAATCCTGAGTTGAAGAGATTATCCTGGATTATTTGGGTGAGCTCAAGGTAATCATAAATGTCTTAATAAGTGAAAGAAGGATAGTCAAGGTCAGAGGTGATGTGATGAGGAAAGCAGAGGTCAGAGTGATGCAAAGAAGGGGCTGTGAAACAAGGAATGCAGGTAGCTTCCAGAAATTGCAGAAAGCAAGGCAACAGCTTCTCTGCTAGAGCCTCCAGAAGGAATGCAGCCTCACCAACCCATTTTAGACATCTCACTTCTAGAATGGTAAGATAACAAATTTGTGTTGTCTTAAGCCACCATGTGGTAATTTGTTACAGCAGCAACAGGAGACTAATACAGAATGGAATACTTTGCATATACTATGTCATAGTATCAATGATGATTCATGGTGGTCCCGCAACTTTTACTCACTCTTTGATTACGACACTTACGTTGTATTTTTATTTTTTATAATATATATTTATCTGTCTATCTTGCTTGTGTTACCAAGAGGATAAAAGTGTTTTAACAAAATAGAGAAAACCCATAAAGAGAAAAAGATTTGAGAGCAAGATGCTGATTCTTTTGTGAACGCAGTACATTTGAAATGTCAGTGGGTCAACATGGTGGGTGGACAGTAAGAAATGGAAATTCATGCCTTCTACTTAGAGATGAAGGTGCATAACTCTCAGAAGCTATTACTAAAATTTATTATTATAGCTCATAAAATAGACTCACTGAAGTGTGGCTATTGACCATTGAGAAAATTTAAGTGGTATGTATTCATAAGAAGGGAATTATTTAATCAGGATATTTTGACATAGGTTGTTGGAAGAAGTGATTTTATAGTATTATTAGCTAAAATGCCATCATTTAACTAGCTTGTGATTGTGTATAAGCAAAGCATAAGGCAATCGACTATAGATGAATTCACAGATGGAGAAAAAGACCTTCTAAAGAGAAGTACCTCATCCATAAGTTGCCTGCTTTCTAAAATATCTTTAACAGGACATTAATTCTTCAGCTACACAAATATTTCTGAGTACCTACTAGTGCAAGGCAGGGCTCTTTATTCATCTTTTACCTAACACAGTCTTTGCTTTTGAGAAGCTTATTATTTCCTTTTAACATAAAGCTCTATGCTTCTCCAAAGCACCACATAATTAGATAGAATTACCCCAAATTACTTTTTTTCCGAGGGTATATAATTTTCAAGTCTCTCAAAAGTGTACATGGCCCATCCTTATTTTGCCGGCTGTTCCTAGGGTTCATCTCTGTAGACTGGGGAGAGCCTGAGGACACTGTGTGCCTGGGAATCTTAGGAAGCTGGGTCATGGGCTTGCAGAGGAAATGTCACTTAGGGAGGGAAAACAGGTAAAGGAAGCTTAAAGTAAGGACAGTGAAAACAACTTTTGCCTATTTCAAATCTTGGGTTGGCCCAAATTACCACCACTTCAGGGATTTTATAAAATGCTGCTGCACTGCTTTTGCAAAAAGACCGCCTGGTCAGCAGAGTGGGATGACCTCTATAAACAGAAAGGCTGTGATGTTTAGCCATCAAGCAGAAATGTCAGGGGCAACAGGACACTGCAGTCTCCATGCTTCTGCCCAAAGTGCAAACCACACAGGTCAACCAAATAAGTAAAAGCAAGGAAGGACTAAAACCTTTAGCTGCCCTAAACTCTGAAAAGATGATGGTATGTCCCTCCCCAAGCCAGGATCCAGTACAACTCCAGAAAACTATATTCACATGCTATTTTATAAATAGTGACTCTGAGCTTAACCAAATATTTTATGATCAGTGACCGCGACACTGTGTAAAAGGAGGAAGAACTTTACCACATGTAATTTTTATATACACACCCACATTTTTTAAATTGTAAAATAAGTGTAATGGATTCTCTGCAAATCACTTCCCACAATGTGTACTGGGTTGCTTTTTTTTGCAATATCAAACTTTTTTTTACAAAAACATTTTTTTTGGAAACCCAGTTTTTTGATACCCAAAGCATGGGTGAATTGAAGCATACCTCTTTAAGTAACAATTAAAAAGTAAAATGAACAAACTTGTGCTAAAAACCATTCTAAAACACATTATTCACTCCCCTGCCTTCTTAATCAAAGGACGTTGAATGTAATTTAACCTTTTTTTATAATGACATGGGTTTCATTATTATGAATAGTAATTATTCTATGGTGCTATGACACAGTGAGACTCTTAGGGATTCTTACCTACACATGAAGTGGCCTAGCTGCCTTTTTTTTTTTTTTTTTCCATTTTGAGTCAGCTGTTTATAAATTTTCTTGGGCCTTTCTCATTGGCATGACGTATACATTAGTTGGCTTTTATTTACTACTCTCATTGTAGTCAGCCGACCTGTTTCCATCAACTCCTAACCAATAAAGCAAGACATCCCCAATGTGCCAAAGCTCTGGGAAAATACCCTGTGCTGGGGTATTAGACCAGTGCTTATTGAACTTTAATGTGCTACAGTTCACTCCGGGGTCTTCTTAAAATGCAGATTCTGATTCAGTAGTTCTGAGAAAGAAACTAAAATTCTGCATTTCTAACCAGCTTCCAGGTAATACCCATGCTGCCAATCCTTGAAACACATTTTGAGTAGCAAGATATTAGATAATCATGTTATTTTAGAATTATGTCTAAACTAAAGGTAAACTAGCTCGGAGGGAGGGATTAAAGACTACTCTCCTACAAATAAGTCCTAACAATTTAGAATATGGACATTAAATTTAATATCTCCAAAATGACTTCCCTTATCAATATGCCCATCCCCTGACCTGACCATACAAACCGCATCTCTCTTCTTTACACTGGCATAGAATTTAATTTCTGCCTCTCTGTAGAACATACATCTTTACAAATTGTTGTTATTTAGACATGTCAGGTACTAAACTGGAAGAAGAACCAAGTCTTATGTACCTGTGTATTCCTTAACACTATGCTTTGCTCAAAAAATGATTTTTGAATAAATGTAAAGATTGGAGAATTAAAAACTATGAGGTAGTTTCTATATAATATCAGATTCTTTATTGTGTGATAAATAATGAGGAGATGAATCAGGAAGTAATACTTCCTATACTAGATAAGGACTCAGGTAATTGATCAGGAAGTGAAGCAATACCATAATCAAATATATCCATGTCAAGTTCTAATAAACTGCTAAGAAAGTAAAGTTTGGTCTCAGAGTTCCTGCCTCTGTGTGCTATATGTAGCCCTTCCTAGTTTCCCTACCCACACACACATACCTAACAGAACACACATGCACACACACACAGGCACAAATTTGAACATATACCATCTACACATTCTTTAACTTCCAAAACCTCCTCTGGAGAAAGAGTCTGAGATTAATTTATACTAAAATGTAAATGACTGACTATGGCTTAAAGAGCTACTTCTTACCTCCACCCTAAGGGGAGTTTGAATTTTTAACAGAAATCCAACTCTATATGTAAAGGAATGAAGCCATTAAAGAAGACTTTTTGGCTTTTAATGACAAAGCAAGTGACAGATTTAAATAGAGGCCCTCTGAGTACCTCTACATCATGTTATGCTAGCAGTGAACTTCTCCTGAATAATTGCTAACAGCTCTCCTGTACCTGGGCTGTAACGTTTCTCTATAGTGATACACTGCTTCCAGCCTGATATGAAGAACCAATGTGCACAGAAAATCCCCACTAAAAGTACAAGCTACAGAACTGGTCAGGGCTAAAGCAGGACAAACACAAAAATCAATTTGGCAGCTCATTTGAATCTATACTGTGCTTCTTTCCAAGGGAAGACAGGATTTATAATCTAGTTGGGAAAGAATAACACAAAGTCTCAATTTCCATTAAACATCCGTGTAATGAAACGAAACGGAAATTGTCTAACTAGAGATGATTCAAATATCTAAGTAATAGTATCAATGAAAGCAAACATCATGCTAGCTTTTGATGCAATACCATTTTACTAATTTAATCTAGCACAACAATCTGCTACTTACTCCACAGCTTTAATTAAATCAGTGTTTACCTCTGTGGAATTCTGAATGGAGTCAATGACAGGTGTTCAGGAGGAAAGGGAAGGGATAAAATAAGGCAGTCAACATAATTTAGAGAGATTTCTATGAAGCCACTCTGTACCAACATATTCCTAAATAACAGAGAATAAGAAGAAAATAGCTCTAGATGATATTCTACAGAGTCTAGAATCATTTCTCCCAATCACAGGATATCAATGTGATGAAAGGCACACTTAGGGGGGAAGGATCTGCCCTTCCTGACCCTACAGGCTGTTCACTGTAAAAATGACTGGAAATCAGCTCAGAAGTCTGAGCACAGCATGGGCGAGGAAGACACTCTGGAGTTACAGACGAGCTCTGGCAGAATGTGCAACAGCCAGGCACAGAATGAAGTTCCCACATTTGCTTTCTTGGTCAACCAGGAGTTGTTCAATAGTGAAAGTCAGACAACAGAAGCTCGATTTCAGATAAGATAAAAAAAGATATAAAATTTTTATTTTCTTCCCACAACAAAACAAGTCAGCACATTTTGCTGAAAAAGAAGATGTACAAGCTTGGCAGTGCCTTATAAATCACAGACCACAGTTATTGTAAGCCGGGCTTATGACTCGAAGAGAACTGGTTTTGAGCCCCAGCCCGAGAAATCATGGCTATTTAATGTCTCTAATTTCAGTGTCCTCATCACAAAATGTGGATCATAATATCTACCTCCCAGAGAGGTTATAGGATAAATGAAATAATATTTATGGATGGTTTAGCAAAATGACCACTCAATAAATAGTATGTATTACTACTTCCATGGAAAGCAATTATATTCAAGTTTAAATTTTATGGTCTCTTTCAGCTTGTCAAAATTAAAGGGGATGAATAGAATGCATATTAAACCTGTGCAATCACTGGAGGCTGAAATGAATTAAAACATGTAAAGCACTTAGAGGGTGCTATAAAAGAGTTAGCTATCATCACAGAGTGATGTATAATGTGTTAAGAAGACGTGGTGGGGGGACCTTCAAGATGGCGGAGGAATAAGACGTGGACATCCCTCCCCACAAATACATCAGAAATACATCTACATGTGGAACAGCACCTACAGAACACCTACTGAACGCTGGCAGAAGACCTCAGGCTTCCCAAAAGGCAAGAAACTCCCCATGTACCTGGGTAGGGCAAAAGACAAAAGGAAAAAGAGAGACAAAAGAACAGGGATGGGACCTGCACCTCTGGGAGGGAGCTGTGAAGGAGGAAAAGTTTCCACACACTAGGAAGCCCCTTCACTGGTGGAGATGGGGGGTGGGCGGGAGGAGGGGGAAGCTTCGGAGCCATGGAGGAGAGCACAGCAACAGGGGTGCAGAGGGCAAAGTGGAGAGATTCCCACACAGAGGATCAGTGCCGACCAGCACTAACCAGCCTGAGAGGCTTGTCTGCTCACCTGCCGGGGCAGGCGGGGGCTGAGAGCTGAGGCTTGGGCCATTGGATGAGGTCAGATCCCAGGGAGAGGACTGGGGTTGGCTGCGTGCACACAGCCTAAAGGGGGTTAGTGCGCCACAGTTATCCAGGAGGGAGTCTGGGAAAAAGCATGGACCTGCCTCAGAGGCAAGAGACCACTGTTTTGGGGTGTGCATGGAGAGGGGATTCCTTCCCTGTCTGCCCAGAAAAGGCAGAGCACCGCCTAAAAGAGCTCCAGAAACGGGCGTGAGCCGTGGCTATCAGCTTGGATACCAGAGACGGGCATGAAACACTAAAGCTGCTGCTGCAGCCACCAAGAAGCCTGTGTGCAAGCACAGGTCACTATCCACACCTCCCCTCCCGGGAGCCTTTGCAGCCCACCACTGCCAGGGTCGCCTGATCCAGTGACACCTTCCCCAGGAGAAAACGTAGCACACCTCAGGCTGTTGCAAAGTCATTCTGGCCTCTGCCATCACAGGCTCACCCAGCATTCCAACTATAACTACTGTACCCCTCCCTCCCTCTGGCATGAGTGAGCCAGAGTCCCCTAATCAGTGCTGCTTTAAACCCATCTTGTCTGGGCGGAACAGAAGCCTGAGGGTAACCTACACACAGAGGTGGGGGCAACACCAAAGCTGAACCCCAGGAGCTGTGTGAACAAAGAAGAGAAAGGGAAATCTCTCCCAGCAGCCGTGGGAGCAGAGGATTAAATCCCCACAATCAACTTGAGATACCCAGCATCTGCGGAATACCTGAAAAGACAACGAATCATCCAAAACTGAGGGGTGGAATTTGGGAGCAACTGTAGACTTGGGGTTTACTGTCTGCGACTGACTAGTTTCTGATTTTGATGTTTATCTTAGAATAGTTTTTAGTGCTTGTAATCATTCGTAGATTTCTTTATTGGTTTGGTTGCTCTCTTTTTTTATTACTATTTACTTTTAATAATTTTTTAAATTTTTAAATTTTAATTATTTTATTTTAATTTTTTTCCTTCAGCACCACCAAATCAGCTTTACAACAAATGCTAAAGGAACTTCTCTAGGCAGGAAACACAAAAGAAGTTAAAGACCTACAATAACAAACCCAAAACAATTAACAAAATGGTAACAGGAATATACATATCGATAATTACCTTAAATGTAAATGGATTAAATGCTACAACCAAAAGACATAGACTGGCTGAATGGATACAAAAACAAGAACCATATATATGCTGTCTACAAGAGAACGACTTCAGTCCTAGGGACACATACAGACTGAAAGTGAGGGGATAGAAAAAGATATTCCATGCAAATGGAAATCAAAACAATGCGGGAGTAGCAATTCTTATATCAGACAAAATAGACTTTAAAATAAAGACTATTATAATAGGCAAAGAAGGTCACTACATAATGATCAAACAATCAATCCAAGAAGAAGATATAACAACTGTAAATATTTAGGCACCCAACATAGGAGCACCTCAATAAATAAGGCAAATGCTAACAGCCATAAAAGGGGAAATTGAGAGTAACACAATCATAGTAGGGGACTTTAACACCCCACTTTCACCAATGGACAGATCATCCAAAATGAAAATAAATAAGGAAACACAGCTTCAAATGACACATTAAACAAGATGGACTTAATTGATATTTATAGGACATTCCATCCAAAAACAACAGAATACACTTTCTTCTCAAGTGCTCATGAAATATTCTCTAGGACAAATCATATCTTGGATCAAAAATCAAACCATGGTAAATTTAAGAAAATTGAACTCGTATCAAGTATCTTTTCTGACCACAACACTATGAGACTAGATATGAATTACAGGAAAAAGACTGTAAAAAACACAAACACATGGAGGCTGAACAATACACTACGAAATAACCAAGAGATGACTGAAGAAATCAAAGAGGAAATCAAAAAATACCTAGAAACAAATGACAGTGAAAACACGATGACCCAAAATCTATGGGATGCAGCAAAAGCAGTTCTAAGAGGGAAGTTTATAGCAATACAATCCTACATCAAGAAACAAGAAACATCTCAAATAAACAATCTAACCTTACACCTAAAGCAATTAGAGAAAGAAGAACAAAAATACCCCAAAGATAGGCGAAAGAAAGAAATCATAAAGATCAGATCAGAAATAAATGAAAAAGAAATGAAGGAAACAATAGCAAAGATCAATAAATCTAAAAGCTGGTTCTTTGAGAAGATAAACAAAATTGATAAACCATTAGCCAGGCTCATCAAGAAAAAAAGGGAGAAGACTCAAGTCAACAGAATTAAAAATGAAAAAAGGCAAAGTAACAACTGACACTGCAGAAATACAAAGGATCATGAGAGATTACTACAAGCAACTATACGCCAATAAAATGGACAACCTGGAAGAAATGGACAACTTCTTAGAAAAGCACAACCTTCTGAGACTGAACCAGGAAGAAACAAAATATAAACAGAGCTATCACAAGCACTGAAATTGAAACTGTCATTAAAAAGCTTCCAACAGGGCTTCCCTGGTGGCGCAGTGGTTGAGAGTCCGCCTGCCAATGCAGGGGACACGGGTTCATGCCCCGGGCTGGGAAGATCCCACATGCTGCGGAGCGGCTGGGCCCGTGAGCCATGGCCGCTGAGCTTGCGCGTCCGGAGCCTGTGCTCTGCGACGGGAGAGGCCACAACAGTTAGAGGTCCGCGTACCACAAAAAAATAAAAAATAAAAAAACACAAATCAATCAATGTGATACACCATATTAACAAATTGAAGGAGAAAAACCAAATGATCATCTCAATAGATGCAGAAAAAGCTTTCAACAAAGTTCAACACCCATTTACGATAAAAACCCTCCAGAAAGTAGGCATAGAAGGAACTAATGTCAACATAATATAGGCCATATATGACAAACCCACAGCCAACATCGTTCTCAATGGTGAAAAACTGAAACCATTTCCTCTAAGATCAGGAACAAGACAAGGTTGTCCACTCTCACCACTATTATTCAACATAGTTGTGGAAGTGTTAGCCCCAGCAATCAGAGAAGAAAAAGAAATAAAAGGAACCCAAATTGGAAAAGAAGAAGTAAAGCTGTCACTGTTTGCAGATGACATGATACTATACATAGAGAATCCAAAAGATGCTCCCAGAAAACTACTAGAGCTAATCAATGAAGTTGATAAAGTAGCAGGATTCAAAATTAATGCACAGAAATCTCTTGCATTCCTATACACTAATGATGAAAAATCTGAAAGAGAAATTAAGGAAACACTCCCATTTACCATTGCAACAAAAAGAATAAAATACCTAGGAATAAAACTACTTAAGGAGACCTGTATGCAGAAAACTATAAGGCAGTGATGAAAGAAATTAAAGACGATACAAACAGATGGACAGATATACCATATTCTTGCATTGGAGGAATCAACGTTGTGAAAATGACTATACTACCCAAAGCAATCTACAGATTCAGTGCAATCCCTATCAAACTACCAATGGCATTTTCCACAGAACTAGAACAAAAAATTTCACAATTTGTATGGAAACACAAAAGATCCTGAATAGCCAAAGCAATCTTGAGAAAGATAAACAGAGCTGGAGGAATCAGGCTCCCTGACTTCAGACTATACTACAAAGCTACAGTAATCAAGACAGTATGGTACTGGCACAAAAACAGAAATATAGATCAATGGGACAGGATAGAAAGCCCAGAGACAAACCCATGCACATATGGTCACCTTATCTTTGATAAAGGACGCAAGAGTATACAATGGAGAAAGACAGCCTCTTCAATAAATGGTTCTGGGAGAAATGCACAGCTACATGTAAAAGAATGAAATTAGAACACTCCCTAAGGCTATACACAAAAATAAACTCAAAATGGATTAAAGACCTAAATGTAAGGCCAGACACTATAAAACTCCTAGAGAAGCACCTAGGCAGTACACTCTAAGCCATAAATCACAGCAAGATCCTTTTTGACCCACCTCCTAGAGAAATGGAAATAAAAACAAAAATAAACAAATGGGACCAAATGAAACTTCAAAGCTTTTGTACAGCAAAGGAAACCATAAACAAGACCAAAAGACAACCCTCAGAATGGGAGAAAATATTTGCAAATGAAGCAACTGACAAAGCATTAATCTCCAAAATTTACAAGCAGCTCATGCAGCTCAATATTAAAAAAAAAAAAAACCCAATCCAAAAATGGGCAGAAGACCTAAATAGACATTTCTCCAAAGAAGATAAACAGATTGCCAACAAACACATGAGAGGATGCTCAACATCACTAATCGTTAGAGAAATGCAAATGAAAACTACAATGAGGTACCACCTCACACTGGTCAGAATCGCCGTCATAAAAGTATCTACAAACAATAAATGCTGGAGATGGTGTGGAGAAAAGGGAACCCTATTGCACTGCTGGTGTGAATGTAAATTGATACGGCCACTATGGAGAACAGTATGGAGGTTCCTTAAAAAACTAAAAATAGAGCTACCGTTTGACCCAGCATATACCCTGAGAAGACCATAATTCAAAAACAGTCATGTACCACAGTGTTCATTACACCACTATTTACAATAGCCAGGACATGGAAGCCACTTAAGTGTCCATCGACAGATGAATGGATAAAGAAGATGTGACGCATATATACAATGGAATTTTACCTAACCATAAAAAGAAATGAAATTGAGTTATTTGCAGTGAGGTGGATGGACCTGGAGTCTGTCATACAGAGTGAAGTCAGAAAGGGAAAAACAAATACCATATGCTAACACATATATATGGAATCTAAAAAAAAAAAAAAAGGTTCTGAAGAACCTAGGGACAGGACAGGAATAAAGACGCAGAGGTAGAGAATGGACTTGAGGACATGGGGAGGGGGAAGGGTAAGCTGGGACGAAGTGAGAGAGTGGCATGGACATATATACATTACCAAATGTAAAATAAATAGCTAGTTGGAAGCAGCCACATAGCACGGGGAGATCAGCTCAGTGCTTCGTGACCAGCTAGAGGGGTGGGATAGGGAGGGTGGGAGGGAGACACAAGAGGGAGGGGATATGGGGATATATGTATACGTATAGCTGATTCACTTTGTTATACAGCAGAAACTAACACACCATTGTAAAGCAATTATACTCCAATAAAAATGTTAGAAAAAATTATAAAATGGAGAAAAAAATAAAAATGCTATTTTAGGAAAATAAAAAAAAAAAGATGGGCTCTGCAGCCAGATTATCTGCATTCACATTCCATTTTACCTCTGACCAACTGTGTGCTTTGGACAAGTCACTTGAACTCTGCCTCAGTTTCCTCATCTATGAAATGAAGACAATAATCGTAATATTCACTCATTAGATAGTGGTAAAAATTAAATAAGCTACTAGATGAAAATAAGAAATTGGCACAAGCTAAGTTCTATTTAAGTAGTAACATATAATTTTTTTTTTCCTTTTTAGTACACACATACTGTTGCAGACAGACCTTAGAGAGATCTCTGACAATTTCTGCCTCCTAGTATGCAAGGCTTTTGGTAATCCCCTCCCCTTGAATGTAGGCAGGTCCCATGACTGGTTTCTAGCTAATATAAAACAGCAAATGTGTCACACCCCAGATTAGGTTATAAAGACTGAGTCTTAGAGGACTGGAGTCTTAGAGGAATGGCCTTGAAGAAGCAAGCTCCTATGATGTGAACTGCTTATGGAAGGGTCACATGGCAGGGAACTGCAGGTGGCCTCTAGGAGCTGAGAGCCTCAGTCTTACAACCACACAGAATTGAGTTCTCGCAACTGTTTAAGCTGGGAAGATGCTCCTAAGATTCTAGAAAGGAATACAGGCAAGCCAAACACTGTGACTGCAATCTTCTGATAGCCTGAGCAGAGAGCCCAGTTAACCATGCCTTGACTCCTGACCCACAGAAACCATGAGATAATAAATGCGTACTGTTTTAAGCCTGTAAGTTTTTTGCATTTGTTACGCATTAATAGAAAACCAACACATATAATATACCTCCATGTAAAATTCAGAGAAAAGAATAGTAAGATGTGGAAAAGTTTAAATTTTTTCAGTGCCCTGGTATATTTTTCTGATACCCGACTGCACTAAGCATTGTAAGTCCAGTGTTAGTTCCAGGCTGGACAGATTTGACCTGGTCAAAGACATTGCTAAGTCTGTCTTTGTTAATTACACTGAGAACGATCTAACTCTGGTCTACACTTGTCCTCCTGGCCTGACTTTAGCTTTCAGCCTTCGTGAATGGCAAGAGTATTAGGATGTCAGTGATGTTCGTTTTTCTACCTTCAGTTCCCAGTTCAGAATTTTTAGCAAAAAAGTATGAACTCAACAGCCTTTTTGAGACTGGGAATGGGAGACTGAAACATTTGTTGTGTAATGTAAAAAGCTGACAAAGCTTACCCCGAATAGTACTGGTTTTCTGAGGAGTTTGCATCCTCCTTCCCTCATCTGTTTGCTCTGCTTTGCCATTCCAGAGAAACAGACTGTGGGTCAAGGTTTTTGTGTACTGGTTTGGGCTTGGCTTATTGCTGGTTGTAGGACTAAAGATGACACAGATGACTTAGCTTAACTCTGTGCTCTACTGACCTCAAAGGGTTGGGGTCAGGGAAGAGATGAATAATAAATGAAAATGAAGTTCCAGGGAAAAGTTACAAAGGCAGAACAAATACAAGGCAGTGATATTACAGAAAGTCTGGAAAGCTCAAAGGAATCTAGGCAAACATTCAAAAAGCCTCAAGTTCTTTATCATATCAGAAGCTATCTCATATTGCCCATTCCAAAGGATGAGCTTGCTTATGATTTAGAGTTTAGACTGAGGGATTCATGGAATTTGAGAACTGGAAAACAAGTTAGTTTTTCTCTTAGTCAACTCCTGTATAAGAGTAGTGGTTTTCTAAATTGTTGAGTAGGGTTCTGAGGCTCAGTGGAAGAGAGTATTCCAATTAATTATCCATCACTGTCTGCTATGGGCACAGGAGGGGATAGTGGCAGAGGTGGCATGCAGGCTACACATCTTCTGACCTAATTCTAGTACGGCTGTTTTAATTTATGGCTGAGAGCACAGATGCATGGGGGAAAGATATAGCTTGTTAAGATTATGCAGCTAGTTTGCTTTCAACTTTGGAACAACATCACAAAAGGCAATTTGTACATTTCCTTACTCCTGTTAAGCATCTATATTCATAATGCCAACAACGAATTTTTGCTACTTCAGAAAGCCATTTTATTTCTTAAATCTGTGATGTCTCTATTACATTTTGCCAGTGTGAGGAAATGAGTGTCTAATCTTGTCAATGTAATATTTATTCTCAATCCCTGTAATATCCATTCATCCTTATTTGAAAGTTGATAAAATCTGTTGGCAACCTCCTTGAAGCTGCAAAGCAGTTATCCAAAACAATAATTTGCAAAATGTTCAATATAAATGGGCACATAGGCCATCCTTGAACATTGATGTGCCTTTTTGATTCACATGTTTAACTCAATTTTCCTGAAGTCTATTGTAAACTTTAAAATTGTTTATTACTTTTTTACAACCTTGTATTATAATTTACAAACCGTAACATAGTGATCTTTCAGGATTACATCTGAAACACATAATATTTCCAATAATCCCCGGGGGGCTATGGGTCAGAAATGATGAGCAATTCCACAAGGTATTTCTAGACATAACAAAGAGTATACACTTTTATGTTATTTCAGATAGAATATCAAGGATGGAACATTTTGGTTCCCCTTGGCTTAACAGATACCCCCTCTCATTTAGAAATATTTCTTGACGAAATCTAGTTGGAGAGCTAGAAATGTACAATTTAAACACAATGCAATAAGGATTGATTTGCACTATGAGAAGAAATCTAGAGGGCCAGGAAAAGGCATGGTGAATTGGATGAAGGAAGGGCAAGCAGATTATTGCTGGAGTAAAGTTTACACTGCTGAGATGGTAGAGATAAAAGAAGATGAAGCGATAGGCAGGGGTTAGATCAGAGAGAACCTTGTAGTTCATTTTAAGGAACTCAGGCATCTTAAACCTTTGAAGCAGGGTAGTGACAGGGTCAGATAGGCATTTTATATAAACCCTTGAACCTGAGGAAAGACTTGTGTTTCATGACTCTTTCAGTTATAATAAAATATTTATTGTACTCCATAATAAGCTTCTGTCATTCTGCAATCCATTTCTTAGTCTTTCAAAACTCACAAGAACATATATTTTAAAAAATGTGGTACTCTCTGGTGTCAATTTGTATGAGACATTTTTGGGGGGAGGCAGATTATTTTTGTGTTTCGTGGTTGCTGTAGTTTTCTTGAGTCTTTTCAGTATTCCCAATTTAGGCTACTTGGCATATCAAAATTTTATGGCTCACAAAAATGAGGTTTCCGTATTCAATCTTGAATTGCTTATTTATATTCTCCCTCTGAAAATTCACAGTTTTTCAAAGCCATCTCTTTACTCTCTCTTCCCCACTTCCTTTGCCTCTCAAGTCAACAACTTGAAGATAGGTGAATTAACACACACTAGTTTGTAATAATAATGTAGGTAATTTGACACTATGAATTATAGTCCGGGCAGAGAAGATTAGGTACATTCTGTCTCCCAAACACCATCACAGATTATTCATATTCATTTCTTACTATATGCATCTAAAGTGCAAATTAAAATAATTTAGAATTCTGCAGGAAAGACAGAGGGAGGTAAAAGCTTATTGCCCATCTCATTGCTAATGCACTGGAAACATTTTCAGCATTCCACAGATCCACAGCTTGAAAAGCTGATTGTTTAAACATGGCATCATGATGGCACCACGGTTTAGAAAACAGTGGGGCAGGCTGTTGCCCTGCAGCCAGTAATAATCCACAGTAACCAAAGGAATAATAAATGCTTCATAAAACTATCTTTTTTCTTAGTTCATTATTGAATATTTTAAATTTATTTAGTATTCCTGCTGCAAAGAATATAATAAAGGAATTATCAATCAATAGATCATGTTCTTATCAAGTGCCAGACAAAATAATCCTCATAATGTAGCTACCCACTGTGAAAAGATAGTAGGAAACTGGCCAGAAGGAACCATAATGTTAATACAACCGAATGCTATGCAGAACAAAAATATGATATACTGTGGGGAGCAGAAAAGACGATTATCTTTAAAGAAGAGATAAGACTTTTATACAAGTGTTAGATTTTGATTCCTAATACTTGAGAGGATGCAAACGTGCTTCACCTCTGAAATGGCTCTGAATTTTTTCCCCCTTTTTACCAGCCCACTGCTTTTCTTCAGGCCATTAACAGCATTGTCTACCTGGACAATTGTGAGCATCTACTCACTGGTATCCAATGGCTTCAGATTTCATACTGTTGAATCAACCATCCACTCTTCACCAGTATTATCTTTCAAAAATGCAAACAATTTCACGCTACTGCTAAAAACAAAACAAACAACAACAACAAAACCACACTCTTCCAGAGCATCCCATTACCCAGAGAATTATAGTCTAACCTCTTTTGTGGTGTATCCAATATTCTCTAAACATCTACTCTAAATTACTCCCATCCTCGTCTTCTACTATTCCCTGCATTCTAATTACCCTGTGTCTGCACCAAATTCTCTAAAACACTGTGCATGTTCACAACTATAGACCTTTGCTCATGCTGAAGCCCCTGCTTAGAATGCTTTTCCTCTAATTCGTCACCTGAGAAAAACTTACTGCCAAGGCTATTATTTTCATCACAGTTTGACTTGTTCGTTTTATTGGAATCTATTTTGCACTGCAGAGAACTTCTTGAAAGTATTAGTTAACCACTAGCCTTGTGCTATTGAAATAACACAATAAATACATGTTGAGTAAAGCTGAAATCATACCTTAGTTGTCTTTTTCGTCATCGATGACTAACACTGTTCTTGTACTTAACTTAACGGATCTTCAATAAGTACTTAAGCCTGTGGAACTTCCTCTGTCTGCACCCTTTCACTTTGATAGCCACCCTCTTCATTCTCAACCCTCACTTTCTTTTTTCTTTTTTTTTCCCTCCACTGGGGAATTTTGTGTATTTTTCAGCACCTATATATTGAAAACCTGTACAGCACGTGATTGCCTCATCCTATGCCTGTCAAAAGCCACACTGAATACAGAAGCAGAAACACAGACTCTAGTGTGATGTCTTGTCCTTGGTGTCCCCTTTGGGCTCCTGTCCCACTCTTGCTTTCCGACTGTCCAGGGACCAAGGCCGAGGCCACCAAGTGGAAGAAAGGTGGCAGCTCGGGGGGAGGAGGTCTGTCTGATTGGTCAGGAGGCTTCCCAATCTGTACACTGAGCCTCAGGCTCCTAGACGGAGCCCAGCACTGTGGCAGGATGTCTGGTTCTGGGCTGGACAAGCAAGGGCTCACAGACTGATTGACTGCCTCGCGATGGAAGCTATTTTTAAAATAGGCTTCCTCCTTAGGGAGGCCAAACAGTAGGAATTCCAGTGTATTTAGCACCCATACTTGTTTTTCTTTTAAAATTATTAAGTTGTCTCTTTGGTTCCAGTAAGTTGACCACCACAACCTCATCTCCCTGGAACCAGGTAACTGAATACAACAAACAGACTGTGGGGATCCCAGACCCTCTGAGCGAGGAGAGAGCACAGTGCAGGGAGGATTTCTAACGGGAGCTCATTCTGCCTCACTTCCCAAGGTGAATCTGCGCAGCCCAGAGTGGCGCAAAGCTGGGAGCAGAAGCCGTGACAGTCTGAGGGCAGCGTCCAGGCCAAGAGGGAAACCCAGCTTCCTTCAGCCACTCTAGGCAGAAAGTCCTGGAAGTTTGTCCCTTAGCTGAAAAATCTCTCTCTGACGTATTTGAGCTCATCCTGGTCTTCCTCGAGGCCTCTGCTGCAGGCCGAGTCAGAACCCGCAGGCCCCGGAGGAGGGCCGCCTTCCCCACAGTCCTCGTCCTCACTGTCCTCACTTCTGCTCTGGGGGGGACTCGGGGACGGTGGCGCTTAGCTGGCTGGGGAGTGCTCTGGCTTATCAGCGCCTGTCAGAGGCAGCTGTTCCCACGGCTTTTCCTGTTTTCGGCCCTCAATCAGGACCCCCAGAGCAACGTCCACAATTTCAGCTTCATTCATGCAGTACACAGTCCTCATGGCAGGAAGTCTTGCTGCAGCCACTGGCGCCATGGCTCTTCTCCTCCTCTTGGGGGTCTTCACCTGCACCGCCCTCTTTTCAGCCACCTGGGCTGTCATCCATGCGGGAAGCACCCTTCTTTTATTCTCAGATTTAAAGTCTTCCACCTCTAGTCTCTCATGAAGAGGAACCAGGGCTCAAGCTTAATGACTTCAGGACAGCAAATCCCACTCTCTCGCCACACCAGGAATTACAGGTCTGTTTGTCCTGAATGGGAGTCCAGCTTTAATTCCGGCCACAGCGCCGCCCGCGTGCTCGGCGCTCCTCCAGCAGGGCTTCAGCCTCCGGGCCCGTGCCCCCCTCTTGGCTTCCGGGGAGGGTCCAGAAGTCTGATTCTGGGCGGTTGTAGGGAGCTCGGAGGCCAGCGGCCGGGCCCCGCCCCGCGCTCACTGTGGCTGCCCACGCCGCTCCTCAAACCTCTTTCAATCAGTGGACAAGTCCTGCTGATTCAGCAACGTCCCCCTTGCCTACACCCCATTCCCACTGCCACTACCCTAGTTCTGATTCTCATTACCTCTTTCTTGAATTACTGCAATTGTCTCTTCAGTGGTTGTTTGGCTTCCAGTCCCTCCCTCAGATCATTTTACAACCAGCTGGTTGAGTTGTTTTCCTGAAGCACAGCTGTAATAATTCCATTCCCTGTCTTGAAAAAAAATCAATGGCTCTCTAATGCCTGCAGAACAAGTCTAAACCCCTTAGCAGGTTCTCTATCATCTGCCCACCATGTGCTTTCCCAGATTTTGTTATACATCCCCCTGTACACACTCCACACACCACCCTAACCCTATTCTTTGTCATTCCCTGAACCTTTGTATGAATTCTCTCCCTTGATCTCCTAGTTGCTCCTTCCCTCATCTCAACTTGTTGATATGCCCACATTTCAAGGAATGGATAAAATGCCCTGTTCCATAATTAGGTACTTCAAGTACCTAATCTCAGACTTTTTTGCTCATAGAGCATATTCGTTGCATCACTAAAAATGTACAAATTAATCTAGTAATCTCATTTCACTGTTATTTATACATAAAACTCTACTCTTTTTTGTAATTAAAAATTTTTTTTTATATACAGCAGGTTATTAGTCATCAACTTTATACACATCGGTGTATACATGTCAATCCCAATCGCCCAATTCATCACACCACCACCCTCACCCCCCCGCCGCTTTCCCCGCTTGGGGTCCATACGTTTGTTCTCTACATATGCGTCTCAATTTCTGCCCTGCAAACTGGTTCATCTGTACCATTTTTCTAGGTTCCACGTGTATGTGTTAACATACGATATTTGTTTTTCGCTTTCTGACTTACTTCACTCTCTAGACAGTCTCTAGATCTATCCACGTCTCAACAAATGACCCAATTTCATCCCTTTTTATGGCTGAGTAATATTGCATTGTAAAGATGTACCACATCTTCTTTATCCATTCCTCTATCGATGGGCATTTAGGTTGCTTCCACGACCTGGCTATTGTAAATAGTGCTGCAATGAACATTGGGGTGCATGTGTCTTTTTGAATTATGGTTTTCTCTGGGTATATGCCCAGTAGTGGGATTGCTGGACCATATGGTAATTTTATTTTTTGTTTTTTAAGGAATCTCCATACTGTTCTCCATAGTGGCTCTATCAATTTACATTACCACCAACAGTGCAACACCCTCTCCAGCGTTTGTTGTTTGTAGATTTTCTGATGATACCCATTCTAACTGGTGTGAGGTGGTACCTCATTGTAGTTTTGATTTGCATTTCTCTGATAATTAATGATGTTGAGCGGCATTTCATGTGCTTCTTGGCCATCTGTATGTTTTCTATGGAGAAATGTCTATTTGGGTCTTCTGCCCATTTTTGGATTGGGTTTTTTTTTTTTTAATACTGAACTGCATGAGCTGTTCAAATATTTTGGAGATTAATCCTTTGTCCGTTGATCCATTTGCAAATATTTTCTCCCATTCTGAGGGTTGTCTTTTCGTCTTGTTTATGGTTTCCTTTGCTGTGCAAAAGCTTTGAAGTTTCATTAAGTCCCATTTGTTTATTTTTGTTTTTATTTCCATTACTCTAGGAGGTGGATCAAAAAAGATCTTGCTGTGATTTATGTCAAAGAGTGTTCTTCCTATGTTTTCCTCTAAGAGTTTTATAGTGTCTGGTCTTACATTTAGGTCTCTAATCCATTTTCAGTTTATTTTTGTGTATGGTGTTAGGGAATGTTCTAATTTCATTCATTTACATGTAGCTGTCCAGTTTTCCCAGCACCACTTACTGCAGAGACTGTCTTTTCTTCATTGTATATCCTTGCCTCCTTTGTCATAGATTAGTTGACCATAGGTGCATGGGTTTATCTCTGGGCTTTCTATCTTGTTCCATTGATCTATGTTTCTGTTTTTGTGCCAGTACCATATTGTCTTGATTACTGTAGCTTTGTAGTATAGTCTGAAGTCAGGGTGCCTGATTCCTCCAGCTCCATATACCCATTTATGATAAAAACTCTCCAGAAAGTGGGCATAGAGGGAACCTACCTCAACATAATAAAGGCCATATAGGACAGACCCACAGCAAACATCATTCTCAATGGTGGAAGACTGAAAGCGTTTCCTCTAAGATCACGAGCAAGACAAGGATGTTCACTCTCGCCACTATTATTCAACATAGTTTTGGAAGTCCTAGCCACAGCAATCAGAGAAGAAAAAGAAATAAAAGGAATACAAATTGGAAAAGACATAACAAAACATAGGAAGGACACTCTTTGACATAAATCACAGCAAGATCTTTTTTGACCCACCTCCTTGAGTAATGGAAATAAAAACAAAAATAAACAAATGGGACGTAATTAAGCTTGTAATCTTTTACACAGCAAAGGAAACCATAAACGAGATGAAAAGACAACCCTCAGAATGGGAGAAAATATTTGCAAATGAAGCCACTGACAAGGGATTAATCTCCCAAATATATAAACAGCTCATGCAACTGAATATCAAAAAGCAAACAATCCAATCAAAAAAACGGACAGAAGATCTAAAAAGACATTTCTCCAGAGAAGACATACAGATAGCCAAAGAGGCACATGAAAAGATGCTCAACATCACTAATTATCAGAGAAATGCAAATCAAAGCTACAATGAAGTGTCACCTCAATGGCCATCATCAAAAAGTCTACAAACAATAAATGCTGGAGAGGATGTGGAGAAAAGGGAACCCTTTTGCACTGTTGTTGGGAATGTAACTTAATACAGCCACCATGGAGAACAGTATGAAGTTTCCTTAAAAAACTAAAAATAGAACTACCGTTTGACCCAGCAATCCCACTACTGAGCATGTGCCCTGAGAAAACCATAATTCAAAGAGACACATGCACCCCAATGTTCATTGTAGCACTATTTACGATAGCCAGGACATGGAAGCAACCGAAATGTCCACTGACAGATGAATGGATAAAGAAGATGCAGCACATATATACAATGGAATATTACTCAGCCAGAAAAAGGAACGAAACTGGGTTATTTATAGAGATGTGGATGGACCTAGAGACTGTCATACAGAAAGAAGTAAGTCAGAAAGAGAAAAACAAATATTGTATATTAACGCATATATGTGGAATTTAGAAAAATAGTTCAGATGAACCTATTTGCAAAGTAGAAATAGAGACAGAGACGTAGAGAACAAACGTATGGACACCAAGGGGAAAAAGGGTGAGTGGGATGAATTGGGAGGGTGGGATTGACATATATACATTGCTATGTATAAAACAGATAACTAATGAGAACCTGCTGTATAGCACGGGGAACTCTACTCAATGCTCTGCAGTTACCTAAACAGGAAGGAAATCCAAAAAAGAGGGGATATATGTATACACATAGCTGATTCACTTCGCTGTACATCAGGAAGTAACACAACATTGTAAAGCAACTATACCCCAATTAAAAAAAAATAGCATTGACCAATCACGAGTCTTTCTAAGTGACTTGGAATAGGATGACACATCTGTTAGGCAACAGTCATTGGAGGGGAAAGGAAACTTCAGGGTTAGAGTTTACCTTTCTGGTCTGCTAATTATATAAATAACATAAGATTACTCAACACTTTTCCTATCTGAAACAACCAGATTACTCTATATTATCAGAGCATAATGTCACTGAGGGTGTGTGTGTATGGTTGGGGGAGGGTGTTATCAATTTTAATTATAAAGTTTTCAAGTGAGTAGAAGAGTTTCTATTTTTTTTCTGTAGACCTGTGTTTATTTTTGTCATTAGAGAAGTTTTTTTTATATCCTGTTATTTTTTTAATACCCATATCTTTCACTTTTTGAAAATATTAAAAGAAAACAAATTGTAATGCTGATGTCTCACCATTTTAGCACATCAGAAAGAGAAGACTCTTTTACAGCTGTCTCTCCTCTGTTCAACTATGTGCTACTGTGTAAGCCTTGACCTTAACTCAGGTAGGGATCATCTCACTCACTCAAGCCTGAACTTTAAGTCCTTGCAGAGTGTCTTTGGGTTCAGTGTTACGGCTCTTTCCCCATTCTTCACATATCTATAGCTAGTTGGTTGATGAAGCAAACTGTCATTGGTCTAATATGCAAACTGTGTCCATTGGTTTATTGCCAGATGAATTTTTTCATAATAAATTAATGATATAAAACCCCTGTGCAAGCTAGCAAATCACTGTGAGTCAGAAAGCTCAACATGGCCTTAATCAATAATCCTATGCTACTACTTTTTCCAAAAAGTTCAATTATTCACTAAGAGTTTAGCTAAAAGTCTCCTTAGATAATTATTGCAATATTTAAATAATATTTATGGAAATAGCCAAATATGTTCAGCCTTGGCTCTACCTCATGTGCAGACTTTTCACGAGCTCAGGAAAGTCACCATGGCCAGGAGAACTACCATAGTTCTTGATGACCTCTTGTCATTAGTGGAATTTTGGTAGCTTTGACAGCATCTCTATAGTCAGTGAGCACAGAAGGTTCACACTAAAGATACCAAATCAAGAAGAATCTCTAGGATTGGACTCAAAGAACATTAGAGATGGAGGGCATTATAGAAATCATTGAACAATCCCTCCCTCTCTTCTTTTTAAACAAGAAGACTCGTATCAAATATAGAGTTAGTTTGTAGCAAAGCTCTCTGACCCCTGGCCCTCCAGATCCCCTGCAACATCTCCATATTGAACAACCTTTTTTCATACACAGATCTCAGAATCATCCAAGCAGTTCCAAAAGGAAGTCAGTTCTTATTACTAACATAATGGAGAAGTCTTCAGATTGTTAATTTAAACTCATTATCAGACTAGGATCAAGTTCAAATTCTCCAACTCTCTCATTCAGTAAATCATACAAGAGCTAGAGTCAAGGTAACTAGAGCCTCAAAGCATAAAAAATAACTTGTTTGAAATTTATTTGCTATGAGGAGGACACCCCACGTTTTAATAAACCTCAGAGCAGATACAAGATGTCCTCAGTGGCTTTCCTATGAGTTGAGTTCCCTGCACATTCTTCCTTTAGAAATGCAAAAACTCTTTCAAGAATTTTATGCCTGCATGGAGAAAACTGCTATTGTGTACAATTAGCATATTTACTAAGGTTTGTCATTACTTTTGGTAATTAAAATCGTACAAAGAGAGAGACATATCCAATTCAAGAAAATTACACAGTACAGTAATACCCAATCATAATGGTTGCCTGACAATTATTAAAATATACCAAATTCTTCTTTACAGTAAAAGTATTCACTAGAGTAGCTTCTGAATAAGATCATTGCTGCGCTTTCTATTTAAATATGTTTTTCTGCACAGAAAATTATAATTACATTTGCATAACTACTGTAATCAATCTAGAATTATGGCTCAATTTTTTTTTTTTTTTTTTTTTTTGCAGTACGCGGGCCTCTCACTGTTGTGGCCTCTCCCATTGCGGAGCACAGGCTCCGGACCCGCAGGCTCAGCGGCCATGGCTCACAGGCCTAGCTGCTCCGTGGCATGTGGGATCTTCCTGGACTGGGGCATCGGCAGGCAGACTCTCAACCACTGCGCCACCAGGGAAGCCAATGGCTCAATTTTTTTTTTTTAATAAATTTATTTATTTAGTTATTTATTTTTGGCTGTGTTGGGTCTTCGTTTCTGTGCGAGGGCTTTCTCTAGTTGTGGCAAACGGGGGCTACTCTTCATCGCGGTGCATGGGTCTCTCACTGTTGTGGCCTCTCTAGTTGCGGAGCACGGGCTCCAGATGCGCAGGCTCAGTAGCTGTGGCTCACGGACCCAGTTGCTCCGCGGCATGTGGGATCTTCCCAGACCAGGGCTCGAACCCCTGTCCCCTGCATTGGCAGGCAGATTCTCAACCACTGCGCCACCAGGGAAGCCCTGGCTCAAATTTTTATTCTCCAAATCACTATTCTTTCTAAGACATCAGGAGCTCTGAGGCATAATCTGGCTTTGTGGATCATTATACTAATTTGTAATGGGATTAAATGTATTTTTGCACCTTCTTTACATGAATCAGTCATTCTAGGGATACAGTAGGCAATACAACTACTTTGTGCAATCTGTTTATTTCTAATTGAAAAACAGGCTTTTATTTCCCAAATCCATTTTGTCCAAAACAAAAGAAAATAAACCATTAGCAAAAACAATTATTTACATTTACAAAAGGAGAACACCAAACGATATTTGGATGAAGTGGACTTCCATAGGCAAGACAAACATCCATCTGTACATTCAGGTGTCCTGTACTTACTGAGATTAGCTGGGATGGCCGAGCTAAATTCTGTCCCATCTTGGAAATACTGGCTACCATAAACCAAAGATTTCTTTTGAATGTTTCTCTTTATTCCTGATGAATTCAACAGGCTTCCATGGGACCTGATATTACAGCTATATATATTTTTAAAATCCAAGTCAGATCTGATGAAAATGATAAGCAGACATAAAAATACCAATCTGCAACGAGCCTTCTAGAGCCATGGACCGGGAGGCTAGCTCTATGAGAACTTCCTGCTAGCTCCTTTTTCTGACCAGTCTGCTGACAATGTCAGTCCCACAGACCCCATCTGCATGGTTCTTGTCTCCGGAGGGCAGAGACTGAGGCGCAGTAGCAGACCAGAGCATGAGGTACTCTAAAATCCAGTTTGTCTCTGGTCCTGCTACACAGTGTTTTTGGTTACTAGGCCCAGCTACTCAAGGGAATGATGTCTCCATGGGCCAGGCCAGCACATAATAAATTCTCAAAAGCACAGACAATATATATTTCCTGAGAGTCACTGTGTGAAGTCACTACCGAAAGAAACCCTAAAGCCTTTCTCTAGCAAAGGATTTCAAAATCATTTCCACGTGAAAAGATGTTAAACCTAACTCAATCTTTCAAAATTTTTATTTTGGAAGGTTAGGAGCTTTGCTGAAAATTGCACAAGGAACTGTTTTAATGACCAATTAATTCAGATTGGCAGACACACAGGAGTAAATATGTTCAGTGAGTAACAGCAAGGGTCACATGGATACCCAAAGGATTATGTATTGACTTTGGAAGAGAAATTGAGATAAACTGAGAACAAACATTAAGTCAACCGTGGAATTACAGTATTACTTAAGTGTGTACTCAACTGTATGTTTATAAGCACAGGTAATGCCTACCTAGGAAAAAATGGAGCCAGCAGGTAACTTGACTTGTATTTACATAATTTTATAAAAATAAATTCTTGCCTCATTACTGAGAGCCAGCCTCTATTATTGATACATTACCTGCCTCTAGAAAGCATGGGGAGCTCTAGATGTAGGCTCAGCCTTATTTGGATGGTGTGTGAATTCAAAACAATGACAGTTTCAAGATTTCTTTCCTTTAAATAGGGTAGCAACATTTATTCGAAAGATAGAGAAATATAGTCAAAGAAGCAGGCAAAGAATCATAAGAAATTGGAGGTAGGTGGATATTTAGTATGTACTAATTTTGTTTTTTAACTTTTTCTACTCTAATTTTATACACATGAAAATTTATATACATGCAGGCACAGAATAAATGAAAGATATTCATTCCTTCCTTAATTCTGAGATAAAGCAAACCCACATGAAGAAGAAATTACATCACTTGTGTGCTAGTTTCAATGAACGCCTGACAGTGGAGGAGATGGAGAGTGGTAGAATGGTGGAATGCTAAAGCCAGGTAGATAAACTGAATGTGGAACTAAGCCTTGAGCAGGAATTTAAAGAGGAGAAGCTATGTGGATAAGCTAGTAGGAGATTGATCCAGGTATGGCAGAAGTAAAGTACTGAAAGTCTAGTAATTAGGGCAGCATAAACATGTGTCTAGTTTAAAGAGTGTGTGTTCAGAAAAAAACCAAAACAACAAGACATGAAAATGGTGAGATGGGGGTTACAGCAGAACATAGATGGAGTTGAAGTGTTGGTGGGGGCAATCAGATTTAATGCGAAGATGTCGTTTATTTATCAAAGTAAAAACCCAAAAATTCTTTTTGAGGAATAATAGTCTCCAAGGCAACTGAGCTTTATAATGAATAATAACAATGGCTAACACTTACTAGGTGTTTTCTATGAGTTCTGAGGACTTTATGTATGTCACATCATTGAATCCAGGATTTCTCAACCTTGGCACAATTGACATCTTGGGTTGAGTGATTATTTGTTGTGGAAGGCTGTCCTGTGTACTGTAAGATGTTTAGCTGAATCCTTGACCTCTACCTACTAGATGTCAGTAACAACACCCACACCCCACACCTCCCAACATACACACAAGTCGTGACAATCAAAAATATCTCCAGTCATTGCCAAACGTCCTCTGAGGCAACACCTCTCTAGTTGAGAGCTTCGGACTTTTTCTTAACGAGAAGCTATGAGTTAAATCTCATCAACTTTATTTTCACTATCTTTTCACAGATAAAGGGCAGGGATGTTAAATTACTTGCTCAATGTCACACGGTTAATAAGCAGTAAAGCCTGTTGGTCTCTGCTCCTGGTTCCTGGCACAGACCTCCTATATCCCTTGGAATTTCCTGGGTGACAGCAGTGTCTTTTGCTTTGATGAATCTTACTGGATTCCTGGATGGGATGTGGTTACCAGGAAGACTAAGTCGATATGAGACGGTTGGAATTTTCAGCCCATTCCCTGTTCTCCAGAGAAGGAGAGGGGCTAAAAGTGGAGTTAATGATCGATCATGCTTACATGATGAAGCCTTCATAAAAATCTCAAAAGTATGGGGTTCGAAGCACAGTTGTTAAGTAACTTGCCCAATGCCACATGGTTAATAAGCACCAGTGAAGCTTGTCTGTGAACTTCAGCCACTTGATTCTAGGGACTGGATTCTTAACCACTATTGTCTATTGCTTCCTCATAATCTTTCTAGGCAAGAATCTAGCATAAAGTCCTATTAAAAAATAAGAAATAACCCAATGTAATAGCCCTCATATTAACTGAAATATTAAAAAATGGCCAGACTTCTTTATTTTAGTAACGATATCACAGCCAGTGCAGTCAAGACTCCTGTCTCTTGTTTTGCAATTTATCCAGTGACTGCCTTTCTCATCTAATGCTTTTTCAGTGATATGTTCTACATCATGTTAAAGAGATTTTGTTTTATCTGACCTTAAATTGACATCAGAGAAACAATTATCAGCGCTTCTCTGTTTATTTCTTCTGGGCTTTGGCTGTGTAGGGAGAATAAAAGGTTTTTGCTTGTCCACAACTATTTAAAAAATGCAATTATTTGAGTATACCTTGTAGCTTCCAAGTGTACCTAGATTGTACAATGTGCCTAACTGTCCTAGCAAAAGGGGACGATCCACCTGAACATTTTCTGATCAGAGTTGCTTCCTTTTCCTTTAATGATATATGGAAAGTGGGGAAAGAATGCTAGAAGGGAAAAAGGTCTGCCTTATCTTCCATGTGGGAGTTTTGCAATCACGTAGTGAGAACTCCTCTGACCTCATCTCACTTTAGGTAGGCAGGCAGGAGACTGTGGACACAGTAAGGAGGAAAAAATGGGAATAACTTAGAAATAATAAATGGTCAAAGCCTCCCCTCTCCTGGAAAGGTAAACAGGGATTGCTGCTAAAGGAAAAAGACCTCAGCTAGGTAGGAGCATGCCTGACTCTGTGTGTGTGGCCTCTATTCTCCCATCTATATAATATTTATGAAAGGTTCTTGTTAATGATAAGGTTCCATGCATCAGTAATAATTAACGAAAGATAAGGAAGGATTTGTAGGCTTCATTTATTATTTTGATCTATTAAAAATCATAGAGAAGGCAGCAGGTGAGAGACATAAAGAGAGAATCACAGATTCATATGGCCAAAAGCACACTGCTTGTCCAAAGCATGTCTTTTGATCCCAGAAAGTTCTACCTATGAAACCGCAGACTTAATCTGAGACTCTGCTTCCTCTTCTGTGAGATGGAATAACATTACCTCTCCGGCAGGATTTTCTAAGACTTAGACTGAAATCTCCAAGCAGACAATATTTCAAACAGTATTTGGCACAATATAGGCAAACAGTAAATACATATCGCCTAAATGGAGGTTGAAAGTTTTCAAGTGAAAATGTAATTGTGCAATGAAATTTAGTTCCCTTTCCCTTCTTGGAGTTTCATTGAACATGGAGAAAGTGAGGCTTATATTTATTTTAAGGTGACTCATGGCCTAACAGGAACGTGGAGACTAATGCAACTCAAAAGACCAAGGCAACCAGGTAGGCAAAGCTCAGAAAGATGGGACACCAATCACAGGGATCAGGTGGAAAAGTATGAGCCTTAAGTAAAGACCAAGGGGTCCAATATTACTCAAAGAAGGCCAGGGCTTCCCTGGTGGCTCAGTGGTTGAGAGTCCACCTGCCGATGCAGGGGACACAGGTTCGTGCCCCGGTCCGGGAAGATCCCACATGCCGCGGAGCGGCTGGGCCCGTGAGCCATGGCCGCTGGGCCTGCGCATCTGGAGCCTGTGCTCTGCAACGGGAGAGGCCACAACAGTGAGAGGCCCGCGTACCGAAAAAAAAAAAAAAGAAAAAAAAGAAGGCCAGATGCCTTTTCCTACCACCTGAGGGGCCTCTGAGTTCCAGTCAACTAATCTTGAAGTGACAGAAGAAAGTCAAGTAGAGTGGTTGGCTTACATTTCATTGCCAGCGCTAGGGGTGAAGTAGGGTAATGAGGTGAGGCTATATATATAGACTAAATCAAGGAAGTTTATCTCCAGACACTGAAGCAAAGTTTGATCATACCAAACCACTTTGCAATGAAGAGAGGGTTGCCTGGAATGAATGAATGAGATTAACAAGGCCTGTCTAACCTTCCACCTCACCAAGTATCGACATTTTTTTTTCTTCCAGCTTTAGAGATAGAGGATATGTCTCAGCTAAGAATTTTAGGCATAATACTGGAAACTGACATTTGATTGGCATTTTATGCAGTACAATTGTGTAAACTTTCAGGCCTGCTGTATAATAATCCTTCCCTGCTGTGTGTGGAACACTTTGGGCCCCTCTGGATGACAGATGTGATGTGAATGGGAAGCATTATTATTACTTATGTTTTATAATATGTCCACTCTATGTCCTCTGCCACAACAGAGACTTCTTTCGAATGTGCAGTAAAAGCCCCCAAGTCACGCATCGTCAAAATATTTTTGAAATGAAAAAGCAAAATTAACCACAAACTGCCCCGTTGTCTCCATGAAAATAGCACTACAACATAACCAGCGAAAATCAATGTTAAATAATAAAAGCTACAACCAAATAAAAACCTAAAAGATGGGAATGAGCCCTGTGTTTGGGAGAAGTATGCTTTTGCAAATCTCAACAATGGTAATTTTGCTTTCCAATTAAAGTGTAATAGCAAAAGAGCAAGTCATCACCCAGAGCATCCTCAAGAATAGCTCAATGAATTTTACTTTACTCAATAAGAAGGAAAGTTTTCAGTAGAGCCCTTTCCTGGGTAAAGATTTGAGCAGCAAAGACACGGGATGTTTTTTCCTCTTTACATTACCCAAACCCAGATATCTTCTGATGACCCATCAATTCATAAAGACCTTTATGGTCAGGAAGCACATATTTAAATATATAGTGAACAAGTGACAAACGATAGACGCTAGTTTTTTGGTGGGTAAAATTCTTCTAAAACATCAAAGATTTTCTAAGAGCAGCAGGTTTACTCCTTGTATCATTGAGTTTCCATTTAGGGACAGGTCACATTAATTCTCAGGAACTCTTTCCAGAATGTTGTTTAATTAGTGTGACTCTTTTAGATTCCAAATCAGGATGCTATGGTATTTTAATACAGGAAGATGTCAATTTAAATGTGATAGATAATTGACTCTCTACAGTTTAATACAATTTTAAAAGATTGTAACTTGGATGCTTTCTCTGCAGTAGGAATGCATCAAAGGGCCCCCTGTGGGCTGAAAAAGTTAATGCACTTCTCTAAAGGTTTTGAGTCCTGGAGAACCTAAAACAATAAAATAACATTTCCTCATTACCATACTAGTCACAATGTCATTCCCATAAAGTGACTCTGGCATAAAAGGCTGGCCTTTTTCCAGATGATCTTTTATGGGGATGGTTTATTTTTCTTTGTCTCGACATTAATGAGCTATGTATTCAGGGAAATAGATTTCAATGCCTGTCAGATTACTAATCAGATGCTTTTCCGCTGCTCCAAGAGCAAGCAGGGACCTCTGGTAAAATGGGGGAAAACCAGATGATTCATTGAAAGGGGCCATGAAAATAAATGTGAAGGCAGTAATGGACCTGTTCCAACTATGACTTCATGACAAAATGCTATGACTTCCAACATTTTATTACTTGCCATATCTTCCTGTTTTGCATTATTGTCATACCTTTTTTTTTTCCCTTCTGAGTCTTACATCTTTGGCGAAAAAGAAGATAAAGATATATGTAAACTTTTTTTTAAGGTTGTAAGGTATCTGATCCTAAAATTCAGAGACTGCTCATTTGATATAAAAAGTATGTTTTTATAGCTCAAGGCTGCTAGTTATTTACAAACATCTTGGAGGAACAATTTCTTCCTTGAGCAATTCTGGTATATCCTATTCTACCACAGTAGACTGAAGTTGACTGTTTTACCAACATTTTACTTCCTATTTATGTGGAATAGGCTGAAGATGTTAAGGCAATCTAACAAGAGGGATGGGCACAGGAAATAGTCATTTATATTGATCACAGCATCCTGAGCCTCAGTGGAGATGAAGAGAATTTTTTTTTAAATTAGGAAAACAATGAGTTGGCAGGATTGAGAATATAGGGAAAATATTACTGGAAAATACTCGGTAGGTAAATATAGATGAGGGAATAGGCACAAGGTCAGGCAGCAAGCACACTTAGTTTCATATTTCCTAATCACTCCCTCTGCTTTGCAAACCCTTCCAAAACATTACCTCATCTGTGCTTTCATCATACCCAGTGTGTAAGATTCAATTACTCATCCTATCCCTCTGTGCAACTGAGAGATTTACCTTTATTCATCCCTAGTTGTCTTTATAGTCATTTCCTCAGCTTAGCACTTATTTTAATTTTCTTATTTTGATTTTAGACTGATCTCGCTAACAAGTCTGGAAGCTGTTTGAGGACAGGTATACATCTTTTCTGTGCTTCTCTTGAATCCTCTTTTGAATACTTAGTCCTTAAGAGGTAGGTCTTGATTGATTATAACAAGGTAGTTTCAGAGCATGTGGTAGATTATTGAAGGCCAAGTTTATCATTTTCAGCATATGTATGTATATTTGTTAACTGTACGCTGCAAAATGGGCATTTCATACTCAAAACTCAAGTAGCTGGGGCACCAAATCATAATTTTGATTTATAAATAAAAGATAAACAATGTGTCATATATATTTTATAATCAGAGAATGACTGTGTATCATTCCTTATAAGAAGCATTTATAAATACATGTTTGTCTTTTTGTTAAATGGTTTTATTGTTTACTGTTATATTCATTCTAATTAAACTATTTTAACACCATAATGCTAAAGTATCTTCTGTATTTCATTTTTTTAATCCTAAAATTCGTAACTGCATACTGGAAGTGTACTTATGACACATTCTTGATGTGAAAATGCAAATGTTTCCAAACATAATTATTCATTTGTAAACACTGCACCCACCTGGACATTCTTCCCAGCAAGTGTTATTCTCAGAGTATGATTTTGTAGGTTAATACTCTAAGGAATTAAATATAATTCATATATGAGCCAGTAATGGACATTTATATGCAATCATATTATTTACTTGATAATTCCATATAAATTTAAAACAGTCAGAATGCCCTGTTTCACTACTCAGTGGTAGTTCTAACGGATTTTAACAAATTCAGGATGAACCAGTCATGGATGGGAGGAGAGCATTTAATTCCTGCTTTAGCCTTCCAAATTTAAAATAAATAAATAAAGTTCTCTTTTTTCCTCTATTTATGTTATATTACATATATATGTATAAAGTATATTTAAATATATGTACACATATAGATACACAACTACAATAGAAAGATCATTAAATATCTACCAAAATCTCTCCTGCCTGCCCCAATCCTCCCTGTTTCCACTTGAATAACTATAAATAACATTTCTCAGTTCTTCCAGAAGGAAAAACAAAAATACATTCAACTTGATCTCAAGAAAGCATTTTTCTTACGCTGCCACGTTAAGTCAGCAATTTTAAAATATACTAAATTGAAATTTTGATTTAATCATTAGGTAGGAGGTTAAAGTACATAGCACTTTACCAATGTAAGCCTTTTCCTAACTGTTAGTAGATACTGACTTCAACTGATGATGCCTGGTAGCTCTACCAAACTTTTGCAAAGGGCTGAACACGCATAAGCACTCTAAGAAGGAATAGGAAATACACTGTCATCTACTTAGGTCTTTTTTTTTTTTAAATAAATTTACTCATTTTATTTATTTATTTTTGACTGTGTTGGGTCTTCATTGCTGTGCGCAGGCTTTCTCTAGTTGCAGCGAGCGGGGCTACCCTTCGTTGCGGTGCGTGGGCTTCTCATTGCGGTGGCTTCTCTTGTTGCGGAGCATGGGCTCTAGGCACGCAGGCTTCAGTAGTTGTGGTACATAGGCTCAGTAGTTGTGGCTTGCAGGCTCTAGAGTGCAGGCTCAGTAGTTGTGGCACACGGGCTTAGTTGCTTCGTGGCATGTGGGATCTTCCCAGACCAGGGCTCAACCCGTGTCCCGTGTGATGGCAGGCGGATTCTTAACCGCTGCGTCACCAGGGAAGCCCTACTTAGGTCTTAACACTGCACAACTAGTGCTAATCTGAGATGTCTTCTGGAGTTTTGAAGCATAGGTTGTTTTTTCTAATTTAAGGACCAAGTTGCTTTGGAGTGTTCATTCTCTAAGATGTCTATGGGGTATATCTATGAAACTTGATTATGTTTTCTGTGTAAGATCTGGGCAAGCTGGATATGGCCAGTATAGCAGGATGGAAAGGTATTTGGCTTTGAAATATGCAAAGACTCAAGTCACAAAATCTAGGGTAAGCAAAAACAGGCAGTAAGCATATTGCGATTCTCTTAGACAAGGAAAGAATCTTTTTGTTAGTTTTTTTTTTTTTATATCTCTAATATATCACATAGTTCCTAAATGCTTCCAGTTTAGAACTATTGTAAGAAGTAATTTTTTAAGAAACAAATTATTAAAGACTCCAATATTAGCCTTTATTTCACTATAAGAAATATAATTAAAGGAGCCAAGGATGTTAGGTAAAACCAAGAGAATTCTTTACTGTTGTCTTCCTAGACTTTAGAATTCCTAAAATGTGTTAAATAATCAAAACATTTTGAAAGACTTTTAAAAATATAATATGCAGTCATCTTGAACATATATTTTGCTAAATCATCTATTTAAGAGTCTTCTACTTTGTTTATCACCCTACATAAAAGATAATTCAGACACCATGGCTACAAAACAAATGTAGGCAGGTAATAAAAATGATAAATAACTTTTCTAATTATTCCAATCCTGGGTACTGACTCTTAGAAAATGAAAAAAAAGTGGCATCTTATTGCTTTCTAATTCAGAAAGCATATTAATTCTTGCAGTTAATGATTTGATACATAGCATGCTACTAGATTTTCTAACACAATTAACACAAGACTCTTGTCCTCCCCAACATAATATAAATAAAATATATAAATCATTTAGAAAAACAGAGGTTTACACTTAGCACCAATTCAAAGTTCTTGTGAAAAAAATTTAAAGGATGTGTACAAAATTTTAGAACTGGGATACAAATCTGAAATGTAATAGGATCACTGCCAAACAATTACAGGTAACAGAATAAAATGTATGGTTCCTTTCCCAGAAATTTGGAACATAATCAAGATAGTACAAAATAATTTTGAATTCTTTATTTTTAAAAACAAGAGATGTGTTATATTTAGCTGTACCCTACACATTTTCATTTTACTGTTTTTCTGAAATCTATGATGAATAGCTGCTGAAATGTCAAGGGATGAAAACATTAGATTTTTATTCAGTGACCTGTAAATTTATTGGTTGTCAGAATCTCTTATAGAGTAGGTAGAAATAAAGCTTCTATGGCAACCAAATTCTATCCTTAGCTAATGCTGGGGTTCAGTTTCCATGAATATTCCCCAATCTTGTTGAAATCAAGTAGCACTACATAACTATATTGTCTTCCAAGGGACTGTGTCCTTCTACAATGATAGCCAGGGAAGAAACAAGGATACACTGAAGACAGTGATTTGTAGCAGGTGCTAGGACTTGCTTGATATAGGTACATATGCATGTCAGTCTACGTAATATACTAGAATCCATAAAAGCACAAATCACTGCCAAGAGTTTCTCTTGTCCTTTTTGAAAAGAAGTCACACGACTTAACCTGGCTTAGTAAGTTTGGGTGTTGCTTCTCTAAATGAGATTTTGATTAAGAATTATTATATCTGAAAGTCTTTTTGCCTTTATCACTTATGTTTTTCGATACCATTTCAAAACATGGGATATAAGATATAAAGGGACATTGATGAGCTTATAGTTGCCTTGGCACTAAATCCAACTAAAAATGAACCCAAGAACATTAAAGGGGCTGTATCAATTTTTTTCTGTGAAAACTCAACTTGTTTTCTCCTATAAATGTGTTCAACCTGGTGATCAATGACAAGTTTGCAATAAAAATCTGGGACTGGTTTTTACCTACTTTGAATAAAAGGTTAACAATACAGGCTTCATGGATGTTTAACCAGCGTCACATTAAAAAAAAATGAGGGAGGCAAAGGCAAAGCTAATGGATTAACCTTTTAAAAAGTAGTTCAGGGCCTCCCTGGTGGCGCAGTGGTTGAGAGTCCGCCTGCCGATGCAGGGGACGCGGGTTCGTGCCCCGGTCTGGGAGGATCCCACATGCCGTGGAGCGGCTGGGCCCGTGAGCCATGGCCGCTGAGCCTGAGCGTCCGGAGCCTGTGCTCCGCAACGGGAGAGGCCACAACAGTGAGAGGCCCGCATAACACTAAAATAAATAAATAAAAAAAAAAATTAAAAAAAAAAAAAAAAAGTAGTTCAGTGGGATAACTGCTGTAGCACCATTCACTTCAGGGCCAAACTTGTTTAAATGGGCAGTCTCCCTTGGATCTTATCCAAGGAGATTTAAGTAACCAAGTACCAAATCATGGTGGGGCAGATGGGATGAATGACTATTTTGCATATTGTTTAGTGTCACATATAATTTTTAGAAAAGTATTGTTTAGTGTCACATATAATTTTTAGAAAAGTAAAGTTGCCCTCTCATACATAATTTTTAAAATAACAAACTATATATGGCATATATAAGTTTATATATGCCATCTAGAAATATTAAGGACAATATTAACATATCTGACATTTATGCCAAATAGTTTACATTGGTTATTTCATCTAATCCTCACAGTACTCCAGGAATTAGGTGCTGTTACTCTCATTTTACAGATGGAGCTATGGCTCTCTATATATTGCTAGTTCTTGCTGAAATCAAGTAGTAATTCATCATTCTGTTGTCTTTCAAGGGACTGTGTGTCCTCCCTTCCTCACTGATAGGGAAGAAACGAAGATACTGATTTGTAGTAGGTGTTGAGGCTTGCTTGATATATGTACATATTCATGTCAGATGGGTTTAAATAATGTGCCTTATATACCACATCAGGTCAGACAAGGAACGAAGATGTGAACTCAAGTCTAATCAAGACCTTAGGCCTTGAGTACTTAGCTATAATATCTATCAACACAAGACACTGGGTTTTGTCTTGTGTGTTTTGCTAAAATATCTTACATTCAGAAGTAACCTAAGGTTAAACTAAAGAGAAATAAGAATTTCCCTTAGGCTCATGCCCTACTTTCCCTGAATATATTTCTTTTTTTTTTTTCAGTATGCGGGCCTCTCACTGTTGTGGCCTCTCCCGTTGTGGAGCACAGGCTCCGGACGCACAGGCTCAGCAGCCATGGCTCATGGGCCCAGCCGCTCCGTGGCATGTGGTATCTTCCCAGAACGGGGCACGAACCCGTGTCCCTTGTATCGGCAGGCGGACTCTCAACCACTGCGCCACCAGGGAAGCCCCCTGAATATATTTCTTAATACCTTACTTTTGCAAGAAAATTACAATGCATAGTCTATCCTATAGAATAATATTAACAGTTTCCTTTAAAGTGGGTAAGATAAGGCTTCTTATCAATTACAGTTCTAGCTAAAGAGTTAAACACTGAATGCAGAGAACCAGTTCTAGTCCCATTTCTGCAACCAGTTTTGTCACCATGGTAAGTTGTTTAATTCTTTAGGTTTCTCAACTATAAAATGAGGATTTTAGACTCACTGACAGGGCTTCCCCGGTGGCACAGTGGTTGAGAATCCGCCCGCCAATGCAGGGGACACAGGTTCGATCCCTGGTCCGGGAAGATCCCACATGCCGCGGAGCAACTAAGCTCGTGTGCCACAACTACTGAGCCTGTGCTCTAGAGCCCGTGAGCCACAACTACTGAGCCCACATGCCGCAACTACTGAAGCCTGCGCGCCTAGAACCCGTGCTCCACAATGAGAGAAGCCACTGCAATGAGAAGCCCGCACACTGCAACGAAGAGTAGCCCCTGCTCACCGCAACTAAAGAAAGCCCGCGTGCAACAACGAAGACCCAACACAGCCAAAAATAAATAAATAAAATTTAAAAAATAAAAATAAAAAAAATAGACTCACTGACATAGATTCACAGTAGTTTTAAGATGGTATGATAATAACATTCACTCAGACTATAAATTTGCAAACATTGCACTAGACACAAAGAAGAGGTTCACAGTGGCTGAGGACAGGTCAGGTCTTGAAGAGGTTTATAATTTGGGGAGTTGGGGGCAATGAGTGAGGTAGGGAGTGGACAAGGCACAAAAGAAATACGTTCTTTCTCAAAGATGACCTTACTGACACACTATAAATAGGATGTTCGTTTTAACTAGTTCTACAATGGACACATACAGGCAGTATCTTACCACAGTCTCATATGCAGATGGTTTGTGAACAAGGTGCGAGGAGCAGTGCAAACATGAGTGGGTAGAGATACGAGGTCTTAAGGTAAGAAGACTGGCTGACACAGAGACCTGGAAGTGGGGATAAGGAGTCAGAGGAGTTGAAATGGAGAGGAGCTTACATTTAGGTGGGTGGGGAAATTAGACGTGCAACGTCATATGGAACAAAGCTGATGTAGACAATGGAAGCCATGGGCTTCCGGAAAGTGGCTAAAGATAATGAAGTTGGGATGGGGAGAGTAAGAGAGGAGCAGAGTGTGTAAAAATGGGAAACATGACAACGTCAAGTAGGAGGGAGATTTGTCTATGTTTTAAAACATTATATATTTAAAACATTTTTCTGAAAATAATGTTAGCTTCTTAAGCATCTGTAAATGCCAGGAATGTCACATGCATCATCCATTGTACTTTTTATAATCATCTTACAAACTAGGTAATGATTTTCCTATTTTATGGGTGCTTCATCAGGTTAAGCAGCTTGGTAAAGGTTATCTACCAGCTAGTTAATGGATAAGCCAGGAGGAGAATATACGTCTGTTCTGCAGGTAACACCATGTGAACTCTCAGTCTCAAACTAATTTTGCAAATATGCAAGTGAGTGACTTTAGGCTAAACCCAACTGTGAACATTTTATAAGGAATTCTTAGAAATTACTACTGGCATTTTCTCCCTGGTTCTGTGGCAGGTGTCAATTTCTTTGTTTTCAGTATCCAGGCCTATGACTTGCAGACGTGGCATACTGAGTGCATAAAATACTTAAAAATACATGGGGCAAACAGCAGGAATTAATGACTGCCATTTATTAATGCAGTAAACTCGCCTCTCCACCACCTCAAGCCCACTGTCTGCCTACAATAGAAAAAATCCACTCAATTTGAACTTCAACATCTCTTCAATTTTTGAGGCACATGCTATCTGAAACACCAGACTTTCTGTGTTTAAAACACAGACTTTTTCTTCCTCAAATTTGACCCTGAAATGTCCTCCAATTTTAATGTCAGGAGGCTTACTGCAGTGGTCTGGAGAGCCTAGTTCATCATGAAAATGTGCTCTACTTTTCAACACCAAATAAATATCTCTTCCCTGCATCCTGCTTAAAATGGTCACTTCCTTCCCATGGTTATTTTTATTATTCATGTCATCAGATTCAGCAATGTGAGATCTATTTAGGGGGAACACTTCATCAATTACAAAACACAGAGCATGCTTCTGTCTCTCAAAGGGTTTAATGACACCCTAAATAAGTTCTGAACTGTTGGGAGAATTACAAAGAACACTCTTCTGTTGAAAACATTAAAACTGAATACTTGGAATAAAAAATTGAAAAGCTGACGTTTAACAAGGGACACACTCCTTCTCCTTGTGACTCATTAAATGTGTTATTATTTTTACCCCGGGAAGTGAATTCTTTCACTTCCTTTTAAGATTATGGCCCTGGCAACATATCACCCAAATGATGGAGCATGAAAAACAAGACAGTTTGAGAACAACTCACAGTAAGTAGCTGATTTCATGATTTTCATGTGCTACTCAATAGACTTTGACATCCTCTCTCCCATTCTTGCCTCACTTAAATCTATTTTCCACATAGCATCCAAAGTCATCTTAAATTATAAATCAGATCATGGCATTCCTCTACTTACTCCCTTCATTGATTCCCCCTGTTCTAGGAATAAAGGCTGAGTTCCTACCCTATCCTACTGTCTCTGTGTATTTTAATCTCTGTCCCCTAAATAAGGGACATTTCTACCTTAATTTAACACCCTTACTCAAACTGTACCTACCTCCCAAGGTATCTTGCCATGTGCATACCTATCAGAATCCTCCTCTACATTAAGAACTATCACGAAACCCACCTCCTCCATGGAGCGTTCCCTGATTGCTGCAGTGGTAAATAACTTCTCCTTCCTATTACGTTGTATTGGTTTTCTGGGGGCTGAGACTCTGTTTTCAAGATCTTTGTGTTTATAACCATAGTGATTTGTACATTGCCCTGAGAATAGTAAGTACTGAGACCATAAGGTGAATGCAAAAGTCAAGGGAGGCTGTGGAGGAAAAAAAAAAAAAAAAACTGTTGGCAAGTATCTATCTATTTGCCTTTCTATCTCTAATTTCTCTCTCTCTCTTTTTTTTTTTTTGTGGTACGCGGGCCTCTCACTGTTGTGGCCTCTCCCGTTGCGGAGCACAGGCTCCGGACGCGCAGGCTCAGCAGCCATGGCTCACGGGCCTAGCCGCTCCGTGGCATGTGGGATCTTCCCGGACCGGGGCACGAACCCGTGTCCCCTGCATTGGCAGGCGGACTCTCAACCACTGTGCCACCAGGGAAGCCCTCTAATTTCTCTTACTTCTGTCCTTGATCATAATCATATAAAATGTTTACCAAGCAATTATACTCCAATAAAGATGTTAAAAAAAAAGTTTACCAGTTGTTCACAGGGAGTTAAAATGTTGCTCTTTAAAATTCTTTTGTAGAGATACTGATGGAGCTTTTACAATTATATAGAGAATTGGGTCTTCTTCTTTAAAGACTGGATATTACCCAGTCTTCCTAGCTACGACAAGGAAACATCAGGCATTTTAAAACAATAGGCCCAGATTCTAAAATAATAAGGTCTTTTTTATTCTCAAGATTCCAAACATAATCTGATTGCCCTTCAACAGCCTTGTGAATAGGCATACATAATCTCATTCCCTATGGAAAGAAAATCAATAACATAGTGTGTCCTACTGAATGCAACTCGAGTTGTCAGTATAAGAGTTAAAACAAGAGATTCTCACTCTTTGGACATGCTCCAACCATCTGAGTAGGCAAAGTCACAGAGCACCACCTGGGCCTGATCACCTGCACACAGCCAAGGCCATGGCAGTCCTGACAAGTAGTGACAACACACAAGCCACCAAATAAAAGGACAGGAGGCCAGGCCACTGGGTAGTCTCCAGAAGTATCTAACCCTTCCTCTTCCTCTCCTCTCCTCATTCTACAAAGTCTAAAAATACTATAAAAAAAAAGTCTAGTATATCCTAGACACTTCATTGCCCCTCTTCTGACAATGCTTACATGAGACAAAGTGGAGTTCACGGGAATCTTCAACTGTGATTACTTGAACAATGAACCCATACCCCTTATGACCAAGGCAGTGTATGCTGAGTTCAGATATAACCAAGATATAGAACCTATCATCTTGAACTTTGCAATGCCATTAGTAAGGTAGGTACTAAGGAATGAATTGTGTTCCCCATAAACTCATATGTTGAAGCCTGTGATATTGTGATACAATAAGAAATATATATTTTAGTCTTTGTTCTTGGCTCCTGACCAGAGCTCCTAAATCCTTTTTAATTTCCTAAGTGATAGTGGTGGTAGGAGCATCTTTTGTTCTTATCTTTGGTCTGAGACCCTGTTTCCTGATATAGAACTCCTAAATCTCTTGGAATTTCCTGGGTGATAGAAGTGTGTTTTGTTCTAAAGAAGCAACTCTTGGTGGGCTCCTGGAGAACTTCTGGATGGAGGCTGGTTACCTGAAAGACCATGATTAGAAGCCTGAAATGTTCAGCCCCACCCCCCATTCTCTGGGGAGGGGAGGACTGGAGATTGAGTTAACAATCAATCATGCCTACATAATAAAACTGCCATAAAAATCCCTGAACTACGGGGTTTGGAGAGCTTCTGAGTTGGTGCACACATCCCCGTGCTGGGTGGGTGATGTACCCTAAATCCACAAGGACAGATCCTTGTGACTCTTCTGGACCTCAATCTAGGTATCTTTTCCTCTGCTTATTCTTTGGTATCCTTTATTATTTCCTTTACTATACAGTAAACTGGCAAATATAAGTGTTTCCGTGAGTTCTATGAGCCATTCTAGCAAATTATTGAATTCAAGGAAGAGGTTGTAGGAACCCCAATTTATAGCTGGTTGGTCAGAAGTACAGGTGACAATCCGGAATTTGTGATTGATGTCTGAAGTAGGAACAGTCTTGTTCTGAGTCCTTAATTTGTGGGATGTGACCCTAAATCTAGGTAGATAATGTAAGAAGTGAACTGAATTGTAGGACATCCAGCTGGTGTCAGATAATTGTTTGGTGTGGGGGGAAAAATCCACACGTTTGGTGGCCACGAGTACTGCAAGCAAAAAGAAAACAGAGTTTTTCCTTTCAAAGCCCTAACCCCAACATGACTGTATGTGAAGACAGGATCTTCAGGGGTTAATTAAGGTTAAAGGAGGGTGGGCCCTAATGCATTAGGATTGTGACTTTATAATAAGAGGACGGTGAAGAGATCTCTTTGTCTCCATACATACACACAAAGGAAAGAGATTGAGAGCACCCAGTGAAAAGATGGCTGCGTACAAGTCAAGCAAAGAGGCATCAGAGTGAAACCTATTTTCCAGCACCTTGATCTTGGACTTCTTAACCTCCACAACTATGAGAAATAAACTCCCGTTGTTTCAGCCATCTAGACTATGGTATTTTGTTACAGCAGTCTGAGCTGACTAAGATAGCAGTAGAGCACTGTGAGTTCTGCATTTAGTTTGCAGAGATTCAACACAGGATCCGCCACTCATTACCTATGTGACTTGAGGGAATTTCTTAGCCTTACCCTTAATAAGTCAGAGGGTCTTCTTCTGAATGGAGCCTATACAAATATCTCCTTCAAAATATTACTGAGGATTTAAATGAGAAAATGCATATAAAGTACTTGGCACCATGCCACAAATACTCCAAAGACACACGTGCAACCTAGCATTTCACAAGTCTGGGTAACCGTGTCAAGTGAGTGGGAAAGACAAAAAGGGCTGTAGGATTTTGGAGGAGAAAGAGGGTCCCTTTGCTTGGAATACTTAAAGAATGACCAAGACACTCTTAAAGTTTCCCTCAGCTTGAGTACAATTTAGATAGGTTTCTTCCTGACTATAGGCCCCAACTTCCCTTTTCTTAGAGCATTTACTTTTGAAAAACATAATTACAAATTCTTTCTCTGCCCTTTTTTAAAGGTATATAAATCTCCTTAAAAGCCTCTTGCCAGTTTTACAACCTAGGGAATATCTTTCTCAAGGACCTGGAATCCATCCCTTTGAAAGGTAATTATCAAGAAAGATAGCATCCCCACCTCCCAGTCTCTGTGGGAGGATAGGAGCCTAGCTTAGGTGGGCATCCTCCTCCAAGTTATAAAATTGTCTCCTGTCATGAAGAAACAAGAAAGTTTACTTTCCCTTTGAGTAAGGCCAAGTAGCAAACGCAGGTGACCTATAATCCTCCACCTCAGCTCTTAAAAATCCTCCAGCTCTTTGACCCAGTGGAGTTGAATTCAGTCTTTCTCCCATACTGCAATAGTCATGGATAAAGTCTTCATGCCTGGTTTTTAAACTTTGGTACAATTTTTTTTTTTTTTTACTTTGATGGGAAACATTCACAGATAACAAAAAACTTGAGATATGCTATAAAGTGTAGCTTAGATATTGGTTTGGCCATGTATACAGATAGCTTAGAATAAGAAGTTGCATATATTTTATTAGTTAGCAGTAACTAGTTATGTCATGTCTCAATGCTTTATTAAGGATTATCATTGAGAATTTTTATCAAGTATTGATATTTCAACAGTTACTTAGAGAGCACCTACTAAGTGTCTTTTGAGATTTTAAATCTCAAAACCCTGTACTAACATTAGAAACTCTATGGACCTGAAGTCTTGTATATGTTTCTAGGAAACTGATCACACATTTAATACTTTGCACATGAGTGGTGGGGAGGGAGAGAAAGGAGTTCGTGGCTCATAATTTTAAAACATTACCTACAGTGAGACTGTTTTCTAAAGAACTCTTCAGGATGTAGCATACAGACCAATGTGTAAAGCATATCTTTTTTACTATACAAATGTAAAGTTACATAAATCTAATATCCGAGTGACTTTTAGGCAGGTATTAACACTCATCTGTATGACTAATGTGGAAAGTTTCATTAATCTGTGTAAGAAAACCAATATGCTAGGATGAAATCTTTTGCTCAAACTCAGGTTATGTTATTACAACACTGTTAATCTTGATGTATGTTCAAAGAATTTAGCATATTTTTAATCAAGCACAATAAGTTACAAACGGAATCCAAAAGGATCTCTCAAATGACTGTTTATCTAAATTACTCTGATTATTCCTAGTAGAATGTTTTCCTTTCTTTTTTCTTACCCATATCCATCTTAATTATAATTCAGAATTTATCAGAATAAATTAGTAAAACTTAATTTACTTAGCCAGATTTTTAGTTATTTTTTCAGTTTAAAGTACAGTCACCTAGGCACCCAGAAAATACAGAATTTAGAAATCTTTTAACTCAATGAGGATGGAAAGAGTGAAGAAGTATCATTTTGTCAATTCTCCTGTTGTCTGAGGCTAATCGCTTGCTCTCCATATACCAAATTGCGTACTTAGAAAATATCAATGCACAAAGAGCAATACAATTTGTCTCATCCAAATGCATCATATAAAATGACCAAGTGCTGTTAAGTGCTAGAAATGTGTCTCAAAAGACTCTCCATGTCTACATCACCTTGGGGTTGTTTAGAAGTTCAACCCTTTTAGTGAGAAGTATTGAAAGATAAATCTAATTCCCAGCCCTTAACTCACCACTTACAGAAGAAGCATTTTTATTGCAGAACATGTCTTCTGATCTTGCTAGTTCCTAATGAATGTCTCTGGCCTGCCTTAGGAATGTACTAATTCTAATAAAATGAAAGACACAATTGCCCCCTACCCAATTCTAAAAAGAGTGAATATATCATCCATTGTAACAGATGAAATGTGTTAAAAAGAATTCAATACGGGGCTTAAAAAAGAGAGAGTAAGAGACAATATCTACCATTCAATTTGAAAATTCCTCTTGGAGAATAATACAATATGATAGATACACCATTTCATTGCGGCTATCCAGCCATTACTCTTTGGAAGAGTATGAATTTCTACATATGCTGAAAGTCTTGATGATATGTGCCAGAGAGAAAAAGCACCTTTGTTCATTAGTAATAAATATGCTCTTGTCCATTCCCTACATAAATTAGAACAGTTAAGATTTTCTTTGGCTGTCCTGGAGGATGGGAAATATGACCTGAAACTTTACTGTGATACTGCTAGAATTAATTAGGTGGCAGTGCTTAGGATTGGAGACAAGACTGGTTGGGCTACTGTCTTGTCAACATTCAAAGTAGAGTAATAGTCTGATGCTGGGAGGAAAGGAAAGGAAATTCAATTTTAGAGAATTTTACAAAGGAAGTACAGTTAGGTCATTGAGATTGAATTTGTAGATTTTTGGTGATGTACACTAAAATTCCAACTTGAGAGCTCAAGTCTGTTTCAAGTTCAGGGTATGCTATGGTCTGAATTGTGTCCACTCAAAATCCATATGTTAAAACCCTAACCCCCAATGTGACTGCATTTGGAGATAGAGCCTTTAGAAGGTAATTAAGATTAAATGAAGTCATATGGGTGGAACCCTAATCCAACAAGATTAGTGGCTTCATAAGAAGGGGAAGACACAGAGATCTCTCTCTTTCTCCAGATGCACGCCCCTAGGAAAGACCACGCGAAGACAGTGTAAAGGCAGCCATCTATAAGCCAGGAAGAGACCTCTCACCAGAAACCAAATCAGCTGGCACCTTGATTTTGGACTTCCCAACAACCAGAACCATGGGAAAATAAATGTCTGTTGTTTAAGCAACTCAGTCTGTGTTGTTTTGTTACAGCAGCTACAGCAGACTAATATAAAATGGAAATCACAAATTTTTACTGAAATCTTCTTATAATCATCTTTACAGAAAGGCTGAGTTCTTTCCAATCGGATATATTTTTGCTTTCATGTAAAGGCATTTGTTACTACAGTAGCACACAACTTTAGCAAATTTAACTTTAAAGTGACTTCAGACTTTTTTAACTGGATTCTGTGGATAAAGTTCAGAAGAGCTCTAAAATAATCAAATTGCATGCAGACTGTGCTGTGCACATACTGTTTCCTGGGGAAATAGTTTGTGTTTTTATTCCTATTAACAAAGGAGTGTGGGCCAAAAAATGAATTCAAGGTGGCATAGACACTGTGTGGAGCTACAAGGAAGGTTTTATGAAGTCATGGTTGAGGCATTCACAATTGGAAATGAGTGATTCAGTGGTAATATCATCTAATATTGGACATTTTAAATGAATATTTGATGGTAATTAAGCCTGTCAAAGAAGGCCTTTCACATGGTTGTTTTTTATGAAGTTACTACCTAGTTTCCTTTCCTAATATTCTTTTCTGCAGCATTTACCATTATCTAATAGATGATATACTTTGCTTATGCAATTTCCTCATATTTTTCTCCACTCACTAAAATGCAAGGATCATGTGGGCAGAGTTTTTAACCCACTGTTTTTATTACTGTTTCCACACTGCCTAGAATAGTGCCTTTCCTAAACTACATGTTTCACACATATTTATTTAGTAAATGGATGAAATAATGCTAATGTTTGAATGTGGTTATGTGTATTGCTCATACTAATATAGAACTATGCCTTAATTATTTCTATCACATTCCCTTTCCTTTCTAAAAATGTATTTTCTGTGTTGATTTATTTGAGTACTGTTCCTAAAGTCTACATGGATAATTTATACATATTCTAACTAATAAGTAGATTTTAGTAGAAACAACTGGCATGCATTAGAATGTAATTCAAAACTTCAATTTACTATTTTAAGTTGAAAATAAAAGCTTGGTTCTATTTGTCTTAAATAGAGTTGAAGTCATATCCCTTTTTTATATTTCATTCTCCATTTCATCACACAACAATGAGGATATGTGATACTAAAATGAGAACATTTTATTGACTGCACATGTCAGGAAGAAAGAAAAGCCAACATAACTTGATTATTTGCCATAAGAGAGGCTACATATGGGGAAGTTAAATCAGAAGTTTGGATAATTTCCAAAGCACATCTTTTTTTAGCTTTGTGAGATTTCCTCCTGGTATCTGCATTTGAGTATCGGTGTTTCTGCTCTTCTAAGAGTTATACCACTTGAATCAAGGTACCGTATTGTTTTATTCAATTCAGGCTGCTATAACAAAGTACTGATATCACAGCTTGGGTGGCTTATAAACAACAGACATTTGTTTCTTACAGTTCTGGAGGCTAGAAGTCTGAGATCAGAGTGCCAGCAAGGTTGAGTTCTGGTGAGAACCTCCTTCTGTGTTTCAGATTGCTGACTTCTTAGAGTGTCCTCACACAGAGGACAGCAGAGAGGAAGCAAACTGTCTCCTATATGGGCACTAATCTCATTCATGGGAGCTCCACCCTCATGACTTCACCTAATCCTAATTACCTCTCAAAGGCCCCACCTTCTAATGCCATCACTTTGGGGATAGGGTTTCAACATATGAAGTTTGGGGGAACATAAACATTCAGTCCATAATGCATATTTTCTAATTCCAACTATCTGGTTTTTCCTTCCCATATAGAGTTTCACTCTCTCTACCTATTTACTAGAAAGGGAGTGTTCCATTTCTTTAAAAATGTGTTTAGACTGAGAAACAAAACATGCTGTTAATTTCTGTCAGACGTTTAAGCAGATTTTATAGGAACGTCAAGGTGAATTAAAAGCAAAATTCTGGAGACATATTGCAAATCAGATAATATGCTTATCCTCAGAGGGGAAAAACAATGACCTTAGTTTAAGTTTTGACATCTTTTTAGCCTAATGGCTTGAAAGAAAAAAAATAGTAAAAAAAAAAAAAAAAGGAAAATTATGACAACCACAAAGCATACACTTAGAGAAAAATAATGTAATATATAAAATTGAGGAAATATGGAGGTATGTGGGTTTATGTGTAAAGGAGATACAGAAACAGTGACAATGGCATGCTTATTTAATCAAGAACATGAAAAGCATATCTATATCTATATCTTTATATTTATACCTATATCCATATCTATACTCTGTATCTCAAAATAGATTCATGTACTTTGTACTAGAGTGATCTTTGAATAATGTGATTTTTGACCATCAAAGTTTGCTGATGAATACCTCTAAGGAGGAAAGGGGAGAAAGCTAACTACAGGACTTAAACAGCACCTGCTGTCAGCTGAACAAATGAACTGTTCCAATACTGCATGTGCCCAGGAAGGGATGGAAAACAGCACCTAACACATTAGGAGACCGTCTTCATAGGACAGTGGGTAGAACTAAAATATACAGTACTACAAATGTTAATCCAAATTTTTCAGATTTTGACAACTCTGTATATACATTTGTTTGTCTTCATTTGACTTTTTAGCTATTAAAACATGTATGTGACAACATGATTTTATCATTTGGTGGGCTGGAGCATAAACATTAATACAGGTCACATTTCTTAAGTTGTGATCAATTACAAACATGGCCACATTTCTTATAATTCCTCTCCTTGAATCTGGACTGACCTCGTGATTTGCTTTATCAATAAAGCAGAAGCAGTGTTATGCCAGTTCTGAGCCTGGGCTCAAGAGATTTTGCACAGTTCCACTCTCACTCATGGAACTGTATGACTGAGCTGGCTTTCTGGAGCGTAAGACACATGTGGAACATAGATAAACTGTCCCAAGTGAGCCATCTTAGATCAACCAGTCCCTTGCCAACCTGGTAGTGTGGATCATCAACATATGAATAGACCTGCTGAGATCAGCCAAACCTGGCTGAGGTTAGAAAAACCACCTAGCTGAGCTCAGTCCAAATCTCAGAATCACAGAATCTTGAGCTAAATAAATGTGTCTAGTGACAAAGTTTTGGGGCAGTTTGCAACATAGCAAAAATTAATTGATACACAAAGTAAGTGGCGGACTTTAAAAAAAGGGTAAAACAAAATTTATTTTAATCAAATTAATTAAATAAATAGAATACTTTTCTTTAAGTAGTGAGGAACAGTTAACTTTGAAATGATAAAAAAGAGGTGATAACTACACAAGCCTATTAAATGTCATGTATGGTTAGGTTTGAGTGTAAAATATTTCTCTCCTTTGCTTTGTATTTGTGTTAGTTTCTGAGTTACTTTTTAGCAAAGCAAGCATTAATTTTGCTCTAATTGCCATTGGAATTAACTGGCAAATGTCTTGAAGTCAAAGTAAAAAAAAAACTGGAATGTAGGAATAACAAAAATCCTCCTCTCTTTCTTTCTAACACCCCTCTAATATCTCTCTAATATTTCTGTTCCTGACTCTCTGGAACAAATTGAAATTGGATACCAAGACAAAACTATACCTGGCTTTCCATTCTGGCTTTTCTTCATTGATGAATAGTGCATCATGAAGTCAGAAATATAAGACCATTTCTAAGATTCCATTGAAGATAAGATATTAGAGAGAATGAAGGCTATTTTGCTGGCTTACCACATCATCTCCTTCCAACCATCAAAAATGAATGACAGGGCTTCCCTGGTGGTGCAGTGGCTGAGAGTCCGCCTGCCGATGCAGGGGACACGGGTTCGTGCCCTGGCCCGGGAGGATCCCACATGCCGCGGAGCGGATAGGCCCGTGAGCCATGGCCGCTGGGCCTGCACGTCCGGAGCCTATGCTCCGCAGTGGGAGAGGCCGCAACAGTGAGAGGCCCGCATACCACACACACACACACAAAATGAATGACAATAAAATAATGCCGAAGAACTCAGGCCTTATCAACCACAGAGTCATTTAGAAGTTTTGCGATTGTTCTTTGAGTCCAAATGATTATTGCTAAACTTTGTCAAACTGGGAAGATTAAAAGGTTGTAGAAATGCAATACCATAAATACTCAAGCAAGCAGGAACTGCTTCAGAAGGTTAAGTTAGTGAGGGGAAAGAACAGGAAGAATAGGAAGCTCAGAACTCAGAAATGATAAAGAACATTATGTTGTTTTCTTCGTATTTCAGGATTTGTTAAAATTTGAAACTCAGTTAACTGTGGGTATAGAGAAGACTTCTCATCTGTGTTTTGAATGTGAAAAGCAAAGGGCATTCTTTTCTGCATAGGGACTAAACGCAGTACCAGCACATTTAATTTCCTCTCATCACAGTAGCAATCTCAATGTCCAGTTCAAGTTGGGGGAGAATACTGATGCTTTTGTGTCTCTCCCTCCTGAGGCCTCACTAAAACAAAAACTAGAAGAACAAATACGGTATGTAAAGCCTATCAGTGAAGAGAAAAAGTATGCAGTCAACAAAATAAAGAGATTTCCAAACATGAGTAGAAGACTAGAAGTGGCTGAAAAAGAGTTGATGAGTGAGATAAGCAGAAAAATGCACAGCTTGGAATACAATGCAGAGAGGTACAGGGGATAAAGTCAGTGACAGCCAATCTGGAGATGATCTGGAAGGAGACCAGCAGAAAATACACACAAAAGTCATATCAGTTGGCACCCCCTACTCTTTGACATCGTGAGAGGCTCTAGGTCTCCAGAGACGCTCAGCTCCTAGCATTGACGCCCTTGTGTTATTTCCGCCCCTTGGGTATGGAGGGGCTAGACTAACCGCAGTCATGATGGAATGCCACTTCTAAGATTAGGTTATGAAAAGTCTGTGGCTCCCATCCTAAGTAAGCCCCAGACTCTACCCCCAACCCTCCTTCCTCTCTAAGATCACTTGCTCTGGGGGAAGTGAGCTGCCAGCATTCAGCAAGCAGCCCTCTGCCCACATGTGAGAGAATAAGGGCTGCCAACAGCCATGTAAGTGAACTGGAAAGTGAATTCCCACCCTCCAGTCAAACCTTTAAATGAGACTGCAGGCTTGGTCAACAGCCTTCCCTCCAGCTCCATGAGAGACTCTGAGCCCAAGGCACCCAGGTAAGCTTCACCCAGATTCACCTAACCCACAAAACCTGTGAGAGGATAAATGCCTGTTAGCTTAAGCCGCTAAATTTTGAGATAACTTGTTACACAGAGATAGATAATTAATATAACCACCTAAAATATAACAGTAGCTTTTTTACCCCAAAGCAAAAACAAACCAACAAATGAAAATCCAGGTAATTTTTCTCTTAAAACCAAGAAATTGTCCAAGGAAAGGCAAGGCTCTTACTATGAATATTCTCTTCATTCTGGCATTAGGATGTCTGCTCCATGTCTGCCATTGCCAAGGAAAAGTCGACCACCCTACAAACTCTGACTGCTCTCAACCTGAATAGGGTCTCCTGTCCACTCAAGAGCAAGTGGTAACACTGGTGCTGAACAGAAAGCACAGACAGGAGATCTCTGGGGGGCGAAAGGAAAGATTTGATAGAACTGAAAGAGTGACTGGGAATTTAAAGTGATGATTCAATAAAAATAAAGGAAGAAATGTAAGGAAAAAAGATGTTGAGGAACTTCTGGAAAAAAATATGGAAGACAGGGATAATCGAAATATGAAGCAAAATAGAATGTCCTGATTATAAGCAATTGATAGGATGGAAAGGAATCCATTTGACCCTGACCCTGAGAAAATTCTCCTTTGAGCAGTCCAGGTAATATAATATTGGACCCATAAGAAAATGAATGTAATCGTAACACATAAGTGACATGGGCATTGGACAATATTTACATAGTAATGATAATCTCAATTTGCTTTATTGCTTTTCCACTTTATACTTCTCATAGATAAAATATGGAAGATGTAGTTGTGGTTGCCAAACAGTATGTTAAAGTTAAAATCTCTGGAAATATAATGAGATGGTGAGATCTAGGGGAGCTAGAGGAACAGGTAGGTGTACAATATATTTATCTTACTAATGTGGATACTCAAGAGATACTGTTGTATATTAATGGAATGAGAAATACAGATATAAATATACTATTTAAAGTGACAAAAATAACTAATATATGAACAAAATTCAGAGGAAAAGAAGAAAAGGAAAATGAAGGGATTAAGGCCAGGAACTGATCTTCAGTTTTTATTCTGGAGATTTCATAAATATTATATAAAAGGGATAAAAAATTGGAAGTGTAAACATATTATTTAGAGATATGGAAATAATTACCAGAAGAATTATGAAAAGATATCATCTCTGGGAAGTAAGACTAGGGGTGGTGAGGGGTTAGATGGGGGTTGCTACTCTTTACACATATATCATCTTCTAAATCATACTGATTTGTTTTCATGTGTTAACTTAATGAAAATAATTTAACAATGATTCCCACTTGTTTTGCATACATTCAACAAAGCATAAAAGTAAAATTTGCCAGCATCCTGTTATTAGCCTCAGAACTAGGGTAAAAGAGCAGGTTATAATTAATGTTATTACTTGCAATTTGAGGTACCACCCATTTAAATATACAGTATTTTTCAAATAACCCACACAGCAAGAATAAATTTCTTTGAAATTTCCTAGGCTTTGTCTAGATTTGTCTATCATCAGGAATTCACTCCACTCCCCAAACTTCATTTAAGTCTTTGTGTCCAATTAGTGTTATGCCAGCATGTCCCTCTGATCTCTTCGTTTAATTCTCTAGTTCTTTGTACTCAGTTCTCATTTGAAATTGCCCGTGAAAATATCAGTTTTTACATGCTTACATTCGGCAGTGACTATCTTTTCAGAACATTACACACTTTCCCCAGTTCTGTTTTCCAGCAATAGTCAATGTCTAAATATCAAGCCTATGCCCAGCTTTTCCTGAAGCCTTGTCAAGTCTCTGGTGCAAAAGTGGGTCTGTAATGGGTCTCACAGTATGAGGCTTCCTCGTTGGTTTCCTATTTTTACCTGTTTATTCAGCTTGTCAAAATTAGCTGGAGATATAAAAAAAATTGGAAAAATGGTTTGAAAATGTGAGTTCCTGCCTCTTCAAAATGGTCCAAATACTACACGCAATTCTGAAATGACTGTTTTAGCAATCTGACTGTGGGGAGGTCAGCTTCTGGGGCAGACAACAGGGGGTGCTTTGCTGTAGACAGTTTAAAAGCAATACTAAATCTTACAAGTCAGCCTGCTTTTTTGTTTCACAGTGCATCAGCAATTCTAAACTATGCCAGGGATAAAATATTCCTCTAATGGGGGGACCATCAACACTGCCCCTTCCCCACCTAGGTAAACCACCATAACCCCAAACTGATGAGACTGTATTCAGCCTCTGGAAAAGCATGTTACACCCACTAATCTGTAACCTGTCAGTCAAAATTATACTGCTTTGTACTCTTGTCTTTTCCACCTTAGGGACAACTACTGGAATATCCTTCCTGAAGTTAAGTGAATGTTGGTAACACAAATTGAAATGAGAATTTGCCTCCTATATATCCTATTCATGCCTTTCTCTTAAATGAGACTGCATATACTTAAAAACGACACCACCCTTTGTTTTAAAACTGTGTATTTACTCTGCATATGAAGGAATAATTCTGTTGTTCCCTTCTTACATGTACCATGTTTATTCTCTGCAACTATTTTTTTTTTTTGCGGTACGCGGGCCTCTCACTGTTGTGGCCTCTCCCGTTGCGGAGCACAGGCTCCGGACGCGCAGGCTCAGCGGCCATGGCTCACGGGCCCAGCCGCTCCGCGGCATGTGGGATCTTCCCAGACCGGGGCACGAACCCGCGTCCCCTGCATGGGCAGGCAGACTCTCAACCACTGCGCCACCAGGGAAGCCCTCTCTGCAACTATTGATCGGTCCAGGAAAATTCAACACTAGGCAGCACTCGGTATTTATCTCAGCGTTGGGATATGCACTTTGGGTGTTCATAATTTATTTATGCAAAAACTATTTACTAAGTGTCCATTTTGCACCAAGCACCTTAGGTGCTGAGCCTGCACAGGTGAATAGGGCATAGGTTTTGACTTTCAGGTGCTTGTCAAAAAGGAAACTGAAATAAAAGTTAAAGCCTCTGATAGATAAATAACTATCTGTATGTCTACTTATCTGAATATATATTTATCTATTTTTCCAAAGTGCTATGAAAACAAGAAATGCATCCTGCTTAGGGTTGTTCGGGAAAGCTTCAAGTGAAATGCAAGGTCTAAAATCATCTCATACCGTTAACATTAGCAAAGCTTTAGAACTTTACAAAGGTAGAGTCAATTACTGTTAATAAGATCACAGGTACAGTTGCAGCACAGGAAAAAAGAAGGAAACAGGAACATTACTGGCAGAGGGAGCAACACTGCAAAGACTGAAAATGGGAGGTTGTATTTTGTTTACTATTGCTAGCATACCAATGCTAAATTTCAGATTGGGTACTTTACGTAACATGCTTTTTTTTTTTTTCCCCTTTTCTGAATCAAGTTTCCAAATAATGTGGAATGCAAAGTCACAATGACAAGAGTATACAAGACAATGAGGCAATTAAATAAACCACAGACAACTTCAGTCATAAATATAATTAAACCTCTATCTAAAACTATAATGAAAATTCTTACTTTGGATAGTGGAAAGCCATCAGTTCAAAACAGAATAAGTGGGTCATTTGGCTGCCTTGTGATATCTTACTTTCCATCTGTTGTTATGGATTACCATGTTGACTCTGTCTAGAATTATTACTAATGGCCAGTTGATGCTGTGCAGGGAAAGGTCAGATACAGGAAATTCACCACAAAATGTGAAAGAATCTTGACGAATCCTTTTTCCTTCTGAAATATGGGCATTAGAACAAGAGAAACTCCCTTGAGTGGAATGTGAATATTTTTTATTTTCTTTTGAAAGAAACTGATACTCTCTTTGGACCTGTGGACACAAGTACTTACACTGTAATCTAGCTGTACACACAATCTTTTGATACACATTCAGGGATAGTTACCGTAGAGGTAAGCTAAGAGGTGTAGAAAATATGAAAATAAGCTTCCCTCAATAGTTCCAGGTCCAAAGTTTTCCTGCTGAATTTTTAATGCTGGGTTACATTTAGTGAAGATCTCGTAAGACCTGGCTTAACATGGTACAGCAGATAGAGACTCCTCATGTGGTTACCTGCCAGTATCTCAGGGAATCTATAGTTGAATATATTTGTTACATAGTCCTTGGATGGTGTTGATCAAATTCAGGCCCATTTCTCTTATTTGAGATTTGCGTCATCTTCTTTGAATCTGTAATGCCTAGAATAGGGTCTAGCACACGGAAGGAAGAAAGGAAAAAAGGAGCAAACAGACAGAAGGAAGAAGAGTGGTGGCAGAATGGAAATGAGGATGCTAAGGAAGGAAAACATGACCACCTACTTTGTGCCAGATGCTATACTAAGATGTTTGCTCATGTAAAGTTAGCTGATATAAAGAATCTGTCATCACGATAAACATGATTTTAAAGTTCCCTTTATTATTGGCTCATATTTTACTCCATACAATAGTCCAACATTGAGTTCACACACATAACCAACAGTATCCAGGCTTCCTCAACAGCACAGTATTTATTCCATGGAGGGACGGGGGTGATTCGGCTCCCCCACATGACTCTCAGGGGAGCCTCCAGATCCCTCTTGACTAGGAAAATCTTAAAAGAGGACAAAAGGGGCCTGCACCACCAGCTACCCTATCAAACCTATAGACAGATGATAACATTTAGTTTAGAAAAAGTTTTCCACAGAATGTGGGTAATTTCAGCCTCAGGGCAGTGTCTAGCACATTGCCAACACTCAGGACATGTTAAGTAATAAAAGGGTGTTGCTTCAAATCACTTGCTATTAAAAAAAGACTAAAATATCTTCCGTCCGTTCAATTTGTTTCAGAGTTTCAATTGTGCCAGTGATGCTGTTAATAATAGACTGTACAGCTGTGATGTACAAAAGTTTTGCTATTGTTGATTTAAGGCACTTTATATTTCACGTATGGAGTCTCTACATATCTGAGAAATGATTGGTTCTTGTTATACAACTCTGTATCTCTAGGTACCTCACACTCATCCTCAGGAATTCAATACCTTGCAAAGTGCATTTTATATGTTAGGTACACAAAAGATATTTGCTAATGCATAATTTTAAATAAAAGTATTGCAGATTTATAGGCAACATACATCATGGTTGAAAATAAGTAAGTTAATAAAAACAAATATACACTGCTATGTTTTCACTTGTTTTAATTATCATTTACTGTGCTAACTGGAGAAACTATTGGTTAACACTGGTGTTATCTGTCTGCTTGAGAGCCTACATAAAGAGAACAGTGATGATGAGAAGACAGTGAAAACTGTTTGGTTAGTGCTGTATAGGGGCAGATGAATTAACTAGATCTCCTCTTGAGGTTCCAGCCTAACGATGTTAATATATTTTTCTTGTTGGGGAACTTTTCAGTGATGCTAACTGATAAGAAAACCTAATATAGGCACTAAATAATAAAAATTTAAGAAATCATCTACTACCGAAGGCAATCTACAGGTTCAGTGCTGTCCCTACCAAATTATCCATGGTATTTTTTCACAGAACTAGAACAAAAAAATTTAAATTCGTATGGAAACACAAAAGACCCCAAATAGCCAAAACAATCTTGAGAAAGAAGAATGGAGCTGGAGGAATCACACACCCTGACTTCAGACTGTATTACAATGCTAAAGTCATCAAAACAGTATGGTACTGGCAGAAAAAGAGACGCATAGATCAATGGACCAGGATAGAAAGCCCAGAAATTAACCCATGCACTTATGGTCAAGTAATCTACGACAAAGGAGGCAAGAATATTCAATGGAGGAAGGAGAATCTCTTCAATAAGTGGTGCTGGGGAAACTGGACAGCTACAGGTAAAAGAATGAAATTAGAACACTTTCTAACACCATACACAAAAATAAACTCAAAATGGATTAGAGACCTAAATGTAAGGCCGGACACTATAAAACTCTTAGAGGAAAACATAGGCAGAACACTATCTGACATAAATCACATCAATACTTTTTTGGATCCATCTCCTAGAGTAATGGAAATAAAAGCAAAAGTAAACAAAGGGGACCTCATTAAACTTAAGAGCTTTTGCACAGCAAAGGAAACCATAAACAAAAGGAAAAGACAACCTACAGAATGGGAGAAGACATTTGCAAATGATGTGACCAACAAGGGATTAATTTCCAAAATATACAAACAGCTCATACAGCTCCATATTAAAAAAACAATCAAAAACCAGGCAGAAGGCCTAAATAAACATTTCTCCAAAGAAGACATACAGATGGCCAACAGGCACATGAAAAGATGCTCAACATGGCTAATTATTAGAGAAATGCAAATCAAAACTGCAATGAGGTACCACCTCATACTGTTCAGAAAGGCCATCATTAAAAAATCTACAAATAACAAATCCTGGAGAGGGTGTGGAGAAAAGGGAACCCTCTTATACTGTTGGTGGGAACATAACTTGGTGCAGCTACTATGGAAAACAGTATGGAGGTTCCTTTAAAAACTAAAAATAGGGTTATCATATAATCCAGCAATCCCACTTTTGGCCATATATCAGGAAAACATGAAAACTCTAATTCGAAAAGACACATGCACCCCAATGTTCATAGTGGCACTATTTATAATAGCCAAGACATGGAAGCAACCTAAATGTCCACTGACAGATGAATGGACAAAGAAAATGTGGTATACATATATACAATGGAATATTACTCAGTCATGAAAAAGAATGAAATAATGCCATCTGCAACAACATGGGTGGACCTAGGGATTATTATACTAAGTGATGTAAGTCAGACAGAGAAAGACAAATATCATATGATATCACTTATGTGTGGAATCTCTTTAAAAAAGGATACAAATGGACTTATATACAAAACAGAAATAGACTCACAGACATAGAAAACAAACTTACGGTTACAAAAGGGGAAACGGAGGGGGAAGCATAAATTAGAAGTTGAGGATTAACAGATACACACACTATATATAAAATAAATAAACAAATAAACAAGGACCTATTGTATAGCACAGGGAACTATATTCAATATCTTGTAATAACCTACAATGGAAAAAAATCTGAAAAAGCATATATATATACCTACCTACATACATATATATACATATATGTAGTCACTTTTCTGTACACCTGAAACTAACACAACATTGTAAATCAACTCTACTTCAATAAAAAAAAATCATAGAGATTTAAATTTAAGCTTGATACTAGTTTATTGAACTATACTTACTGTTTTACATATATCATGAAAGAAGAAAAAGCATTGTTAATAATAAAAAGATATTCCTTTGTCCTACAACTGAGACTTGAAATATCAGAAAGGGAGCCAACCTCACCAGCCCTTTCTGAGAAAATGCTCACTGAAATTACTGCCACATATTAATTAGATACAGAGTTTTAAGTCATTCTATTTCCCCCATGGTAATAAAAATGATATCAAAAGAAATTGCATCAAGAATCGTAAACCCAACTTGGTCTAACTCACAGCTGGAAGTACCTGAAGTTTTTCATTTCCAAGTTGAAAAAGGAGTATATCGTGACTTTTAAGCTCCTTAATCAAGACATGTTATTGAGGACAGTGATAGAAGTCATATTTGCAATATTCAGTGTCATACTATGAATGAGCTTCTGTCTGAGAACAGCTGGGAAACAGGTATACGAAATTTCTGGGCTGCTCTGTCAACAGTGATTTGAGATTGTGTTGGTGGTGGTGGTGATGGTGGTGATGGTGGGTGGAGGTGAGTAAAATAGCGGATAGTTCTTCACTACCCACTAACAGTGGATATCGGATAGGTCTTCATTATGCAGTATATTTAGTGTTCACGGTCCTCTCCCACTAAATGCCAGTGACAACTCTCCCCCTGAATCATTTCCTGCCTCCCACCCCTTCCCACATTCTTGTTCTAGGGGAATGGTGCTGCCTCCTTGTGGAAGACACATTCAACAGAGAATACAGTGCAGTACATACCACACCATTTGAGTTCTGATTTAGAAACATCAATTCAGAGCTGTTTTCAAGGGCAGAGAAAATATCTTTAAAGGTAAGAAAGATGCTTTAATTTATACAGTGTACTTGAGGAATGCTTTTCAAACGTAACTATCATTTGTATAATGGTTACATGGGTCAGATATTTTTTTACTTCTCCGTACTTTAGTGTGAACCATAAGAAATTTTCTTTTTTTGGTAATACAAATTGTCAAATAGCAGTAATTGTATATAGTTCACATACTATACTGACTCATTTAATCCTCACAATAAGCTTATGAAACCAGCATCCCCATTTTACAGATGGGGTATTGAGAGGCTAACTTGCCTAGGGCACATAGCCAGTATGTAGGGAAAGTAAGGCTGAGATTTAAGTAGGCATTCAGGCCCCTGGAGTCCTGCCCTTGACCCCTGTGCAATACTGCCCCCTAACAGCCCTTGCCAGTGTTGCTTCTTTAGACTGTCAGCTCTCAGAAGGCAGAATCAGAATGAGAGAGATTGGCAGGAGTATGAAGGAGGGAAATAGATAGGTGAAAAAAGGAAAGGGCTTTCCAGGCAGAGGACAGAGAGGTGTGAAACAGCATGACCTCTAGAGGTTTCTGTTAGTAGTTCAACAGGATCAGGGGAAAAGAGAGTGGAGGAGTGGAGATAAAACCTCTAGTGAGGGGCTTCCCTGGTGGCGCAGTGGTTGAGAGTCCGCCTGCCAATGCAGGGCACACGGGTTCGAGTCCTGGTCTGGGAAGATCCCACATGCCACGGAGCGGCTGGCCCCGTGAGCCACAATTACTGAGCCTGCGCGTCTGGAGCCTGTGCTCCGCAACAAGAGAGGCCGCAATAGTGAGAGGCCCGCGCACCGCGATGAGGAGTGGCCCCCGCTTGCCGCAACTAGAGAAAGCCCTCGCGCAGAAATGAAGACTCAACACAGCCATAAATAGATAAAAATAAATAAATAAATAATAATTTAAAAAAAAAAAAAAAACCTCTAGTGAGGCAGATAGGAGGCCAGCTGTGAAGAATGGACCCTGACAATCATCCAAGGAATCTGCTCTTTGTCCTAAATACCTGGATGTATTAAGGCCCATATTTGCATTTTCGAAAGAGCAGCGTGACACCTGGGTGGAGATCATTTGAGCTACTTTAGAATATGAGAATATGAGAAGTTTGAGCTAGTTTAGAATATGAGAAGGCAGCTAGTTTAGAATATGAGAAGGCAGGAAGTGATGAGATTCTGAACAGAGGACATATTTAAGGGCAGAGGACCAGATCACCCCAACGTACTCTGAAAAGAAGCTGGCTGCATAGCCTTGGGGAAGTTATTTAGTTTCTCTCTGCCTCAATTTTTCTCACGTGTAAAATAACAAGAAAAATACCAAGCTGTACTTTCTGAGTCTTCATTTCTTCCTCATTCACATGCATCCCTAGAATTTGACTACTCTTCTGATTTAATTAACAAGACACTTATTAGTTAGTGTCTTGTGTCCTTAGGACCACACAGGGCAGGGCATGCACAGTTCCCGCCCCCCACCTCACCCCAATGTTCTTTTATAATTGATGCCATATCACTAATAATCTTTCCATATCTATTCAAAAAAGATTCCTGCCTTATGCTTCCCCCCCCCAGCCCCAACACACAAGCATCCCCTCCCCTCTCTGCTTTATTCCTATAGCACTTGACATCCCATGTATGCTGTTTTAATGTTTATTGTCCATCTCCCCTAACCAGAATGTGAGCTTTGTACAGAAAAATCTAATTTTATTCAATGCTGTATTTCCGGTGACTAGAACAACATTGCCTGGTATATAATAAGTGCTCAGCAAACATGTGTTAAGTGAATAAATGGATGGATGAGTGGATGGATGGCTATTTTTGTCTAGAAGTAGCCTTGTCCAAAGATGTCTCAAAACCAAGGTTGCATCCACCAAGAGAGCACCTTTTCATCCAGTGAAACCTCCAGACCCTAAAGAATATGCACTGAACCCAATAATTCTTAAAATAAACTCTTTAAAATGTATATATCCTAGAACTTTTGCTTACCCACAACGAGGGCAAAAACACCTTCTAAACTGAAGTGCTTACCTACATTTAAAATTACAATGAGCTGCACTTCTCTTATCTGGCACCATTCTTCTTAGTTTCAGAAGAATATGCCTTTGTATATATTTTCAAATCTACACCCAAGTGTTTTTCTTTTCAGTATGCACTAAAATTTGCAGTAGAAATGTACATTAGTTTAAGTGAGTTGAGCAGAATGATTGGACTAGAGAAAATAAAACTAATTATTCATGTCACTAGTACTTTAAAATGCAGAGTGGTTATCAGGAACACACATAATTATAAGTAATGCAGTTATTTTTTAATAATGAAGCCACAGCTAAGGTTAATTAATATTTTTAATAAAAAAATAAAATTTTGTTCTTTGAAGTTACAATATGTTTTTTGTTAGTTTTAGATATTTTTCATGGAAATATGTGTGCACTCTGATTACATTTTTCAAACAAATAGTATTAATTTCTTATGAGTATCTCCAAAGCCACTAGGAAGCAATAGCAGCATCTGACACATTCAAACACTTTTTTTTTTGCTTGAATCCTAATTGGGATACTTTTTGGAACATTCCATAGGAATCAAATGCCAATGGCTTCAGTAGGAAATGAAGATACACGTCCTGACCACCTACCAATGTTTTAAATCCTCAATAATTCCTTTTCTTGAGTAGGTTTGCTACCTCCACTCCGAAAAAAGCCTAACTAGATTGTTCCAATACATTTCACTTATATTTACGGATTCTGCCCCAGTCTACAATTTAATTTCTTACTAAGGGTTGCAAACTATAGTCCCTCCAGTCAAAAACCAGAATCTCTCAATGCCTTATTCTGTCTCCCTTCTCAAGATTTTTGAAATGAGATGAAAAGAAGATGAAAAAGGCTATGGATTCTTGAAACCAAGTAAGGATACCAGAATCAGCTTCTGCTCTGAATGAAAGGACAGGGCTTCTCTATTTATTATTCTTATGAAGTATGATTTTCTTGCAAAGATAGATTTTATATATGCTGTAAAAGTAGAATGGAATATAATTTACAGACGAAAATGGGATGCTTTTGAGAGTCAGAAAAGGATACTATTAATAATTACATCGGTATACCAGGTGCACAAGAGGACTATACAGGCCAACTGAGATGCATGCCACACTGTGTAAAAGTCAAGGGTGAAATCTATGCTTTATTAAATAAGCATCAGAAGACCTAAATAAGAGTATCATCACTAGAGTCAGTGAAATTTTAGAGCTGAGTACAATTCAAGAGATACCTAAACCCACTTATTTTAGAGAGAGTGCAAGGCCAAAGTGCAGCGAGGTTAACCCACCTGTCCAAGTTACACAAAAAAGGTAGGTGGTTGTGTTGAAATTGGAAACGGGTCTCCTGATTTGCTGTGATCTTTCTATTTTACCGTACCTCCTCTAGGCAAAAGGCATTACTATGGATCCATATTGTCTATGGTATGTAAATAACTTGTAAAATATTCTTGAAGGAAAGAACCACAATATCACAAAATGTGATACAAAGCATAGACCAAAAGAAATTTCACAATCTTGATCTTAAAAGAAATAATTTCCTTTCTTTACAAACTGGCAACCAAAGGGAATGAATATTGCCCTTTGCATGTTGGCTTACTTTTATTCATTTAAGTAAATCTACACATACATTGTAAGACATTGGCAGATTATTCAGAAGAGGAGGGAACACTCAGCCATCAAAAATCCCAAGAAGCTCTCAGCATCCTGAAGAACTTAATACTGTTAATTACTTGCAAATATTCACTTTCTGAGATTAGCCTTATAGAAAGTTTCTCTTTTTTAGGATGAGTGGGTCTTATGGAAACATTTAGATATTAGATATCATAAGTAAAACAAATTTTTATCAACTTCATATAATCCATATAAAAAGTACTATTAATATTTTTATATTCACATTTTTTAAAGTCATTTAATCAGAAAGATTGGTAAATGTACTCATTATTTCATGACATAGATCGTATCTTCCTAAAGTAAACATCAGTCTTAAAATTGATCATCATTCAGAGAAGAAAACCTTTTTTTTTCTTTTTAAAGCGTATTTACTTCTAAGTAGGAATGTAAACAGGATCTTATGGGATGACATTTTGTGAATACTCTTTTATATTCTCTGACTCTGTGAAAACCGAAAATTCTCCCCTACTACTTGCCCTGCAGGATGGCTGAACAAACCTCATCTCATCTATCTGAAATGAATCCAATTTAATTCCGCTTGACCAAAAATCTGTTTCCATAGTTCTAAAACATGCAATCACCCTAAAGTACACTGCCATTGTAGCTATTGCTGAGGAAAATACACCTTGATTGAGAAAACAGTCCAGTGTGGCTTTTGAAAAATAAAATGACCCTCCCTGGTACACAATCTGGTAAGGCGGTTGATGAAAGTAGGCAGGTCAAAGGTTACAGTCTTAGAATTAGCATTACAAATCACTTTCATATTTAAATGTCAAAACTTTGACAATTGTAACAAACATTTAAATTCTACATATATCAGTAATCTCTTTGTAGTTGGAGGGCAAGATAAAAATCAACTGTGAAGTAAAGTAAATTTACAACAAATTATTCTGTTACTCAAAAATAAATAATTTGCTTTCTTCCCTAGTAGTTTTTCCCCCATACATTCACATTCTATTACCTGTAATCACAAACATATCCTTTTAAGAGAGAATTCTAAAAACTTTTAGTACAACTTTAAAACACTGTTGTTGAATATTTGTAGTATATTAATCCATATTATTTAATCGCTGTTATTGGTCTGTTAAAAATCTAAAGATTTAAAATATGTATTTTTTAATGAACTTAGTAATCTTTTATTTAAGTCACTACCTCCTCAAATGAACCAAGTAATTATTAATTGATTAGATCATTTACTTCCATAAACCACTGTTATCTTTAAACATGTTATAGCTTACAATAAAAGAGACTCTTTTCATTGGCAATTAATGGGCAGTTAAACTGTTTTCCTTTCACATTAGTTAATGCATAAATTTTTAATTTCTTCATTTCTAGGTGTTTAACTTGCAAATGAAATAGCTATTTTACAAATGTTTACTTAAAAACCATAATTTCTTAATACATAGCGAGTACTAATTGATAAAAAACATAAAGGTAAGGCTGATAATTCTTTCCTTATTTTGGGATACATCTGGTTTACCTAGCAACTTAAGCAGCTGTAATTTCATTAACGATGAAACAAGACTACTAAGAAAAAAATCTGATCATTTCAAATTTTATTCACAAGAACATTTCTATTTCCGAATGTCCTAGAATGTCCTCTTATGAATTATTTTACATAAAGGAAATAGTCTATCATAGCTCTGTGTTTCATTTTCCTATATCAGATTTGCCTTAATAACCTGCTTATCGTTAAATCAACCGTAAACCAATAAACACAGTAACAAATCATTAGTGAAGTATTAGAAAAGAATATCAAACGGAGCTGTTGGGCATGCATCAATCTGTCTAAAGACACAAGTCTTTATCCAAGAGGCTAAGTGCAATTATTAACAATCTTATAAACCCAAACAAGACAGAGAAAATCAACAAAATGATTATACTCTAAGCACACATTCTTACTAAAATGTCTATTTCATAAGGGAGGGGTTTTTTGTTTGGTGTTCCTAATGTATCCCCAGTGCCTAGAACAGTGTATGGCACATGTAGTGTGATCAGTAAATACATATTGATGAACACCCTGTGAGACAGCCCATTTTACTTCGTGGCCAAATGCAAATTTTAAAAAAGGAGAGAGAAGAAAGAAAAAAGTGATGCATATAGGTGTATGATATGAAATACTACATTTATAAATTTACAGACTTTACAACTTTTTGGTCATCTCTCTTCTTCTAGGACATTTTCTCTTCCTCTATTCTGTTCCTCTCACCCTTTCCTATTCAAAGTAAAAATCAGAATCTATATTCTTCTTTCTCTGGTAAACATATGTTAATTAGTAGATAGGTGCTGATCTGAACAGAATTCATCCTCTTTTACTCTTTCTAAATGTGACACATGATCTATTTCAAACATTTGAAATAAAAGCAATTTAAAAACTAATTGTCATTCTTGCTTCTTTAGTACGTTGTTTTCTAGAAAAGTAAGAATCATATATTGGGAAAGCTTTATATGGCACCTACTAGAGACATTCACTAACTACCAAAAACAAAACAAAAGCAAACAATCAAGTTTGAGCCAAGAAGAACACACAATTCTGAAAGCATTAACAATAGAATATGTACAAAGGCTATAAATGTCAACAGAGATCTAATAGAATTTAATAGAATTTCAACAGCATTCTAAAAGCCTTTATAAAATGTAAGCTCTGAGGCAAGTGGTTTTTTTTTTTCTTCTACTTCATTGATGTAATGCCAATAATTAAGCCAGTGCCTGACACATAGTAGGCAATCAGTAAGTGTATCTTGATGGAATAAATATACCTCCTAGTTGTATAAGTGTGACATTTAAAAATTGTTTTTCAAAAATCTTAGACTGAAAAATAAGCTCATTGAAGTGAAATATGGGTGAGGGCAGGTAGCTATATAACATACGAAATATGTTGGCCCAAGACAGTTTTTAAGTACCGTATTTTGGGTCTTTGTTCTCAGATAAACTAACAGTGTGTTTTTCCCATAAACAGTAAAATAGTAGACTTATTATTCACGATGAGAGCCACATGCCTACCAATTCAAAATTTTCAGACTTCAACATACAATAGAAGTGCTATAGGTAATTTATTTTTTAAGATGTTCAAATTTGCTTTTATTTTATTTTGATGAAGTGCTGAGCTCGAACAAGGCCTTTCAGGTACTTCACTATTTGACTTGTTCATTTAACTTAAAAAGTGAAAAACCTGTGTAATTAGTAGACAATCCCCTCAGCTTGGGCTAGACCAAGGTTATTGAATCAAGACCATCAACTAACCACACACAAATCATCACAAAGCAGTATATATCACTAAAAGTTCACAAACCACAAACCAACAGCATATACACATTTCATCCTCAAACTGAATCCATTATATTAAGCAAGTCTTAAAAAAGCCATAATGCTTGAGATCAGAAATAATCCCATTCTAGAAAAGAAACATATGCAGAAAAGTCCACTTTCATAATCACAGATCCAGAAAGAAGAAATGAAATCTGTGTACTCACCTGGCTAATGGGTTCTTTTGTAGGGGGTTTTCCTCTTCTGGCTGTGCTAGTAGCCAGGGTCGTGGTGGTCTCCATAATTGACGTGGACATCTCTGACTGCATGGCAGTGGCTGTCGACTCAGTTGTCATAGAGGAAGGCACTTCACCAACCAGTCTCACATTTCCCACTATGGCGATGTTGGCATCATTTTCGGCTGCCATATTCAGAACTTTCAAGCCATTGTAGTAAAGCCCAGAGAGCTGACCCTGGAAGGGCTGGCCCTGCTCTTTCCCGCCAATTATTATGGTTGCTTGGCTATTGAAGATTGTGAGCTGACGCCCTGTAAAAATAATATTACATACATGCAAAAATGTTGATTGTGAACTCTACATTCTACAAAGGATGATAAAACAGATCTTTCATGGGGTGGATAATGAGAGCAATAAACTATAAGAGAGGCATTTGACTCATAATTCATTGCTTATAAATGAGGTGTCCATGAAATGCATAATCATTGGCAAATACTTGTAAATTCTCAACTTATTGTAAATGCAGTGCTTTTGCTAAAAGACCAATCAAAGATATGTAGTATAAATTAATTTTTAGAGGATTCCTTTCCCCTTTTACCTCAAGATCTTATACTGTTGGTCTCTTAAGTCTAAACTGTTTAATTAAAAATGAGATATTTAATATTTCAAGTATTTGTCATTCTAAAATTACCACTGGTAGAAACTCATCTATAGCAGCTGAAATCTGATTTTAAATTTATGGTAAAAATTTCATAATTCACATAATGGCCACAGGTATCTATATGCTCTTCTTTAGAAATGTGTATTTTTTGAAGGCAATAGTCCATTGTTATTTGAATTATTCTGTTTTCCGGCAAATACACTGAAAAGAAACATATAGTTTACACTGAGCATGTCAGAGACAAAAAAAAATCCAAAAAGATTTTTCTGATTGGCTTTCAGCAAGTCTATTAAAACAAAACAAAATGAAAAAAAATATAGCTTCAGATGTAAAAAGCAGCTTCAGGAATGATACACAAACCGATGGAGAAATTATGGCACATTTCCATCAAACAGCAATCCTCAGCACAACAGTACCAATATCATCAAATTGAGTATCCAGTTTTAGCAGATTGCTCTCTGTTCATAAAAAGCATGCACACAACTTTAAGTTCAGTTTTAATTAGGGCTTGTTCCCAAATGCTCTTAGAAGGTTGCAAACGTTAAAGGGACTTCATTTTGACTGGCAATCCATATTGCCCACTATTTAAGATGCCTAGAGTTTAAACCAAGAGTTGTTTTTTTTGTTTTTTTCAGGACCATAATGAAGATATCAGAACTACATATATTTTAGTTAATAATTTAGAGGCTGGAACATGTAATATAATCTATAAATGATTTATCATTTTGGGTTAATGCTTGCTGTGAGTACCTTCATAGATTGAGTTAGTGGATTATATTTAACAGTCCCTTTAACCTTAAGTTAACAGGGTAAGATTATTAAACAGCTGGTACGTCTAAAAATGTATAGAAATTATTATACAAGGAATGCAAATATTACTATCTACATTTTACTGTTTTAAATTTGTTTTTAATTTAGTTTTACGGAAAATTTATTTTTTATGTTTATTAGTGTTACAATGAAGTACTACTTGGTTATGTTCAAATTATTTTTTTATTTGAAGTTTTAATCAATGTTTTTTACCTTTGTCGAGTAGCCATTCATCAACTACTCGACCAAGTCGATATGGAATTCGCTGTCTAGCAATCGCCAGGCGCTCGTTATCATTGTTTCCTTTAAAGTTTAAAGAGACATTTCATTGGTTAAAATCTGTAAGGTCAAAGGTTAAAAGTTAATACTTAAAGCTTGAGCTATACAGTTGCCACATGATTTTTTTGAAATTTGGAATTTTAAAAAGCTCTACCTAGAACATTTCATGTTTCAGACTTGTCATTCATTCATTTATTTTATTTTAGCAAACAAAATTATTCCTATGTTAATTGAAAATTAGAAATCTGCATTTGAGCTAGGTTATTAAAACTTATGTTATAGACAGACCCGAACAACCAATTTAAACAGCATATAATAGCTTTACAAAAAAATGAACATTGATCTCAGGGTTTTGTCTTTTTGATGTTTCTTATTAACTAGTTAAACATGTTCAGGTGAAACAGGTTTAAGTTTTCAAAATACAGTCAATCTCTTATTCCAGATTAGTAATTTATGAACACCAAACTTAATACCATCTTCGGCACACTGAAGCATCTAAAATAGGCCTAGCATACTTTATGTCCTATTCAGAAAAGAGAAATTCTTATTCATCTCATTTAAGGAAACCACAAAGTCTGAATAGTTCTTGTATATTCCACACAAATTGGTTTATCAACCACTTGGACATCACAAGGGAATACATCTTGCATCATCAAATATGTTATGATAGGAAAAGGCTTTGACAAAAGTGACTTTGAGTGTCCTTCAGTTTCATTTAAAACTTGACAGATTGAGGCGTATGACATTTGAAAAAAATTACATGCTCAAATATTTGCTTTTTATTAAACTATTCTAAAGAAGGCATGATAACTTCAGGAACAAACACAAGCCACAACAGTGGTCCCTATTCATAGCTCTAAACTAAGTGGGAGCCTTGATTCTTTGAATAAAAAATTATCTGATAAAAACATAGTTTAAATTGACCTTGAATAATGCTTGCAAATAGATGACTGTTTTCTTGATCTATAAAGCACTTAGGAAGAATCTAGACTGCCATCTCAGCACTCAATCGTGTATAATGCCAGAAGTTTTTCTATTCTATGAAAATTAACTAATGTGGAATTTTGAACTAAGACATTTTGGTAATAGCTCACATGAGGACTCAGAGGCAAAAGAAATGTTGGTAGTACTGCCCACAAGAAAAGACTGGAGCATTTTACTAGGGAAGATAAAAGACACATTTTTCTCAGATTTAGAATAATTAATAAATGTTTTCTTAGGCTAGTTTTATGTATACACTATACTTACCACAATAAACCCACCATATTAGTCACACACTTTTAGAGAAAGAGAAAAGAACTATCATTTAGACCTTATCAATTTGTCCTTTGAAGTTTTATATGACTGAAAATACTTCATACATTAGTATTTAATTGAAAATGTAAATACCAAAGTGGAACAAAATATATAGTTTAATAAAAACATTGATATCTATCTCTCTGTATTATGAAATTATTAAAATGTTATAGTATTCTATCCTAGGGGAACATATTTTTGGTATATTGATAATTTTTTAAAAGGATAAAATAGCATAAATTCCAAGCCTATCTTTGTTTTCAAGAAGTGTGTACAGGGCTTCCCTGGTGGCGCAGTGGTTGAGAGTCTGCCTGCCGATGCAGGGGACGCGGGTTCGTGCCCCCGTCAGGGAAGATCCCACATGCCGCGGAGCGGCTGGGCCCGTGAGCCATGGCCGCTAAGCCTGCACGTCCGGAGCCTGTGCTCCGCAACAGGAGAGACCACAACAGTGAGAGGCCCGCATACCGCAAAAGAAAAAAAAAAAAAGAAAAAAAAGAAGTGTGTACATTTTACGTTCTCTTTTGTGTGCTTGTATACATATATCAATATATTTGGAAAAATATACTAAAATTTAGTATTACTTGTCTTATGGCAGCATGATTCTTGATGAATATGTATTTTGGTTTATATGTGATTTGTGTAATGAACATGTTTATGTACATAATTTGATAAGCAAATTAAATACTTTCAAAAACACATACCCTTTGCTCTATGGACCTCTTTGTAGAGCAACACTCATACCAAATTACACTATTATACCTCTCCTGACAACTTTATAATTATGTGGCTCCTTGTGCTGTTTTTCATGCTAGAGTGTTCCCATCATCAGAAATGATCTATTTGCTCAGACACCACCCAAATCTAGGCTGCAAATCACCTCTTGCCCAATTACGACTACAATATAATAACAGACATCTCTGCATCCTCTCCACAATCAATCCCACCCATTCTCCACATGTCAGCCAACACCCTATCATGCCGCTTGTCTATAATAACCCTCCCACTGCCTTCAGGATAAAATCTCGACCACCTGATGAGGCTTTTGATGACTTCCATGATCTGGTCTCTTCCCACCTCCCCTGCCCCATCTCATGGCTGTCACTGCCTTGCTCTCCTCTTTCCATCCTCATGAGAATGATTTCAATTCTTCTAAAGCCCTCCTTTTACCTCTGGACTTTTGCACTTGTACTCTCCTCTACTTGAAAGATTTTCCTCACTCCCATCCCATCCCATCCTCACCTTTCCTTAGCCAAACATGATTCATTAATGGAGTCTTCTTGGCAGGAATATTATTTCCTCAGGAGGTCTTCCCTGATGTCCCCAAGTTAAATTAGGACACCTGAATATATGCTTTCCTGACACCTGATACATGCCCTTTCGAAACAAGCACTGACCCTGTAATTGCATATTCAATAAATATTTTCTCTCTGAACTCTGAAATTCCATGAGGTCAGGTATTATGTGTAGTGTTTATTGTTGTATTCTCAGTGTTTGCACAATATCTGTCATAGAACCTCCTATGAAATATCTGTAGAACGAAGTAGCAAAGGAAATCTTGTTTTAAATTCTGATAGCTTCTGTGGCACCATTATCTCATCTCCACAGGCTAACAACATTCACAGGAAAGCAAATACTTGTGCCAGAGGATAGATCACATGTAGCTAAGCCTCCCTTTGTACTTTCCAAAGGAAACATCAAATATTTCAATTATAATTTTATGTCTATAATGATTATCACTGATTTGAACATCCGTACAATCAGTTCATTATTTTTTTATAATAACTGCCCTGTGCCACAAAATAGATAAACATAGTTATTATTACTAGGGAAAGTAGAGAGAAAAGTCTTAAATAATACAGCTGGAGGAAATGGAAGCCTTTTGAATGATTTTGAAAAGAGTACATAAAAACACAAGAATACATATACACCCACATGCACACAGACATACAATTTGCCCCCATACCTTTAACTGGCACTCACAGAACAATTAACATGATCGATATGGTATGATTTAAATCAACAATAGCTTCTGAAGATTCTTGATGAGACTCAGCTAAAAAAAGAACATACACTCCATTCCCAATGAATAACAAACAGGTGATCTAAGAACAACAACAAGAAAAAAACAGAGTGGGCAGCAGAGATAGGTATAAAAAGGCACACTAATTTTTAAGACAGGTACCCACACAAATGGGCTCATACAATCCCATAACCCATAGATTTCAGAGGTCTTCTAGTTGAGAGTATTTTTTTAATTGAAATATTTGATTTTGAAATCCAAGGACAGACTTTATTCTTAGTTGGCATAATGGATAGGAAATCAGATGGCGCTTACTTCACTATATGTTGACTTTATTCTCCAAATCCTTTGTTTTTCTACTAGAATATAAAACTAATGACTTTTCTTGTGACAAAATTGTATATAGGGGCTTCCCTGGTGGCACAGTGGTTAAGAATCCACCTGCCAATGCAGGAGACATGGGCTTGAGCCCTGGTCCGGGAAGATCCCACATGCCACGGAGCAACTAAGCCCGGGCGCCACAACTACTGAACCTGAGCTCTAGAGTCCACGAGCCACAACTACTGAGGCTGCGTGCCACAACTAATGAAGCCCAGGTGCCTAGAGCCTGTGCTCTGCAACAAGAGGAGCCATCACAATGAGAAGCCCACACACCACAACGAAGAGTAGCCCCTGCTCACCACAACTAGAGAAAGCCTGCACACAGCAACGAAGACCCAACACAGCCAAAAATAAATAAATTTAAAAAAAAATTGTATATAAGTACATTATCAACAAACAAAGGCACATCTAAATAGAGTGACAATGTCTTCCTAACAGATGATTCCCAAATCCCTCTTGTAGTATTGGGTACAAAATAGCTCTGATTGTTTAAGTTCACCAGGAATAAGCCCACACTTTGCCTCTACCTCATGATTTTCATTAACAAGCTGCACATGGAAAGGCATAAATGAAGTACATTATTTTAAGAAACTGCCCTAAATGCATTTCATTCCTTTACAAATTCATGGTGATATGTTGTTTATAACATATCCAGTAACTCTGCATGATTGTATTCATTTTATTTAATCCTGTCCTTAGTTTGATATGCTTCTAAAACTTTACATGCAATATAAAGGACATAAAACAACCCATTTGATCAGGAAAGGTCAAAGATAAATATAATTTCTGATGACCCTTACTTTTCTTTGGAAAGTGTTGGGATCTGATACCAAGCATGCTGGGATGTAGAAACACTACATGGACTTTCTTTGGACAGTCAAAGGTTGCAGGCCTATACAGATAGAAGAGGTTAGAAACAAGGAAAATGTATCTGAAAATTGAAATCAAATGAAAGGCAAGAAACTATTTTCAACTTCAAGTATCCTAAATCAGAGGTAAGGATAAAGCAGTAATGACCCACTTGTGAAAGACCAATTCATTTTGGAATTATGAAAAGTGTCCGAGTTTCAACTTTTTAAAAAGCATGCAAATCAACTACAGTAATCTACTGAATACATAAATCAGGTTTATAAAGCCAGAGCTTCTCACTGAATAAAGGATAATAATTTAGTTGCATACTTCCTTTACCCTAATAAATGTGGAATGAGGTTTTTCTTTTGATTTACTTTCTTTTTCCTCCAGTTAATTTTATGTGGGTTAAAATTGTTGTTACCTCCACTGAAAATGTCACCAGCAACATACATGTCTCTGTTGAAGTAATTTTCAAGCAATAAAACGGTATGTAAAATTTGGTTTACTTTTCTTTGAATTGTTGAAGGATTCAGTATATTTTTTAATTAATAATTTTTTAAATTTAAATATAATTGATATATAACATTATATCAGTTTCAAGATTCAGTATTTTTGACAAGAAGCAGGCCCCATCTAGTAACACTACTACCAATTGATAGGTTCTAGCTCTAATTGGTGTGGCCATTTGGGTATAAGGGACTGTACATAATGGATATTTCGAACAAGGTTCCACAGGTGAAGAATAAGATGGAAAATCTGATAATTCATACTTAAAAGTGTAGCACCCTCAATTTTGATTGAATTCAGGATAGTTTTACTTTCCCACCTAACCAATAATATTGGTCACACTATAGTATATTAATTTTTTATAAATCAGTAGACTTCAAGGAAACAAGAGTAATTTCAAAGAATCAAGGTAAGCAGCAAGGAGTAATAAAACTCAAATCCTTGAATTGGAGTTAAATTTCATGGTGGTGCTCAGAAAACAAAGGGAAATAAAATTGTAATCATATTTTTATGACTATCGGTCAGTAGAGACAAGCTATATGAACTTCGCTAACATATTTTTCTCCTCTCATTTTCATAGATCTCCCCTGATGTGCAATTTCTCTTCAGAAATAAAAGTGGCAGTTTTTGCTAAGACATAGTAATATACTTGGAAAACAATAAGGAAAGGCAACTTTATGAAACCAACATTTGTTCAGAATAATATGAAAGTGAAAACAAAGATACTCGCTTCTTCTGAAGGTTTCCTGTTTCCTCTTTTTTAACGCTGGGAAAGGAAACACAAAAGGGTTCTTAAATGCTGTACATACTTCCAGAGAAGATTAGGAGTCCATTTTTAGACTTTCTGTTTTTAAATGAGAACATGTCATTTGGATATGCCTAGGCCCATAAAGCAAAGTAAAAGTTTAACAAAGTTTTGCAAAATTACTCTAGTTTTAAAAGCAGCATTATCACATAATTTCCAACTACATGCTGTACGAGTAGTTGTTATACAAACCATACAATACAGTAATATCTAATTTAGCTGGCAAGGCTCAAATTAAGTAGATTTTGAACACTATTGACACTCCTCAAGGGACAAAGTTGTGAAAAAAATATAGCTGTTCTAATGAAAATATTTGTCCTATGTATTACATGATTTGCTGTATCATTAAGATATGTACATAACAAACATATATATCCATTTGGCTCCTGCCTACTTCTCCAGTTTCATCTCGAACCATTTATTTCTAACTCTTTAAATTCTAGTCACTGTGGACTTCTTTCAAATTCTACAACCAAGCTAATCCTCTTCGAAGGTGCCATTCACCTTGCTTTGCAAATTTCCTGCATTTCTGTGTACACCTCAACACTCCCACCCATCCCAACACGCACACATACACAGACACAGACATCTGAGTCTGGCCAACTTATTTCTTCTTTTGATACTAGCTTATATGGTTCTCAAGAAAGCATTCTCTGGATCCCTCCACCAAATTAACCTAGAGCCTTCCATTATGCATCCTTGTAACACTTAGTAACAGTAACCGTAATTGCGATGAAATGGTTTCATGTAACTGATTCTAGATTATGGGTTCCTTGCAAGTAAAGACTATATGTGGTCCATCTGTTCACTGTTTTATATACATACCTATATATATATATTTGAAAATACATAAAGTGAATTTTGCTTGGACTTCACATTGCAGTCTTTTCTTCCTTGCCCACCTCTTATCTCTGCTCTCATGGCACTCATCGATAGCCCAAGGCATGCATCCATGTCTACTCTTCCTAGACATATCTCATGTACCCAAAAGACTTCACCTTCCTTCTCTAGTTCCAATAGTCAAATCCTTTTTTTTTTTTTTTTTTTTGTGGTACGCAGGCCCCTCACTGTTGTGGCCTCTCCTGTTGCGAAGCACAGGCTCTGGATGCGCAGGCTCAGTGGCCATGGCTCACGGGCCCAGCCACTCTGCGGCATGTGGGATCTTCCCAGACCAGGGCATGAACCCATGTCTCCTGCATTGGCAGGTGGGCTCTCAACCACTGTGCCACCAGGGAAGCCCCAAATCCTTTGTTTCTTTAGTACAGCTTAGCTATACATTAGGAAAGCAATCTGACTCAGAAGTTAATATATAAGCACTGTGTACTCGAAGTATTGTTTCAGGCATACATCAATACATCACATAGAGACTATCATTAAAGGGCTTAGATTTTGGCTGGGGAGTCAAGGGCCAAAATGAGGAAAGTTAAACGGAAGTTCAAGATAACAGATAACTATGCATACGTATACAATTAACCACTGCTTGAACTGTAGTTGCCACAGAAGTTCAGAGAGGGCATTGGATTAGAATAGGCAAAGAAGGTGTCATAGAAACCAAAGAATTTTACCTAGATCACAAGCAGTCTAAGTTTTATTGAAATAAAGACCAGATAAAAATGTGTTGTAATGTGGATATTAACCCCCATAAAGTTGATAATTGATTATTCTCTTTAACTTCATAAAGCTCTACACTCCTACCTCTATTTTTTAAGTAAATATATTCTCTAAAAGAATATATTTTGACTCAAACTAATTGCAAATACAAATAAAAATGGTTAAAATATGTATGCCATGCAAAGTGAAACTTGTAATACACACAATGTTAAAACTATTGAATAAAATATTATGCTATCTCTTTGGTGGGGCTAATGGCAGACGCTAGGAGGGCTCACGCCAAGGAGTACTTCCCAGAACTTCTGCTGCCAGTGTCCTTGTCCCCACGGTGAGCCACAGCCACCCCCCGCTTCTGCAGGAGAACCTCCAACCCTAGAAGCATGTGGGATCTTAGTTCTCAAACCAGGGATCGAACCTGCACCCCCTTTAGTGGAAGCGCGGAGTCTTAACCACTGGACTGTCAAGTTGGATGGTTCTGCTGACGATCCAGTGGGGATTCCCAAGCTGAAGACACTGCTGGCCACTGTGGGCTGGAACTTTGGCACTCAGAAGTGAGTTGTCAACCAGAGGGCAGACAGCAGAAGCAAGAAGAACTACAATCCTGCAGCCTCTGGAATAAAAATCACATTCACAGAAAGACAGACAAGATGAAAAGGCAGAGGGCTATGTACTAGATGAAGGAACAAGATAAAACCCCAGAAAAACAACTAATGAAGCGGAGATAGGCAACCTTCCAGGAAAAGAATTCAGAATAATGATAGTGAAGATGATCCAGGACCTCGGAAAAAGAATGGAGGCAAAGATGGAGAAGATGCAAGAAATGCTTAACAAAGACCCAGAAATATTAAAGAACAAACAAACAGAGATGAACAATACAATAACTGCAATGAAAACTACACGAGAAGGAATCAATAGCAGAATAACTGAGGCAGAAGAACGGATAAGTGACCTGGAAGACAGAACGGTGGAATTCACCACTGTGGAACAGAAAGAAGAAAAAAGAATGAAAATAAATGAAGACAGCCTAAGAGACCTCTGGGACAACACTAAACACAACACCATTCACATTATAGGGGTTCCAGAAGGAGAAGAGAGAGAGAAAGGACCAGAGAAAATATTTCAAGAGATTATAGTTAAAAACTGCCCTAACATGGGAAAGGAAACAGCCACCCAAGTCCAGGAAGCGCAGAGAGTCCCATACAGGATAAACCCTAGGAGAAACACACCGAGACACATAGTAATCAAACTGGCAAAAATTAAAGACAAAGAAAAATTACTGAAAGCAGCAAGAGAAAAATGACAAATAACATACATAGGAACTCGCATAAGGTTAACAGCTGATTTCTTAGCAGAAGCTCTACAAGCCAGAAGGGAGTGGCATGATATACTTAAACTGATGAAAGGGAAGAAGCTACAACTAAGATTACTCTACCCAAGGATCTCATTCAGATTCGATGGAGAAATCAAAAGCTTTACAGACAAGCAAAAGCTAAGAGAATTCAGCACCAGCAAACCAGCTCTAATAAAGGAACTTCTCTAAGTGGGAAACACAAGAGAAGAAAAGGACCTATAAAAGCAAACCCAAAACAATTAAGAAAATGGTCATAGGAACATACATATCAATCATTACCTTAAACGTGAATGGATTAACTGCTCCAACCAAAAGATACAGGCTTGCTGAATGGATACAAAAACAAAACTCATGTACATTGCTGTCTACATGAGACCCACTTCAGACCTAGGGACATATACAGACTGAAACGGAGGGGATGGAAAAAGATATTACATGCAAATGGAAATCAAAAGAAAGCTGGAGTAGCAATACTCATATCAGATAAAATAGACTTTAAAATAAAGTATGTTACAACAGACAAGGAAGGACACTACATAACGATCAAGGGATCAATCCAAGAAGAAGATATAACAATTCTAAATATGTATACACCCAACACAGGAGCACCTCAATACATAAGGCAACTGCTAACAGCTATAAAAGAAGAAATAGACAGTAACACAATAATAGTGGGGGACTTTAACACAGCACTTACACCAATGGACAGATCATCCAAAATGAAAATAAATATGGAAACAGAGGCTTTAAATGACACAACAGACCAGATAGATTTAATTGATATTTATAGGACATTCCATCCAAAAACAGCAGATTACACTTTCTTCTCAAGGGTGCAAGGAACATTCCCCAGGATAGGTCACATCTTGGGTCACAAATCAAGCCTCAGTAAATTTAAGAAAATTGAAATCATATCAAGCATCTTTTCTGACCACAATGCTATGAGATTAGAAACCAATTACAGGGAAAACAATGTAAAAAACACAAACACATGGAGGCTAAACAATACGTTTAAATAACCAAGAGATCACTGAAGAAATCAAAGAGGAAATTAAAAAATACCTAGAGACAAATGACAATGAAAACACGACAATCCAAAACCTATGGGATGCAGCAAAAGCAGTTCTAAGAGGGAAGTTTATAGCTATACAAGCCTACCTCAAGAAACAAGAAAAATCTCAAATAAACAATCTAAACTTACACCTAATGGAACTAGAGAAAGAACAAACAAACCCAAAGTTAGCAGAAGGAAAGAAATCATAAAGATCAGAGCAGAAATAAATAAAATAGAAACAAAGAAAACAACAGCAAAGATCAATAAAACTAAAAGCTGATTCTTTGAGAAGATAAACAAAATTGATAAACCATTAGACAGACTCATCAAGAAAAAGAGGGAGAGGACTCAAATCACTAAATTTAGAAATAAAAAAGGAGTAGTTACAACAGACACCGCAAAAATACAAAGCATCCTAGGAGACTACTACAATCAACTGTATGCAAATAAATGGACAACCTAGAAGAAATGGACAAATTCTTAGAAAGGTATAACCTTCCAAGACTGAACGAGGAAGAAACAGAAAATATGAACAGACCAATCAAAAGTAATGAAACTGAAACTGTGATTAAAAATCTTCCAACAAACAAAAGTCCAGGACCAGATGGCTTCACAGGTGAATTCTATCAAACATTTAGAGAAGAGCTAATACCCATCCTCCTCAAACTCTTCCAAAAAATTGCAGAGGAAGGAACACTCCCAAACTCTATGAGGCCGCCATCACCCTGATACCAAAACCAGACAAAGATACTATAAAAAAAAAAAAAAATTACCAACCAATATCACTGATGAATACAGATGCAAAAATCCTTAACAAAATACTAGGAAACAGAATCCAACAACATATTAAAAGGATCATACACTATTATCAAGTGGGATTTATCCCAGGGATGCAAGGATTCTTCAATATAAGCAAATCAATCAATGTGATACACCATATTAACAAATTGAAGAATAAAAACCATACGATCATCTCAATAGATGCAGAAAAAGCTTTTGAGAAAATTCAACACCCATTAATGAAAAAAACTCTCCAGAAAGTGGGCATAGAGGGAACCTACCTCAACATAATAAAGGCCATATACGACAACCCCACAGCAAACATCATTCTCAATGGTGAAAAACTGAAAGCAGTTCCTCTAAGATAAGGAACAAGACAAGGATGTCCACTCTCAGCACTGTTATTCAACATAGTTGTGGAAGTCCTAGCCACAGCAATCAGAGAAGAAAAAGAAATAAGAGGAATACAAATTGGAAAAGAATAAGTAAAACTGTCACTGTTTGCAGATGACATGATACTATACATAGAGAATCCTAAAAATGCCACCAGAAAACTTCTAGAGCTAATCAGTGAATTTGGTAAATTGCAGGATACAAAATTAATGCACAGAAATCTCTTGCATTCCTATACACTAATGATGAAAAATCTGAAAGAGAAATTAAGGAAACACTCCCATTTACCATTGCAACAAAAAGAATAAAATACCTAGGAATAAACCTACCTAGGGAGACAAAAGACCTGTATGCAGAAAACTATAAGACACTGATGAAAGAAATTAAAGATGATACAAGTAGATGGAGAGATATACCATGTTCTTGGATTGGAAGAATCAATATTGTGAAAATGACTATATTACCCAAAGCAATCTACAGATTCAATGCAATCCCTATCAAATTACCAATGGCATTTTTTACAGAAGTAGAACAAAAAAAATCTTAAAATTTGTATGGAGACACAAAAGACTCCGAATAGCCAAAGCAGTCTTGAGGGAAAAAAACGGAGCTGCAAGAATCAGACTCCCTGACTTCAGACTATACTACAAAGCGACAGTAATCAAGGCAATATGGTACTGGCATAAAAAGAGAAACATAGATCAGTGGAACAAGATAGAAAGCCCAGAGATAAACCCATGCACATATGATCACCTTGATAAGGAGGCAAGAATATACAATGGAGAGAGACAGCCTCTTCAATAAGTGGTGCTGGGAAAACTGGACAGCTACATGTAAAATAATGAAATTAGAACACTCTCTAACGCCAAACACAAAAATAAACTCAAAATGGATTTGAGACCTTAATGTAAGACCGGACACTAAAAAACTGTTAGAGAAAACAAAGGAAGAACACTCTTTGACATAAATCACATCAAGATCTTTTTTGATCCACCTCCTAGGGTAATGGAAATAAAAACAAAAATAAACAAATGGGACCTAATGAAACTGCAAAGCTTTTGCACAGCAAAGAAAACCATAAACAAGACGAAAAGACAACCCTCAAAATGGAAGAAAATATTTGCAAGCAAATCAATGGACAAATGATTAATCTCCAAAATATATAAACAGCTCATTCAGCTCAATATTAAAGAAAGAAACAACCCAATCCAAAAATGGGCAGAAGACCTACATAGACATTTCTCCAAAGAAGACATGCAGATGGCCAAGAAGCACGTGAAAAGCCACTCAACATCACTAATTATTAGAGAAATGCAAATCAAAACTACAATGAGGTATCACCTCACACCAGTTAGAATGGGCATCATCAGAAAATCTACAAACAACAAATGCTGGGGAGGGTGTGGAGAAAAGGGAACCCTCTTGCACTGTTGGTGGGAATGTAAATTGATACAGCCACTATGGAGAACAGTTTGGAGGTTCCTTATAAAACTAAAAATAGAATTACCATATGACCCAGCAATCCCACTACTGGGCATATACCCAGAGAAAACCATAATTCAAAAAGACACATGCACCCCAATGTTCACTGCACCACTATTTACAATAGCCAGGTCATGGAAGCAACCTAAATGCCCATCGACAGACAAACGGATAAAGAAGTTGTGGCACATATATACAATGGAATATTACTCAGCCATAAAAAGGTACAAAATTGAGTCTTTTGTTGAGACGTGGATGGATCTAGAGACTGTCATACAGAGTGAAGTAAGTCAGAAAGAGAAAAACAAATATTGTATATTAACATATGTATGTGGAACCTAGAAAAATGGTACACATGAACCGGTTTACAGGGCAGAAGTTGAGACACAGATGTAGAGAACAAACGTATGGACACCAAGACGGGGAAAGTCATGGGGCGTGGGGGTTGTGGTGTCATGAATTGGGTGATTGGGATTGACATGTATACACTGATGTGTATAAAACTGATGACTAATAAGAACCTGCTGTATAAAAAAATAAAATAAAATTTAAAATTTATTTTAAAAAATACTATGCTTGTTGGCAAGAATTTGAGGGCAATATGCAAAATGAAAATATTTGTTTTAGGATGGAGGGATCATGAGTGATCTTTTTCAAATTTTAATTTAATATTATTGATATTGTATTTATAGGTATTCCAATTTTGCTCCATTTCTTAAACAAAAAAGAAGCATTTTCTACAAATTAAATGTAGTGTCTTAATTCAATGTTATAGCAAGAAAGGGTGGCACACCCAAGTCCCCTGTCAGTCAGCCCATTTATACAGCTAGAAAGAGGACAGACTGCTCAAGTAGGTGATGCTATATTCGTGACTAATGCTTCAGAAGCCACCCCAGCTCCTGTGAAACAGCAGGCCTTTGTATCCAGTTAGACAATATCTTCATGTGAGACTGCTGTGATGCTGGGCATGGAAAGCCACGTCTACAGCAGAGTTCAACAGTGCTTTGGGGAAGAAATAAGAAGCTCAGCACATTTCTAACTGGCTTAAGAAATTTCTCCCTTCATGTCCCTCTGTTATGTGGAACTACATTAAGATATCTAGTGTGCCTTTGTACAAAGATTTCTAAGAGCATGTGTTCCTATTAGCTACTTACATTCAAAAATTTTATTTTGGATATTGTTCCATCAGAAGAATTAGAAATAAAGGTAATCTTGTGAACTTTGGGTGTCACTGCCTGTAGGTAATATTTACAGGTTCTTCCCGAAGTCTTCTAGGCTGTTGGGTTCCTAATGCAAAAAACACTGAAGTATCATATCAAAAACCAGCAGCAAGAAATGAAAAGCAACAGGGACAAGCAGATAAGAAAATACAGAACGTACTCTGATAAATTAGAGGTCATATTCTGTTATCACGCATACTAAAGAGTTCTTTTGTGGCAGCTGTGTAGCATTTAAGACAGAAGAATGGTTTAACAGCTACAAAAACAGACAGGGCCACTGATGGATATCACTCAGTTGTGAGACTAAGAAAAATGAAATGTACGAACAGACCCACAGTACCTTACAAATGGCATTTTGCCATTTTCCCAGATATGAGAATCTTAAGCCCTTTCTAAGTCATAATGTCAACATTTAGGCTTATTCTTCCTAATAGGAACTTATATATATTCTAAGACTTCTTTTCCCAGTTCCTGATTTCTGAAAGTCAGAGAAATATGTGCTACAGCTGGATTTTCTACCTCCTCATACCAACTTTGACTTTTAGTGTATTCCTCTTAATATTTAGACTGGTCTATGAAAGAGGAAATAAATAAATGTCTCCTACATGGTCTGATAATAGCCTGTAAATGGTATTGATAAAGTTCCCTATCCTTCAGTGAAGAAAAGTAACTCTGATTACTACTGCATTCTAACCTCATTTTCAATGGACTTCAATCTCTCTCCTCTACTTGTAATTGGAAGGCAGGAAGATTTTTTTCAATTAGAAAGATGGGGCTTGTCAACTGCACACAAATTATTTAAGATTAAATGCCCTGGAAGTACAAAGGATAGGCTGAGATACAGCTGTTGAATCAAGGCCAGCCTCTTCAGTTTCATAAAATGTAAAACCTCTTACACAAAACAACCAGTTTTTTCTTTTGTAGATAAATGAAACACTATGGATTTGAACTAGAAACCCTAAAATAACTTTCCTCCAGTAAAATTTTGTTTTGGCTGTCGGCAATTATTTCTTAGAAGAAAGTACTCCTGTGGTCAGATTCATTGTGGAAAGAGAACCCTTGGTGGTTAAGATACTGGGCTTTAATTCCTGGGTTCAAATCCTGGCTTTACTATTAACTAGCTGGGTAACATTGGGCCAGGAGCATAACACCTCTGAGCATCAGTTTTCTCATCTGTAAAATGAGTATTTGTAAGAATAAGTGACATAATATATATAAGTCTCTTAGCACAGTGCCTGGCACAGAGTAAGCAGCCAGTAAATATTAGCCATTATATTATGATTGTGTCATTATCTGTTATCTGGTAAAATTTGCCTAATATGATATATTTACAAATACAGAGATCACAGAAATTGTTTCTCAGCCATATGAGCATAGGAAAGTAGTTGAGGTAGGTGTGAAAAAGAGTAGAAAATAAATCTATTTTTCTTTCCTAGGACAAAATATGGCCAGGGAATTGATTTATTATAAGTGATGTCCTGAACCCTATAGGTGCTTTGTCAAAATCACTGCATTTTCTCCTAAGCAATGTCAGCTTCATTCTCAGAGGTTTATGCATGGCTACAGGTAAACCAGTGGGAACTGAAAGGAGGTCATTAACTTGAGGAGGGCACACAAAAAGAAAAAGCCAAAGGCACCTGCCCAGAGGGAAGATAGAATTTAGGGGACCACTATCTGTTCAGTGCAGCAGCATGGTGACAAAGCCGCTCCTGGAATAAGAAAACTTTAGATATCACTGAGGTCTCAAAATGACATTTTAATCTGTATTTTAATGATTCTAAGAGATGCACTTCAACTAGAATGTCTTAAAGTCTTCTTTTTCCCCCATAATGCTTGTGACAAAGAAGGGCCACAGAAACTGTAAATGAAGCCAGACACCGTGTGGCCTAAAGCAAGTCAGTCCTATTATCTGTAAAACGAGGTCAGTGGACTGTAAGGCCCGCAAGATGACCTCCAGCGCTAAGGACTGACGGCCCCAAATTTAAGGTAGGATCAAGCAGACATGCATTAGGCCATTTTGTTAAAACATTCTGTCTATGGGTTTTTATGATGGATTTAATTTTAGAGCCATTAAAAACAAAATATCATCAATGTTTCTAACACTGCAAATGTTTTAAAGAGTATGAAATCTTTGACTTGGTAGGGGTTTTTTTTTTCCTTTTCTTTTTTTAAACTATCTCATAGTTTGGGAAATGTATGAAGATTTTTGGTCGTCATCTACAGAGACCTTTATAATTAAACCATTACATTTTTCTGATATGTTTAATGTTCTAAGCTTGTCTTCTTTCTTCTTTCAGCTGTACAGACACACACCCCTCTTACCATGTAGACATTCCTCTGGCTTCTTTCTACCCACTCACTGAAGCATGTCACTGCTCTGACAGCCATTTCAAGAGGAGAAAGGCAGGCAGAGGTTAGATTTTAGGAGATTTCAATTTTATAAAAAAGTAGGTAAGAGGATGGGAGGGAGGGAGGGAGTACATTATGACGTTTGAAAAGAGTAGAGGTTTGTCTCCTCTTCATTTTAAATGCTTAGCTCTAAAGAGATGAGAGGACAATTTTAAGAGGGAATCTAAAGGACTTCTTCAAATCAATGGCTGCTCTTTGCAAACCCCTTTGTCCAATATTTATCTAAGTAAAATCTCTTCTCGGGTATCTCAAACACCTGTGATCTGGGGAACTGTACTTTGGGAGATATTCCTGGTTCAGGAAACATCCTCATAAGACTTCCCATCCAGTGAAATCTGACAAGAACAAACGTGAAAACCTGCCAGGTAGTGGCCCAAGTGTAACTCCGAGCCTGAGTGGAGATCACCAATTGAAATCCAGACATCCTACAGGATGCAGTAGGTACAGTAGTTTCATTGTATCACTTAGAATAAGACCATGAATTTCTCCACTGCCGGCAGTACTTCCCTTTAAACTTAAGCCATCTGTGATTTCTAGTGGATCCCTAAATACCGAACAGAATGGAGAGAAGAGCAAAAGTATAAAAATGTCCAACAAAGTTTAAGCTGATGTGCCATTAGGAATTGATCCCCTCACATGTTCTTCTCTGTCATTTTATAATCCAGCACATCTATAGTTAGATAGTGTCATTTTCAAGCATAGGGCTAAACTAATTGGGCCATACAACTCTGGCCTAATTAACACTTCATTTAAATTTTTTCCTGAAGTCTTTGAAATCCAACTGGCGACTTGCAGTGACTTCAGTGAAAATAAATGGTTTGTTGGCATCCTCCACACAAGAACCCTTCAAACACTTCCAGACTGTTATGAGTTGACTTGTGTCCCCCCCCCAAATTCATATGTTGAAGCCCTAACCCCCAGTACCTCAGAATATGCCTGTATTCAGAGATAGGGCTTTTAAAGTTATGATTAAGTTAAAATGACTCCTTTATAATAGGCCATAATTCAATCTAGCTGGTGTCCTTATAAGAAGAGGACACACAAAAAGACACCAGGGGCATGCACACGGAGAGAAAAGACCATGGGAAAACTCAGAGAGAAGGCAGCTATCTGCAGCCCGAGGAGACGGGCTTCAGAAGAAATTAACCCTGCTGACACGGTGACTTCGGACTTCTCTTCTCCAGAACTGTGAGAAAATAAATTTCTGCTGTGTAAGCCCCCTAGTTTGTGGTATTTTGTTATGGTGGCCCTAGCAAATTAATATAGAGATAATTTAAAACTATTTAAAATCATATATTGCTGGCTTATTCACAGACCTTTGATGTTAAGCAGATGTGATTGTATTTTGCCACTAACTGCCAAAAAGTCTAGAAGTGAGTATTTTGGATTTGCATTTTAATAAAGTACTACATTAGTGTCAAACTCATATCCATTTTAATTTTGGTTAAATAATACATTTTGTCCTTTTCTGGATTTGCTGCAAATCATAATCTGCACCACAATTCTGATAGTTAAGCCCAGTTACAAAACGAACTCTACCAATTTATATTTTGTATTATTTAAGTTAAAAGATAATGATAAAATTGATTCCAGTATGAAATATATATATTTAGGCATTGTTCCATTATGTCTATAGAACAATTTTTACAAAAGGAACTATTTAACCTTTCATATCACTAAATGAAGTTTCTCAAATGAATAAAAATTATGTGATATTATCATTTTCTTTAGTTTGTGGCCCCCTGTAGCTTCATTAACACAGATCACTGCAGTATTATTAAAAATTTCGCAAGAGGGAGGAGATATGGGGATATATGTATATGTATAACTGATTCATTTTGTTATAAAGCAGAAACTAACACACCATTGTAAAGCAATTATACTCCAATAAAGATGTTAAAAAAAACAAAACCAAGAACTTGACAGAGTGTGGGGATCTTTTGATGTCAGTAAATACATAAAATCAATTTAAATTATTTTAATCAGTTTAAAAAAAATTTCGTGTTGGTGTCAGAGTTCTAATTTATTTTAAAAGTTCCTATGCCAAAAAAAAAACTACATAAGATAAATCTCTACTAATGTTAATGGTTAAATTAGGTGAGATTCTTTTATTGAAATATACTGGTTTTCTTCAATTTACGATCACAAAATGTTTCTTGTGCCCACTTCCAAAACTCTAAAAACAAATTTTAAGTCCCAGAGGACAGAGCCTATATTATTCATACAAATTTCTATTCTTAGAAACTGCCTGAGGAATCTTTTAAAATAAACACAAAAATTATTCTGCAAGACAGTAGTTAGTTTTTTGGGACTTGCTAAATAGTCATGCCAACAACAACAAAGAATAGCAACTTTCACTGTTAACTTGAAATATTTATCACCTGCTCAAAACTGGATGGGTGTCTTGTTCTGTTCTCATTCTCTTTTGGGGCTTATCACTAAAGAATGATGCCAATTCCAAGCCTCTGTGAAACAGTCCTGCCATAGCGTGACATCCTCCACTGAAAGTGCCCAGGGACAGTGAAAGGCCTGGCAAGTGGATAACTGTACCAATTGGTGCTAAAACAGAAAGGCTTGAGCTCTACATGCATGCAATCATCTCAAGGTCCCTTCTATTTCCTGAGAAATTGGACACAGCTTTACCACTCCTACCTGTAGAGCCAGACTTCAATATATCTTTTGGCCTGCTTTTTACTTGGGAAGATGCTTGGTAGAAGGGAGTGGAAAAGCTTGGTCAGTGCCCTCGACTTCTGCTCTCTTCTAATGTTCCTGGGACCTGCATCCTTAAGAAGAGCCAAGCCTTCATCCTCAACACCAGTGTCTTTCCATCTCCACTCTCCATGCTATAATATAGTCCAAGCACCGTCTGGACTGCTGTATCATCTCCTACTTCAGCTCCAGACATTCATTCTGGCTCCCTCCAGTATATTTTCCACACTTTAAGTGGAGGGGTTATTTGAAGTAATGTGTTTCTGCCAATAGACTGTAAGCTCATGAGAACAAGGATTGTGTCTGTTTCTGATCACCACTGTATTCCCTACAGAGGGCCAGGCACATGGGAGATCTTAAAGAAATGTTTTTGAATGAGTTACTAAATAAATTAATGAACTGTATGTACCCTCTTAGACACTTGTTTCTTCACTATCCCTTGTCCTTCACCTTACCATACCGAATCTCTCCACCCTGGACTCTTTATCAGTCCTATCTCATGCTCCCAGCCTCTTCTCCAAGATCCAGCCTCACTGATTCCATCCTGCATTTCCTTCTAATGCTGCTTCTTATAGGTGAAAATAGGTACCCACAACAGTGATTGTTTTTCTAATCAATACATTGGAAAAATAGAAGAAATTCCATAATAAGTTTATATATGAAGTCATTTCTCTTCATGAAATTTGACACAATGACTCTCTGCTAACTATGTGTAGGGACATACAACGATTCTAGTTTGGATAGGAAAATGGGGAGTCAAAAAAATCATAGGACTACTAATCTTTTTTAGGAAGTCCTTGGCATTCTGAGGAAAAACATCACATATAAGCTCTTAGACATATGTAAATACATTATATCCTTAACATTTCAATCAAAAAACAGACAAACATGAAGGAAAAGAAGGCCTATGCTATAATAACTTGGTATTTAATAAAGTTTATGCCGAAAGAGGTATATGCAAGCCATGTTTTTCTTTTTTTTTTAGCTGGCAGTATAGTACACTAAACAAACCTCTGAGCTGAAAAAGCGTGGGTAAAGGGTCCCAGGCCTGTCACTAATGACACGTATAAACAGAGATACTTTATTTGACTAGTCTTAAAACAAAAAAGATTTTAGGTTGCCATATTTTTGCATTTGATGACTAAGACATTTTATCTCATGACAAAGTAAGGGTCACAACATAGCATACTATCAAGAATAAACAGCTTTTTAAACACTTTACATTGTCACGATAACTTGGGTGAAAATTATAGCACATGTAGCTGACATATTTCTCACCAAAAAAGAAAAGTCTCCTTTTAATAGCCCCAAGAGAAGAAGTTTCCAGTTTGAAATTTGTGAAATCTTAAGGCTATTAACATTTATGGAAAGATATGATCAAGTCTGTCTGAGTTTATGGGAGTTAAAAAAATCATAGGTTCAACTCTCAGTAATACACTCAACTCAAAGACATATTACTTAAAATTTCCAAGTGTCATCACATCTGTCAAATGGGGATAAATTATGAGATTATTTTTAAGAATGAGATGTAATTTGTGTTAAGCCCCCAGGTTCTGGTACATAGCTGGTGTTAACTCTGTGATGGCTACTTTTCTTTTTATATATTACACAGAATCACAGACCTGTAGAAATGAAAAAGACTTTATAGCTAGAGTCTGGTCTAATTCCCAACCTATTAAGGATGGTTTTGATAACCTTGACATGTTGGCCTCTTGAGCGCCACAGAATTAGAAGAGAGTAGGAAAGGTACCATGGCTTATTAAGAGTTTAAGTAAATTATCTCATAAAACTACTATGTTCATGTTATTTCCTTTTAAAAGGAAATGAAAAAGTAAAGAGAGAACATCATCACACATTATGGGAAAATACAATAGACCTTGTTTTGATTTGTTTTGGTTTGGCTATACATTGAAATACTCTAATTGCATTCAATCATTAAACTTAGTTTTTCTAGTAAATGGCTTTTAGGTGTATTCAACACAAATAACAGGAAAGCTCAAAGTATGAAACTGAAATTACAAATACAGCAAAAGAAAATAAACAGATACCTATAATCCTTTGATTCCTATTGTAAGGGCAAGAAATTGGTAACATTATGAAAGCTACTTAGAAAAATGTAAATCAGGAAAATCAGATTTTCAAAAAAATGTCTATATGTGTAGAAACAAAAATATAAAATATAAAAAATAAGATTCCAAAATGAAAAATATCAGACCTGAGAGAAAGGCATTTGATTCTACTATACAGCTCTCTCCATCCTCACAAATTCTACTCCTTCTATAGTCCATTTTGCGGAGCCACTGAAGAATTGAGAAGCAGGAAGATATATAATAAAAGCAATTTTAGGAAGATAAGCATCTAGGCTGTACACCTAATGGGTTAACATAATGAAGAACATAGATAGTCTATAGTTGATAATAGGAAAATTGTGATAAAGGCCTTACATAACTAAAACAATGCAAGTGCAGATAGAAAATAATGGAAACTGGGGAATCATTGAAGGAGGAATTACTGGCAACTAGTGGCTACCATTGGATTTAGTGCTTTGATGGGATAACTAGAAAGATTTTGATATATGGGGTAATAAGGTGAATTACGTTATTAATAATATGCTAGGAATGTCAGAGGGTAAGATGGTTTGGGGAGATATAATTCAGTTATAGAGTAAGAATTCAATTGCAATCAGGAATATAAATCTTTGTAAAAATGAAAACAGTTGTGCTCATCACTATCTATTTGCTCAGAATATATTAAAATTTAACAGGAACATACCATTAGCACCAGTTACCAGTCTTGTCCGGGTGGACACTACTAATTTCACTTTATCATCATAGATTCAGAAACGTGCTCAAATTCTCCTGAGAACCCAGGGGAACTCAAACTGGAAACCATTGGGATGTCCCTAACCCTAGGTCCATGTTGAAACTGCCCCCAAAAGCATTCTTTTGTCATAGTATAGATATCCCTTAGAAACCCACAAATTCTGGAAGGAAGTGGTTCTGATTGTCCTTCCTTAATTACTCCCTCAGCTTTAGTCAGTAGGATTGTTATGAAGTTATTATAAATACCCCATCACAAAGAGCAAGACCAATTTTTGTGCTATTTTGGAATCTTTAACCACCTGTGTTCTTGGGTTCATTCTCTCTCCTGTATGGAATGGCCCTATCACCAACATATGTCCATTCTAGACCAGACTCAGATGTTACTTCTTTTAAGCACTAAACGTGTGTATTCTCCTATCTACTTCATATTTCTTCCAGCTCTCATATTTACCTTTTGTGCTATATAATCTTGCATTTCCCATACAATTCATGCTTCTCTAATGATTTATCTTTCCTCCCAAATTATCCTTCAAACTCTTGTAGGATAAAGACAATACTTTTTGCTTCTCTGTTCCCCACCAGGTTTAGCTCACCATGGGACAACCATAAAGTGTGTCTTAATACATGTTCATTGATGGATCACAGGAGTAATGGAGGCTTTTGGCCTCCATTAGCTCCTTAATGTAAAATGTGTTAAAGAAATGGATCGGTCTAAGACTTCATCTACTGTTAGCACTTTAAAGAATTTTATCCATTTTCTGATGATTTTAAAAAAATTTCTAGTCGCTTACCTTTTTTCAATGCTTTCTAATTCAGCATGAAATAAATATTTGAGAAAAATATCTTTAGACAGAAAGCGAAAACAACTATTTTGAACCCAAAATAAACATAATTTATGATATGTGAAACTTGATTAAGCAAAAGAAGATATTAGGCATAGATTTATGAAAGACTGAGAATGTGTTGATATTTTAAGATACTTTCAGTAGGAAAAAAGGTAATGATTTCATATCTGGTTAAAATTATTTTTAACCAGAATTATTTATTTCAGAATTATTATTTATGTAATCATATTTAATTTTATTAATTTACTTAATATCTTCAGCTTCGCCACTTGAACAGGAATAAACCCAGCCAGCTAGCATAATGACTAACAGATTGATTCTAGTTTCTCCAGGTAAGAGACAAGCAATAGTCTCAATTCTATCTGGCAGTCTTATAGGTAAAGTGACAAATGTTCTGGATTGCCTAGGGCAGTGTTGGTATGTGTCTGTTATGCAGAAGTAACTATTAATAGTGTTTCTTTTCTCTCTCAGAATTGTGCCCATATGAATAGTGTTTACGGTCTCCTAATTATAGGGCACCATTGTGGGGAATTGAAGATGGAGATTCCCCTGATGGTTAGAGCCCAGACAAAAGGTAAGGTGCTTGGTATGAAGGAAAAGACAGCTCATTCTGTGTCAGGACACATGGCTTGCCGACCCATGCACAGATTGGATTCCAGCTTCCACTCATCCCCTCTGATGGCATATTGGTGAGTGCCTGTAGTTAACTCACCAGTAGTAACTGTGTAACTATATGCAGTGGCCTGTCCATCAGCTAGCATTCCCTAATGCTCACATATTAAAATTCAAAGGATCTCCAACACCTGACCCACATTCCCAACCTCTGTGAAATCTTCCCTGACTACCACACAGTACTCATTTCTCTAAATTTAACCAGAAAAGATTTTCTGTGCCACTCATATATGTTGAACCCAGCCCTTCCTCAGTGATGTCTCTGTAGTGTTTTGGTTCAGGGTGGGTTTGGAGGGCACGAGGGGATGGGGCAATTACACGTCTGAGGTTTCCGGAAAGACTTATCTCCATGTGTGTGAAGCCAAGTCTGGTAGCCAAGTCAGGATAAATTTGTTCTCAGAAGGAAATGCACATTAATGTGGGGATATTAGTACCTATTGTAATTACAGAATTTCAAAACTAAACTACTTTGATAATTAGAGTGAGGCTAACACTTACTGAGTACTCACTACTTACCACGTTTTTATTAACTACTAAGTATTTTGAAACTAATAACTCATTGAAAATTCAAACTACCCTAAGAAGTACTAACATTAACCCATTTTACAGATCAGGAAACTGAAGTACAAAAAGAGGTTAGAGAACTGAGCCAGAAGTCACATATCTAAGAAGTATTGTAACTAAGATTTGAACCCAGAGAGTCTGACTCCTGAATTTTCTCTCTTAACCTCCACACTATCCCACCTTTAATCTTGTGGTAGGTCTATAGCCTAAGTCTAAAGTTTCGTCATTTGATGTGTAGTCTATATTTCCTATCACAATTTTAGTGTTTAAGAGGGGTATACAAGTTGGATTTGGCACTCACTTCTGTATTTAGGTAAACAATGCCCAGGAAAAAAAAGAATAACCAGAAGAGGAGGAGGACATAATCTCAAGGGAAAATTCCCAAGGGACACTTGAATGTTCTTTCAAGTTCTGAGCAGAAGAAAGAATAACCATTGGTATCAGGACCTCAACACAACAAAGGTGCAATCTGGTGGGAACCAGGAAGAAATTTTTCTGATTTTTTTTTTCATAACAAGACTAAGAATAAATAGTGTAGATAGCATTGCATAATACTTCAGAGCACTGGAGTGAGCTTTGGGGTGTGTGACCTTGGCAAGTAACCTAATTTCTCTGTGTTTAGTCATCTATCCCAAGGAGATACTACAAGCTGCCTTATAAGATTTTGTGAGCATTAATGAGAAAATGTATGTAAAAAACCCACCACAGTTCCAGTATGGAGTGCCCAGCATAGAATACCTAACTCACTGTTGCTGATTCTAGGTCCTACCAAAGCCAGGAATTGAAATAAGCTCTGTGAACATCTGGGATTTGGGGTGAGTTCTCTTTACCTCTTCACCCCAATCCTTGAGTGACACCTTTTTCCTTATTGAGTCAATGTGATGGATTTAATCTTCTATTTGAACTTCACTTCCATAAAGCACAAGCCTCATCTAATTATCCCCAGGTCTGTTTCCTACTGTGATCGCCACCATCCTGCCCCTCTTTTCTGCAAAGCAAACCTTTGCATTTTAAAAAGTTTCTATTTGTTTGTTTCTCCTCTAACCAGAAAATATACCCTCATCCAACTCCTCTGCCAAACTGAACAATAAAAATAATAAATGAGAGAACTGAAGATTCCACGTGGACTTCTAAAATGCTCCAGCAAAGGTGACCCTGAAAAATTATTATGGCCTGCTATCAATTAGTTGACACTGTGTAGAAAAATGAAGCTAAATGGCCTTCTATTCTGTCCAGTTTTATATCTCACATATCTAGCTAAAATACTTCATTGCTTCATTGGAAATACATAAGGTAATATCTAGACAGACTTATGTTGGGCATATTCTTTTTTGGGGTTCTCAACGGTCATTTTAAATGTTCAAGCCACCAGTATAGATAATATGCTCAAGATGACAAATTACTTCAATAATACTTAACATGAGGAAAGTTAGTCTCAAATTTCCAGGATGGGGGTTGGAACCTTAGATGCTTTCTAATGCAGTAAAATTCACAAGGCTAGGAGATCAGATTGGTGCTTTGTGACCACCTGGAGGGGTGGGATAGGGAGGGTGGGAGGGAGGGAGACTCAAGAGGGAAGGGATATGGGGATATATGTATATGTATAACTGATTCACTTTGTTATAAAGCAGAAACTAACACACCATTGTGAAGCAATTATACTCCAATAAAGATGTAAAAAATAAAAATATAAAAAAATAAAATAAAATAAAATTCATAAGGCTAAAAACAAAACAGACTTTTAAATGTTTAAGATGAAAGTCTTTCTTTGAGAAATAGTCAACCCATGAGGCTAAATCTGACACAAAATATTCATCGTAATTTAAATTTTAATATATGGCCTATTTAAAAGCTTCATACTTCAAAAGGTTTTCACATTTATTATGTCATTCTGTCTTAATTAAAAACTAACTAAAATATGAGATTAGGTTGCAACTTTGGATTATTACAGAAATTAGGTTAATATCCCTTAGGAATAAATGTACTTTCCTAATAACCATATGAACATGTTAATATACAATTTAGTCACAACAATTATATCTAACTTAGTTTTACAAAGACATGAAGTTTTGTGGTTTAAAATCTTTTTTTCTGGGGTAATGTTATAATATACAGAATTGAATAAAAGGTATTTTTAAATGAAAATCATTTAAAGTTTTTTTTATTAAAAAATATTAACTTAAAGAAAAGTTGTAAAAGATAGTAATGAGAGTTCTACATAACTTACATCTAGCCTAACCTACTGTTAACATCTTAAATAACCACTGGACAATTACCAAAACTAAGAAATTGACGTTGTTACTATACTATTAACTAATGTAAAGACTTTATGAGGTTTTACCAGTTTTTAACTAATGTCCTTTTTGTGTTCCAGGATCCAATCCAGATTCCCACATTGTATTTGTCATGATTAGACTGAGGTCACAAATTTTAATTGAGAATACAAAGAATACCAGAGAAATAAAGTGCCTCTCTCAGCACATCATATCAGGAGATGCATGAGGTCCGTATTTCTTATTACTCGTGATGTTTAACTCAACCACTTAGTTAAGGTGGTCTGCTGAGTTTCTCTGTGGAAAGTTTCTATTTTCCCCTTGCAGGAGACACTTTTAGATTACATAAATTACTAGCCTCTACTCAAACTTCTACCCACTAATTTTAGCATCTATTGGTGAATCTTGCCTTCAACAATTATTACTTTGAAGTTCTAATGTTGAATTTCTACTTCCATCACCCTTCTACATTTGGTACTGGAATTCTTCTGTAAGAAAGAGCTGTCCCCACTCCCGCACATATCTGTCTGTCTATCTATCTATTCAATCACTTAATAACAGTATGTGCTCACAGATATTTATTTCACTATTTGGGTTGTAATCCAATACTATATTCATTTTCTTGCTCAAATAGCTCCTTCTGGCTAGTAGGAGCTCTTTCAGATTGGTTCCTGTGTCCTTCTGTCTTGCCTTTATATCAGGGGTCGATAAACCGTGGCCGACAGGTCAAATGTGTCCCTCTATCTATTTTCATAAAGATTTATTGGAACATAACCACACCCATTAACTTATTAGCTATTGCTGCTTTTGACCTACAGTGGTGAAGTTGAGTAATTGTGACAAAGATCATGTGGCCCGCAAAAGCCAGATATTTACTACCTGGCTTTTTACAGTAAAAGTTTGCCAATCCTTGCCCTAGATGGATTTTCTTTTTAAATTGAGAACTTTGGATAGTGCCCAAAATGGCTTTGTTTGTCACATTTGAGGTAGTTCATTCATAATACAGAACCATGAATATATATTTTCCTAACTTAATTAGTTATAACATTTTTTATCTTAAGGATCTATTTTTCATGAAAGGAAGGAGTGGCTTGTCAGTGTTCTCTTGGAATGAATTAAGTACATATATAAGAGAATAAACTATAGAGATTAACAATGTGATGGGGAGAAAAAGGTGAAAAATTATCTAGTACAGAGAGAAAAAGAGATAAACTATCCTTCTCCATGAGTTCTAAAGTTTCCTCTATACATGCAAAGGGCTTTATTACCTTGCCCTCATAATAATAAAAAGTAATCCTTTCCAAAGGTGTCAGATTAATAGTCATTTTTGTCTTGACTGCATTGGACACTGTTATTTCACTATCACACTTCAAAATCCTCAGATGACTTACCAATAAATCTATCCAAATGAGACCCTCAAATCATGCACTTTGATTTTAAGGATATTTATTATGCAATGCACCAATGTTAGAATTATAGCAAGCACAGTATCAGTGGTCAAAATCCATTTATTGGAAGGATTATGACATTCTTCTAATCATATTTGAGAGAACAATTTTTCTAAATTGGAAGTACAAAAGTTGGGCTTGTTCTGTTAAAGAAAAAGAATTTTATCTGAACTAGCAGAGGCTACATCCAGGGCAACATCAGTGGTTAGAAGGTTATTATTATTAGAAGGTTAATAAAGGGCAGTTACATTTCATTGGAAGCTTGCTTCATTTGGGTAGGAGGAGGTTCCTCCTCATATGTCCATTAAATAGACTTTATTTTTTCCTCTGAATTCTAGACCTCCTTAAGATCACCCAGAGCAGAGGTTCTGCATTCTAATTCAGAGGTTAATGGGCCATAAGGATGTTGAGGCACAACCCCTAAAAATCATATGCATCACTGAGTGTACATGCAGATATCTGTGTATTTCTCTAAAGATAAGATGCCCTATTTATCAGATTCTTATAGAGGCAGAGATTCAAAGGAAGTTAAGAAAAATTGATCTAGATTAATCTAAAACTGCAGATAGTTACCTAATTTTTGTACTTCATATAGAACTTCAACATTAGTGTATGAGATTTTTACCTTTTTGCTATTCTGCTACCTCTTGAACAAACTGTCATTGTTTACTAGGAAAAAAATGACATTTAATACCTACTAATTCCTGAGCTAACAAGATAAGAAAAGTGGATAGACAGCAGACAAAGGGAAATAGTATGAAAAGTACGAGCCTTACTCATAGGTGGTACTCAAATGCTCACATTAAGAGTTGATAGGAAAAAAAAGCAAATAGTAGAATTTAAAAAAAAACGGTTTAATCACACACAAAAATACTAGTTATTATCAGTATTTATCATAAAAATATAAAAACAATCCTGGGCAATTTGATAAAATAGGGATCAGAGTGTTTTAGAAAAAATTAAAAGAAGGGCCCATCATTAAGTTGGGAACATGGCTGATCTCCCATTGAACTCAGGTAATTATAAAGTATGTTATAATAAAGATACTTCTGGATAATAGTCAAATTATAAAAGCACTGTCACAAAACTATAAATCTCTTCAAAATCAGCCAAACACCTGCAAGTTTCCTCAAAGCCTAATATCCTTAAAAATGTAATTTCTCTGACTTTTAGCCTTTACCTATTTCTGAAAACCAATTTCTATCTCAACTCCTAAAAACTAAATTTTCATTTATAGTGGCAACTATTTTTTTTTTGTATCTGACATACGTGATTCATTGTTTTTAACTAGTAGGTAGATTCATTATCCTGATCAGTACTTTTGAAGAAGAGTCCTTGAACCCAATTCCTCAGTCAACATTGTTGGCTACCTTTACTGAAAATTTATGATAATGTCATTCTCTGTTTAACCCAAGTATTTTTCAGGAGTGAAATCAACACCTCCCTTTATTATGATAAGAATTTAAATCTCTAAACAAATTGTAATTTGGAAACAATGACGGGGAACAAGAAGATAAAGGAGGAATCTTCTGGAAACCATGAAGAAGGGCTGCCATTTATATATATTTATATTATCTATGTTTGCCAGACTGTGTAGTCTAAATGATGCCCATCAAACCATGAGAGAACCTTTCTCTTTATCAGAAAATTAAAAATCCTAATATGGTTGCGTTACAGCAACTGTAAGAACGCTTTGATATTAAAAAAGAAAAAAATGCAGGTCACTGAGAATATATTAGAACAAGTGAGAAGTCTGAGAATATATCATTTCTTTCCATCTCCTTGGATACAATTTCACTGAAGTTAAGCATTTTAGGTAGATGTATTTAATATACTGCTCAATAAAAAGTTCATTATGCTTCATCTTTAAGAAAAGCCCCCAAAGTCTCAGAAAAACTGAACACTGTGAAAGAAGATAATTAAAACGGAAAAAGTCAGAGTTTTAGTCACTAATGCTAATAAAGCTATAGTATTTGAAGTTTCAGATTTCTCATAGTATGAAGGTTTACTTTGGATAATTTGGATTAGTAAACAGTTAACTATATCAAATAGAAAGCCAAACATTTATATATTCACATAAATATTTATCCATGTACCTATGTATTTTTAGCTAAAAAACATGAGCAAGGACTTCCCTGGTGGCGCAGTGGTTGAGAGTCCGCCTGCCGATGCAGGGGACACGGGTTCGTGCCCTGGTCCGGGAAGATCCTGTGTGCCGTGGAGCGGCTGGGCCTGTGAGCCATGGCCGCTGAGCCTGTGCTCCGCAACGGGAGAGGCCACAACAGTGAGAGGCACGCGTGCCGCAAAAAACAAAACAAAACAAAACAAAAACATGAGCAAAAGACAATGCTTTGACATTGAAGTTAAATGAGGAAATGGGATTTATTCAACAATTATTTATTAAGTACTCTATTATGTGCCAAGTCCTAATAATCATGTCTTCTGTTGGAGCCTACCACAAACTTGTAGTTTATTTAAAGAATGATTCACATCTTCTGTATGGTTTATCAGTTTCCATAAGTGAGTTAGATTTTCATTGCCTTACTTTGTAGGAGGGAAACAAAATTCAGTCACACTCTTCCCATATCTCTACATTTAACCAAGACAGGGGCAAGTCTTCTATTAAGATACAGTTTTTCTCCCAAATAATACTTAAGAATTCTTATACTTGAATCCTCTAATGAACCGTTCCTCTTCTAGCTACTGAAATCAACTAAATTTCAAGTGATGTCACTGAGAAATAAATATAAATTAGTAAATATATAAAGTTTGAAATCATGTCAACCTAAAGGTTGACTGCTGCAGGAACAGTACAACAGTATGATTCATAATGGTTTCCTTAATTTGCTAATAAAGTTTTTAAAGTGAGGTTAAAAAATAATCAGTGCCTACTAATAAGTAATACTATTCAAAAATTTAGTGATAAAAACTATGGTTTCTGTAAGAAACTTATTTTTATTCCATGTGTTACTATTTTTTAACACTCATACTATAGTTTTGTGTGTATGTGTGTCTGTGTGGGTCAGCAGAAGCAGTAGGCTGTGACATGGACTAATATAGACAGTTATGCCCGATCGTGTAAATCATAATGTTTAGTTATGAAGAATATACCTTGCTATGTTGAAGGATACATCTAATGACCTCTCTTCTGTTTGTTTTTTGTCTCCCAGACAGTATAAAGGAAAGCACACAGAGCCAGTAGATAGGAGTTTCCAAGTGTAGTTTTGGCTCTGCCACTAACTAGCATAGTGATCCTGATCAAACCCATTGGCCTCTCCAAGATTCCATTTTATTGTCTGAAGAATGAAGGAGCTGGTAGAGAAGATCTTTGAAGTTCCTTCCCTCCTTCAAATTCTATGATTATAAATGAGGTAGATTTTCTCAATTATATCATCCACATAGTAAAAATTCAGGTAAAAATAAATAAAAATCCTCAAACCAATGGATACTTTAGTACCATATAGGAAACTTTCAATGATGGAGTGGCTTAAATACATAATAATTAATGACTTGAACATAATTAATGACTTGAACTAAAAATCAATCAATTAATCTAAACTGTGTAGAATTTAAAGGGAAATCATCAATATGACTTTCCCTGAGCCCTGAAATATCTGAAGCCTTTGAAGATGACAACAGTCAAGATTTAGAGATAATACCCATAAGATCTTTGAGCCAAATTGAATGGTCATGCAAAAAGCATTTACATCCTCTCCATGATGTCTTTCCTTGAGTTATTCCTCTTTCTTTCAAATCTTCCATCCCTAAACTATCTGCTTTGTTACAACACTCCAGATTGCCATTTTCTCTTTTCTTTAAACTCTAATAGCAACTAAACCCTGTACTACTAACTTTGAAGCTAATCCGTTTTATGTGACATTGGTAGGTTTTCAAAATCCTTCTTTGCCTCCCAGATAGACTAAACTCTTAGTAAACAGCAACTATATCTCTTACTTCCCTACTTATTCCTATCACAGGTTTCCATTTCATTGTTACCTAATGCAGTCTAGTGGCCATACTGCAGCATCAAAACATTGAATAATCAATGTTTACATTGGGGGGGGGGACTAAAAAGTAGAAATGGCTCTCCTTTTACTCAGTTGTTCATTAGGTCTTCTAATGTATTCTGTATTCAACCTCTTTATTTTCTCATACCCTCTCACCTTATCTTAGGCCTTTATCTTTTGATACCTGGGCTTTTTAATAGCTTCCTAATTATTTTCTGTCTCTACCTCTTCCTGCTAATCCCATTAAAATGTAATCTAGCCTTTCAAGACCCAAATCAAATTTCCTATATTTTTTGTAGTCTTGCTAGACCACTCACTCCAAAATGGCTTGTCTTCCTTGGAACCAATTTTCCCTTTTGATTTTTCTTATTCAGAAATTAGCTGAATATGATATGATAACACTTGTATTTTCCCACATAGTATATTTTTAATCTTGAACATTTTTTATGTATCTCTGTAACCAGATGGCAAGCCTAGGAAGTTCCTTTAATATAGTATATATTTGTTGATTTGATGTATTAACTTGACAGGAATAAAATGAATATTTGACCTTGTACAGAATAAATAACATCTTTTTGGCATTCTGTGGTAGACAAATGAAGTCAGTGGTTTATCCTCAAAGGTAACTGTGGTTTATCTGGAGAAATCTTTAGTCTGGGCTAGTAAAATAATGTTAGGTTTTGTGGATTAGCATCATGAGAAGACGAAGTCTATGTTTGTTGAGAAAGAAAATTTTGCTAACTGTAATTAGGAACAAATCAGGGATTAATGATGCATTATATTCTAGAGCTTTAACTGACTTTAAATGGTTTGCAAAATACTATTTCTATACTTTGCTCCATGCACAGAAAATAATGAAAACTGGGTCTGCTATTCAGAAAATTCAATATTTATTCTAACATGTGAACAGTTGAGTTATGAGAATACTTCATATACTCCAGAAGAGCATAAAATCTACCTCTGCTAATTAGTTTCTCTATGAAAGCCTTCCAGACAATTATAGGCTAATACCACTGGTCAATGCTTTAAGTGCTTTTCATTAAAGGTATAGTGTTGCTACCAGATGAATTGCTTCATATAAAAGCACTTACCACAAAGTCCTACAATGGAAGGTTAAGTGCTATACTTAATTACTAATTTCAACCCCTATTACCTATATTTTGCAGTGCAGGCACTTAAAAAGGAACCAAATATAGTCTGTTGGTTTCCACTTTCCTGATTACAGGATTTAGTGGTAAAAGCATTAGTCCATCTGTTTTTCTAATGAATAATAACCAAAAAAAATTTTTTTTAAATAAAAATAGTCATACCACAAACCAATATAAAAGAGATATGCTAGACATTTCTGTTGAGCTCATACATAAGATCACTTTGTTCTAAAAACTTTAATCTAGATGACACATACTTGTAAATTTGTATTCAGTCTTCATGGCATTGTAGCAGATGAAGCTCTGAGAGAAAAAGGTATTTGAAATTTTCATGGCTTATTTCCTACCTCAACATCATGCTGAAATGCACACAGAGCAGATGATTAATAAAATGCTTGATGACAACCATGGTGACTCTCCTGAGTTCTTTACACATTGACTGTTAAATTTTTATATGTATATATCGAAATTCCTCACAGCTGCTCAAATTTTCTCAAGGGCAGATTCTGTCTTACCCTTGCTTGTATCCTTCAGAATAACTGCAACTTTGCTCACTTTTGATTTATTAATAACATCTAAAATACTCTTTGGTGAAAGGACACTTAGAATCTTTTACTAAATATAAAAGGTGGCATCTAAATTGAGTATTGCTGAAGGGTTGTTCCTTAATTGTCATGATTTTGCCAGCTTCTGATTTTTAAATATATTTTATATTATTTCATATACTGAGCATCAATTTAATTGGTACATAAGACATCATATGTATTAAACAACTATTAGTCTAGAAAAAAATATAGAAATATTTGTTGACTTAGTTAATCAACACTGCTCCAATCTCAGCTACTGACATTCAAATTGGACATTAGCATACCACAAAAAGAAAGGGATCATGTCTTTTTTGGACTATGCCTAGAATATAGTATCTGGTATGTGCACAGTTAAAGGGTTGTTAGTCAGATAAAATATATTAAAATAGTGAGGTATAGAAATTTTAAAAAACATAAAATATTTATCCAAGCACATTAGTGCATTAGAAAATGAGGTTCTGATTATCTATGCTTGGGAAATGCATACTATATTTCTCTTCTAGAGATTCATTATGGTATTAATATAACAAAGTACAAGCATAGATATTTTTAACTTAGTTAACCCAGAACTTCCCAAACTTGAGAGTGGGACTTCCTCTCTCCTCTCATAAGTCACCATTAACATTCTCTAGAATAGGGCTCTTAAAGATACTAGTTTGGAAGTATGATAAGAGTGAAAAGTTACTAAACTAAGATAATTTTAAAGAATTAACTGGTGAAACAAAGCTAGGCTTCAAGAGGCAACTGCCACATGTAATAGTAACAGGATTTATCATTTTACATGGTCAGGTTCACTGTTCACGGATGACAACATCCCAGGAGCAGAGTCTAGATCTCATCCTACTTTATATCTTCAGTGGTGTCCAGTGCAATGACTTCTTCTCAGTAAATAGGTATTGATTAATCTGGATTTTAGGAAATTCACCAGTTTACGTTTCTGTTGTTTCACTAAGGCTGCAGATATCATAAAAATTACATTTCTACTAGGATTCAGTACATGCAGTAAGGGATTAGCAGGGGCTATGTAGCACTGCATACATATTTAAGTCACTTTCTTGCCAGATCTTCCATTCCTTAGTCTTATTAAAGTTGGTAACAGAAGGTGTGCATTCTTGTAATTGTAGTTTAAAACCGGAATAATTCCAAGGACATCAATTCAGCAAATATTTATTGAGTGTCTACTATTTGCCAGTATTATAAAAGGCACTGGGCATATTATTAATGTGCTTGCTTCTGAATTTTGTCATAGAGCAGGGTTTTTTTTTATTACATTTAATTCAGCAAATATTTGTAAAGCACCAGATTTATAAAATAGGTTTGAAATGTGGCTTGAAGATGTAGATGCTGTAAATTATAAAAGGTCCAAAAGGGTATCACAGACATTTTATTCCATAATTGTGCGTAAGTAGTACTAAAAAAAATTGATCTTTATTTAGTAAGTTAGTTACTTCCTCGAATTATTTCTTTCAAGAAACAAATACTGTAATAGAGAAATTTATATATAAATTTTGGTAATAATTTTTATTGTGCAAAATAAAAATTTCTTTTTATAATCTTTCTTTATACTAACCTTTCTTTATCTTTCTATACACAGATAAATGAGACTGATGTTTTTAGTAACCTCTTTTGTACTAAAATATGGAAAGGATAATAATTTCAGTAAAATACCTTTAGACTTTTAATTTGGATTTTACTTTAAAATAGCATTTTAAAAATTGAGAATATATGCAATCACAAGTAACACTGGTTTAAGTTTCTAATCTACTGCCTTTGTTTCAATAACAGTACTGACAAGACTCATTAATGATGAACAGGATAATTTTTATTTTATCAATAATAGCTTGACATACATTTTATAGACTTGAAATGACTAATACTACTAGTGTCACAGAATCTTTGCGAAACCCCATGGTTATATGACAGTGAAAACAAATTTCATTAACTTACATGTTCTTATAACTGCTGTTTTATGGTACTATATATAGTTCTTTACTATTTCTCTGTTTGTCCCATGGTCCTCCTGCAGCTTTCGTGAGTTTCAGCTATGTACCACCATCAAAGGAACTCTCCTATTTTCTTTCAGAGAAAAGTGTTATGATATTCCCTCTCTTAGGTTTAAAATTTAACTTTGTTACTTTTGACAAAGCCTTTCCTTTGTTCAAATGCAAGGATCCAGTTAACAAAGAGCTTTGACATGTTGTGCCTTTTATGTGTGCATTTTTCTGGTTTCACTGATGTCCCGATTTGCAAACAATAACGTGTGCCTTCAAGTTCTCCTATAAAATGCCATTTGTACACTGTACCAAGAACAGTTTAGGACAGCATTACATTCACGTGACTCTAAAATCTGATAAATACTTGATGGTTTCTCCGAAAACCCACAATTGGGTGAAACGGACGAAAACAATGCTTCGTTTTCCAGTTTGTTTTTCATAAAATCTTCCCCCGATACACATTCACTGGCTTACCTGCAGGGTAGCGCTCAATCACTGGCCAGCTGTCCACCTGTAACGTGGCATTGCCACCACTCCTCGTGAAACGGACTACATGGTATTTCCCATCGTTAATGATTGCATTGGATTCTTCAATGGCGATGTCATCTGTCCCAACATTAAATTTAACTCCGATTTTTCCTTGATGCTGGAAGGGAGGAAGGGAGTAGAAAGAGTTATATGAAGTTGTGTTTGATTCATCATCATTTAGTAGAATTACATACAGGGTATTGCTTAAAAACATGCTTCAGAACAACAGCTGCTTTCCTCCGATTTTACTTCTGAAAAGCTCCGACAAGGTTCTTAACATTTGGATAAATCTGAAGCATCTCTTTCATGGATAACTGATATTCCAAAAGACACGCTTTTCAAGAGAATTGAGCTGCCTTCTTCCCAGAGGTTGCCACAGACAAGGCGCACAGCTGCCTGTGTTAAAGGATATATTTTAATGTTCTTTAACATAGCTCCTTTAATCCACGCCTTCCATTTCACAAGAAAAATGAGGCTTGAAATTCTCCCTTTTAATAACTGGTAAAATCAGAGCAATGAAGTCTATTTCTAAATACAAAGTGGACAAAAGCTCACAATATAGAAAATCACTCTACAGGGTATGGGTACACAGACAGGCATTTAATGAGTACAATCATTATTCACACACCAAAAAATCATCATATGCTAAGAATCTGAAATTCACTGAATTTATTTTGCAGATGATGAAACTATGACACAGGAAGGTGCAATGAGTTGTTCAAGTTCATATAACTAAATAGAGGGGTGCTAGAGTTAGAATTCAGTTCCCTCATTCTTCATTTATACCTAAGCTAAGATGAAGTTAAAATATGGGTATCTAAAAGTAACTACCTCTCTGAATTATGTAAAGCAACATTCTAAGTGCAAAGTTTGTGGCTGTTAACTTTATAATTTCATAATACAAGGAAGCAAAGAGAAACATGTGCTTATGTCCTCTATCTTTGAGAAGCCTTCTCTAACAGCAGGGCTGTCAACTCTACCATAAGTTCAGTTGATTTTTAAAGCATGTGGATTTGCCCTTAATCAGTAGCACAGAATACTTGCACTGTGGGCCCTTGTCAGAGCACATAACCTCAAACTGTCTGCAGCTCACCTTTTATCAAACCTCAGTTGAGAGGAACGACATGGGGGGAAAGGGATGTAAAGGACATATAGTCCATCCATTCCTGCAGAAATTTAAAATCAGAATTTCAGAAACCAGAAGATTTGGACCACATCCTCTTGACCTCTTGCTGGATTCTCATCATTGAACTAAGCAGCAAGAGCATGGCATCAGTTTACACTGAGCGTTATTGTAAAAAAAAAAAAAAAAAATCTTGTATAACACTGCATTAATTGAAGGGAAGTATTTGAAGATGTTGTTTGGGACACTGATCATTGTCATTGTCCCCTTCTATATTTCTTATTCCTGGTTCTTAGTGTCCATAAAAGATCTCTTTCTAATAATAGGTTAGTATGGTTTTTATTTTATTGTGTTTTGATTTGTTTTGGGCTTGATGAACAATATGACTTAAAAGCACATTTCCTTTCTGACTGGTTATTAGGAAACTCAGAGTCAAAGTGAGTAGGGAAATTTTGCAAGCTGCATAGACCCCTGCTATACTGTTTTCCCCTGGGCTTATTTTTATTTTCTACCATATTTCTCAAGATCCTTATTTTTAAATATATGCCATTGTAAGGCATTTCGGTTTTTGATAGATTGATTCAGAGGACAACTAAACAACAGGATTCCAATAAACACTAACCTCTTATCCAAGGGCCTATAAAGACATTTTTAGACATCTTTTTAGCATAGGTCTTTGGTGCAAGCACTCATTATTTTTTCACTTTGGTAGAATTCCTATTTGCTTATTTTCAGTAAAATATTTAACATGGCATATTTATATTTTAACACATATGTGATATAACTCCACAGGGAATTTTTTAAGATTCTTATTTAAGAGGTTTATTATCTTTATTTAGACAACACTTCTATAGTGTTCTAAGCACTTTACAAATACTAACTCTGGTATTTCTCCTAACAGCCCCAGGAAAGAGGTACTATTTTATCTGCATTTGACAGATGAGGAAACTGAAGCACAGAGTGACTAAGTAACTTGGCTAAGGTCATGCAGCTAGAAAGAGAAAAGATGTGATTCAAACCCAGGCAGTCGGGCTCCAGAGGTTGAGTTCCCACTCATTACACTAGGCTGAATTTTAGTAATACTGGGTCATCCTCTAGCTGCAGTTAGCAGATTTGGTAAGTCTGGTTGTTCTTTGTTACCTGTTTTATCTTTCTGGCTAGAGCAGGAGCACCACGGAGCCTCTTATTATGCTTTGCAGATTGTATGTATCAATCAATAAGAGCTTAAAATAATTTTATAGAGGATAGTAAGCAACTGATATGTGGACATAATAGGATGCTAAAATGGACTCTTTTTGTCTCAGTTTCAGCTTCAATCCTGAGATACCAATAAGTAAAAAGCAAACAAACAAACAAACACAGATTTCTACTTCCATTTTACAAAATGAGGTACAAGATTGCCTAAGCCAGACTTGCAAAGAAGAGCACTGAAAACTGCTTTTAAGACCCTGAATTAATTACCTATTTGCAGCCCATTAAAGAGGCAAGAAAGACCAAGAAGCGATTGATAATTAGAAGAGGATTTTTGAATGTGATGTGATTTGCATGTACCGCCAAGGTAGAAGGTTACTTTTCCCTTATCTTAGGGGTGCTCAGGAAAGGGACTTTAATGGAACACCTCAGAAAGTTTGATACTTGTCTCCTGGAACTTGGGGCAGTTGTTGGGGTAATCAGCAACCCCAGTTGCCCTTGCCTGGGATTTGATGCTTGCCTGACAAATCTTCAAAGGGAGAGACTGTGACTGGCTGATGCTCTGATGGCAGAGCAACAAGTTATTACTGCACCAGGGCCCACCGTACATTAGTTTGTTAGAAGGAACATGTGAGCATTATACGTGGACCATGGGTTAGAGAGTCAACACTAAATTGTGTTGTATTCTATCCAAGAGGTCCCCTGGGGAGAGAGGTGGTGAGTAGTGAAGACAACTCAAGAGAAAGAACCTGGAGTTGCAGTGATGGGTGCCCAGGGACTGAGGCAGAAATCCTAAATGACCATCTGAAGAATGTGGTTAAGAGAACTAAAAAAACCCCACCAAAATGCCCCCCAAGAGTGCCCCTCAGTGTCAATCTTAAGCATGGGCTAAGCACAGTTAGACAGTTACTATTGTATTAGCCAAGTAAGATCATTTCTGCCCCTTATCTCCTCTTCTCCTGCTTCATCCCTGGAGGAGTCAAGGAGAAGAAGAGTAAACATCGTGTAAACAAGAGGAGAAACAACCCTGCTCCCTCACCCAGTGCAAGTGGCAGCTCTAAGGAAGCCCAAGCAGGGGTAAAGGGATAAGGGACTGGCTTTAACTGAAATTGTATTCATTATTACAAAGGAGTAAGCTGAAATTACTTATGTCTAAACATGAACAGATTATTTTTTTTATTATCTAAAAATGACCAAGGTAGTGTTGAGACATTTCCTAGACTTTACTGGGGTCAGGAAGAAATATTCGACAGAACAGGTTTAAATTCCTGTTGCAACCTAGGAATCAGCTCTTTCGCCGTAACAAGTACATGGAGATATTTGTTACTCTAGAGCTGACTGTTTTACTGTCTCTTCTATTATAGTCATGCATCTTATCCCAGGATAGATGCAAAGAAATTCTTCAAGTTTCCTACTTGTTCTGATAGGAAGGCTATAGTAGGCTATTTTCATCAGAGTTCTAATCAGTAAGGAGATTCAAGTTCTGTGAATAGACGCATTACAATGCTTAAGATACAAAATGCACCAAACTCTGAAAAAGAGTCTTTTACCTTATCCGTAAATGTTTCTGCAATATGAAATGTAAAATGTTTATTTTCTAGGGTAAAGAAATGCCCAGATTTCTCAGGGATTCATTTATTGCAACATAGTAAAACAAACTCTTAAGAAACAGTGAGAATTGCTGATACTTGGAAAGCTTCTGACTTTTAAATGATGCCCATCTTTCCCTGCATATGTTGATTCTTCAACTTCCAACATCTTTAACATCTCATGGATTCAAACTCCAGAGTCAGATAGACCAGAACTGAATACCACCAAAGTAGGCTCAAACAACAGACTGTACCCTAACTCAGACATTATTTACCTCACCCCAGGTTGCATCAAGTCCTTGAAAAACAACTTAAGCATAAATAATAGCCAATGGGCCAATTTTTTCCCTAAAAACAAATACATTAGAAAAGGCATATAAACTATAAAATATTAATATCAAGCATGTTTAGAGGACCAATATTTATAAATCCATTCAGAAACTGTAAATATTCTCAAAACACATCCCTCCCATATTGACAGGGTAGCAAGTCATTTCAATTATATAAACAAAACTTGCTAAACTTTCTTGCCAATAGATAATTACAATTAAAAAAAATTCATTTCAAATTCTTATTCTCTGGGATTAAATGTGATTGTCCCTGGCAAATTCTCATGACATTGCATTAGCAAAACCAGCAGTAATTTCACTGGACATGTACTGATTTTTCAACTTTGTGTCTTTCTTGAAATAGATAACTGGCTCACACCATAATTTCAAAAATCTATTAAGAGAATATCAGTAACGAGGCATTTATAATTTAATGAAGTCTTTCCATGGATTCATTAAATAAATAGTGACAAAGGTAATTACTGATTTTTTCACAAAAGCTCATTTCGGAATAAGGATTATATTATTAGGCCAAGTTAAAAGGAAAAATGAAGATGACACCGGAAAGGAACTTGAAAGTTTTAGCAAGTGACACCATAGTTAATGCATCTCTTAATTCCATCTGAATCACATATTCATTGGAAAAATATTTGTTTTAACAAAGATCAAGATTTAATGGTATACTCAATATCTTGGGCATACTTCAAGTAGGATGTTTGTGTGTTATAGATGCAGATATATTTCAATCTATATGCATTCAAAACAGATGAAACAGAATACACATATATAAAGCTTTAGCTTGTGTATGGCATACACATACCTCCACTGCTTCTTTTCCCCTACTCTGGGTTGTTAAGAAGAAGCGTTTGGCTCAACTATGTCCAGGAAAACAGTAAAAAGTGAAAAATTGTCTTCTTTTTTTGTTGTTCATTTATTTATCATACTCTTAGAGTATCACTAAGCAACTGAACAAGTGTGCAAACCAGGATGGCATGTAGATTAGCAAGGAGGCTTGCTTATGGTCTATAAGCTTCTTTTGTGCAACACGATACAGTTCTATACTCCAGGGCCCCCCTTTAGAGAAAACTTGACGATGTCTTCAAATGCACTCAATGCTTGCGTTCGTTTCTGAGTACAGAACAACTCTCATGGTCCAAGTCTACATTGTCAACTGAAGTCGGAGTCAGACTGAGTGTTATGTTTTGCCCTTCCAGAGACTAACCCTCACCAAGGAACAGAGGTTTTAAGGCCAAAGGGGACTCTGGGGCCTATAGTCACTATTGCCGGGAGTAAGTGACACTGCAGAGCACCAGAGTCAGAGAGCCGCCTGTTCTCTAACCTTGAAACAAACACACTGATTCAGATCATTGTTCATTTAACCCCAAAACATTTCCAAATGAATGACTTAGGGGTCCTACTGGCTGGTAGAGATTGTGTTTACCAATCTAGATGGGCCATAATGTCAAGAAGTGGTTTGGGTCCAGTTATTTTAACCTGGCACTGAGCTGGAAACGCAACCTGTCCCCCCAAAAGAAACCCCACACCATTTCAAAAACAAGAGGTTACCACTCCCGTCTTCCACTTTCCCTACTGATTTATACTTTTTTATTCATTCAGCTAATAAATAAAAATCGAATAATATGAATTCTGCATTTGCTAAGTGTGTAGACAATACAAACATGTAAAGTGTGTTCTCTGCCCTTCAGGAAGTTTTCAATCAAACTGAGAAGATACATCATGCATGCAAATATTCACACCCACAAAAGAGTTAAGGGACTGGCAGCAGCACTGTTGGGGAGGGTTCCAAAGGTTCTCAGGGAGCCTCCGACTGTGTGGCCAGCGTTTGGACAGCTGTAATACAGCCAGTGGATCCCAAAGATACCCAGGGACATAGAAGATATGTTCTCTCTGTCCCCCATCTCTCTTTCTAGGCCCTACATACCAGAGGGCTCACCAGGTACCAGGCACTGAAAAACATACCAAGTATCTACCTGAAACTCCCAGCTGACCTAAAAGTTAAGTGCTACTTTTCCCATCTGCTCAGAGACTTTAAATAATGTACCCTGACTCATACAGCTAATAAATATCAGTACTGGAACCTCACCAAGTTGGAGGGACTTTGTAAAAAAGAATGTCTTCAACTGTGCCCATGTTCCAGAAGATCTTGAAACCAAGGCATGCTCAGAGAATGGAGTTAAGAGTAGGGCTACTGAAAAGTACACCTTTCTTTTTAACTGATTACATTTCATAGCGCCACACAATAAGGAACCAGAAGTGCCTGAGATCTAGGGTGATACCACCTTAGAAAGATCTTGTTTAGGGTCATACATTCTAAGAAAATAGTATTTTCATTTTCTCATCAAATCTTCATTAAGGATAGCATACCTTTTTTATTATATCCCCATTCTTTGGAATGCTATAGCTCCTTTGATTCCATGAAACTATATCCTGACAATGATATCACTCTCCTGGAGGCTGGGTACATCACTCATCTCTTGGTCCTCAGACTGTCTAATAAAACTTTGTAAGCTCACGACAGTCCTCCCTCATACCCTGTTTTAGGTGTTAGTTCTTATGTACCTGTTTTAACTCCTCAACCATATTATAAAGAGCTTGAGAGTAAGAAACAAGACTGACTTACTTCATATTATATCCTTCACAGCACTTTGTGGACTACCTCTACACTTGTAATTTTCCAAAACTCTTTCACATACACATTGTTTTTTTAGTTGAAATCTAATTCACCTATCATAAAATTTGCCCTTTTGAAGTATACGCTTCAGTGGTTTTAGAACATTCATGAGGTTCTGCAACCATCACCACTATTTATTTATTTATATAAATTTATTTATCTATTTTTGGCTGCGTTGGGTCTTTGTTTCTATGCGAGGGCTTTCTCTAGTTGTGGCGAGCAGGGACTACTCTTCATCGCGGTGCGTGGGCCTCTCACTATCGTGGCCTCTCTTGTTGCAGAGCACAGGCACCAGACGCACAGGCTCAGTAGTTATGGCTCACGGGCCCAGCTGCTCCGTGGCATGTGGGATCTTCCCAGACCAGGGCTCGAACCCGTGTCCCCTGCATGGGCAGGCAGATTCTCAACCAATGCACTACCAGGGAAGCCCCCATCACCACTATTTAAATCCAGAATGTTTTCATCGTGCTGTAATCTTCTTTTGATGAGATAATGCATATAAGGTTCTTAGCACACTTAATAGCCACTCAGCACCTGTGAGCTCTACTACTGTTTTTTTTTAAGTTTATTTTATTTATTTTTAATACAGCACGTTCTTATTACTTATCCATTTTATACATATTAGTATATATATGTCAATTCCAAACTCCCAATTCATCACACCACTACCACCACCCCTGCTGCTTTCCCCTCTTGGCATCCATACGTTTGTTCTGTACATCTGTGTCTCGATTGCTGCCCTGCAAACCAGTTCATCTGTACCATTTTACTAGGTTCCACAGATATGAGTTAATATACGATATTTGTTTTCTCTTTCTGACTTACTTCACTCTGTATGACAGTCTCTAGATTCATCTGTGGCTCTACAAATGACCCCATTTCGTTCCCTTTTATGGCTGAGTAATATTCCATTGTATATATGTACCACATCTTCTTTATCCATTTGTCTGTCGATGGGCATTTAGGTTACTTCCATGACATGGCTATTGTAAATAGTGCTGCAATGAACACTGGAGTGCATGTGTCTTTTTGAATTATGGTTTTCACTGGGTATATGCTCAGTAGTGGGATTGCTGGGTCATAGGTAATTCTACTTTTAGTTTTTTAAGGAACTTCCAAACTGTTCTCCATAGTGGCTGTATCAATTTACATTCCCACCAACAGTGCAACAGGGTTCCCTTTTCTCCACACCCTCTCCAGCATTTGTTGTTTGTAGATTTTCTGATGATGCCCATTCTAACTGGTGTGAGGTGATACCTCATTGTAGTTTTGATTTCATTTCTCTAATAATTAGTGATGTTGAGCAGCTTTTCATGTGCTTCTTGGCCATCTGTATGTCTTATTTGGAGAAATGGCTATTTAGATCTTCTGCCCATTTTTGGATTGGGTTGTTTGTTTCTTTAATATTGAGCTGCATGAGTTGTTTATATATTTTGGAGATTAATCCTTTGTGCGTTGATATGTTTGCAAATATTTTCTCCCATTCTGAGGGTTGTCTTTTCATCTTGTTTATGGTTTCCTTTGCTGTGCAAAAGCTTGGAAGTTTCATTAGGTCCCATTTGTTTATTTTTGTTTTTATTTCCATTACTCTAGGAGGTGGATCAAAAAAGATCTTGATGTGATTTATGTCAAAGAGTGTTCTTCCTACGTTTTCCTCTAACAGTTTTATAGTGTCCGGTCTTATATTAGGGTCTCAAATCCATTCTGAGTTTATCTGTGTGTTAGGTAGTGTTCTAATTTCATTCTTTTACATGTAGCTGTCCAGTTTTCCCAGCAACACTATTGAAGAGGCTGTCTTTCTCCATTGTATATTCTTGCCTCCTTATCAAAGATAAGGTGATCATATGTGCATGGGTTTATCTCTGGGCTTTCTATATTGTTCCATTGATCTATGTTTCTGTTTTTATGTCAGTACCATGTTGTCTTGATTACTGTCGCTTTGTAGTATAGTGTGAAGTCAGGGAGTCTGATCCTTCCAGCTCCCTTTTTTTCCCTCAAGACTGCTTTGGCTATTCAGGGTCTTTTGTGTCTGCATACAAATTTTAAGATTTTTTTGTTCTACTTCTGTAAAAAATGCCATTGGTAATTTGATAGGGACTGCAATGAATCTGTAGATTGCTTTGGGTAGTATAGTCATTTTCACAATATTGATTCTTCCAATCCAAGAACATGGTATATCTCTCCATCTGTTGGTATCATCTTTAATTTCTCTCATCAGTGTCTTATAGTTTTCTGCATTCAGGTCTTTTGTCTCCGTAGGTAGGTTTATTCCGAGGTATTTTATTCTTTTTGCTGCAATGGTAAATATGAGTGTTTCCTTAATTTCTCTTTCAGATTTTCCATCATTAGTGTATAGGAATACAAGAGATTTCTGTGCATTAATTTTGTATCCTGCTACTTTACCAAATTCATTGATTAGCTCTAGTAGTTTTCTGGTGGCATCTTTAGGATTCTCTACATATAGTATCATGTCATCTGCAAACAGTGACACTTTTACTTCTTCTTTTCCAATTTGTATTCCTCTTATTTCTTTTTCTTCTCTGATTGCCATGGCTAGCACTTTCAAAACTATGTTAAATAATCGTGTTGAGAATGGACATCCTTGTCTTGGTTCTGATCTTAGAGGAAATGTTTTCAGTTTTTCACCATTGAGAATGATGTCTGCTGTGGGTTTGTACTACATGGTCTTTATTAAGTTGAGGTAGGTTGCCTCTATACCCACTTTCTGGAGAGTTTTTGTCATAAATTGGTGTTGAATTTTGTCAAAAGCTTTTTCTGCATCTATTAAGATGATCATATTGTTTTTATTCTTCAATTTGTTAATATGGTGTATCACATTGATTGATTTGCATATATTGAAGAATCCTTGCATCGCTGGGATAAATCCCACTTGATCATAGTGTATGATCCTTTTAATGTGTTGTTGGATTCTGTTTGCTAGTATTTTGTGGAGGATTTTTGCATCTATATTCATCAGTGATATTGGCCTATAATTTTCTTTTTTGTAGTATCTTTGGTTTTGGTATCAGGGTGATTGTGGCCTCATAGAATAAGTTTGGGAGTGTTCATTCCTCTGCAATTTTTTGGAAGAGTTTGAGGAGGATGGGTGTTAGCTCTCCTCTAAATGTTTGATAGAATTCATCTGTGAAGCCATCTGGTACTGGACTTTTGTTTGTTGAAAGATTTTTAATCACAGTTTCAATGTTATTACTTGTGATTTGCATGTTTATATTTTCTATTTCTTCCTGGTTCAGTCTTGGAAGGTTATACCTTTCTAAGAATTTGTCCATTTCTTCCATCTTGTCCATTTTATTGGCATAGAGCTGCTTGTAGTAGTCTCTTAGGATGCTCTGTATTTCTGTGGTGTCTGTTGTAACTTCTTTGTCATTTCTAATTTTATTGATTTGAGTCCTCTACCACTTTCTCTTGATGATTCTGGCTAATGGTTTATCAATTTTGTTAATCTTCTCAAAGGACCAGCTTTTAGTTTTATGATCTTTGCTATTGTTTTCTTTGTTTCTCTTTCATTAATCTCTGCTCTGATCTTTATGATTTCTTTCCTTTTACTGACTTTGGGTTTTGTGTGTTCTTCTTTCTCTAGTTCCTTTAGGTGTAAGGCTAGATTGTTTGAAATTTTTCTTGTTTCTTAAGGTAGGGTTGTATTGCTATTAACTTTCCTCTTAGAACTGCTTTTGCTGCATCCCATAGGTTTTGGATCCTCCTGTTTTCATTGTCATTTGTCTCTAGGTTTTTTTTTTTTTTTTGCGGTACGCGGGCCTCTCACTGCCGTGGCCTCTCCCGTTGCGGAGCACAGGCTCTGGACGCGTGGGCTCAGCGGCCATGGCTCATGGGCCCAGCCGCTCCATGGCACGTGGGATCCTCCCGGACCGGGGCACGAACCCGCGTCCCCTGCGTCGGCAGGCGGACTCCCAACCACTGCGCCACCAGGGAAGCCCTCTAGGTATTTTTTGATTTCCTCTTTGATTTCTTCAGTGATCTGTTGGTATTTAGTAATGAATTGCTTAGCCTCCATGTGTTTGTGTTTTTTACCTTTCTTCCCCTGAAATTGATTTCTAATCTCATAGAGTTGTGGTCAGAAAAGATGCTTGATATGATTTCAATTTTCTTAAATTTACTGACGCTTGATTTGTGACCCAAGATATGATCTATCCTGGAGAATGTTCCGTGCGCCCTTGAGAAGAAAGTGTAATCTGCTGTTTTTGGATGGAAAGTCCTATAAATATCAATTAAAACTACCTGGTCTATTACATCATTTAAAGCTTGTGTTTCCTTATTAATTTTCTGTTTGGATGATCCGTGCACTGGTGTAAGTGAGGTGTTAAAGTCCCCCAGTATTATTCTGTTACTGTCGATTTCCTCTTTTATAGCTGTTAGCAGTTGCCTTATGTATTGAGGTGCTCCTATGTTGGGTGCATATATATTTAGAATTTTTATATCTTCTTCTTGGATTGATTCCTTGATCATTATGTAGTGTCCTTCCTTGTCTCTTATAACATTCTTTATTTTAAAGTCTATTTTATCTGATATGAGTATTGCTACTCCAGCTTTCTTTTGATTTCCATTTGCATGGAATATCTTTTTCCATCCCCTCACTTTCAGTCTGTATATGTCCCTAGGTCTGAAGTGGGTCTCTTGTAGACAGCAATATATATGGGTTTTGCTTTTGTATCCATTCAGCAAGCCTGTGTCTTTTGGTTAGAGCATTTAATCCATTCACGTTTAAGGTAATTATCAATATGTATGTTCCTATGACCATTTTCTTAATTGTTTTCGGTTTGTTTTTGTAGGTCCTTTTCTTCTCTTATGTTTCCCACTTAGAGAAGTTCCTTTAGCATTTGTTGTAGAGCTGGTTTGGTGGTACTGAATTCTCTTAGCTTTTGCTTGTCTGTAAAGCTTTTGATTTCTCCATCGAATCTGAATTAGATCCTTGCGGGGTAGAGTAATATTGCTTTTAGGTTCCTCCCTTTCATCACTTTAAGTATATTGTGCCACTCCCTTCTGGCTTGTAGAGTTTCTGCTGAGAAATCAGCTGTTAACCTTATGGGAGTTCCCTTGTATATTATTTGTCATTTTTCCCTTGCTGCTTTCAATAATTTTTCTTTGTCTTTAATTTTTGCCAGTTTGATTACTATGTGTCTCGGCATGTTTCTCCTAGCGTTTATCCTGTAAGGGACTCTCTGTGCTTCCTGGACTTGGGTGGCTATTTCCTTTCCCATGTTAGTGCAGTTTTTAACTATAATCTCTTCAAATATTTTCTCGGGTCCTTTCTCTCTCTCTTTTCCTTCTGTGACCCCTATAATGTGAATGTTGTTGCGTTTTATGTTATCCCAGAGGTCTCTTAGGCTGTCTTCATTTCTTTTCATTCTTTTTTCTTTAGTCTGTTCCGCAGCAGTGAATTCCACCATTCTGTCTTCCAGGTCACTTATCCGTTCTTCTGCCTCAGTTTTTCTGCCATTGATTCCTTCTAGTGTAGTTTTCATTTCAGTTATTGTACTGTTCATCTCTGTTTGTTTGTTCTTTAGTTCTTTTAGGTCTTTGTTAAACATTTCTTGCATCTTCTCAATCTTTGCCTCCATTCTTTTTCTGAGACCCTGGATCAGCTTCACTATCCTTATTCTGAATTCTTTTTCTAGAAAGTTACCTATCTCCACTTCAGTGAGTTGTTTTTCTGGGGTTTTATCTTGTTCCTTCATCTGGTACATAGCCCTCTGCCTTTTCATCTTGCCTATCTTTCTGTGAATGTGGGTTTTGTTCCAGAAGCTGCAGCATTGTAGTTCTTCTTGCTTCTGCTGTCTGCCCTCTGGTGGATGAGACTGTCTAAGAGGCTTGTACAAGTTTCTCTATGGGAGGGACTCATGGTGGGTAGAGCTGGCTGTTGCTCTGGTGGCCAAAGCTCAGTAAAACTTTAATCCGCTTGTCTGCTGATGGGTGGGGATGGGTTCCTTCCCTGTTGGTTGTTTGGCCTGAGGCGACCCAACACTGGAGCCTACCTGGGCTCTTTGCTGGGGCTAATGGCAGACTCTGGGGGTGCTCACGCCAAGGAGTACTTCCCACAACTTCTGCTGTCAGTGTCCTTGTCCCCACAGTGAGACACAGTGATTCCCTCCCACCCCCACAGGAGACCCTCCAACACTAGCAGTAGGTCTGATTCAGTCTGCTATGGGGTCACTGCTCCTTCCCCTCAGTCCCAATGTGCACACTACTTTGTGTGTGCCCTCCAAGAATGGAGTCTCTGCTTTCCCCAGTCCTGTTGAAGTACTGCAATCAAATCCCGCTAGCCTTCCAAGTCTGATAATCTAGGAATTCCTCCTCCCATTGCCGGACCCCCAGATTGGGAAGTCTGACATAGGGCTCAGAGCCTTCACTCCAGTGGGTGGACTTCTGTGGTATAAGTGTTCTCCAGTTTGTGAGTCACCCACCCAGCAGTTATGGGATTTGATTTTATTGTGATTGCGCCCCTCCTACTGTCTCATTGTGGCTTCTCCTTTGTCTTTGGATGTGGGGTATCTTTTTTAGTGAGTTCCAGTGTCTTCCTGTCAATGCTTGTTCAGCAGTTGTGATTCTGGTGCTCTTGCAAGAGGGAGTGAGAGCACATCCTTCTACTGTGTCATCGTCCAAGTCCTCTTCGTCCTCCGACTCGCTGCCCACAATTGCGTCGGTGACAAGGCCAGGGCCGGGCTCTTACTCCTATTATTGTTATTCTTACATTTGGTAAACAATGTTTTACTTCATAGTAGTTTGATGGAAGTTAATTAAAGTAATGCTTGAATAATATAGCCATTACACTTTAGTTAGAACACATAATACCTCATTGATCTTCACAACAATTTATGAAGTAGCATATCTATTTTGCAAATAAAGAAGCTAAAGCTCAGAAAAGCTGAAAATTGACCAAAGTCAGAGCATGGGTCTACTGTTTGACTTAAGAGGGAACATTCTAAAATCTACTCATGCTCACCTATGGGATAAACTGTCCAGCCACTGTTTGTACTGAAGCAGAGTCTGCTTGATTAGACAACCCTCTACGACCCCTGCCATGTCAATGATACTATGGTTTTACAAAAAGCTAAATGGATGGCTAAGTAGTTAGTACAGAAGGAGAACAAAGAAAGAAAGAGAGAGAGAGTAGGAGAGAGAGAGAGGGAGGGATGGAGGGAGGCAGGAGGGAAGGACTCGTTTTTTGAAATGAATCAAAAGCACCTAAGTTTGAATTTGAGTCTTAGATTTTTTTTTTCAAAATTTATACAATAGCTGAGATCTAGGATTGTATTATCTATTGAAATCAGAAATTCTTCAGTTTATGACAGGAAAGGGGATATCCCACTAGGTCGATGATTCAGAGTAACCTAGGAGGCCTTTTGTAAACCATACGTGTTTTTTCCCTGAGAAATTATAACCATCCTCTCCAGGGGGGATGGAGAGACTTGGCTTTATGGGTAAGAACCCGTCTTGCTACGTTTGTAGGACTTGATGGTGGTGTTGAGTTCTTTTCTTGAGGACGGCTAGACCCTGAGTTCTGGTGATAACACCGACTCTTCAATGCCTCCATTTCCTCACATTCTCTCTCTTCAGATGAAATTAAATCGAGAATCAGAATAATGCTGGAATGAAACTAGCCCACTAAATGACTGGCAGGTGTGTCTTTGAAAGGGGCAATCACCCTAATGTTGTTATTTTGAGACTATCTCTATTTTGTTTGTTTTACCAGTTGAGCCAATACTGGATTATCCGTTGTATTTTAAAAGACATTATTGAACCATTATGAAGTTTTCCAATGTGGTCATGGGTTCAGAAATGTAATCAAGCCTTTTTCACGGTACTTTCCCATGGTTCAAATAGCATATCTCTGCATGAAGCCATACAACTGCAGAACAAAATGAAACTAATTTATCCTCTTGGGAATCAGAGTCAGCTCATTAAGATAATTAATTCTGCATTTCCATTCACTGAAATAAATAGCAACCATCATAAAACAGAAATACTCATCTTTAAATGTGTCCTTATATATGAAGAATGTGTTCTATCATTAAGTTTTTTTTCCTCTGGAAAATCAAAAATCAAACAGACTTTGATTTGGCTGGTGACCTATCTCAGGTTCTTAATTTTTCACAGGTAAGACCTCTGGTTGAATATTTAGCCCAGTGGTCTGGCATCATGACAAACCCCTGGGGTTGCTGTATGGAGATCTAAGGTGACACTGGCTTAAGTTAAGCCTTGTCAAAAGTTCAGAGGGCTGGTCACATATGGCCTGTTTTTTTTTTTCATGTTTTTTGATTTGTTTTATTATTACTGCCTTTAAAACCCTTGTGGGTGTTAAACTAGCTTTGATCAGATTTCTTGGTCATTCAGAAAACTGTGTGCAATAAATACTGGGTTTCTGGTGCTGATTAACACCATAACATTTGCTTCCCTGCTTTTCTCTGATTCCTTATCTTTGGGCCATTACACTGCTTGTTATTACCTCCACCACGAACTCGACAGGGATAGGATATTCAGCTCTAACAATTCCAGTAGCTGTTGGCATTTCTATGTAAAATGGTTTCCCTATAAAAGAGATTTGGGGTTATTTGTATATTTCATTTACCTGTTGTGTCACAGAACCATCATTTTCAAGGGGAGCTGACTATGTAACTGCAGTCTGACTCTATTCCATAGCACGGAGCACACCATTTTTCAGACAAGAGACAAAACATCTCTGCATGGTGAATTTAGTCCTCTACATGGTAAATGTTACCTTAGTAACTAGGTTGTAAGTAAAACAAAATTAGCCTTTGTATTAAACACACCTTTAAGAAACAAAAGTATATTAAGAGATAAATGCAGTTATTTTTAATGACTCGGTGAATGTTTATAAGCTATACGTGAAATGAAAAGGTTAGTTTGGAAGGGATATCATTTTTTAAAGTTGTGTTTGTAAATTGTGAAAAATAATAGTGAGGTAATATTTTCAGGTGTGTTTGATGAACTGACTTCTAAAAAAATGCTATCTTGGGTTTCACAAGCTTCAAGTGGAGCCCTAACTTGAAACACATTCCAAGAGAAAAGCTGACAGTGCTACCTTTCTCCTTTTTGTTTTTATTGACTCCTAGTCCAGGATGACCTGTTTACATCCTTAGAAAAAGCAAATGTGTGCATATGGGCAGAGAAATGCATTCACCAAAGACTATTTTCTATAGAATCAGCAAGACTCTATTATCCCCAGTGTGGTAAGTAACGATTTCTGAAGCCATCAAAAATAAATCTATGTTTATGTGTGTAATTTTGGCACAAAAGAGTTTTCAGAAGAGAATATAGACTCTTTAAGGTTGAAGCTCCCGATGATTATGATCTTTCTTCGTCTTAATAAAATAATAATACTGCCACGAAAATAAAGTAATGGTCAAGAAACATTTAGCAAGTATTTATTAGGTACAGTCCATTTCATGAAAACACTACCACTCTTTCCAGGACTTAGAACTTTTAAAATGTATGTAGGTTGTGTTTACATACATTCATTTTCCTAAATTATATGATTTTCTTGCATAAATGATACTCAAATTTTGGAAATATCATAACATGAGTTTAATCTTCACATTTATTTATCCATTCATTCACTCATCAAATACAGATGTATTTCACTACTATATTCCTGACATTCTGTCAAATTCTGGATAAACAGTGGTTAACAAAACAGCGCCACTGCCATTATGAAGCTCTAAGTCTCTTATTATTTCTTTATACATTAAAATTTATATTAGCATATAAAGTATGCTAAGTGTCAAGAAGTAAAAGGGCAGGGTGTTATGAGAGGCATTAAATGATTCAGGAAAGCCTCTCTGAGGAGCTGAAGAGGTGAAGCAATCAACAATGAGAGTAAGAGTTTCCCAGGCAAAGGAAACAGTATGTGCACAGGCCCTGAGGAGGGGAAATATGTATGTATAAAGACAGATGCTTTTATGTACAAATGCAGATTCAGATATAAATATATGGACTCTTTGTAGTGACAGAGATATGTAAATTATGTACGAACATATGTAGGGATTATCCAGAAAATTTACCTAGGAGATAAAACTAGATTATTGAATTATACATTAAAAAAGTAAAATATATCATTTGCAGACATAAAGCAATTGGAAAATAGATAGCTAATCACATTTTAAAAATCTTGCAATCTAAGAATGGCAAATTGTTGATGTATATGTAGAACCTAACAGTATGTATCTTGACATTCATCTAATTGTTTGTTCCTAAGTTTCATTCAACAATGTGCTTTATGAAATGTAATATATAAAGACTTTCTGAAGCAACAGGGACACACTACATTTTCTAAAAGTCATTTGCTTCTACAATGTCAAAAAATGATTGATCATTCTGTGGTTATATTTCAAAGCTAATGTAACATGTTTAGTTTCTTTGTGGGGTAGAATGTCTTGTTAACTCATTTCTCTAGAGAGCTCTTTTATCTCAAGATGTAGCAAGAGTTCTCTGTACACTTTTCCTCTTAAAAATACTGTTTGAAATCATTTGACTTGTTTTTCAAGTACCCTCTACAAATTAGTTGAAGAAAGAAAAGTTTTCACCTTTGACCCTTTTACCTTCCCTGCTCTGGAAGAGAAAAATCAACAAAGTTCAATGTTTGAGTCCCTAAAATGCAGGTTTCCAGGTAATGAACAAGTCACTTTAAATAAGAAGAGAAATTTTCATCTGATTATTTTTCTGGAAAATTTTAAATAAATGAAGTCAGAAGATAAATTTTTCCTGCAATTTGGCCTAGAAATTTGAAGCCAAAAACACACAAAGTGTTCAAATCCAAATAATTTATGAGCATTTTGAACTTGAGGTAAATATTCATTGCTAACTTCTCCAGAGCAGTAATCACTGGGGGTTCCTTGAGAGCATCTCTTTTCATGGTTCCCCTGGAAGAGCCAGAGGGTATTTTGAAGAGATTTGTGCATTCTGATGACACAGTAAAGCCAGAGTGAGAGATAAGTATCGGGAGCAAAGTCAAGTTATTAGCCACCTATCAAAAGGACACATGTTCTCTCTCTCTCTCTCTTTTTCTCACTGCTCTGTCACACTGGATTTCCATTTCCATGAGTGTAGCATATTCTGTCCCATCTCAGGATCTTTGCTGTTCCTTCTGTCTAGTTATCTCTTTCCTTGTTTCCCCCATCCTCAAATAACTGATCCCTTATATTGGGGGTGAAAAAGAACCTTGAGAACTTTAGGGTGGAGCTGGTCATTGACTCTGATGAGCAAAAGGACAATGCTTGTCTGTGAAAAATGCCCTTTTATGAAGGAAGAACTGAAGAGTGGATACCCACTGAAGTACAAAACACACTCACTTAAAGGTCTGCCCTGACAATAGTTGAAAAGCCAGTGCCATATAGGAAGGCGCGTCTCATTTGATTAACAGTATTCTCCAGTGGACTTTGGGTTAACCGTGATAAATCTTTCATTATTAAAAATCACAGCAAGATTCATATGCTATGATCTCATATCCAACTTATATACTTCCCTTGCCAAACATGTCCACTCTTTCAAAATGAACATAAATCAAAACTCATTGAGAAGATAAAAATCCCTTGAGAAATTAATCACAAATATCTTCTAAGGCCAAACGGAAATCATATCCAACTTATTCACTGTTTTGTAATATTAGTGCCCAAGCTTTCCAAATGAGTGGAAACTTAAGAAAGGCTGTATTTGGCAGTGGATGCATGACGATGAATTGATGATGATGGTGATACTGATGATGTTAAAAGCTACCCTTCCTGGACACTTGCTATGTTGCAGGAACTCTTAAGCAGTTTATAAGAAATACTATATTAGAATATATGTTATTATTTCCATTTATTTGATGAGGAAGCTGACCCTCAAAAGGTTTAATAACTTGCCCCGAAACAGATGCCTAGTAAGCATCACAGCTGTGATTTGGTCTCAAACAATCTGGTTTCAGATTTTGTGTGCTTAACCATATTTAACTACTATGCTTCTCAGAAGGGGTCCAAGGTGCTCAAAGGAGATTGCAGCTTAGATGTGATATTAGTGAGCCTCTTGGAACCTGAGAGATGCTAGCATCCTTGCTATTGTGTATACCAAGCAATACATCAATTACTTTTCAAACCTTCACTCCTTTAATCCTCACAGGAACTCTGTTTGTCAACCTTACAATCATCATGCAGAGGATATCTGAAACTCAAAGCAAGTATGTGACTTCTCTGAAATCACAGAGCTAAAACACCATCTAGTCACATTCAAACCAGCCTATTTCACTCCAGGCTAATGCTTTTTAGTCACAGAATGCTGCTTCCCTCTGCACACCTTTCAAGATCCCCTGGAAGTAGAAGAGGCCACATGAGAGTGTCCTGGGGCCTCAAAATCCTTATCATCTTATGAGGCTTTGAGCACTGACAAACCTGCCAAGATGGAGGTAGGCAGAGCCCAGAAACTTTTCTTTCATGGGTATTAAAAGAGTCCAGGTGTTCAGGATTACTAGTAGGCTAAATCTTCACCTGCATTAGGGTCAGAGCAGCTTTTCTCATACTTCAGGAGCCCTGGGAACAGAAATGGATGCACAATACCCTTTAGGTTTTATTATAATTCTGGGTATCACCAGATGCTCAGAGACTCTGTAATGGAGGAGCAACTAGAGAAATGGCCAGTGTCTTTCCTCTCTCCCTCCTTGTCTGTATCCCTGATTTTACTTAGTATCTTTTTTTCTTCCCAACTAGCAGATGTATTTAAATCATTTTTAGTATTAGCTGTCATTTTGGAAAGATGTGCTCAAACTTCCAATCAAACCCAATAGAAGTATCATCATCCTAACAAAGACAGTCATGGAGTTTTTTGCTAAATAAAATTTGTGACTCCATTGGAAAGGAAATGAGAGATTTCACTGTAGTTTCCCAATAGTGATAAGCCTAATATTTAAAAAGAAATATTAATAACTTCCCAGCAGATTAAGTCTGTGTGTCACAATCAATAATCAAGCAAATATGGATCTAAATTCTGTAACCAGGTTTATTATATCAAAAAAACAATGTATAGTACTATTATAAGAAGGCTTTAAATGGTTTCATAAGAAATGAAATAAACTATCATTAGCTATTTCTTGTATCACAATAATAAACATAATTTAACAGGTAGAGTTGCTGAAATTTGAAATATGAACTGACCCATTAGAAATATTTTTAATTATAATTTTTCAACTTTCTTAGTTAACTTTTGAGGTCATGATTAGAAATGTTAATATTCATCTTATTTCTTTTTCTAATTCATTTAACATCTCTCTTAAAAACATAAGACCATGTCACAGACCTTTTTAATCCTCTCCTTCCATAAATATTTCAAAGTTTCATTTATAAATCAAAATTTTGCAAATTGTTAAATTTTTATCTTAGTTGTTTGAAAAAGCCCTCTCAATCATTGCCATCTTCTCTTTCTCCCTAAGCCTGTAAGTGTGGACCTAGTTTTTAATGATAGAATTTTTAATTTGAGCTAATTTTATGCAAGATGCTGCCCAAGAATGCCAGACCTAAGAGAATGCTTCATTCAAGAAATCATAAAGATAGGACCCGTGCTGCCCTGAAAAATGAACAGAAAAATAACAGAAACACTTTCTCTTTAAGCAAAGAGCATATTTTGATGTCAAAGAAAGAAAGAAAGAAAGAAGAATATTTAATATTGGCTCTGGTTGCACTCCAATTAACTAACCAGTAACGATCTATACTTAACTCACAGATTCAATAATGACACATAATGATAGATGAGTAAGAGATGTGGGAAGCATTTAAGTTTGGACCAAGATGCAACAAATGTGAACCCAGCACAATTGGTTTGGTGACCCCAAAGCTTCTGATTAGCTTTCCTAGTCAAAATTAAATGATTCCATAGTCCTTTGAAATAATGATAATATGATTTCCTGTTTTAATTAGCACTCTCAGTTATCTCAAACTTTGCTATTACAATTTATTTTATACCCAAAGAATGCTGTAAAAAGAAATTATGAAAATATTTTCAATACAGATTTATAAATTTGTTTTCTAAATTAAAATTCTATCTTAGCATTTCATTTTATTTTTATTTTTACTGCATTGTTGACTCATCATTTAGCTTAAAACATCATAATGTCCAATCTATGCTATAAGAGCTGGACTATGTCAACACATTTTCCTAACAAATAACTGTACAGACATTAGCACAGACCACCAAAATGCACTGATTATGGATGATATATGGTTAACGTGCATCATATATGATTATCGATTAAAAAGTAGGCAACGCTCAAGTTCTCCAAATATATGAACACAAAAAGAGAAAATTGATAACACCTATGTATTGACTCATTCACTTTACTAGTCATAAAAATGGTCTATTGTTCTCCTATTGGTAGTTTAAAAGAATGCCTGTAAACTGAGTTTCCTTTTAAAATATTAGGACTCTAAAAAATAAAATTGTCAACATTGTCTGCCTCTCATTTCCTTTCCAAAACTTAGACCTCTGAACTGACTCCCATTAGGTATAATGCTTTATTTCCATTTATTTTCTCAGGTTATTTAAAACTTTAAGTTACAAACAACTATGTATTTTGGAGACTATAAACACAGGAAATTCATAGGATTTCTCCTGGTCCATTATTTTAGATTACACCATGATGCACCAGGATACAACTGGTGAAAGAAATGAGGACTTTTGCCAAAGATTCTTAAAATACTGAAAAAGAAAATAACAAAAATCTTAGAATAGGAAAGAGGTCTTAGGCCCAAACTCTTTACCGATGCAGGAAACTGTTCTAAAATATCTCTTGACAAAAGGCATTTGAAACCTGTCAGTAATGTTACTACTTCTCAAGGCAGCCTACTCGTTTTTGAAAACCCTTTTGAAGCGAAAGTTACCTCTCTTTAATGTGTCTGCAGTATAGATCAATATAGTGTAACCTGTACACTTTTCCCATATGACAACCCTTCGCCTTTTTGCAAACAGTTATCCAGTCCTTTTCCTTCCACCCTCAGCTCAAGTCTTCTCCTGGAGAGTCATTTTCCATGCTTTAACTATCAATCATTAAGAGAATTTTTCTAACCATTCATCCTTCAGATACCCAGCTTGTTAATAAACTTAGATTCTAAAGGACCTTAATAGAACACATTAGCTTAAATGCAACACATAAGATGGGTGCTAAACAGTGTGCTATCTTCCTTAATTAAGGCATTATTCTCCCATCAACATTGTCTGGGTTTTTTAATAGTTACACTCACTAGTTGCTTTCAGTAAACTAAAATTCTCAGACCTCCGCACACTGTTCATTAGCGAGATCTCTGTATTTATTCTTGTGGATTTGAAAATGCAATTATAGGGTTTTAACCACCCCTCCAGATCTTCCATCTGTGTTAGTTTTACTCAAACCTTTTTCTTCATCCAGAATACTCCCTTCCAGCTCTGCTGTCTGAAAACACAAACTCTCTTATTTATCTTGGGCTTAAACTTCCTCAGATCTATATTACCCTTTCTAGTGTATCATTCTGCTTGATAGAGAAGATAAACTCTAAATAGGAGTTAAAAAAACCCATTTTTCTCTCTTCACCTGTCATTATATCCTCTCACCTAAGCAGATGCCTTCCTGGTCCACCATTCTCCAGAAAATAAAAACCCCATGTTTCACAAGACTGCTTATTTAGACTTTAATCTTAATGAGTCTATATTTACTGGCTCAGAGTAATCTCTCTCTCTCACATATTTGGTTTTACGGACATATCTTGAAATACGTTTTTAAAATATTTTGAGTTTTGAACTCTTTTGTGGAGACAGGATCCTGAGAGCTTTGTCGTGGCTTTGACACGCAGTGTAGAACTCAAGTGTCAAATGTGCCTGCAGGTGTGTCCCAATCCCATGTGAGACAAGCCATTGCTTCCTTTAGTAAAATTGGGAATAAAAATAATATCTGCCTCAGAGATCTAATAAGGATTACATGAGCTTTTTTTAAAAAAGTAAAATGTTTAAAATAATGTCTAGGTCAAAGTAAGTTCTCAATAAATATAATCTATTACTAGTATGTTAACAATACATTCCTGGATATAAAATAATCATCAAAAGAAATCAGAAATTAGATTCTTTGTCTTTTGAAATGTGAGAGTCAGGTGCCTTTGCCATTTCTGTTGCCAATATCTGGAATGTGCTTCCCCTCACATCTCTTACGTCTCCAAAAGTCTAAATCCTACCACCCTTTGATGTCAAGTCCAAATATTACCTCTTCCAGAAGCTTTTTCCTTATATACTTTCCTGAAGCCTTCACTACCCTTGGACCTGATTCTTGCACTGTGAGGATCTTGAAGGTACTGAATTTTTACAACTCATCCCTGCAGCTCATTATCCTGCATGAAACTTGAACCCCAGTAGGTGCTTAATAAATATCTGTTAGATGAGCCAATGGCCCACTCTCTGCTCCAGCCATAATTAATTTCTTCCTCTACTGATTTTGCACATCCTCATTGCACATAACTATTTACCATGCGCCATAATCATTTGTACATATAACTCCTCTGCTCTACAGGACATTAAAGCTTTTTGAGAACATACATGTCAAATTGATCTTTGGCTGCCACACAATGCTTCAGCACATGGGATATACTAAAAATATTTTTGAATGAATTACTGTCTGCTTTTCACTATTGCTACAGTATTTTCTGTTCATGAAAGTTTTGAAATCTGTACCAAAAAAGGATTAGCTATAACCTGCCTCGTTCTAAGGCATCTGTTCTATAATCCAATGACCACACCTCTGCCTATACAAGTGATCTAACTATAAGTCCCTTAACTCTGCAAAGCCTTTGGAAAGTTTAAGTCCAATTGTAGGAGAATCTTTTTGTGACTCTCTTGGTCCTTAATGCTCATTTACAATGCATCTTAATATGTTGGAAAATGAAGCAGGAAGATCATATAATTTGTATCAGGCCCTGCCTGATACCACTAGTCTTGGGTCCCTCTACGGAACTCCTTAATTTGGGGTGTCACTACACTGAAATGATTTCCATTGGACGTTAATTATTCCCTTGGTCAATTAATCATTGAGTATCTCTATCCATGCAGAGTATGACTATACAAGTCTATCAAGGATACAAAGCAAATTCAGAATCTGTTTCCCATTTTTTAAGATAAGGTCCATATACATACATATTGATATATCAATGTAAGGCATACACAAACTGAACTCTAGTGATGTAAAAATAAAAAAAAAACATATAACAGACTTAAGAGAAAATGTTTGTGAAAGACCTATCTGATTTTTATCTAAAATAAACTCTTAAAACTCATCAATATGAAAACAAACTACCAAATTGAAAAATAGGCCAAAGAGCCGAATAGACACCTCACCAAAATAGATTTATAGCTGGTGAATACACACATAAAAAGAAGCTTCTAACCATCTGTCATTAAGGTATTGCAAATTAAAACAATGAGATACCACTATACCTCTATTAGATTGGCCAAAATTCAAAACACTGACAACATCAAATCCTGGCAAGGATGTGGAGCAACAGGAACTCTCATTCATTACTGGTGGGAATGCAAAATGGTACAGCTATTTTGGTAGACAGTTTGGCAGCTTATTACAAAACTAAACATATTCTTACCACACAATCCAGCAACTTCACTCCTTGGTATTTAAACAAAAAGGCTGCAAATTTATGTCCACACAAAAACCTGTACATGGATATTTACAGCCGCTTTATTCACAATTGCCAAAACTTGGAAGAAACCAAGATGTTCTTCAGTAGGTGAATGGATAAACTGTGGTACATCCAGACAATGGAATATTATTCAACACTAAAAAGAATGGAGCTATCAAGCTCTGAAAGGACATGAAGGAAATTTAAATGCATATTACTTATTGATAGAAGCCAATCTGAAAAGACTGCATACTGGATGATTCCAACTCTATGACATTCTGGAGAAGACAAATCTATGGAGACAGTAAAAGGATCAGTCATTGCCAGAAGCCGGGGGTAGGGGAGGATAAACAGGCAGAGCACAGAGGATTTTTAAGGCAGTGAAACTACTCTGTGTGATACAATAACAGTGGATATATGGCATTATACATTTATCAGAACCCATAGAATGTACAACACCAAGAGTCAATCCAAATGTAAAGTATGGAGTCTGAGTGATAACAATTGTCAATATAGGTTCATTGATTGTAAAAAATATACCACGATAGTAGGGGATGTTGATAATGAGGGAGGTTACACATGTGAGGGGCACAGGGTATATGGGAAGTCTCTGTACCTTCCATTTAATTCTGCTGTGAACCTAAAACTGATCTAAAAAATAAAGTCTACTAAAAAAACAACAACAACACAGTAGGACCACAGGGGGTGGGGGAGGGGGGAGGACACATTTCTGAGGATGCCCAGTAGTTTACCCAAGCAGAGATAACACCAACAGGAATCAATATTCCTCAAGCACTAACTCTCATCCTGTCATAGTTGAAGCAGTTTATGTGCACTTTCTCCTTTAATCCCCACAACTACCCAGAAAAGGAAGTACCGTTATTATCTCCATTGTGTTTATGACCTGAGACTCAATGGCCAATAACTTTCTCAAACTCACACAACTAATGTGGGGTATAAGTAAGATACGAATCCAAGCCTGTCTGACTGCACAGCCTAGGTTAACCTACACGACCTGCCTTGAAGAAAAAGGAGAAATCAGGCAGGCAAATGCAACAGGCAGAGCAAACAGGGTGGGAGCAATCAGACATGCTCCTGAAAATTTTGCATCTATGACAGTTTTATGCCTCATTTGTTTTTATTGAATATTTCTTCAAAACTACTAGCATATGTCCAGTATGAATGGAGGCAATAGTCTTTCTGTTACATCAGAATTATATACATATGTATATTTATATTCAATTTATAAGCAGTCTTATTAAGAAGGCTTATTAAGAAGAAATAATTTTCACAGGGTCAATCTTGGGTCTAAGTAATTATATTTGCTGTCTTTTTAATACTAGTAGTTAGACTTCTTGCCTAATTGATTTTTGAACCTTTTCAAATGTGCCTGAAGGCATAACTTGAAATTCTTCTAAGGTTCAATCTCTCTTTTCTACTGTGACTAACAATGTTTAATACAAGGCAAACACATTACAGGCTGAAGGAATAATTGCTTGCACCTCTTGCTGGGGTACTAACTGTAAAAAGCTACGCAATTTTTGTTGATCTTCCGCTGGCTTGACTATAGCAATTGGAGTTTATCAGAAAGATTTATGACATGTTATTTCAGGCTCTAACAGATGACTTTGGGAAGCTGGGAAAACTCACTGAAGTTGAAGTTATTATCTGAACCTCACAGGGGTAATTAGAGATACAACCTAAAGTGTTGAGTCAGCAGTGAAAAACACAAGAAATTATCAGTTAAAACCTTTGTCTGTATTTGGGGAAGAAGGTGGAAAATGAAAAGATGTGTAATGAAAAGAAATCACACAATCAAATAGGAAAGTCAAAGATTAGACCTGGAGAGCATTTCCCAAGCTATATGGAGATGGGGATGGGGTCAGATCACTACTGAAAAAGGACATTCAAAGGGATTCTCACAGTAAGTTACCAAAATTGCTTTGCATATCTCAAAGTGGAGCACTTGAATATCTACAGATGTGGGGCTGCAATAAAGCAAGGAAAACCTCTGCTTATTCCCTATACCTCCTCTTCTGAGGAACAGGCAAAATCCTCCTCCTCCAACCAACCTTGACACTGACATTTCTAAATATTTTCAGGCAAACTGAGTTAACAACAATTTAAATCATTTCGTGGGATGAGCGTGACAGCCTGTTCTCAAATACAGGGCTGTACCTAGTGCCATTGATTAAAGCTAGTTTTTATTCAGTATGTCTAACTTGGTGCTGTTCTCTCCAGACTAAAAAGAACTTAAAAATTCCGCATCTTTCTGGTATCTAATGGGAAGGAGAGAAGGGGGTGGGATGCCAACAGAAGTTAAGCATTTTCATATTTTCTGGAATGAGTCACAAAAACAAAAGAAAATTGCCTGTGCATGTGTGTGTGTGTGTGTGTGTGTGTATTTAATGTATGTGTGCATGAAAAGCCTTGGAAATAAAGACAGAAGTAGACATCTTCAAAACATTCGGTTGTGACTGTTTTTATCAGAATCTGTTTGGACAAGAAAATAAGAACTGAAAGCAGATATACCTTGAAACATTTTCAGCCCATATCCTGCTGCTTTCACACTGAAAATTGAAGACGATAAAATAATAAACATCCGTTAGATTTATGTAGTTCCTTTCCGTCAGCAAAATCCCTAAAGTGTTGTGCAAAATGACAGCAACTTTTGAATTACAAAATTATTAGGGGTCACCATGAAAATCCTTTAACCCTGAGAAAAGGGGAGTGGACAATAAAGAGCCAAGAGGAATATTTTCCATCCTGCTCTGCAATCCATAATTTTAATACAGGCATAAACCGTGAATAAGTAAAACAGGCATTTGTGTGCAGCATGCATTTGGATCTGAATGATAGGAGGCAGTGTTTGAAAATACACTTTTAATAAAGCATATACTACAGAATAAACAAATACCAAAGTGAAGATGGATTAGAGGAGCAAGTATTAAATGATTACCTTCCTCCAAAAATTATTTCTTGCTATGTGACTCAAAAAAGGACAATATGCTTTAGATAGTATTATAAGCAATAGACTAGTGTGATTGTCTTCACACAGCCACCAGAAGAGTTTCAATGAGTACTTCTCACTGATTCACTGAGCCAAATCATAAAGCCCCAGGCTGTCAGGAAAAAAAACATGTTTTTTTCTCACCTCTAAATTTTGACAAGAACTTGACAAAAATGTAAGATACCCTTGCCAGTAGTCCTATTGTGAAAAATACTAGAATTGGTCTATGGACTCTGTTGCTAAAAAATTTAATGTAATTACTTTTTTATGGTATTGTCTAGACTCTACGGTATTGGCAAGATCTTTGTTATAAGTCTATGCTGGAAAGAAATTAAATAAAGACCTAGGTGTTCTTTCTTCTATTGTAGAAACTGCATTGGACCAGCCACCTTCCAAAAGAGTGACTGTCATTTAGCAAATGAACCTGAAGAAGAAAATGCAAAAGCAAGGTCTTTATGTTATTTGAACAGAATGTGTCCTTAAATGAGAACACTGAAAAAGAAGATTGTAGGGCAGGAATTCTCAGACTTTAATGTGCTTGTGAGTCATATGGGATCTTGTTAAATAGGAGATTGTGATTCAGTAGATATGGGGTGGGTCCTGGGATTGTAAATTTCTCAAAATCTCCCGGGTTATGCTGATACTGCCAGTCTGCAGACCACATCTTGAGTAGCAAAATATAATGTACAGAGAAGCTTGATGCCTAGGATTAATCTGTTAAAGAAATCTTTTAATAATATGAATGTAAATTAGATGGAGGATTTCTGTTCTCTCTTGTAGGAGAGAAATAGACTGGGCATATTAAGTATTTTTTAAACAAAAATTGGAACAGCAATTTGATTATCGCACTCTAATTGGTGAATTTTTCAGCTGGAGAAAGATTGTAATAACAGGGTATTTCTCCTAAATTAAACTTTTCTTTTCTCTAGCTTTTAAAAGTAGCTCAACAAAAATAGAATGCGGTTCTCTGTTTGATTTTGTTTTCTTTAAATTCAAAAGCAGACTCCATAACTCTTTTTAGAAACCATAGTAGTGAACTGCTGAGCTACTGGTCTCAAGAAATCTGGGATCCCTATGGTCTTAGTGGTTACTGAATCAGTCAGACAGTCACATTTTGCTTCCATTGGCTGTAAAATGGACCATGATGTAATCTAAGACAGACATCAGTCAAGTCTTTATTTGAACATCAGTCTAGAATACATCTTAATTCACCAGTAGGAAGGATTTCTTTGCACATAAGTCTGCATTACCCTATTTAAAGCCAGGTTCATTCTTGTCTGGCAAAAGACTGTGCATTTTAATAAGCATAATACCTGTATGCCAACCTGTCATTTTTTAGCTGGTCTTGCAGACCTTCTGATAAGCTTTAGATTTATATTTGCCAGTAGGCTTAGAAGACATACCTTATGTCTCTGTGACACTAAGAGCTTCATGCTGCTCACCTGATCCAAGTTAGAATTTTCCCAGATATTAATTTGAAAATTAGCATATAAGAACTTTAGCCAGAAGTAACCACTGCATGATTTTATCTCTAGGTTATGCTTTGTCAGAATTCTAAACACTATCTGCTTTTTTTTTTTTTTAATTTTTGGAAGACTGGGTCTGTTAAAAATCTTTTTTTCTAAATAAAATAAAAAATCAAAATCCATTGATTTTTTAATGGGGTACTTTCCCTGCTAAATGTATCCCCTAAGGTAAACACCTTCGGGTCTTCTTTTATTTGAGAACTTTAGCAGAAGTCACAATTAAGCGTGGATGTAAATCCTCCTGAAAAATCCCCAAAGAAATTGTAAGTTTCCCCTTGTCTTTTATCTGAGCTTTCTTTGTCAAGTGGCAGGGATTAGGGAGATGCAAAACCTTATCATAAACAGAGAAAGGTTGAAAGAGTAGCTTCATTTTTAAAAAAATCTATCATTTGAATGTAAAATGGAGAAAGTGTCTCTTCCCGGTTGAGGGCAAAATATAGTAAAAGAGTGTAATCCTAGCTCAAGAGATTTTGTCTCAAAATCCTAATTCAGCTAATAAGAAAAAAGGAACTAATATATAAGGATGTATATAGAAAGCCTTCTTTTTACATATCAATCCTTGCAATTGCCACCAAACCAATCTGTTTCAGTGTCATTTTCCTATATTTACTGGAGTCATTTTTATATTTGTTTTGCTCTTTTGAACATTTCCACTGGCATTCAAGAATGATTTAAAATATACAATTCTTATAAATATTACAAAAAGGCACTTTTCATGAGTTTTTTAGAAAAATGTTTTGGGTTCAGTGAAAGAAGGAACCTGTTATACTTTTAACACAAGCACCCAATTAGTTCTTCTGGTCTGCATCGTATGTTCTCCTTGGAGCATCTGTTAACAGAGTCCTGCTCTACTATTGATCAAGAAGCCAATGATAGCGGGCTTCCCTGGTGGCACAGTGGTTGAGAGTCCGCCTGCCGATGCAGGGGACATGGGTTCGTGCCCTGGTCCGGGAAGATCCCACATGCCGTGGAGCGGCTGGGCCCGTGAGCCATGGCCGCTGAGCCTGCGCGTCCGGAGCCTGTGCTCCTCAACGGGAGAGGCCACAACAGTGAGAGGCCCGCGTACCGCAAGAAAAAAAAAAAAAAAAAGAAGCCAATAATAAAGAATATACAAAAAGACAATTTAATATTTATATTTGAAATGTTTCTCTGTTTTTGTCACTTAAATGTAACCTCAGTGTGTTCTGATTTGTACAGTGCTTTCAAACAAAATATATATGAGGTAGAGAAAAATATCAATAAAGTCTCAAGGTTAAAAATATGCATTCCTATATACATCTTTATAAAATATGAATAAGACACTCTGGAAAATGGTCAAGGACTCAAATACACACACACACACAAATCCAGTAGATATGCACACATCCAAGTACACACCTATGGCTAAAGGTAGAAAATAGGCCTAGGAACCAGATATTAGCAAACTATTAATCACAGTGGTGTTTATAGTTTAGTTTTAGGGGATAAACATATTAATTTAAATTCATCCTCATAACCTTAAAAAAATAATTCCTTTTTTAAACAGGCTATGTAACGGAGGTACATGCTATCCACAACACGACATGGAAGTACAGACATCCAATTCCACGGTCTTTTGTTGTTGTTTAAACATGAAAGTCTATTTCCATAAAGGTAGGTAAATTAATAAAATCATTGAATTTATTGATTGGATAATAATACATATTCTCTATTTTCCTTAAATATTGTCCTCTGGAATTTGTTATAACACAGGTGTAAGTTATGAAAAACCAGTCCTTCTACATATTACTAAACAAAATCTTTCACTTATTCTATCCTCACTGTAGTAATTACTGATGCTACAAAACCTTTATTTCCATTAAAACACTTTATGAGACTTTTGGGTAAGCTACTGATCATTTCATAAGATCCACTGACTAAGTGTGACTTTGATTAATTGCTGATACTTCAACTTAGAGTGTGTTAATAAAAACAGGAGTTAACATTTATTAAGCACTTACAGTATGACAGACACTGTTTGAAACCCTATACGTATTTAATTCTCCCAATAACTCTAAATAGATAGTATAATAATCCCCATTTTACAGATGATGAAACTAAGTTACAGAGGATTTAGCAAAGATCATATAGCTAGCCAGTGGAAGAACTTGGAATTAAATCTTCTCTGTTTTGTTTCAAATTATCTTAAACACTACATTGAGCTTCTCACAATAAAGCTTCTTATCCAGGAGAGTATAAAGTAAGGTGCAAAATGGAGGCACATAGACTACGGTTCTTTTGATTGGGAAGGAAGGAAAGGTCCTAGTGTTTTATTATTGAGCCTAGGTGAGACTGAGCCACTGATATACTTAAAGTAAATCTAAAGTAAACCTCAAATACTAGGGCTTTCCTAAAGATTGCCAAAGGTCAATAAAGCTATGTGTTACTTATAGTGCAATATGAAACAACATGCAACAGGAATGCAGAAATGCCTATTCGATAAAGTCTGCAAAGGCAATTTTCTTTGCAGAATCTCCTCAAAAATCTTTGGAGAGGAAGTAGTATAGTCATTGAATTTTCATAAATACTCTGCTTGGTGATAATATATGCTGAACAGAACTGAAGGCAGCCCTTCAAGTCTGGACAGCCAAGCTGCAGTAAATAGAGCAGATACACTTGCTGTGTCAATCTCCCTTCAAAAAGAAAAATCCCATTTGTTTACCAAAATCTATTCACACTTGTTGAGAAGCTTCTTTCTTCACTTATCTGAATGTGATGATGAATCAAAGTACTTTCTCTTCTGTTACCAGATGTGATAATGGAGAAGCTCAGATCCTCACCAGAGGTTGGAGGAGGTCTTTTCAGTGCTCTCAGAGAGGAAAAGTTAATTTTTCCAAGTAAAAATCCCTCCCTGAGGAGTTGTATTAATGAGGTCCGAAGCAATGCTTGATACTTGACTATGCTAATTATCTCAAGCAGACTGGCAAGAAGTTCTCTTTCCAGTGTCCTACGCTAAAGCTATCACCCTTGTGAACTGTAATCCCTTCCTCACTTGCTCTCTTCACATAACATGGGGTTTTGTTCTCTGTGTTTAGCTGTTGTGAAGACATTTTAATCTCATCTGACAAGATCTGCTCAAATGGAAGAAGTATACATTAAAAACCACTAGCAGCAGACTGCTTGTTCTGAGGGTGTTCCACTGTACTTGTTAGGGCAAAGATTCATTTCTAGTTCCCAGAGATAGCCTCCATTAACACATGTTCTTGAAAAATCAGACTTTTCTTTCTAAACATGGAGGAAAAAACAGACAAAAACCTCTGCTTGTGTTCTAGAATGGGAAAACAAAAAGTAACTTAGATAAATGCATGACATATATAGTATGTGATATGGTAAGAAAATAAAGAAAGGAGAAGAGGAAGTGTGGGTGGGTGGCACTGGAAAACATAGTGGCAAAAGAACTAAACTAAAAGGGTGACCTTATAAAGATCAAAAGGGGTTAGATAAAGAATGATGTGAATGTCTGGGAGAAAAGCGTTCTGGGCAAAGGAAACACCACATACAAAGGCTCCGAGGGGAATGCAAGCATGGCATGTTTGAGGCCAGTGTGGGTGGAATAAATAATTAAGAAATAAGCATGGGGCTTCCCTGGTGGCGCAGTGGTTGAGAGTCCACCTGCCGATGCAGGGGACACAGGTTCGTGCCCCGGTCCGGGAAGATCCCACATGCCACGGAGCGGCTAGGCCCGTGAGCCATGGTCGCTGAGCCTGCGCATCCGGAGCCTGTGTTCCGCAATGGGAGAGGCCACAACAGTGAGAGGCCCGCGTACAGCAAAAAAAAAAAAAAAAAAAGAAAAGAAAAAAAAAAAGAAATAAGCATGCATGTGTGTGTATGTGGGTGGGTGTTGGGAAGGAATCACAAGATCATATAGGAACCTATAGGTCAGTGGAATAATTTTGGATTTTACTCCGGGTGATATGGCTAGTGGTGATACAGGGGATTTTAAGCAGACAATTCACATAATCTGATTTAAAGTTTTAAAAGATCATTCTCAGTTTCTTTGGGAATAGACTGAAGTACAGAAAACAACTACCAGGCTACTGAAATAGTGAGCAGTGGTTAAATCCCGACTACATTTTAATTACAATCAAATCATGGTAAGGTAGGTCCAACAAGATTTGCTGATTGGATGTGATGTGTGGGAGAAAGGAAGAACTCAGGATGACTTCAAGGTCCTTGGAAAAAGCAACAGGAAGTATGGATTGCCATCCTTCAAGATGAATAATATTCCAGAAGGAGTACACCTTTGAGAGGAATATCAAATTTATTTTGGACAACTGAAGTCTGTATAAGTTTGGATAGTAAACAGGGGATGTGAGTGTAGAATCTGGAGATAAAATCTGAAAGTATCACATAGAGATGCTGTTTAAAGTCATGAGAAAGAATGGGGTTTTCAGGGGAGTGAGTATAAACAGAAAAGAGAAGAGGCCCATGACTGAGCTTCAGGGGTCTCTACTAGTTAAAGATCAGGGAGATGAGGAGGCAGCAGAAAGAGCGACTGTGAAGAAGGAATCACAGAAAAGTGTGTGGTTCTAGAAACCAAGAGAACAAGTGTTTTGCAGAGAAGGAAATTGTCAAACATGTAAAATGCTGCTGATAGACCACGAGGATGGACTAAGGATCGACACTGATGGCCACTGTTGACCTTAATAAAACTACTGGATGTGCTATTTCCCCAGCTTAAATTCTACACTCCTGGTGGTCAGAACTTGTCTTAGGCAACTGAAACTTAAGGGTTGAATTTCAAAGTTATTTTGTGCTTATATTGTCCGGAACTCTGAGTATCATTTTTCATACAATTTATGATATTTCAATATAGATTATAGGTGACTTCTCAAGAAAGCCCACTTCTTCTCATTGTTAACACGTGGAACCAGACCAAAATAATAGACCATAAATCTTTAGAACTGAAAGTGATCTCAGAATCCATCTACTGGTCAATCTTATTACCTAACTGGATGAAAAGACAAGTGAACACAGGTTAAATGACTTACCCAACAGAGGAGCAACAGAATCCGGAATGCCTAAATCTCAATTTATTGCTCTTTCCCTTTACTCCAATGTCCATGCACATTAATTTTAATTAACTTAACAAATTAGCTTACAGGTTCCTTTAAGGCAGGCATTCTTTCTCATATCCATAGTGCCTAGCACAACAAAAAATGAATTTCAGAACCTTACTGTTTCTAAAAATCAGGTTTATTCAGATATAATTTCCATACAGGAAGATTTACCCTTTGTAAAGTATACCTTCTGGTGAGTTGTGACAAATGCATACAGTTATGTAACCACCATGGCAACCTAGATATGAAACAAACCCACCAGCCCAAAAGTTCCATTGTGCCCTGCTGTGGTGAACCCCCTCCCTCCTCCAACACCCTGATAACCATTCATCAGATTTTTCTCCCTATAGTTTTGCCTTTTCTAGAATGTCTTACAAGTGGAATCATACATATTATTATTTCAAATTGTTTCCTGGGTAAATACATACCAAATTTAACTTAAAATGTTTAAAATATATCTTTCCCTCCCACTACCACAATTTTGGTCTTTAAGAACCTCCTCAAAGACCCCTTCATAATCTCTTGCTGTGACCTCACCATCTAGAAGTTCTTTAGCCCCTTTGAGTTTATTCAGTCATTGATTTGTAACTCATATATTTATTAATCAAGCATTTATCGTCTTTAGCAATATTTAGAACTCCTTCTCTGTTGTTACGTGTGTGTGTATAAATATACACATTCCTATTTTGGAACTGTCTCTTTCCCTCTGTATTCTTCTGAACACTCAGCACAGTACCAGTGACTGAAATAGTCCTATAATCAATGGTTGATTTATTGAAAATGTGGCAGCAACATTAACCATCAAATCATGGTGTTGAGTCTCACCAGTCCTAAATTTCAGTAGTAGTATTCGAATGTAAAATTAGCACACTTGAATAAAATCTACATTATCTTCTTTTTTCATTCAAAATCTCTTAGTAGCACAGATGTATATTTTCAGAGTTTTCTCTCCTGTGTGCCTTTAAGCATATAAGATTAGACTTTTGCCCTTGCACCAGAAAGAGGGGCTGACAGGATATGAAATCCTGGGGGATAACAGGCATCTAGCTAGTGCTCTTTCAAGAAATTTTTTCTGAGCCAGAAACTGAAAAGACAGATGAAACTGGGACAACCCAGGGACAAGAGAGCAAGGAAAAATCATGTCTTTTTCCATAAAACATATTAACTATGATTCTGGCTTTAATATTAATATTTTTGGTTACAGTTAAGCTTTAAAGTTAATGAAATTCTCATTTGTACGCTGATCTAGGGACATGAATACCAAGTTGCAGATGGGATGGAAATTAGTGATAAAGAAAATTAAAGAATATGAAAAATGCCCACAGAGTTTAACACACATACACATATGCCCACACTCATACCAGGGTAATATGAGAGAACCTGGATATTTTTTAGAAGTGACCATTTGAAGAAGTTCAAACGATTTATCATTTTGCTGTACTTTTCTGTGGTATAGCCTAAGATTTCTGAACAAAAAGTAGCTTTATGAGGGGCTTATGAGTGGCCTGTTTAATGCATTAGGAAATATGCTGTTTTATTCTAGAGACCATAGGAACAGAACAAAGAAAAAGAACAATAGATAAGAAAGGAAAATTACAGTCTTAGGAATAAGAATGTATTCCATCCATTTCAGCCCCTAGACTGACTATTAAAAGGCTGCCACCAGGCAGGATTTTAAACATATGCCCTTTTCAGCACACAATTTTCATACAAAAATTGACGTATTGAGCATACAGCACATATTACAACATTGCTCTTTCTCTGCAGATGTTTGGTTGACCTTGACTAAATGTCAAGAAAAACACCTTTCCTGTCTTTTTTTCCCCTGACTTTAATTCACCTTCCTTCATAGTTAAATATTGCTCCATCACTTTAAAATATGTTCTGTTTAAGTAGTAACTACAGGTGCAATTCTACAGATAAAAGAAACATGGTTTTGTAATATACTAAATGTGGGAGATCTTTGGTTGAATAAACAATTGGAACTGCTAATCCAACCGATACGGTTGTATTTTCTGTAGATTTCCAGAAAATATGACTTTTAAAAAGCTAAGACATAATGAAAACAAAAATAGGAGATGAAAAACTCCCTATATTTGTAGTCAGTATATTTTATTACTAAACATTCATTCTCAGCCTACATCAGAAAATACTTGAAGCAAATGGAGATCAGTTTTCTTTTCTTTTTTCCTTCTCTTTTCTTCAAGAGGGCATCTCATTATCATTAATAGAAACTATGCCCAGAAAAAGCCATTAACATTAATGGAAACTATGCATAGAAAAAGCACTAGATTAGTTTTTGGTCTTTTAAGGAACTTATGCATTGCTGCCCATCCCAAAAAGACAGGATGGGAAGCTGCTAATCACATTTTGCTTCGTCTCTTTAAATTATATATTTCATTAAATTATATTTAATAAATCCTGAGTTGGAAACAGCACAGGGAAACTCAAGCTGCAATAATATTTAGTCTCTCAATACGCCAAGAGCTTTCACAAACCATGTGTCTTACTGAAAGTCACTGGGCAAGTTATATGACCATGATTCTCATGAGCATTCTCTTTGTGTTTGCAATTAGGCTGTCTTCCAGGAGTTGAAATGATTAGCAGTAAATATAAATTTAATAGCTCTGCTTTGCAGTTCCCCAGTCACTCTCGGTCCCTCCATCCACTGGGAAGATAATGTGAATTACAGCCTATTAACTTAACATATGACAATAACTAAATCTGAACTAAGACATGGGGGAATCTTAAAAGGGCAAGGTAAAGTAAAAAAAAAAAAAAAAATTGTTTAATATTCATTTCACCTTTGTACCAAACACTGCTCTAATTGAAAAAAAAAAAAAAAGAATAAAGCTCAAAGAATTATTAAGTCATAAATGACCTAAAATTTTTAAAACTCCTGCTTGAAAAGGTATGGGATATTTTTGTCACTTGGAACAGGATTGTGAAAAATATTTAGATTTCAAATATAATTCTGCCCAGCTATTGGAATTACTCAGAGTTGGATTTCCTAAGATTTACCAGTATCTTCTCAGCTTCTTTCATATCATTATCAGGGTTCTGCAGACAACTGGCAATAGGTTATTGTTTTAATATGTCTTCTTTTCTAGATATCTTACTGTATTTCTTATCACTTATCTCTCAATATAGGAAATACAAGAACTAGAAGATAGCAAAGACCAGGAACTCTTATAACTATGCTGTAGTCTGATGATGAAGGAAATAAAATATGAAAGTCTTTGGGCTACTCTTATTTTTGAACCTATCAGAAATAGCTCCTAAGTCTTAAATAGTAGCAAAATACTCTCTCACATTTTCTTCTAGGTGTGATAAAGGTCAGATACAATAAGAAGCAAAAGAAAAAGGGTCATTGGAGAAAAGAGCCATTTTAAGTTTGGCCTGATGGTGAGGGGCTTTTAAACACTTGCCAAGGAGCATCGAGCAGAAATGAGCTTAGTAAAAAGAACTTCTCTTAACTTTACTCCCCTGTTGCTTTCATTCTTTTCTGTGACTTCTCTGATACTTTCATCACAGATGTCTTCCTTCATCACTATTCCATATGTACAATTGTTGAAAGACTGGGATGATTGTGTTGCTCAACATCGCCTGGCACATACATGGTAGGAGCTATAATTGAGTATCTGAGAAAATGTGAGCTTGGTGATACCAGGGCAGGTCATGAAAATACAGAAAAAAGAGAAGGAGAAAGACAGTGATTCCTGATGATATAATTCGTCTCCAGATTCACCTTTTCTTGAGTCCATTAGCCAATACATCAAGATGCTCTGGTGCTTTAGCCAGATAGAATTAAACTTTCTCCTGTTGAATTCAAAAGTATCCTAACTCGGGACTTCCCTGGTGGCACAGTGGTTAAGAATCCACCTGCCAGTGCAGGGGACACGGGTTCGAGCCCTGCCCCGGGAAGATCCCACATGCCGTGGAGCAACTAAGCCCTTGAACCACAACTACTGAGCCTGTGCTCTACAGCCCGCGAGCCACAACTACTGAAGCCCACGTGCCTAGAGCCCATGCTCCGCAACAAGAGAAGCCACCGCAATGAGAAGCCCGCGCACCGCAACAAAGAGTAGCCCCCGCTCACCGCAACTAGAGGAAGCCTGCGCGCAGAAACGAAGACCCAACACAGCCAAAAATAAATAAAAAATTAAAAAAATATTTTAAAAAAGTATCTTAACTAATACAATAACATCAGGAAATGCGAGAAGAAGCTTGACCATCTCACTACCTTTCGCAATGGTAGGCAGGGTTTAAAAAAATAAATATTTACATCGATGGAGTTCCCAGAAGATGTGGGTGATTTGCCTATTAGGAAAATAAAATGGATGCCACAGAGTAAAATTAATCTCATTCTGCTTTCTGAATACATATCTGATGCTCAAAAAGAGTACCCCAGGTTAACATGGATTGCTTAAATCCAAACGCTCTTAATAAACATAGTACATACATTAACTTATCAAGAGCAGCAAACTAAACTGAAGCAAATTAATCCCAAGGTGGTAAAACTCAAAGGAAATCCCATGATTTTGCTGATCTCTTAGTTGATGCTATAGAAAGTCAAACAAAAAAGGGAAATCAATCTATTTGAATACCTCAGTTTTACAACATTTATTTGAATAATAAAGCATTTTTTCCTTGAATTAAACTGAGGCAAAACTAGAGGGAAGCAAATTCAGCTCTCCTCGTTCAAAGCTATTACCTCTGCTTAAATTGAGTAATTGGATACAGTTCTATTTCGCATACATTCTCTCACTAAAATTGGGCATAATTTAGTGAAGCAGGGTGCTGAGAAGTCTACTGCCTTGGCAAATGGCCACTGGAATATAATTGAAACGGTAGTTTTTCTCCCACATAGAAAATAGAACTGTAGAAAGTCAAATTCAAATTTATATAGGAATTTTGTATTAAAATAAAATAATTGTCAGACACCCAGAAAGGGTGGAGGACTACCAAGTTAAAGAAAAATTTCACTTTGCTTGGGCAGTGTGCTAAACCACACTCCATGTATTGTAATATAGAAACAAAATTAGCAATTCTAAAGTACAGAGACATGGAATGGAACATGAAAACCAAGTTGATGGGCCAATCTAGTTGTTTAAAAAATAAAAGACAGTATTTATAAGCTTGCCATGCAAAAAAGAATACAGGGTCTATTTTGGGCCATGTTTGGATTATATGCTATAGTTACCCAGGTGTTTAGGCACTTTGGCCACTCCATAAATGGTTCAAATAAGAAATAATAAAAATATTCATTTTAATGCTAGAGAGAAAGTCTACATGCTAAATTTTAGATTTTTTACCTGAACTGACCTCAAGACACAAAGTGAATTATACTTGAAAGTTAAGTGAAACTAGATATAATTTATATTTTCCATATAAAGTTAACACTCCAAGCAACAAATGCCAGACACTATGATAAGCATGAAGGTTGTGTCATTTATTTTTTCATACCAACTCTCTAAGCAGGTTACTATTCCCATTTTAAAGATTAGGAAACTGAGATTTAGCAATATTAATTAAGTTTTCCTGAGGTCACACACAGTCCTGTCCATTCTTCCCACTGATGTCCTCCCAGACTTGCTCTGACATGCCCAGAATAAAGATTTCTTTCTTTCCCATCTGGAAGATATTCTTAATGACTCAGTCATTGTTACCTATGAAGAGAGCTCAAAACTTTCCGAAATTCTTTTGCTCCACCCACAAAAGGAGGCGCTCTGGAGATGGTCAAAGACAAACAGCAGGAAATACAACAGACTAGGGAATAGAACAAAAAAGCAGACTTACAGATACAGAAAACAAACTAGTGTCACCAGTGGGGAAAGGGAAGGGGGAGGGGCAATTTAGGGGTAGGGGAGTAAGAGGTACAAACTACTAGGTATAAAATAAGCTATAAGGATATATCGTACAACACAGGGAATATAGCCAATATTTTATAATAACCATAAATGGAGTATAACCTTTAAAAATTGTGAATCACTATACTGTACACCTGTAACTTATATAATATTGTATTGCAACAATACTTCAATAAACAAAAGTAATACAAAAAAAGAATTAAAAAAAAAAACAGCAAGGTGTGGAGCTTTTAGTAGAAGCAAAAATGTTCTTCCTGAGGCTTCTGCTCCTCACATGGCCAAGCAAGAACCAAGAAGCAGCCCATAAAAACAGAACCTGCAGTCCCCATGACTGTTTTTCAGAGCTTGGAGAACTGATCCAGCTCCTCAAGTCAGAGAAGAGCAAAAGATTTGGGTTAAAACCTTGACTAGGAATTAAGGGGAATAGCCTTTACTTAAGTAGTTCCCAAACTGTGCTGCAAGGAATGCTGTGAGATAATCATATGCTCTGTAGGCTGCCTCAATGCAAAAGAAAAATATGCCAAAGCAAACAAAAACAAAAACAATAGAGTACTTTGGAGTTGAACAAGTTTGGGAAGTACTAGGTGGAATAAATTTCAGCTTTCTTTATTATTTTCATGATTAACCATTTATATGCTAATCAGCATTATGAACCTCACAAAGTATTAAGTCCACTGATAATCTGCTGAAGTCTTTGGATGCCCTGCCTTAAGTATCCTGCTCGTGGTGACGTAGAAGGAGTGGTGGCAGCTGAAGGGAGTCAGTTGAAAATTCAGGGACTTGGGATCCTGGCCAATTCTTTTCCAGATAGAATCACTAACAGTATTTAACACCACAGTGATCAGAAATATTTCTGTAAAAACATTACCCAATTTATTTAACTTAACTATGTCTCTAATTGATACCATAGTAAGAGAAGCTTATTCCTTCTTGAAATCGTCTTCAGGCATCAGCTGGGCATCTCTGAAACCCATTTTAATCTGGCAGAATTCTCAGATTATTTGGAAGCAAATGTTCAGTGGGGTAGACGTAGATAAGATTTTCAAAAATGTGTTTCTCAGCTTGGGTTGTAAAGCTGTAAACAGGTTCACTATTCACCTTCAAGAGAATGGTACAGTATTTAGGCAGCCCTTTCCCAACTTAATTAATCATTAACACCTTTGTCGTGGAGCATCCTGAGAGGTTAATGTTTCAAGGATTCAAGGTGTCCGTGTGAATACCAGTGACAGACAAACTTTATTGTTTGAGTTTATTATCATGGATAATGAGGGTTTTCTTTGCTAAGTTTATATCTTCAATATATAACAAAGCTCAGTCATGTAATCACTAACTAAACCCAATGTTGAACTAGTTACAACCTCCTGATTTAGGTCTGGGGGGTCAGCAAGATGGGAGCGTCTCCCTTTGAGGACAAGGGCTTTGCCTTGTACATCTCTAAAGTGCTCTGACACTAAGCTCAATAAGTGTTTCTTCAATAAAGGAAGAAAGGCTGTGTTGCCACTTAGAGTGCAAAGCAGTTTTCATCTTCAAAGGCCTTTATTCACATTAATTCAGCTATTTACATTTTGCTGATGGGTAAAGGCTGGAGAGGCTAAATGGACTGTTAAAGGCCAGAAAGAGTAAAGCCTTTCCTGTCAGGAATCAGAAATCTGCACTTACGGATTTCCAGTCATATGTCCTTGGCTATATCCAGGAGAAAAGAAAAAAAAAAAGGACAGACATCTAACAAAGGGCAGGTAGGTATTGGTTGTTCTACTACTGTCAGGACAAGTCAATAGTGGTTAAAGACATAAATACACTAGATGGTCCCAACAGCTCTACTGAACAGGTATGAACAAAAAGTTCTTTGTGTTGTGGCTTTGGGCGTGTGTGTGTGTGTGTGTGTGTGTGTGTGTGTGTGTGTGTGTGTGTGTGTGTGTGTGTGTGTGTGTGTGTAGAATTGTGATATACACGGTGATACAGAAGTACCTGTTCCCATTTGTAATTCCAAAACGGCTTCCAGGTGCCACATGCTGTTTACACAGGAATTGAAATACACTGGACCAAAACCTTATTTTGCTCTCAAAAAAGTGTGCTAATTGTATAGATCCAAAGGCAGTAGGAACATCATAATTTCAAAATACACATTACAGCTATTTTAAAAAACTATGGGACCCTACTGTAAATTAAAGCACCCATGAAGAGGGTGAGGTGTGTACAGTTATGCCACTTCATATAATTCTTTATGAGCTAGCTCACGTCCCAAACTCTTATCTCTTATTTTGCTGTGAACTGCAGAAACAAAAAAAGACTCCTTGGTCATATATTGCTTCAGCTCTCAGCTGTGTTTGTATTCCTTGGAGACCTTGACTTTCTCAGAATAGCTTCCTAGAAGTAAAAAGTGATGAAAAGGCCTAGTGTTTACAGATCCAGTGAGACAGAGATACAGTCAGAAAAGTGCTCCATGTAAGTTCTAAACATCTAGCTTTGTGGGCTCTTTTACCTTGTCTCCTCCTTCTCTCTACCCTGCTGAAATCTGTGCAATTAAGCCATAAAAGATGTCTGCCTTTTATTCCCAAAGCAACACTTGATGGGATAAAAAGGAGCCTATTTCTATCTAGCTGATGACATCTGTTGTGTGCATAACACTGTACTTCATTTGGAGGTTGGTATCTTAAGGAGCCGGGAGGAGGAATTACAAGGGAGGTAGTGAGGATATTGCCAATTAGGACCAAGAATGTAAGGACTGATCTAAGACCAGCACCCAGTGGTCAGGTGTCAGATGCAGGCAGTAGAGAATGTGGTTTTGAGAAGCTGGAGATAAATCCCCACGTAGCTGGCTTGGGCTTGGGTTGGCAGGTACATGGAATGCAGTCCTTGAAGATGTGGGGGAAGTGTCTGAGGCAGGATGCTGGATCAGGGCAGGGCTGGGTCCACAGGAAGCCTTTCTTCCTGGGCTACACAGGGGCTGGGAAAAGGCCTCAGTACCATCTACTGTATGGAAGCCACTGACAAGGGTGCAATCTGGATTGCAGAGGAAGTTTAAAGAGACATTAAAGTGAGAAAGTTTGTTAGATCAGAACAACTGAAATTCTCCAGGGGCAATAACTGTGTTAATAACTTGGGTGGAATAGATACGCCACAGCAACACCACACCCATAATCACCACCCAGCACGGTGCCAGATGGACTCTTCTCTAGGTACACAAGGATATGTTGAATTCCTAACAACTTTTAAATTCTGATCCAGAGTGACAATTCCAGAAAAAAGTTAATAAACCAGTTGGTGCCCTGGAAAAGAAAGCTATATTAAAGCCATGGACAAGGGAGAAGGAAAACCTCTGTTCGTGGCCAGGCGGGAGAAAGGCTCTTATAAACATATAAATGCTTATGAAGTCACAGACTCCTAGAGCAGGAAGGGTCTTAGTTATTGACTGAACTAACATTTGCTTTTATTCTTATTACAGATAAGGAAACTGAAGTCTTGAGGAATTATTTTCCCAAATCACATCTACCTGGCAAAGCGAAGACTAGATGACATTTCTTTGCTTATGTCTTGCACTTCTCTTTAATTTGGAAACCTCCAATGAAGCAGAACACTTAATAAAAGTTAATCAGGAACAGGTACAGCTGAGGCCTCCTCGTGCCTGGTTAGTTAAAGGTAACTAAACATACAGTCTGATTCAAAGGGACAAACCTATTCTTGTATGTCCTGAGAAGATGAACCTCTAGATATGGAAACCTCACACCCTCGAGGCAAAGAACTTCAAGGTAGTCCAAGACTATTAAGTCAATCAATCAAGGAATACAACTAAGGAAAAGCGCTTGTTCATTCTGATGTTAATTTCGAACTATGAATTTTTTGAAAAGCAATAAAGAGTTTTGAGATATAGTTACCAATGTTAATCAAAAGTAATCAGAAAAACCAGACTATCAAGGGAAGATAAGAGATCTTCCCTCACCACATTTCTAACAGAAATACATGGCCATCATTAAAGATACTCTGCAGAACTGATTCAAGAAAGACCCCAGGTGGTTGAAAACTGAATGAAATTTCCTTATAAAGTCAGTTCCTTGTCATGGAATGGGTTCCATGGCTTGGTGTGAAAACCACCAGCAAAGCTCTGTTAAGAAAACCCTCCCTATGCCTCAAGAAGCAATTTGATAAAATACAAGATAAGTGTTCATTACCAATCTGGGCATCTAAAGAGCGGATGACAGAGGCCAAACAGGAGATTTAGGTAGATTCCCAGCCTCATCCCCAAAGCAAGGCACTGACAGCAAGCCTCGGAAGTCACTGCTTTTTCGTGTCCTCCTCCTCCCATCACACACACATTTTCCTCTTAAATCTCCTAGCTGCAAATGTTAGTCAGTGAAGTCAATTTTACCCCTTTCATACCCACACACTCAGTCTTGGGTTGCCCATTTTGTGATTATCATCATTGATGAAAGACCCCAATGGCATTAGAAAACCCTGAAATAACACAGCTGATATATACCTGGCAGGTAATTGCCCTAATTACTGGAAGAGGTGGATATCGAATCTATTTTTAAAAATCTGAGCAGACGGCACTTCACCCATATGCTACTTCTTTCTCCTCCCCGCCGCTCCCCCAACCTGCCCAACAATTCCTGTTAGTTCACTGGAGCGTTTCAGACAAGAAAGCAAAAACGATTACATGCGGTAATATAATGTGGCCTTTCTTACACAGCTTCTCTCTGCAATCCCAGAGCTGTCATTAGCAGCTTCAAGGCAACATGCTTACTATTATTTAAGATTAGGCTGAAATCTTGGTGAGAAGTGGATGTACTGATTCATTTGTTGAACAAATATTTATTGAAGTACTCTATTAAATACCAGGTAAAGTGACAAAATAAAAAAGAAACAGCTAGTAAGAAACAGTTTTTTACAGGTCATTATAAGAGCTTTAAGTAGTAGTAATAAGGTAGAGGAGGAAAGAAGAAACATTTTAGGAGGAACCCCATATTCAAACACTGCAGCAGAAAAACAAGTATTGATTCTTTTCTTACAAACTATAGAGTATAAACAAGCTGCCTACTGATGTCTGATCAAAGTGAAGGCTATGATTACCTTGACTGTAGTGTTTTAAACTTTCATGTAGGAGAGAAGGATATTTATGGGTTCACTAATTGGTTTGCAGTTAAATAATTCTACTGAGGGGAAAAAAAGTATTCTTGTAAGAACATTGAGACATAATATGGATAATGCAAAACCTACATGTAATCTTGGCCAATTCCATTGTCTTGTATTTTGTGTAGATGTCAAAAATATCAGTGAGAAGAAAAAGGTTCACAAATGCCACCCAGGGAATTGCCCTACTTTTCCTACTTGCCAGTTTTCAAAATAATAGATTTTTATTCTCTTCTCATTTCCAAAACACTGACCAATTTTCTCTAACAATACCTCCCTGTTAGGAAGAGTCAAAGGAAAAAATAGAAAGTTCATCTCTTAATTAAGTTCTTCCCTCATAAAATCACTTATTTCATTATGGAAGTTTTTATGCAGCTATAATAAAGACACCACGTTTTTTTCCAGAAATTAAGTTGAGTAGGGCTGGATTGCATGAAGAGAAGAAATAAAATTTCCTGAGAAGAACAAATTGTTCAGAACGAGGAAAGTTCCCAAGTCAAGGAACAAGTTGATTCAAAGTGGTCATTCAAGAAATCCTGAAGGTGATCTAAATTCACATTTCATTTTGTCTTGACAGGGGGCCTGGCTTAGGGATAGAACATGATGGGTTCTTATGATACATCTTAACTTCTTACCTCATTTACTATTGTTAAAATACTTTTGTTTCTAATATCATAGCTTACAATAACTCAAAAGACCCCAATTATTTATTTATTGGTTGGTAAGGCACCACAGTCTAACAGACACTTGATGCCCAGCCTCTTCCTTAGAAAAGGGTGCAAAGGAACCCTTGATGTACCACAGGTTGCTTACAGCATTTTGCTGGAGCTTTGAGGCAAACAGAAAGAAATGCTTTTGTCCTAATCAGGCATGACAGCCATGAAATTCTGTGTGCAAAGTGAACATCAAACTGATATTATTTTTACTGTCCAAAATGCATTATCTGGAAGATTGAATAAATACAAAATAATATTTTATTTGTTATGGTTCCAGCTACTGAAAGGAGAAATCTAATAGAATAAATATGGAGTTACCCATTTATACACATTTGGGAATGGATAAATGACCCCATCTTAAGTTTGAAGAAGAATGAAGAATAACCTTTCAAAACTAAAATAAATAATCTCTTTTAACTTTGCTTATTGGAATTTCAAATATCAAGACATTTCTAATTTGTGCTAACAATTATATACACCAAAGAACCAAATAGAAAGTACTTACAACACTGTCACTTGAAGGTTTTGCTTTGATAACTTTGAAAGGTAGGAGACAAACCAAGTGAATTTTCTTCACTTGGGCCAGAATGTGTTTATCAAACCCAACCAAACCTAAACTCATGCAAACCAATGAATTTTATGGTGCTCACCAAGCACATATTTTCAGTGAGTGATTAGTGAATATTTGTGAACATGTTAGTTCTCAAACTTGAGCTACTATTATTTGGAAATTAAGGCCAGTATTGATGACCAATCTCCAGAAAGTTTACTAATAGACAGATCAAGTCATTGGGCTGTCATGGACTTGCATTGAAATTACAAACAAACCCTACTCAATTTAGTCAGGAACTTGTTCCACTTGACTGTGACTAGATTTCCCAACTGCGTCTGTTAATCAAAATTAAGAAGATATATAATAACTTTAATTTCTTTCTAAATCTAGAGCCAGGATAAAACTCCAAGTCTTTTTTTTTTTTTTTTTTTTGTGGTACGCGGGCCTCTCACCGTGGCCTCTCCCATTGCGGAGCACAGGCTCCGGACGCGCAGGCTCAGCGGCCATGGCTCACGGGCCCAGCCGCTCCGCGGCATTGGACCGGGGCACGAACCCATGTCCCCTGCATCAGCAGGCGGACTCTCAACCACTGCGCCACCAGGGAAGCCCTCCAAGTCATTATTATTTTTTTTTTTTTTTCTTTTTGCGGTATGCGGGCCTCTCACTGTTGTGGCCTCTCCCGTTGCGGAGCACAGGCTCCGGACGCGCAGGCCCAGAGGCCATGGCTCACGGGCCCAGCCGCTCCGCGGCATATGGGATCCTCCCAGACCGGGGCACGAACCCATATCCCCTGCATCGGCAGGCGGACTCCCAACCACTGCGCCACCAGGGAAGCCCCCAAGTCATTATTATTAACTAGTACTCTACCAAGAATACAGACAGACCTCAATTAGTCAATTTATCTCTTATTAATCATTCCCCGTGTCAAAACAGCCTGCCTGCCACTCATAAAGTCATTAGCTGAGGAGAAAAGTAGATTTGATTTTGATTGAGAGTAGAAGAGATGGTAGCCTGTTTATAAAAGAATGCTTGCAAAGTGACTTTAAAAAAAGGAAAAACTCTGTTTTATTGTCCTCTGTTTACAGATATTTTCTAAAACAAAATAATTTCTCCTCTGAGAAAGAATGAGACATTTTACTTTTTCATGCTATTTTGAATTACTTGGTTGAACTTGTAAAATTCTAAACCAAACTAAACCATCTCTTTCAACAAAAAGTTGTCATAAAAAATATCGATGCAGCTTTGAAAACAAAGAAAAACCCACTCATTTTCATGCAAATTAATTTAGTTAAATTTTTAAACAACTTAAATAAGTATATAGGCTTTGGAAACAGTACTACATTAAGGAATCTCTCAATTTTTGATGAGTTGGGGGGGTGGATGAGGATACAACTCAATCACTCTGGTTTCCAAGATTTTAAATTTCTCTCTATAGTGAAACAACGCAAACCCAAAAGAGAGCTTCTCCACCTCTTTCAAGGAAACTTTGGTGGTGAGGGCAGGAAAGGAAAAGTAATTCAATGAACCATTTGTAACACATTAATACTAATTCCTTCATGGTGTTTGTGGTTAGAAAGAGATGAAAGAACACAAAGAATTCAGGAAAACCTATGACAATAGAATTAGAAGGTTAATTTCACCTCTCACTGCCCTCTGTTTGCTATCTAAAGCTGAAACCCCCTTGTTTCATTCCCCTCCTCACACCTTTTACTTATTCCTCTTTCTAAATTAGTTTTAACTTTGAATAGAATTTAATTGTGGGTCATAACTAAAATAAGATTGGCAGTTCCTCAAACTGTTTCTTCAAGTGTAATGAAATATTTAACAATGATCATCTCGTGAACTGTGCTGCCCTCTCATTATTAGGCTTGAAGCCGTCTTATTTTCTTGTTCCATTCTTCTCCGTACTCAAAAGGTCCCCAAAGAACCACCTTCCGAAGAATGAGAACAATGGTCCCATTAGTTTGTCATAAAACCAAAATGATACATGTGTTTAATAACACAGAATGTGATCCATAAAAGTCTGACTTCTCATTTGGGATGATTCTTGGAAATGTGGGCCAAAGAAATCAGATGAGAGTTGAGAAGTGAAGATAAAAGGCAGAGTCCATTTTGCAAATGTATAAAATCCTCAAAGTCAGGGGAGGAGAAACAGAGTTACCCATAGGTCGTCACATGAACCTGAAATCATGCTATTCATTGTAGTATAATGACAGTCATATCATTAATCCAAAATATTCAGGACTTTCCCACAAGGAGATTAAGTAGACAGAATCAACAGTTATTTTCGCTAGGTAAAGTTAAGGCAAAGGTATGGCAGACAGTTGAACAGTTATAGTCTTTTCAATTTCCAAGCAGATAAATTAGTAGCTTACTAATAATAGAAAGGGAAGAAATCACTAGTAATGACCTGCTGAATATTATTAAACCTCACATTTGTTTTGGCACAAATAGCAAGTGGTGATCATTGTGGAATTACAGATGCAATTGGAAATTTTAAATTTCACCTTATTTGACCAGTGATAGGTTATTTTATCTATACTAAGGAAACATTTTGAAAGACCCTTTTCCAAATCAACAGAAAAGAATCATCATGGGAAAATATAATATTTTCCCAGTTTAACATTTTTTTAATGATAGAAAATGGGAGCAGTGGCTGAAAGTGTTAAGATATATAAGTATATTTAGTTTAAGTCAAAATTACATTTGAAAAACATGAAAACTGATATATTACTGATACTCTCCAAAATAAAACTGGTTAGTGCAGAGTTTTTAGTTTTCTTTCTAAATGAATTCCAAGGATATCCATGCAAGAATTATTTATCATGGCAAAATATCAGACACAAAGTAAATGTCTAATAATAAGGATGTAGATAAAAAATATAGCACAAGAGATTATCTGACCACCCCTAGGACTGTGTACTTTAGAATCATTATTATTAAAATTGAAATGATTTCTATCAGTGAAGGAACAGGTATGTCTGACTTCAGAGACCAAGAGGTACAAGAAGTTTTCACTAAATGTGATCCAAATAACGTATGCATCACCATCACTTGTTGTGTTTTTGAAAAATGGAGATTCCTCAGAACTGCTGAATCAGAAACCTCAGCATGTGATCAAGAAATCTTCATTTTCCAGAAGCTGACCATGCCATTCTTCTTTAAAATCTGATCATCAGGGCAGCACCAAGTCCAGGATGTTAGTAGAGGTTCTTGGACATCTTAAAGGGATTCTGAGATGGTCCAAGGCACTCCATATTCATCCAAGCATTTAGGACAGCATTCATAAAGTCAAGTGCCAGAAGGGCCAGGCAGCATTTTAAAATAGAAATGGAGAGAAACGGGGCTATTGCAGACAGAAGACAGTCTTCCCTGTCTAAAAGCTGTAGCAGCTACTCACTTTCACTTGATTATTCTCCCACAAGAATGTAGACCACTTTGTCAGATATTCTGAATTTTTTTCTTGTCTTCTACATAGTAGAGATCCTCATGTTTATGTGAAACATTCTGATTTTTGAATGTTGACAACTAATTTAAAATGCTTTAAACGTGCAATCAGCCACTATATAAGCAGGCAAAACATTTGCAACATCTGATTCTGGTTAATTATCTGAAAAATATTATAGAATGGTCTTCTCTGCCACATATATAATTTCACCTCCATCTATGGTTTACATATGTAAAGCACAGATAGAACAATCCTCTCTCTACACTATCAGTGCAGTGTGTAGGTACTTTGGAAGAGTTAAACATACAGCACTGGACCTATCTCAAATGAATTATGGTCTAAACAACAAGTAAGATTACACTCTATGATAGTGACCAAATTAAGTACAAGTTTCAGAGAAGAGCATGGTCAGCATGGGATAGGAAGATTATAGAGGGTTTCCTAGAGAAGGGAGTATTTAAAGTAGACCATGAAAGGTGATGGTGCTTAAGAAAAAAAGAATTTTAAGTAACTTTATGAAGACTGTAAAACTCCTTTCTGTTAGAAATCTTATCAGGCCAGTTAATACATACTTTTTAGTGACACAAGCAGTTAAAAAAACTTAGAAATACTGAAAACTTGAAAAAAGAAAAAACTCAGGATGGACTGGATTTAAAAGGCATTAAGGTATGACCAGGGATGACTGAACAAAATCAAGAAGGTGAGAATGAACATAAAATTAAGCCCAAGCATAGAGCCTACAAACAATAAAGTAGCAGGTCACTGGAAATGTTAACTAAGACTGCTGCTCTCAACTATCATCCTATCCTTGTGATAGAGTCCATGAAGAAAATAAGAAAAAAAAATATGACAAGTGTATTTTGTTTTCTTCTTCATAGGCCTGATAATGATTAATATCATCCAGTGTTAGGTTGAGGACTAAACCAAAGAATATGAGCAGGGAAGAGAAGAAACTAAGAAAAAGAGATAAATATAGATAGGTAGCTAGCTAGCTAGATAGGTAGATAGATAGCAAGGCGGGGGTGGGAGGGAGGGAGGGAGGAAGGAAAGAAAGAAAATATTAATCCATCATGGGAAGAAGTAAGAGGAGAATTATCTACAAACATGTAAAGGGTCATGGGTAAAAGCAACATTGACCAATTCATCTCATTAGTGGGTACAGTTCAGAATGCAATGTACTTAAGCACAGTGGGGAGAATTTAGTTTAACTAATATGAAAGAACTTTATAGCTATATGAGGACACTCCATGAGCAATTGATCATGCTATCAAGGGAATTTAGAGACACTCTTGGCTGAAAGACACTAATTTATTATGGGTTGATTTAAGTATAATTAAAATCAACCCAGATACCAAACAAGGGAGAGGCTATGTAACTTTTAGAAATCCATTTATTACCTAAGGACAGAGAGAGCAGCAAATGTGCAAATGCTCTGCAGCTAGATTAATCTTCCTTTAAAAAGCTCCCACTCATCATCTCACTCTATTGCAAAAATAACTTTAAATGACTCTACACAATCCATCCAAAGTTGTAAGTCAGATATGTAACAGTTTGGCTCTATCCTGCTGTTTCAACCATTTTCCTACTCCTCCTAGACACAGGCCACCAGCTCTCATTAGACTGATCTACTTCCCATTTTCTAAAGCTTTCAGGACTGTTGCCAGGCTCCAACCCCATGTCCACCCAAGCTCAAGTACCTTAAACCCTTCTCTTTGTCAATCTCAATGCTTTTCATCCTTCAGGGCCAAGTTCCTCCTAGAACCCTAGATTCCAGACTAGTAATTTCTTCTTCTCAAGATTTGAACAGCAACTGCTGTCCATCTTCTTCATATAGCACTCACATGTGATCTCTCTTGCATCATTCTATTTTATTATCAAATAATGATTGAGTTATCATGTCTCAGCTTCTTATCTAGACTACAGCGTCTTTATTGATGACCATCAATGCTTACACTTTAGGGTCCATGGTGTTTTGCTCAGAGTACATGCTTAGTGATTTTTTTTTTTTTTTTTTTTTTTTTTGCAGTACGCGGGCCTCTCACTGCCGCGGCCTCTCCTGCTGCAGAGCACAGGCTCCGGACGCGCAGGCCCAGCGGCCACAGCCCACGGGCCCAGCCGCTCCACGGCATGCGGGATCCTCCCGGACCGGGGCACGAACCCGCGTCCCCCGCATCGGCAGGCGGACTCCCAACCACTGCGCCACCAGGAAGCCCATGCTTAGTGATTTTTTTAATGGATTTACTGATTAACCTTCAAATCATTTCAAAGCTCTATAGAATCCATACTAATTCTAACAAGACTGCAATAGAATCCTACAAAAATATTTTAACGTTCTTTAAAACTATGGCTATATTTTTTTTTCTCATCTTCCATTTTCATCCTTAGGAGAGATTTCCAAAGCAAAACATTGGCCTCTAAAAGCTACTGATATAATCTTCGTTTCTTCAGTGAGAAATCAATTATTCCCTATCATTTCCCCTTCAGGGCAACTGTAGCAGAATTATCTTTCTAATTATAGCCACATGGACTTTGGAGGTTGATGAAGAGACAGTTTTGGAATCTGCAAAATACTCCTCCTTTCTGCTCTTTTTAACTTAGTAGCAATGAGGGGACACTTAATCAGCCAGTAAACTCTCTTCACATTTGTTGTTCTTTTCCCTTTAGTTTCAAGCCCTACCTAAGTCTTGCCCCTCTCTGCTGTCTCTATATCTTTGCTCCTTCATTTCATCATGAATGTCAATATTCATGGCCCATGTGAGTTTTCCTGACTGCCCCAGACAACAGTCTGAAAGAGAAGCCAGAAAACCAGGGGGAAAAGTGCCACACAAAAGCTCTGGTAGACACTGCCACCTACAGGGAGTATATGAGCACCGTCTTTAAGATCATCCCCATTTCATTCCATTTCATGTTTCACAAAGAGGAGGAAATCAGGCACAGTTGAACTATATGGATAAGGAAGAAGCCAACTCCATCAAATTATAACCTTTGATTTAGAGTATGGAATAATTATATATGTATGTGTGTGTGAGTGTGTATACATACACAATATATACATACTTATGTAAAATATGTAAATTACTCATTAAACTGGGCCAGTAAAAATTAATAGGGCTTTAAGATAGAAAATAAAAAGACAGAAAAATATCTGATTGTACCACTGATGACTTCTGTCCTTAGAAAAATTGTTTTTAAAAATGTTAGAAGAGTTGTATACAGTTGTCCCTCAGTGTCTGCAGGGGATTGGTTCCAGAACCACCCCCATCCCAAGGTACCAAAATCTGAGGATGCTCAATTTCCTTACATAAAATGGCATAGTGCTTGCATAAAACCTATGCACATCCTCCATATACTTTACATCATCTCTAGATTACTTATAATACTAAATACAACGTAAATGCTATGTAAGTAGCCCTAAGCACATGGCAAACTCAAGTTGGGGTTTTTTTTGGAAATTTCTGGAATTTTTTTTGAAATATTTTCTATTCATAGTTGGTTGAATCCACACATGCAGAAGCTATGGATAATGGAGGGCTGACTGTACTTACTTTTAGTTCAACTCTGCAATTGAAAAGTTTATGTAACACTATATACAGTGTGATAGGACATATATCTATAGCCAAGATGTCTGGGGGTTGAAGGTTTTCTCCTCAAATGATATTTTAACTATTCATTAAAGAAATAACGTTGAAATTAATTACATAGACATTGCTTTCTTAAGTATGGGATGCGGAATATTTACTTGATAATTTAATACTATCATTACGAATATATGATATTTGGTAAGGGAATAAAAAAGTATAAAAGAACATACTTTGAGTATGTGCTGTGCAATAAATTATGATTAAAAAGAAAATTTATCTGGAAATAATTTCAAACTTATTGAAAAGATGCAAAAACAAACAAAAAAACCATCGAAAAAACCATCGCAAGGAATCCCCGTTATCTACTTCACCCAGATTCATATATTATTAACATTTCCCCTTATTTGTTTATTTGTTCTCTCTTTTTCTCTATTCTGCTCTCTCCCTCTCTCTCTCTACACACACACACAATTAGTTTCTCTTAACCACTGATAATAAATTATATATATCATGACACTTTCCCTCTAAGTAATTCAGTGTATTTCCTAATAAGGATATTCTCTTTCACAATCACAGTACAGTTATCAAGACAATGCAATACATTATTTGATCTAATCTACCATCTATATCGCCATTTTGTCAATTGATCCAGAAATGTCTTTCATACCATTTTTCCCCCTCCCGGACAAGATCTACTCTAGGAGAGCCATAATTTTTTAAAGTCCTTGAATCTGCTTTCTTGGGAGAAAAGAAAGAACAGTTTCTTTCCCTTTAGCTACTTAGGCTCTTAGCTATTACTTACTATTGCAGCCAAAAACCCTGAATGTGGGCTGCTCCCATTCACCTCTTTTATTTGCTACTTCCTCTAACATATATTGGATAAGAAACAGGATAATAAAATACTTTGGAGTTATGGATGGGCTAAAATTAAATACCCAATATATGAGGGATTGAAGCCTTTTTCTATGACTAGAGGGCAGGTGAATTTTTTGCATGTATTTGACAGCTCAGGGGAATTTCTGTTTAACCCCTAGTAAGTTATCTATGGTGCTAGGATAGGTGAGGTCTTACTTAACATGCTCATAATGGAATTCTGTCAATAGTCTAGGGGACTACAAAATAGCTTAACGGAACTAAATGTAACACCTTCCCAGAATTGGTAAACACTTTTTGTAAAGTTGGAGGAATGATAAAATAGTGTCATGGAAAAACAATTGGTGAAATTGATAGTCAATAAGCATTAGGTAACTGAAAAGCTATTTCTTTATGTGTGTGTAAGAGGAGAGGGAAGAATATTAAAATGGCAACTATAAACATCATAATTAACCCTAAAAGTACTAATCACAATAGTAACTATACATTCCTATGTTGATATTTCAAACTGCTAAAACAACTTAGGAAAAAAACTATTGTTAAGACAGTCTGAGACAATGTTTCAGACATATTATCTCTTGTACTGTGAAGTACATCACTACATTATGTCAATTTCCTTAAGTAAAAAAAAATTTCCCATCAGGTTTTTTTTTTTTCCTATACTCATCCAATGCTTGGTCAGTCTATTGCAAAAATGAGATTTTCAATGGTAACTTAGTGCATTCAACAGTGCCTTAGGATGAAATCAGAAAGCCTATGCGAGGACAATAAAGAAAACTTCAATTGGCCAAAACACAAATGACCAAAACTTCATTAATTGATTTTTTCCTAACTTTTACTTGTATTAAAAAATAAAATGGGGCTTCCCTGGTGGCACAGTGGTTGAGAGTCCGCCTGCCGATGCAGGGGACACGGGTTCGTGCCCCGGTCCGGGAAGATCCCACATGCCGCGGAGCGGCTGGGCCCGTGAGCCATGGCCGCTGAGCCTGCGTGTCCAGAGCCTGTGCTCCGCAATGGGAGAGGCCACAGCAGTGAGAGGCCCGCGTACCGCAAAAAAAAAAAAAAATAAATAAAATAAAATGAAAAGTTCATTAGGAATATATTCCAACATATTTATATATTAAACTATATTCTATTTTCTTACAGCTTAACATCTTTGCAATAGTTATCAGTGCAGAATGGAATTCCAAAGTTTTACAGTGCCTTAAATCCTCAAAAACAATGTAACAATATTTGCTCGAACAATAAGTATCAAACAGAAGGATTTAATTGTACATAATTTCCAACAATGCAAATATTTTTAAGTGATTCCTTTTAATTAAATAAAATAGCATCTTTCCCCAAGCATTTTAGTTAAATTAGATTCCACTGTACCATAATCTTTTGGATGAGATTTCTTAATGCAAATACCAAATGGAGTATGCCCTTGAGGTGAAATAGATCCTAGATTATTGTAACAGGAAAATGTGTTCTAGGTCAGGTTAACAGAGAAATAAAGTATTTCCCTGGGCAAGTAAATTAGATGGCTTATCTGCTAATCAAGGTTTAGCCAGTATGGTTTTTAATGGTATTTCTCAGAATTCTATATGGCCAAGTACATTACTGCCCTCCACAAGTGGGACTTTTTTGCCCAGAGCTCATTTTATCATAGAACACTTGTTCTTAGAAAGTAGATTACATTTACCCAAGCTAGTGTTTTCTGGATGACAGTTAGAGACAGCTGATCTAACATAAAGGTTGGTTATTCCTCTTCCCCAAATAACTATATACACTAATAACACCTGGATTCTAATCCTTTACAATGTCATTACTGATGTCATTAATAGAATTCTAGGTAGGAACCACGAAGGAGGTGCCTAGGGAGATGCTAGAAAGGATAGGCACCAAGATGAGATTCACTGAATTTATAAAAGCCTTACTATGTTAGCATTCTTCCACATTATTCTAGCTTTTGAATTCTTACATTAAAACTCAATTTAATGGGGCTTCCCTGTGGCACAGTGGTTGAGAATCCGCCTGCCAGTGCAGGGGACACAGGTTTGAGCCCTGGTCCGGGAAGATCCTACATGCTGCAGAGCAACTAAGACCGTGTGCCACAACTACAGAGCCTGCGCTCTAGAGCCCCTGAACCACAACTACTGAAGGCCACGCACCTAGACCCCGTGCTCAGCAACAAAGAGAAGCCACCAAAATGAGAAGCCCGCGCACTGCAACAAAGAGTAGCCCCGGCTCACCGCAACGTGCACAGCAACGAAGAACCAACACAGCCAAAAACAAACAAACAAATAAATAAATAAATCTATTTTTTTTTAAAAAAAAGCTCAATTTGGGCTTCCCTGGTGGTGCAGTGGTTGAGAGTCCGCCTGCCGATGCAGGGGACACGGGTTTGTGCCCTGGTCCGGGAAGATCCCACATGCCGCGGAGCGGCTGGGCCCGTGAGCCATGGCCGCTGAGCCTGCGCGTCGGGAGCCTGTGCTCCGCAATGGGAGAGGCCACAACAGTGAGAGGCCCGCGTACCGCAAAAAAATAAAATAAAATATTTTAAAAAAGCTCAATTTAACTAAAATTTGAAGATAAAAAGGGGTGCCTACAATTAAAAAAAAAATTCCCTTACTCAACTTACAGTTAAAATTCATGTCAGAAAGATAACCAGCCTGCAAAAGACAGAGGGCTTGCTAAATAGAATAAAGCTTTTGATATGGAAAATTCATCAGCTATGCATGTATAGCTCCTATTATTATATATCTAATACGTATATAGTATATTGATGATATACATAGTGATATCATTATTATACAATTGAAGTTGTATATTATTTTATGGTTATACATAGAGTTTGATAGCTTCTACCAGTAGAGTTAGCCATACAACACCTTCCTCTTTTGGTAAGACTTCACTGACCTCCCATACTGCAAAATGCTTCCCACACACTCTTCTGAAACTTAGTATTTCGTTTATTTCACCTTTTGGAAATCAGTCTTAAAATGCAAATACCAAAGGGAAAGAGGTACAATGTCTTAAACTCACACTAGAGTTTAAAAAAAAAAAAAAAAGACTGAATGATATTATTTTTGAATCAGGTTGTATTCACCCATCAAGAAGGGAACTGTAGTTGATCAAAACATATTTTTGATCGCATAATTTTGATGAGACCCTGCTGCCACCTCTATTGAATTCTCTCTACTATCAAGGTGAGTGAAATCTGACCTTACGTTTAAGTAAACATTTGGGGGACTGGAGAGAACCTTGATTTTAATTATTCTGAATAAGCTTTCAGTAACAAAAGGAACAATTTTCCAGTTACAAAATGTAGCAATATTCCATTGGAAAGCGGGGGAAGGAGTAAATACTGTGTTCCTTACCAATTAACATATAAAAGCCTTTTCAGTCATTTGGGGGAAAGAATTCGATTCAGGAAATAAAATCAAAGAGAGAAAAGTGTCCTACTGTTTACTAAAAGAACTTTGAAATACAGAGCTGGCTCTGGTCCCATTACCATTTAAAAAAAAATCTTCCTTTCTGACAGTTTTTAATTTAATATTACAAGTCAGAAATCTGTTTTAAATCAGAGGTCCTTTCAACTAGCCAGAGGTTCAGTTTTCATATTCTGTAACAGCGTTATGTCCTGATGTCGCTTGAAAAAAAAAAAAAAGTGTTGCAGACAGCAGAGATGTGTGGCAGGACAAGAAATACAGAGGAAAAAAAAAGGTAGGGAACAGTTTACACAATCAAGTTAACACAGGGAGTATTTTCTTGTAAAATAAAAATTAATTGGGTACATTTAGATTTATTGAGTTATATACAGTATGCTAAATACTTAAGACAGTAAGTCACTTGTTCCATTATAGTTTTCTAAATGATTATTTTTCTGCTACCCAAGATTGCTGTGAAAATAAATGAGAAGAGATCTGGCCAATGAACAATGAGACTCTCAATTAAAGCTTAAAATATTGAGCAGGCCAATGCCTACTTGTGGGAGAGAAGTATTATTCCTTTTCTGATTGGTATTGTAATAAAGCTTTCTGATTCCTCATTGTGTATTCAATGTCTTTTTCATCATTAATTATTTTTCTCATGTGTACTTTGCCTTATCTCATTTCTCTGCATCATGAATCCCTGATAAGAGATTCTTTGTCATCCCTTATACTCCTCACCCTTCCTTTCCTTGCCTTTCTTTTCTCCACTGAGATCTCATCTAATACTCCATAGGAGTCACATTTTTCTGCCAGTATCTTATCACGAGAATCTTTCTCCAAAAATGTCATAATCGGCAAAAATACAATTTTATTTTCTCTGAGTTGTCAAGATGTGCAGACATTTGAAGATTAAACACAGAATGGTTTCCTTCTAAAGTTACACTTTAGAATTACTTAGCATATCAGATTTAGACAAAGTAATTTAATTCGATTCTTCCTAGGGATATTTAGAATAATATATCTTTAGGATCTCTTTAGTAATATATCTTTATCCAAAGAGTAATATATATTTAACTTAAACAAATAGAATGAGTTAGTGGTAAAAGGCAAATTTATCTCTAATATCTCTTGGAAAACGTGTGTGGAAGTGTAAACTAGAATATACTGAAAAAAAAAACAGAGATACACTGAACTCAAATCACCATTGTAGAAAGACTCATGCAAATTTTAAATTGGTGTGAATGCATGGAGTGGAGGGGGCAGTAGCTCCAAGAGCTAAAACAACATTTGTACAAACCAGTCAATAACTCCCTCAGCTTAACCATGTGGCTTTCCCATCATCACCCTACAGACAAATCCCACCTGGCATGCCAATGTTTTCCTTTGGTGAGGTATTTTACTATTCAGGGCTATCCTAATGTCAAACACACAGCACAGGGCTGGACACATTTTAGTATGAGTGAATGAATATATTAGTGAATGAAAGGATGTGAGGAAAAAAATCTAATTTTGCTATTTATACGGGCCTAAATCCCAAGAGTAACAGGGTGTCAAACAAAAGTAGCTTATTATATCTTGATTTTTACTTCTATTGTTTTTATATTTAGGTTAAAAATAGTTTAAATAAACAAAACTTTTAGATAAAAGATATATATATATATATTATACATATACATATAAGTATATATATGTATATATATGTGTGTGTGTATATATATATATAAATGCCAATATATACAAACCAAGTTCTCTTTGAATAACCCTCTTTTGCTGATGCATGTTCCAAAACCTTACCTCACCTGAAATTCTTCTCCTTGTGCTTTTCATCCATTGAAACTCTATCTCTGTACTTAAGTCAGTCTTCTGGACAGCCTCTTCCTAACCTTTGAATTTATTTCTCATTTGAATGTATTTAGCATTTATACACTCTACCACTCATTTCACTTATACTACTTTATAATGTGAACTTTTAAAATATGTTTAGTTCCTACATAAAGAATGTGCTAGGAAAAATTTTGTTAGTTCTATCTCATTTTGTTTCCCCTATGACATTCAGCACAGATGCTCTGGGTACTGTGAGTGGGTACTCTATAAATACTTACTAGATATTTCACATGAATGATAAAAAATAACCCTCTCACATCTGGGATCTTGAGGAGGTCAGAGTTTCAGCAAGCACTGCAGTTATCCAAATTTCGATTTATCAAGATTGCAATAATTGCACACAGCTAAGAGGAAACTAGAGTGATGATGCGTTCTTTCAAGGAAGTGCCTTAACAGACTCCCAGGAAAAGTTGACTGCAAACACATAGTGGACAAGCCACATGCCTTATTTGTATCTATAGCACCTACCCACATGGCTTTGCAAACAATATTATAAATGAATGTTTGTTGAACAAATAAATGAATAACTAAACACTGAATACAAAAGGATTAATCAAATCCTTTTATGAAGAGTTGATCCCCTCTTCCACCAGGTACAGAACTGGCAAAGTAGAAGCATCAGATAACATTTCTTAAGATTTCTGGATAACTGAAAATCCAAATAACAATACTTGAAAATAAAACATTTTAGTTAACTCTATATATAGGATCTATTTCTGGATACCTGCAAACCTGGTGTAAAAGAGAGCTAAACAGGGCAACTGAACAACAGATGATATATGTGGCAAAGAGATGATTTTTTGAGCTGTTAATATATCGATGATGTGGTTGTAATATGAAATTACATATGGCAAAATAAAATTCTAACCTACATTATCAACACCATCCTAGTCATACAAAATTCAGGATTCATCCACTCTACTTGTCATTCTTACTCTTGAAAACTTCCTATATGACTGCATTCATTCTCTAACCCACTTACAAAATAAGGGAAAAGTCATTCAACTAGTCTTGGCTTTACCATTGTTAAAACAAGTTTCTACCATCAAAGAATCTTTAACCACAGGATTTCTTCTTTTAGAAAAAGCAAGTATAAAAGCTTTAGCTGGAGATCCCATGGTGTGTTTGAAAGCACTGAAAGATTTCAGGCTTTATTGTTAGGAGGATGTACATGTGCTGTTTACCTTCTATAAAAGAAATCCTCACTTACAAACTGAGTCCGGATGAAATGGATACTGGGTTGAAGTGGGACATTTGAAAGTTAAAACTATTTCCAACTGTAGTGTTCTTTCTACAGATTCTCCAGTCTCAGTATTTGGGAGAATGGTGCTTGCTGAATTTCAGATGCCTCCATTCTCACATTCATTTTACTAATATATTTACAGAAGCAGATGCATGTTTAAAGAACAAAAGTAATATGGATGAGAATCTGATACCTGTGCATACTAAACTAATATTTTTTTAAAAAGCTGTAAAATTAATTTGGAAACTAGACACTAAGACTGTTAAGGTAATAGTGACTTGTGCCCCAGAGACAGTGCCACCATTTATTGACTATGTGACCTAGTAAGTCACAACCTCATGTGTGTCAGTTTCCTCATTAAAAAAGCCAAGGTTAATACTGGCATCTACTTCATGGAGTTGATTTAAGGAGGCAGTTCTTTATTCAAGCAGAGCCCTTGCTACGTTGCTCAATTAATGTTAGCTCTTCTTACTTAGTACTATTACACAAATACATGAAGGATGAGAAAGTAAAGTCCAACTTCTCCTATAGATAAATTGCTCTCATCACCATTTGGTTGAGTTTAGTTGTTCCTTTTTTCCTGCACACATGTCCAGTACTAGGTACGCATCTGCTTATCCAGAGGGCCAGTCGGCTTTCCGGAAAGGTTCCAAACTTGGTACGTTCCTCTCTTTCTCTTTGTCACATGATTTGGAATTGCAATCAGAAAATGTCCCTGATGCTAATGTACACACTGTCAAAGGACAGAAAGACACAAAGTTTAATAAGATTCTCAGTAGCAAAGTTTGTCATTTGGTATGATCAAATATCTGCCATTTTAAAGTCTGCTCTCTAACTGTTATCTGATGATTCACCCCAGTCCTGAGGAATATGACAGAACCTAGGTCCACAGAGATCACTGACCCACAGAAAGTTCATACTGACAACATCTATCTTTCTTTCTGTATGAACATGCCAAAGGAGGGTTAATATACAGTGTGTACAATCATCTCTGGGTTGAAAGCCTGTTTTCCAAGTTCATGTTAACAGTATGTTTTCCTTAAGGGCACCACATTAAGTAGTGAAAATAGAAGTCTTTAAGCAATGCACAGCTTTTGCCTGAAATAGCAGAGCAGAAAGGAGGAAAGTCATTGCCACAGAAGAAGTGGTTTATTGTTTGTAAAATGTAACTTTAACAAGCGATTGCTAGAGAAATTGATGTCATGAACATCAATAGGCATCACTCACTTTATGAAACCCATTTTACATCCATTGGAGCCACCTGCTTGGAAAAGGAATGAAGTGAGAGTTAGGGGGCTAACTGATCCACATAGATGAAGGGTGGACATTTTGTTTAATGGTTACCGCTAAGAAACTGCTAGTGAAGAAGTAGAGATGTAATCCACAGAACTAGTCATCTCTACTTGGGGTAATAACTCAGAGAATCAACTTATATAGGTGGAAAATTAAAATGGATGTTTGTATATACAGAGGAGCAAATGATACAGGAGAAGACCCTTATGTACAATGGTTGTACAGATTTAAGAAAATAGTCTCACTATTTTAAGAAAATTTAAGAAAATTTTCTCACTTTGTCAAAGCTTCCAGAAAAAAAAAAAAAAAAAAACAGCAGTGCTAGGGTGGTTCTTGTACTCCCCAGGCCTTTCTTCATCTCACTGATGTATGCAAAAACTTGTTTCATTCATTAAAGATTCCTTGGGTATAAAGTAATATCTTAATCAGAATGAAAAGAGAAAGCAATTTAACAAAGGCTTTAGGATGGTTATGTATCTCTTGGTCCAGAGACATTTTTATCTTATTTTAAATGATTCAACTTCTTTGAATTTTCATCTTTTTTTTTCTAAAATTTAACGAACTCCAAGGATCTAATATCTATCACTCCTAACTAAATATTTGAAACACTGAATTCACTCTTTCTTCCACAGAAGCTACTCTTCCTCTTTCATTTCTTTTTCTATTAAGTATTGGCATTAATTAAGTTTCTCAAGTTAAAGACACATGAGTCCTTTACAACAAATTCTCTTCATTTACCATAGATGCTGGTAACCTAATTTTAACTGATTATACCTAAGCAATGTGTCCCCATCGTATTTCAGACTCACTGCCAATGCCCTTGTCAGGCCCATTTTATCTCTCAGCTTGCCACCATCCTTTCTCCCTATAATCCATTTTCTTCACACTGGTGCCAGAGCTGTCGTCCAAATAAATGAATCAGGCACATTATTCAATCACAGACTTCTTGGGACTTCCCTGGTGGCGCAGTGGTTAAGAATCCAGGAGACATGGGTTGGATCCCTGGTCCGGGAAGATCCCACATGTCGTGGAGCAACTAAGCCCATGCGCCACAATTACTGAGCCTGCGCTCTAGAGCCCACGAGCCACAACTACTGAGCCTGTGTGCCACAACTACTGAAGTCCTTGCACCCATGCTCCGCAAGAGGAGAAGCCACCACAATGAGAAACATGCACACTGCAACGAACTGTGGCCCCCGCTCGCCACAACTAAAGAAAAGCCCATGGGCTTCCCTGGTGGCGCAGTGGTTGAGAGTCCGCCTGCCGATGCAGGGGACATGGGTTCGTGCCCCGGTCTGGGAAGATCCCACATGCTGCGCAGCGGCTGGGCCCATGAGCCATGGCCGCTGAGCCTGCGCGTCTGGAGCCTGTGCTCCGCAATGGGAGAGGCCACAACAGTGAGAGGCTCATGTACCGCAAAAAAAAAAAAAAAAAGAAAAAGAAAAGCCCATGCACAGCAATTAAGACCCAATGCAGCTGAAAATAAATAAATTAAATAAATAAAAATTTTTAAAAAAAGAATGATTAAAAAAACAAAACAAAACACAGACCCCTCACCATGACCCCAAGCCTTCTTCCCTATCTTCCATAATTACCTAGGCCTGAAGACTTGGTCTATATCTGCTCTGTCCAATGTGTTAGCCACTAGTCCCATATATTTAAATCAAGTTAAATTAAAAATTCGGTTCCCCAGTCATGCTAGTCCACATTTCCAGTGTTCAACAGCCATTCTGATTAGTGGCTGCCATGTTGAAAAGTACAGAGACAGAATATTTCGCAAAGTTCTCTTGGATAGCACTGGCCTATTAAGACATTACTCTGGTCACACTAAAATTTATACTTCCTGAATAGTTTTGGATAGAAAACCACTCAAGGACTCCCACCCTTGCATATGTTACAACCTTTATTTTGCCTGCCCTTCCTCACACAGAATTATTTTCTGATCGTCGTGATGCAGTGTCAATGTGACCACGTAAGGAAAGCCATACCTGGTACCCTCCGCAGAATTCATCCTAGTACTCCTTGGCTCCCAGAGCACACTGTTTATACCTCTTTGATAAAGCTTACTGTACTGCACTCTAACTTTCTCCTTACCCAGCTAGCTTTTCCACTAAACCACTAGGTATTTGCACATAGAGACTTCTTCATTATTATCTATCTATCTACCTATCTAGCTTAGCTTAGTGAAAAGCACACAGTAAACATTCCAAAATGTTGAACATTAATTTGACTTTGAGCATATATCTTTGGTGACAAGTTTGCTTGAAAAAATCAGTAGTCTTGCCTCAAGAAAAGATTTAGGTCCCTGGACCCAGTTCTTTTTATTGTTTCTTGCAAGGTCTCCCAGTCTATTAGCCACACCATTCAAATTTCCACTTTCACCAAGCCATATGCTTATCTGTAGAAATACTGATGCCAAATGGAAGTAGAATTTCCAACTCAAACCATCCATTAGGTCTAAATTGGTTCTAAAACTAGTACTCTTTTTATTAATATTTTCTTCTGTTGATGAATTATTCCACTATTCTTGGAGAACATTGATAATTCTCCTCTAAGTCGATTAAATTACCTTTAAAGAAATCATGCTTGATCACTCTGAGAAAATCTGAGCTTTGCTCAAACTACAATTCAGTGAGTTGACCTAGAGTTAATCGGACAAGCATAGCAATGCATGGGTAGTGACACACAGTCTTCAAGCATAAGCTGTATTAATTAATTCCTATTAAGAAGGTTTAAACAGCACTTGCAATGGACACTGAATTTTATAAAGACAAACAGCCCACATTCTAGGAAAAAATAGTGCACATTCTTGCTCTTCAGTCTACGTTTAGACATCATTAGAACTAGTGAAGGACATAGCTATAAAGTGTTAAAATTTCTATCTTGGATATTTAATTCTATCTATTTTCTATATGAAAGAAAGCTCACTAGTTTGTGCAAAGCTCTTACTTACTGATAATTCCATATTATGTTAGTTTCAATGTTTTCCCGAAGAAGCAAAAATATGCTACTGCAAAATGCTCCTACATGGATTTATATGTCCTTTTGTACATCTGTAAAATTGCTGAAGCACAGAGCGATACCAGGTATTGTAGGAAAAAAAAAGTCATTCAGGCATCATGTGTTAGAGATCTATTTTTGTTCGTTTATTTCTACTCAGCACCACCTCTAGGTTCTGGGATTACTAAAACTACCTCTCATTTCCAATGGGGCCTATTCCTCCCCATATTTCACCAATATGGATCCTTTAGGGACTGCCACATTCTTCTGTGATCATACCTCCCTGGCCAGAGTTGATAGATCCAAAATGGACCCAAATTGGGCCAATCATAATACTGTAGCTGCCTAAACACATGTGATTGGTCCAGAGGTAGGTACTCCATTAGCTTTTTGAATCTGGAGCCAAATATCTATGCCCACAACCCATCCAGAGATATTTGACCTTCAGGTATCTCTCCAAAAACCTCAGGTAAATGCCCCACAAGGGCTAAAGATTAAGGCAACAAAGCTAGAGAGCTATCAATAACCACATTTTCTACCACAAGGAAAAATGCAGTCAGCAGTGAGATAGAATGAAACTGACAGCCTAAGAGAGGCAGAGAGGAAAACCAGATTGATTCCTGACAGTGCCTGAATCCCTAAAGCTGGACCTTCACACTCTTCTTATCCCAGCTTGCTTATTCAAGGCTTCCTTCCATTCTGGGAGCTAGTAAACCTTCCTCTTCGTTTGAATGGTTCGGGCTGCCTTTCTGACAATTACAGCCAAAAAGTTCTTATATTCATTAACAGTTAGTGCACACTAAAATGTACAGTCAAAAAGACAGTAACGTTTCAGACCCTTCCCCACAAAAAATTCAATGCAAGTGACAGAAGTTTTTTATGGGAACAAGAAATTAAGTACTATCCAATTGAAAATGTAATTTAAAAAATATATTCCATGGTTATTTTGGTAGTAAATGAAATTTTCATGGAAAATCCCTTCAGCATTCCCAGGTCTGCAGAATAGTGTGGGCAATGTCCAACAAGCAATTACCGGGGAATGTACTCATCTACTCTTTGTTTGAGGCCCTCATACACACATATACAGCTCCCTCACCTCCAATAAAAGAACCTACTATCTATGGACTAGTAAGAAAAGAAAAAAGAAAGAAGGAAGGAAGGATGGGCTTTAGTCTTTTAATTAAAATGTTGATAAATTTATACATGTTGACATTCAAAGGGTTTCTCTCACATACTGCTTCTAGGAGTACAGATTGGTAGGTATAAAATGAAATGACTCTTTTGCAGAACAATGAACACTTCACATCTACAGCCTTAAGATTTGACAGTCTCTCTGTTCACGTTTGTTTCTCTGTTTTTTACCTCCTGGAATTTGTCTTAATAAAAAAATAATGCATATGTAGAATATTTTACCTAAAAAGACATTAGCCATCTTTTTTCCTTACAATGGAAAACCTGAAACCCCTCTGTTTACAGATATGGGATGGATTAAATAAGTATGGCATATTCATATACTGGAAGTATATGCAACTAATAAAAATGATGACAGAAGTTTTCACAGAAGGCTGAAAAACATGCGCCATGAGACAGTATGTGTAACATATCTATTGTTTTAAAGAAAACATTTTCAAATTAATACATATGCAAATAAATATATCTGGAATTATATATATGAAAATGTTTTATCATTTATCTCTTTCTGGATAGTGAGATTAGGGCTGATTTTCATTTTGTTCTTTGTATTTATTTGTGTTCCATAAAATTCCTGCAATAAACACATACTGCTTTTGGAAACAGAAAAAAATATTAGATGTGATTTTTAAAGATAAAATTACAAAATGAGAAGTCATGTAATGAAGTCAAATTGGGTGTGAAGATACCTTGGAAACACCAAATAAAGGGATCTCTTTCTGGGTAGTCACTCCAAGGGATATTTCTTTCTAGAGGTCCTTGTTAAATAAACAGGGTGGCAGGTAATGTAGTATATGAGAAATGGCAAAGGGGTCAGCACCAAAGTGCCTGGGTTTTAGCTCAGGTTTTGCCATTTACTGGTTGAATGACTTTGGGCAATCACTAATCTTGACGTCTCTTTTTTTTTTTTTTTTTTATCTGTAAAAAAAAAAAAAGAATACCAATGCCTCCTACCCCTCTATCCCTATGTGTTACTGCAATATGTGCATGAATGTAGATATATTTTGTAATTATAGAGCATTAATATAAGTTTATGATAAAATAGCTGTTACAAAAACAAGGAGGAAATCAGAAAACCAAATAAAATCTAGCAAAATAAAAATAAAAATAAATCAATAAAACCTAAGGCTTTAAGTCACATTTTCTAATTCTTCTCTAGTTCCTTCTTTGACAAGAAAGTATAAGAATATATAAGATAAATATCAAATCTCTTTCCTAAAAGGTCTCTGCCAAGCCAGTCAGAAGTGAGCCCTGAGGGCACACAGTACTGCTACTGGTTTAAACTCCTTGTGACACGTGGAGCACGTGCAATTCACAAGCCACAAAGCTGCTGCAGGAATATATCTTTTTGGTTGTCTCTTAAGTGTCATGCATGTACTAAGAGAACAGTAACAACTAACACTTTCATTGAGTGCTATTATGTTCCAGGGGCGGTACTAAGTACTTCGTGTGTATTATCTCAGCTAAGCCTCATAACAATCTTAACCAGTAGGTATTAAGTAGCCCAGTCAAGGACACATAGCTGTTCAGAGCAGGGTAGGGATTAAAGCCTGGGTGCTTGACCAGTGCATTACAATGCCTTCTGTCAGGCAGTGTGGATGGCCATGGGGGTGGATATGATAATACTGACATTTAGCAGTGGTGATGAAACATGCAAGCATTCCTAAATAAAATCAAGTTGAGAAAATCTCCACATGGATTTTCCTCCAAGAGGAGTTGGCATTGTATCTGTGTCTTGAAGTTAAGCTTTGAACCAGTCATTCAGGCAGAGAAAATAGCATGGTAAAGACATAACACAAAAACAGATAAGCATAGGTTTTCATAATATTTACATATAGAATTACATATGTATTATACATATTATATATGATACATAATATACTATAAATGATATGCTATATATTATATATATATATATGATATATAATAGTAAAGACAATATGATCCTTGAGGGCAGAATGTAATCAATCCAACATTATTGAACTTTTACATAATAAGCACTCAAATAGTTACTGAATTAATGCTTAGAGCTGTGTTTTAAAAAATATTTGTTTCAAGGTGTGTACAGGATGGATTTGGACATGGGGAGGGAGAAGCAGGGAACATGTCAGTAGCATGGTAGAAGAGTGAACTCAGCAGCCGAAATGAAGGCAGTAAGAATGGAAAGGAAAGAACAGATACTGGAGGAAACAATGCAAAGAGAGTCAGCCAACCCTGGTAAGGCTGCGGTTAGAAAAACTCAATGAGAAAAACTCAAAGGTATCTTTTAGAGTGTCACCTTGAGTTCCTGGGGAAAACGCTCTCTTGTCAACAAGTGTAGAGAAGGAATTGTACGGTGGGAAGATCTTCCTGACATGCTAAGTGTGAGATGTTGTGGGGATCTTTACATGGTTGAGTTAGAGCTGGAAATATAAGCTTTGGAGAAATCTGCAGAGAGTGGATAGACAAAGCCTTGCTAGTATTGGGTGAGATAACCAGGGAGGGGAATTACAGGAAAAGAAGTGAAGCTGCTGGAGAGAGAGACTTCAGAAACAGAAAACCTAATGAGCATCTGAATCCCTGGTACATTTGTCTTTGTACATTTCTGGGCACCATTCTTCAGCCCAGCAGGATGTGAATGCAGTACAAAGTGCACAGCTAAATATTTCCCAGTTTTAATCCATTTAAGCGTAACACATTTCCTAGTTAAGCCATTCATCACTATTTGCTGACATTCACAGACAGTGCATTTTCTTACATGCATTTACTTCAGAAAACACCGGAAGAAATTAAATTATGTTGGAACAGGGTGGTACCTAGTGCAATTGCAAGAGAAAAGAAAGAGTTCTCAACATTATTATTCCAATGTTAAATGTCCTGAGCCTGATTTTTCCTAAAAAGCAAATGGTTTATTTTGAAGTGTCTAAACTGATGAATGTAATTAAAAATTGAAGTTCCTTGTGAAGGGAACAAAGACCTTCTCTTGAGAAACCAAGAAGCTGAGAGTTAAGCCATTGATTTGTTTCTGACACAACTGTGTTTTGTTACATGAAGGTATTTATGGCATCACTGGTGGAATACAGTTTGTAATAAGGGCAAAACTAATTGCTGGAGACCCACGTTTCCTTACAGTGGAAAAGGTTAATAATTCCTTCTCCATCACATATTGGTTACACTGTTTATTAAAGGACCGACTTTTTTGTCATTTTTTAAGCAAACAAATGATTCTATAAAGTATTATTAGGAGTCCATAGAGATAGAGAAGATTTCTTGTCAGCATAAGACAAAAACTGTCCAAGATGGGGACAGCCAAAGATCACCTACCATTCATCACATGCAAGGTAACGGCCTTCCTTTAAGTTCACTCAAGCAGAAAATGAACAGCAGCCAATGTTGATCAGAGAGATAGAAAATGCTGGTTCCAGAAATGAAAGTCTCTTTTTCAATTTTTAGAAGTTAAAACAATATGCTATATACTTCTGCTGAAACAGCAAGAGGGCCAGCCTTGATAAGATCACAGTCAAGGGACTGATCAGTGGCTTCTTGATGAGTTTACAGAATTTCACAATGATATAACCGACAGATGCTCAAAAGAAGCCTCAAAAGCAACAAAGACAAACATTCTGTTTTCATTCTTTGGTAAATAATTTTGAAGTTCCAGAGCATATTGTTCAGAATGGAATTTCACCCAGATAACAATCTTCAGATCTTGACTATTTGGAGGATTATAAACTGTGCCAAATTGCCATTCTATCACTGGAAATTTTCAAAGTATTTTTTGCCCCCCTCCAAAAAAACCCAAAATAGGGACCTGTTTCAGAAGTCCAACTTTTGTTTATTGTCTCTCAGTACAATAAACAATGGGTACAATAAAAAATACAGCTAATGGTTCAAAATTGATTTATGTTATTAAGGCATAAACTGCTAGTATGGAAAATTTAAGTCAAATGCATAAAATGTATGCTGAGTAGTAAGCAGCTTTAAGCAATTAATGCTGGAAGAAACTATTCAAAGATGCAGCCCTGTGAGAAAGCCTACAAAGGGGAGATGCAAAAGAGACAAAAAAACTAGGGAAATCATCTTGGGAGGAAGAAGGGTGATCCGTAGTTATAAAATAATGAGGACTTTTACTTTGTGGCTGGTTACGGATACTGCAGATAGCTCCAAAATTACTTTGCATAACATGATTATGCTGTGGAAGAAAAATATCCTCAATGTCTAAGACTTGGTGTGCTTGTGAAAAGTTTGTCCTCGTTATTTTATTTTATATATATATATATATATATATATATATATATATATATGTATATATATATATATGTATGTATGTATGTATGTATGTATGTATGTATGCGGGCCTCTCACTATTTTGGCCTCTCCCGTTGCGGAGCACAGGCTCTGGACGTGCAGGCTCAGCGGCCATGGCTCACGGGCCCAGCCGCTCCGTGGCATGCGGGATCCTCCCGGACCGAGGCACGAACCCGTGTCCCCTGCATCGGCAGGCGGTCTCTCAACCACTGCACCACCAGGGAATCCCCTGTCCTCGTTATTTTATAGCCAAATATTCTAAATGTTTACAAAGCATTGTTTCCACAATCATTATAATCTGATAGGTAAGATAACATGCAGAATTTGTGACTTGTGAAATTCTGCATCAAGCTCAACAATAAATAACCTGTGGATCTGGCTACAATTCAAGCCAAACCTTTGTGGCTTTTTGGTATCATGAGGGATCAAAGAATACAAAATTGAGTGTGACCAAGGGTTTGTGCTTTTTCTTGTATCAGGTTAGATACACCTGCTAGTACTGTTAAGATGACAACTAAAGAAAAAAAAAAGACTTCATTACAGAAAGAAAAATCAGCAATTTGTTACACAAAATTTTACATTAAGAATAGGTGAGGGCTTCCCTGGTGGTACAGTGGCTGAGGGTCCACCTGCCGATGCAGGGGACACGGGTTCGTGACCCAGTCTGGGAGGATCCCACATGCCGCGGAGCGGCTGGGCCCGTAAGCCATGGCTGCTGAGCCTGCGCATCCGGAGCCTGTGCTCCGCAACGGGAGAGGCCACAGCAGTGAGAGGCCCGCGTACCGCCAAAAAAAAAAAAAAAAGAATAGGTGGGCAGGACTTCCCTGGTGGCACAGTGGTTGAGAGTCCATCTGCCACTGCAGGGGACATATGTTCGAGCCCTGCTCCGGGAAGATCCCACATGCCTTGGAGCAACTAAGCCCGTGCAACACAACTACAGAGCCTGCGCTCTAGAGCCCGTGAGCCACAACTACTGAAGCCCGCGCACCTAGAGCCTGTGCTCTGCAACAAGAGAAGCCACCACAATGAGAAGCCTGCGCACCACAACGAAGAGTAGCACCCACTAGCCGCAGCTAGAGAAAGTCCATGTGCAGCAACGAAGACCCAACACAGCCAAAAATAAATAAATAAAATTACAAAAAAAAAAAAAAAAGAGAGAGGGAATAGGTGAGCAGGTAAATACACCCTAAATATATCCTTAAGAATTGCTCAAAAACACTCAATTGGGCAAAAGGACTTCCCAGGGCTTCCCTGGTGGCGCAGTGGTTGAGAGTCCGCCTGCCGATGCAGGGGACACGGGTTCGTGCCCCAGTCCGGGAGGATCCCACATGCAGCGGGGCGGCTGGGCCCGTGAGCCATGGCCGCTGAGCCTGCGCGTCCGGAGCCTGTGCTCCGCAATGGGAGAGGCCACAACAGTGAGAGACCCACGTACCACAATAAAAAAATTAAAAAAATAAAAATAAAAAATTGCTCAAAAACACTCAAGTGGGCAAAAGGACTTCCCAAAGTGCTCTCAGTGATGCCTGTCAAACACTATCCAAAGAACTCTAGTTCAGATGTGTGATCTTTTTGGTGTTGTTCATTTGTTGCAACAAATTAAATCAGGCATTTTTGAGAAGATAAGAATTTTACAGAGTCCACTTAACAGTGTGAGATTATTTCCTGGACTTTTAAAAATTAAAATTATATACACTATTTTTTGGAGAAAGCTTTTCATTGAATAGTGGCCCAGTGTAACATGAAAAATTGACATAATATTTGATTACAGATGGCATGTGTTATGATGTCTATAATTTTGAGCATTAGGCTACTGGTTGGAAATGTAATCCCTATTAATAGCATTTCTGGGGAACAACTAGATTTGACATGTCTCATTTCAATACATATACCTATTCTAGAAACATAATCTGTCATAATCTATCATAACTGCCAGGACTTTCTGTAGTATTTCAGTGGTACTTTACAGAGAATGTCACCACCGCCCACCACCCATCTGTATAATGCATGTAACTTTACAAAAAAATATTTGCACCTATTATCTTACTTCATCTTTAAAATGGCCCTATAAATTGTGTAGAGCAAGAATTATGAACTAAATTCCAGTTATGAGCTTATAAGGAAACTGAGGTAACAATAAATTAGTGGCAAAATCTGGACTAGAATTAAAATCATTTGGCTCCAAACTAATGGATACGTCCCCTAGGAGGAGCCTGGTATTTTCAGGGACTGGATTCGATGGACAGATTCAAGCCATGGGTTAAAAACGCTGAGAATGTCTGGCTGACTATTGCTGCATAGACCCCTGAGGTGAGGTGCATCCTTGCTCTTGTTTAAGATGATTCCTTAACAACAAAGGCAGAATAGAGGGTTTTGACAGAAAAACTACTTTTCCTTTCAGACCCAGACCAGTTCCTCTTGGTGAAGCCTGCTTCTATGGTAAGTAAAGTGTTATAGTATCTGGAATATCCAGTAAATTTTTTATTTATCTGCCTTGAGAGTCAGCAATGTGTTCGAGAATAATCACTATAATATCTGTTTATCTTCCTGCTATACAGTGGGCTCCTCAAAAGAGGAACCTTGCTTATTTTTTGCCTTTGTTTAGTGTCAGGCATATAGAACTTGCTCAGTAAAATTTGTTGAATGAAGGAAGGAAGGAAGGAAAGGTTTTGGGAACTTCCTTATGCAAATCACTCTGCTGACTGAGTCTATGATGAACAAGTTTAGAAGGAAGAAAAAATGTTTGAAGTCAGTGTAATAAAGGATTGTCTTGAAAATGAGTGAAACATTGACTTTGGCCACTTGATTTGAAAATTACCAGTTGTTAGCCAGTATTAAAGAGATCAACTTTTTTTTTTTTTTTTTTGCGGTACGCGGGGCCTCTCACTGTTGTGGCCTCTCCCGTTGCGGAGCACAGGCTCCAGACGCGCAGGCCCAGCGGCCATGGCTCACGGGCCGAGCCGCTCCGCGACATGTGGGATCTTCCCGGACCGGGGCACAAACTTGCGTCCCCTGCATCGGCAGGTGGACTCTCAACCACTGCGCCACCAGGGAAGCCCGAGATCAACTTTTTAATACAACTCAGTAACAACTGGGTAACTTGACCAGAATTGTAGGTATACTGTTCCTCATCCATTCAAACTGTTTTTTACGTTTTGATTTCATGGAACGGACCTATCACTCATGGCAATAAACTACTTAAGAACTAAGCAGTGTTTCATATGGTGCTAAGGAGAAAACATTACTGGCACTTGTATCAAATAAAATTGCTTTCTTTGGCAAGCTATCTCAAACCAGGAAAATAAATTTGTTGAAGATCTTCAAACATCTTGTATAAAGTTTGCAATCTTCTGAATGTAAAACTCTGCTTATAAACACTGTCAGGGTAAAATTTCATCTTAAAAGAGTGATTGCTTCTAGTTCCTGTGATGTTTACACAGCAACTTCTGCAGAATTACTCTAAGAAAGAAATAGAAAAGAAAATCAATAGCAACACTGCTCTATGAAATAAACTTTGTGGCTGAAATAGAACCAGAAGATTAAGATAAGACCATAAAAGTATGAAATAATGAAAAGGGCACCAATATCAACCCCATAAGAACCACTAAAGATGATTTCATATGTATATTTCATATACACACAATGGAACACAGACATTTTGCTATTTCACAAAGTCATTTTCAAGTAGTAATTAATACCATTCTGCTTAACCCTGTGGTATCTGTAAGCCTTAATCAGACATTATTTGGAAAAATACACTGTACAGCATTATTACAAGTTTCTCACTTTCAACATAAATTCTTTTGTAACATGGTATTCTTATTTTAAATAAAAAGTTAAAAAAATACATAATCTCTTTCCTTTCTTTAAAAATGCCAACCTGCCAATTACATAAGTAATTATAGCTGCATTTACTATTTGTAGGCAACATCCTTCTTCATATTTGTATTTCTTTTTTATTTCCTCAACAGCTCTGGGGGTATAATTCTAAGACTGAAATTTAAAACCTTTGTCAATTATTAGCTTAAATATTAATTTGAGTTAAAAATTAGACATTTTTATTTCAAATACTGAGCAACAAAAATGACTTCAACCATACATATATTCAATCATACAGAATTTAGTATCCCAAGTAATTTGGGAGTTTGCATAATTTCCATATTTTTTTTTTTTTAGCATAGCAGGTGTTCAAAACTACACAGTTGAAAACAACTTCCCCTTAGTCACCTAGTATTAACAATCAGGTCTGATCAAGATTTGAACCACATAACCTTCCTTCTATTAAATTACACATGAGTAACAACTGAGTCCCTCCACTCAAACCAAGTGGCTTCTACAACTGGCAGCAAGTCAAGGGGAGAAACAGATAGATCGACCTGATAATCTGAAGTTATCTGGGCTCTCTGCTTGCTTTTGCTAACATGTTTTAATTTTTGAGCCTGGTCAGCCAACTTGCAGCTGCCTTAGTGTCACAATCTGCTTTAAGTCTTAGCTAAAGAAATATTGTATACATTCTTTTGCAGTTGATAATTGACACTTGCCTTTTGCTTTTTTTGGTAAACATTCCTCCAAAGTTCTCCCATATATAACAGATCTGATCAAAACCATATATAGGGCTTCCCTTGTGGCACAGTGGTTGAGAGTCCGCCTGCCGAGGCAGGGGACACGGGTTTGTGCCCCGGTCCAGGAGGATCCCACATGCCGTGGAGTGGCTGGGCCCGTGAGCCATGGCCGCTGTGTGTCCGGAGCCTGTGCTCCGCAACGGGAGAGGCCACAGCAGTGAGAGGCCCGCGTACCGCAAAAAAAAAAAAAAAAAACCATATATAAATAGCAATTGGTCATTTTCTAAATGTAAAGAAGTCCAGTAAGTATTTGCTCCCTCTTAACGTGAGCCAACCATATACACGTTTCAGTCTACTATTGATGTTATTAATTTAGGAATTACTAACACTATACAAATACAAGACAACATCTAGATTTTCAGGGCTGAACGAAGTTCATAAGCAAGATGACAATGTGGAAACAACACACACACTTGATCCTACTGTCACTATCACTTGGAGCCAAGTTCATGGAGTCTGAAAGTTTGCTTTCTGAAAGCAAATCTGCCCTCTCCAGTCTCATGGTTTTCCTTTCCCTCGATTAAGGCATACTGATTTACATTGTATTTCAGTTTTGAAATCCACAACAGACCAACTTCACATGTTTATTAATTTTTTATTTATACTGTGTTAAAATTAATTCCATTATGACCAGTATTGTCATATCACTTAATTACATCGACATGTATTGAATTACTTATAATAAATTAGACATATTTAAATAAATTCTAGTTAAGAATTTAAATAAATGAGAGCCATCTGGCACAACGACAGAAAGAAACTGTACAGGAGTGGCAAAGGCACGTTCTGTTCTCTGGGTTAAAATGAGTTAGCTTGACTGACAGAACTTGGAGGAATTCCTTCTGTGGTCAGGATATTTTTTCTTTTGCATAAGATGAAAGAAATTTGGAATGAAAGTTGGTGGTGATAAGAAGGCAAACAAGACCAGCAGAAAAGTGAGAAGCTGTACTTTTTTCAATAAAGAGTTACCTAAAATGACACTGCAGTCCTTGACAACCATCTTCAATGTTCATTTATTGAGAAAATACTATGAAACCAGCACTGAACTGAAGTATCACCTTATCAAATGGTTCTTCTCTTGCTGCCTTTGCCTTGGCAGCTTGAAAATAACTATGAGGACCAAGAACAAACAAACGCTTCATATTCTAAATAAGATGGGGTCAGATTCCCTGTCAGGGAGGCTCTCCACCCCCTCCAACATCCCCTCCCCAATATACTTTCTAATCTATATAAGATGATTTGAGAGTCGTGAAGGAGACAGTATTCCTGACAGGGAACACAGAGGTCTTCTTCTGTGTTCCCCACCAAATAGCCAAGTTAAATAAAAGAGACTCCAAAGGAAACTCCCATAGCAACTGCCTGTGGGGACACTGCCATGTCACGGCCAGTCACTGTCCTTACTGTCATAGGAGTGAAGCAGAACTTGTCATTGATCTGTATACACACCTCTGTGGCTTAGGGATACACAGGGAGAGAGAGGGAGATGCCTGCTCCTCAGCTGAAGGTCTCTGGAGACAGGAGGCCTGCTGGGGCAGTCTACGCTAGGGGTGAGAGAACCTAAGAAGTGAAGAAGAAGGGACCCCGCTGGTTCTTCTGGTCTCCCTGAGGATGCTGAAGACCTCAGTGGCTAACTGGGCTTCATGTGGAGGAACATGGAGTTGAAGATGGAAGAAGTATGGGATGGTCCACATAGTGGTCCTCATGAGGGGCACAAACTGTGTATAGAAGGTACCAGAAGTAACAGCTTGCAGTGTTTAAGCATTTTGAAATCAAACATATCTGGATTCAAGCCTCAGTTCTGACAGTATTTCGGAGACCTTCGTCAATTCACTTAAGGTCTCTGAGCCTGTTTCCTCCTCTGTAAAATGAGAATAATGAACTCTACCTCCCGGGGCTTTTGTGAAGGACAAATTGGGCAAAGCTTTTAGAAATGATTTTAAAGGATTTCACTAAGTAGACACTGTTATTATTACTTAACCCATACGTTACAGCCACCTTCACACTTTGCCCATATCATCTTACCATATTACACACATTCTTAGGTCAGCTAGAGTCATACACAACTTTATGCCTTGCATGTTTCCTAGAGGTGCGGTAGTTCCGCAGATTCTAAGCATGACTTGCAATGTCCCTTGTCTTTGTACAATCCTATGCCCTTTGAGTGCGGGTGGAACCTTTGAACATGTTGATATATCACATCTATGATATATATACACATGCAAAAAGATTTTAGCTGGGTGGGCCCAATCTAACCCTTTAAAAGTAAGGACTGGGCTTCCCTGGTGGTGCAGTGGTTGAGAATCCGCCTGCTGATGCAGGGGACACGGGTTCATGCCCCGGTCCGGGAAGATCCCACATGCCGCGGAGCGGCTGGGCCCGTGAGCCATGGCCGCTGAGCATGCGCGTCCGGAGCCTGTGCTCTGCAACGGGAGAGGCCACAACAGTGAGAGGCCCGCGTACCAAAAAATAAAAAAATAAAATAAAATAAAAGTAAGGATTTTTTTTGGATATAAAAACAGAAGTAGAAGTCAGAAAGATGCAAGCATGAAAAGGTCTCGGCACACCTTTACTGCTTTGGAAATGGAGGGGGCCCCGAGAGAAGGAATGTGGATGACCTCTAGAAGGAAAGAGCAGCCCCCTGCTGACAACCAATAAGGAAACAGGGACTTCAGAACTTCAGATTCAAGGAACTCTGTTCTACCAACAACCTGAATGAATTTGGAAAAGGGTTTTTCCCCCAGAGCCTCTAGGTAAGAGCCCAGCCTAGTTGATGGTTTGAGTTCAGCCTTGTGAGGCCCTGAGCAGAGAACCCAGGTAAGCCTGCCTGGACTTCTAACTCACACAACAACTGTGAAATAATAAAGAGGTATCATTTTAAGTCACTAAATTTGCAGTAATCAATTATGTAGCAATAGAAAAAGCACACAGATTTTGGTACCAGAACTGGGGTGCTACTCTAACAAATACCTAAAATATAGGGGTGGCTTTGGAATCAAGCAGGAGGAGAAGTCAGAGAGATGCAAAGCATGAGGAAAATGTGGCATGCATTGAAGACAGGGTGCCAACTGTAAGGATGGCAAAGCTGCCCCTGAGAGCTAAGAATGACCCCCTAGCTGATGACCAGTAAGGAAATTTGGACCTTAGTCCTGAAGCCACAAGGAACTGAATTCTGCTAACAATCAGAAGGAACTTGGAAGCAGTTTCATCCCCAGAATCTCCAGGTAAGAGCCTAGTCCAGATGACACCTTAATTTTAGCCTTATGAGATGCTACGCAGAGAAGCAAGATTTCTGACCTACAGAAAAGTGAACTAATAAATGGATGTTATTTTAGGCTGTAACTTTGTGGTAACCTATTATATAGCAGCAATAGAAAACTAATACAGAGCTACAACCTGTTTATTGAATAAATGCTATTTATTAAATGATAGCCATTTATTGAATGTCCATGAAGCAACTGATACATAATATAAGGAAACATTTCAGGTGCGGTCTGGGCTGAAAATTCTCCTCAAGAATTTTGAATCCTGGATTGTTAGAATCTTAAAAAAATATATTTTCAGAGGCTAACTACAACTAGGATGACATGTCTAAGCATTCCTGGTGATGTAGAAAATATTTGTTGGTGGCAGTGCAGTGAAGTTTTGTAAAAGCTACAGTCAAATTGAAACAGGAGGGAAAAGGGGAGGGCACAACCTTTAAAAGAATGACATAGCGCAAGGACATGACATAAACTGATTAGAACCACATAGGTCTAAGATGGTGGACAAGTTGACTTCCACTAGACCTTGAGCCTCAGTATACACTCAATGTAACACATCAGCAAGCTAAATGACATACCCCCCAGCACCATGACAGTTCTGAGGTTGACCATCAAAGATCAAAAAGTGGGTGGTGGCCCAATTCCTGGAAACGTCAACACTGAGTACTAATGACTAAAGTATAAGAACACTGATGATGAACTAAAATAAAACTGCATCATCCCCTGCCTCCCCCCGCATGTATTATAATATTATTGTCTGACAAAAAGAGCATCCCTCTTATTTTAGTATATCTCTAGGGAAAAAGATCAAAGAACACTTTCTCAGGGACTTAATTATCTTTCCTTGGAGGAAATCGTCTCTTTCAGCATGAAGGCGAAAAGTAAAGGCCATTTCATCTTGTTCTGCTTCCATCCATGCCTGTTAATTTTACAACACGTTTTGATATTAGATTATTTATTTATTTATTTATTTATTTATTTATTTATTTATATTTTTTCCAGTACGCGGGCCTCTCACTGTTGTGGCCTCTCCCGTTGCGGAGCACAGGCTCCAAACACGCAGGTTCAGAGGCCATGGCTCACGGGCCCAGCTGCTCCGCGGCATGTGGGATCTTCCCGGACCGGGGCACGAACCCGTGTCCCCTGCATCGGCAGGCGGACCCTCAACTACTGCGCCACCAGGGAAGCACTAGAATATTTTTAAAATACAGCTACTGCACTGACATCTGGTACTACTGGCAACCAGCACTAGATTAATAACCAATGGGAACTGAAAAATGCCTTTTCCTGGGAAGGAATGGGGATAAAAATGATCTTCTGATTGTCACTTTTCCCTAATTCATAAAGAAAAATGAAAGTATTGTCAAAGAACTAATTTATAAATCATTGGATTTATAACGCTTATCTGTTAAAGTTTTCTTAGAATAATGGTTCTCAAACTTGACTACATACTGGAATTAACTAGGGATTTTTAACAAATTCTGATGTCTTCAAAGATTGAGTTAGTTGGTCTGGAGCGCAGTTTGGGCACTATGACTTTATAAAAACTCCCCAGGTGATACTAATATATGGCCAAGTGGGTTACATTTATTTATTGACTAGTCTTGGCACATCTGCCTCTGGGCCATGGCCAGGATTATACACCTGATCCACTCTCAGGGAAAGACAAGTATGAAACCAGTTTATCTTCTCCACTGGAAGACTGTATTCTAGAAATCTCTCAAATACCAAAATCCATGAGAAACTGCTCTGAAATGAACATGCCAGACAACACTGCTTTTATCTTAGTGTTTTTGTTTTTCCAAAGGTTTTTTCAATTCGCCTGATTGTATTGGAGCAATTGTCTGACTGTACTGGGGCAATGTCTTGAGTGCAAATTGAATCTTCCTTTTAATAAGAAGGATGTGTCTCTGCCTCGAGACCATGTACAGTCAAGTGATGGCAGGCAGTAGCCCAGGGATGCTCATGATGGGTTGAGAGGGACAAGGACAACATTAAAACCATGCATCACAAATCCTGAAAACTGGAAAATTAATAATTATAGCTTTAAAACCAACCTCAATTGGCACAGTAGCAAATCTTAGCAATCAATTATCTACCTTCTACACTACTTATGGGGAATTAAAACACCCAGGCTGGGAATATACCCAACTAAAGGTAGCTTCACACTTTATCTTGCCTGAAAATTAGATAGCAACACAATTTGGCCTTTAAAAAAACAATTAGGGTACATTTAAGGTTGCTTCGATGTAGAGGAGAGTGGAAACATGAGTGAGAGAAGCTATTAGAAAGTGCATTTATTGGGGAGGGGATAGAATTAATGGAACTTTGATTTTTTTTTCCATCTTACATTGTCTTTTGTTTTCACCCTCATGTACATATTGATGGTGAATCAATTGGAACATTTTTATGATTGCCACAGTTTTCTGGCCCTGGGCCCTAAATAAGATTGCTGGAAGGTTTACCAATGTATAGTAGAAATTGGAAGGCTAGAGGCCAAACTTACACTTTACAAAGTGCCTCTGGATTGGGTGGTTGACAAGACCTGAAATTATGTAAATGCAGCCCCAGAAGGTGCTTCTTCAGCAGCTGGATTCATCCAAGACTCTTGTCCTGTAATTTAAGGCACTTGGGGGTGATTTTCTTCTCTTTCCACAACTTCATCTCATTGGTGACTGATGATTAAAAAGAATTTTGTGCCCTTTCCTTTCCACCTCAACATAAAAAGTTCACGACGGGGCTTCCCTGGTGTCGCAGTGGTTGAGAGTCCGCCTGCCGATGCAGGGGACACGGGTTCGTGCCCCGGTCCGGGAAGATCCCACATGCCGTGGAGCGGCTGGGCCCGTGAGCCATGGCTGCTGAGCCTGCGCGTCCGGAGCCTGTGCTCCGCAACGGGAGAGGCCACAACAGTGAGAGGCCAGCGTACCGCAAAAAAAAAAAGTTCACGACCTTAAGGCATCCAGATAAGAGTAGACAGAAATACTGTTTGCCAGAGGTACCTTCAAACAGAAAAAGAATTTTCACATGGAGAATGTTCATTAGAGGCAGAAGCAAACATACTACTATAATATAATACTAGTTTATATTTGTTGATCAAGTTCTCTAGGCTGTGTACCTATCAAACATTAACTCATTTAATTAACCATTCTGCGGGGTTGATACTATTATTATTTTAATTTTTCAAATTAGGAAACTAAGACACACATAAAATGTAAGTAACTTGCTGAAAGTCACACAGATAGCAGTAAAAGAGTCAGGATTCAAGAAACAAGGCAATTTGGCTCCAAGGAGCCCACTCTCTTAATCACTGTACTATATTTTAGTTGTGACAAGGGGCTCATGAAATCAAGAAAGGGGCACATTGCTCCACACTGGGAAATGGGAATTTCAGGGAAGCTTCTTGAGGGGGTTTGTATCTGAGCTAAGCAAAAATGTTAAATAGAAATTACATGGATGAGTACATGAAGAAAGAGAATGAAATTCATAGCAGAGGGGACAGCGTAAGTAAAATCAAAGAGGTAAAAAAAAAAAACCTTCATATTGTGCATTAAACAGTTTGATACGGCTGGGAGATAGGATCTAAACTAGGGAAATGGTGTTGGAGAGGTAAAGAAGGAGTGGATCATGATAGTCTTAGGATCAGACCGAGTACTTGGACTTTATTCTACAATAAAGAAGCCCAAGTGTTTTTAACATGACCCATAGAAAGAAATACATTTTACTTGATAACCTAGTACATTTATATGTATATGTTTATTACATGCACATTCTTCACATGTATATATATTATACATATATATACACACTAAACATTTATATGTATATGAATGATATTAAAATTGGATGAAAAGTTTCAAGAAAAAATAACTAACCTTACTATGTACTCATATTTTTCTATTTTATATTTATTGTAGTCTACTTCATTTGTGTGTTTGTTTAGGAAACTAGTAGGACCCTCTAAATACATGTTTAATGGGATACAACCCACTGCTTGAAAAAAAACTGTTATTATATTATATTATAATATAAATATATTATATATTTATAGGTATTATATATTATAGGTATTATAAATATATGGGAACATGGTGATCAGCAAAGGTTTCTGATAATGGTAGAGAGAGGTTAAATTATCACTCAGCTGGGTCATTTTGATACCATTCATTAGGTGTTTGAGGGTGATTCTGAAAAACAGACTGGAAGCAAGGAGATAATTTTCCAAGATCAGGCAAAAAAGAACAGGGAATGCAAAAATCAAGTCTAGCTAGACAGCAGGAAGAATAAATTCAATAACCTAGGGTCTCCAATAAGGGATGATTCCATATTGGAAGCATGATCAAAGGAATAGTCATAGCATCCTCATTCTTGGGTTTACTGGTTATCTTCGTAGGTTACCTTGCTAGGGTTTCTGACACACCCACCTGAGAGACAGGAAATAAATAAGTGATATCCCCTTCTGACTCTAGATTTATCTTTCTGGGCTCTGACAGCCTGAAAATCCATTTTGCTTGTCTGAGAATAAAACCTTAAATGTACACAGGGTTGTTCTGAAGAGGAGCCCGCAGAAAGTTATTAAAAGCAGATGAACAGGCATGGCTTTCTCTGCTCAATCCACTCTCATACAAATGTCTATGCAACTACCAGAAAAGAGCTTAGTATTTCTTTCTCAATACTAGAGGATGAGATTGCTCCCACAGGACTGAAAGAATTTTTCTTGAGCTTATTATAGACGAGGCAATAGTGCCTTATGAAATATTTTAAACTTATTAAGAATATGGCTTCCTTGGTGGTGCAGTGGTTAAGAATCTGCCTGCCATTGCAGGGGACACGGGTTCGATCCCTGGTCCGGGAAGATCCAACATGCCGCGGAGCAACTAAGCCCGTGCGCCCAAACTACTGAGCCTGTGCTCTAGAGCCCGCAAGCCACAACTACTGAGCCCATGTGCCACAACTACTGAAGCCCACGTGCCTAGAGCCCATGCTCCACAACAAGAGAAACCACCGCAATGAGAAGCCTGCGCACCACAACGAAGAGTAGTCCCCGCTCGCCACAACTAGAGAAAGCCCGCGTGCAGCAATGAAGACCCAATGCAGCCAAGAATAAATACATAAAATAAATAAATTAAAAAAAAAAACTTATTAAGAATAATTATTAGTAATAGTTTGGTGATATTGGGTTATTGTAATTCCCTAATTTTAAAATATCCAAGTATATTTGGACTCTCATTATTCTCCTAGTCTAATTTTTAGTACTGATTTTAAGTAGAAAATAAAAGCAAAAACAAAGGAAGTTACATGCAAACAAATGAATGAGCCCAACAAAGATACAGAGAGGTTCTTGAAAGACTCCCCAACCTGATTTTCTTCTTGGAATCTGGGACTGGGCAAAAGTCCTGAAGTCAGTGTGTGTAAGATGGAGATGAACCAGTTTCTAGAACAGAGGTATTTACCCCTTTGCCCTATTTGGCCTGATCCACCTCCAAAACCAAAAACACAGACATACAACAAACAAGAAAACAAAACGAAAGTAGAAACATAGCCACTAAAACTGTCGATTCTGGACTGGGTTGTCTGTGGACATCTGGCTCTCAGAAAACCCCATTTCCCCATAACTCATTCATTTTAGCCTTCAATTCTAAAGGAATTACTTATCTTCTTCACAGGCAGGGTTTGCATAAACACACACATAACAATCTACAATTCCCCATTACCCTACAGTCATGTCCTTGTCAGTAGAATTTTATTTCCTAGTCCATGAGAGAACCAATCAAGACAGACACTTGGGAATGTACCTGTGCTACCTGGATCATCACTACCTCAGAATACTGATTCTGAATTCAGAATTCAGCAGCAACAACTCATAAGGGAACATATAAAACCCATCTCAGACAAGATGGAGTATAAACAAATAAACACAATGGGCAAGTCACTAAGAAACTTTCACCAAGCCTGATAATGGAAAGATTTCATTCCAATTAACTGTCATTGCTTTTAGTTCAAAATATACTAGGCCTTTTCCATGGTAATGCAGAGCTAGAATGAGGAAAGTGTAGCTTTTCAGTCAATCAGCCAAATAATGAGGACATAATTGTATCTAAGATTCCTACCAGGCTGTTGAAGATTGAATACAGTAGCCAAAACTGGCTTTAGAATAAGGCAATGACCTTGAGCCCACAAAGACCCAGTTTAAAATCCTGAACCAATGACATAGTGAGTATTTTTGTGATAATCATTTGGCATGCAAATTATTGGAAAGTCATTAGGACGTAGTGTGTACCTACATGCATAACAAGTCCAGTTTTATGTTAGCATACCCCAAAGGACTTCCCTGCTGTGTGTTTTATACTGCTGCTGCTTTATGTTTTATGTGTCTGCATGAATACTTTAATTTTCATATACACATCCTTAGGCCATTTTATGAAGGGCATGACTTTTAAAATTTGGTCGATACATTAATGTAAAATAAGGTCATCTAGCAGGTTGTCCTAAATCAATTCCCTGTGTTCCCTCTGTACACTCAAACCTTCCAATATGGTTTATTTATTATGGGCAATGCAGAAGTTAGATCTGAGCTCTAAACTCTGACCATCTGTCAGATTAACGTGCATATGCACTGACTGTCTTTCTTCAGATGATGGATACTACCACAAGGCCTCCCTAAAAGAATATATCAATCCTCTTACGTGAAAATAAACAAAAACCACAATTGATTTATATCAACAATTCATACATAAGATAGAGTTTTGCCCTAAATTGGCCATTGTGATTAGAATACGACTTCGTTGCCTCAGAAAACCTGTTTAGTATTATACAAGTAGAAGGAATGTGACAAGGTGTTAAAAAATTTTCTTTTAAAGAGGCAACATAATGTAGCAATTAGGAATAAAGGTTCTAGAACCAGACAGTCTCTATCAGACCCAGTTCAACCATTAACTACTATGTGAGTCTGGTCTAGTTATTTCCCTCTTTGAGCACCAGTTTCCTCAATTTAAAATAAGAACAATAATAATGAGTACTTACACAAGATCTATTGCAAAGGATAAAAGATCCATGTAAATAAAGCATTGGCATCTTATTCAACATGTTTATTATTATGATTAATACTACTACAGAGATGACTTCAGAATTGCTATTAAAAGCCAAGTAAGGATGTGGGTGGCATGCTGTATTTTAAATTCTGATTTACTTGCCACTATACATATGACATTCATATCTTATTGTCATCACAGAGCACAGTGCTTAAGAAAAAGAATCCGGCTTTAAATCCTAACTCTATGACTTATTATCTGTGTTTCATTCATTATAGTCTTAACATCTCTATAAAATGGATAAGAACAGTTTTACCTCCTTTATAGTGTTGTTGGGAAGGTTAAATAAGTTAATATATGTCAAACTCTTAGGAAAAAAAAACACAAACCTCTGGTACTTTTAAGCACGTGACAAATATTTGCTGTTGTGATTATCCAGTTTAACTCTGAAGAGAAAATGCCCAAATATTTAAAAATCCAGAAGAAAAACAGAACTAATTTAGTGGTCATTAAGATAATAATCACTTAAAAATCATAATAACCATTAAAATAATAATGCTATAGTTAGCTCAGATGTAACATGCTATTGTTCGCCTGTTTTTTCACATATACTATCCAACATGGACTTCTCAACAAGCCTGTGATGTAGGTAGGCTATGGATTATTATCCTCAGATTACACTTCATGAAATTGAAGCTCAAAGATCAGTGACTCACTGAGCTACATAACAATGAATGACAGAGCCCAGGGCTAACATCTCGGGGTGGGCTTCCTGCTCCAGTGTCTGTTCTACTACACTGCTTCTCAGCAGCCAAAACCCAAAATCCACAGCAAGGCTGTCCATCACCCATCCTGATACAGAACCCTCCTGAAAGAAGACACCATAATCCTCCAAATCAAAAGCACAATGCTTCCTGACTCAATAATTCTACAGAAATTATAGGTAACAACCATTAAATCTCTACAAACCATAAGGTCATTACTACAGAGACGCACTCTAGAACTACCAGTGCTGGTAGATTATATTCGCGAGAAGAAGAGATCTGGTTTTCCTTTGCTTGTGACACTTCATATTCCCTTTGGCTCTCAAGTACACTAGTGATTAATTATTTGCAGCTGGATAGGACACTGCAGGAACAAGTTACTTTTTTTTTTTTTTGGCCGTACTGCACGGCTTGCAGGATCTTAGTTCCCCTCGACCAGGGATTGAACCTGGGCCCCTTGACAGTGAAAGCCCAGAGGCCTAACCACTGGACTGTCAGGGAATTCCCATGAACAGGTTACTTCTGAAAATATCCTTTTGATTTACAATTTTTCAGCCTCTTCCATGGAAAAGTACATATTTTCGTTTTGTTTTTAATTGCTGTTTCCCCCCGTAGCTTAGATAATTGAGGATATTCCTAATTACACACCACAGTAAGGTACAGTTAGGATACCTCTAGTGCTCCTAGCTTTGCAAATAACAGGTGGAATCTGTTTAACAGCCGAAAACCATCACCCCATGGAAATTCTCCTCTATGCTTTCGATAAAATTCACAGCCATAAGAAGGATGCATTATGCAAATATCTAAGCATTAGGACTTTGCCACTTTTAGTTTGTTTTAGTTAGTCATTATAGATTAAAGAATATATGTGGATACACACCCATGCCAAAAATACATATATAAACATATATATGTCTTCATTTATAACAAGAAAATGGCTTAATTTCATATATTTGAGAACAAGACCATTTAGCACTCAACTCAGAATTTACACAGTACTAAGGAGAGAGGAGAAAAAAAAAACTGAAGTCAGTAAACACACAAATCTTTCCACTGACAAGGTGTCCTTTCTCAGCATCCCTTCACTTTACCTCTGATTTTCTTCTCAAATTACGGGCTTCAGACAATTTTGCACATTTTTTCCTCCTGGAGAGAGGTCATCCTCATGTCTTTTAGGGAAGAAGCTGCTCATGAATACTCTTAGGCAGGGAGTCAGTCAATAAGCATTTACTGAATCCCTGGTCCACTGAGCACTGTACTAGGTACTTAGAACTGAGTCTTTCCTCAGGGGAAACAAGGAGGGGAAAGCTGTAACTTTTAGCATCATTACTGGTATGAATGTTATGGGCTGACTTGTCCCTCCCCCAAATTCATATGGTGAATCCCTAACCTCCAACGTGATGGTATTTGGAGATAGGGCCATTTGGGAGATAATTAGGTTTAGATGAGGTCAGGAGGGTGGGGCTGAGGCAGGAGATGGATGGGCTCCAGGTTAGACATTAACGGCCAGCCTCCTGTTTACACTTCCAGATAGAAGTAACAACAGGAACAGGGTAAAAAGCTGGACTTTGCCTCTGGTGGACACTTTAAGATAACAGTAATGGCAGGGGCAGAGAGGAGCTGAGTCCTGTCCAGATAAGAGATAAAGAGACCACATATTTCTCATTCTCAAGGTCAAAGAGACCTTCCTGACTACACATGCGGAGAAAGGTTCCTTGGGGGTCAAAAAGGGAGGGGGTGCCGCCCCATAGTAGGTGATGTCAACCTACCCATAGGCCTCTTTGCTAGAATCCATCTTGGCTGAGAGATGCGCATGCACACATGGGAGGACCTTGAGATAAACCAAATATGGACTCAGAACCAGGCAAAGCAAGATGATTGATCAAAGGAAACATGGAAGAAACACCCCATATAAGTGATTCAAACTACCACAAAGGTGCGACTCTCTCTCTGAGTCCGCCCATGTGTGTCTCTTCACACGTACTCTTTCTCCTCCTAATAAACACTTTACTTGTTTCACTACTTTCCATCTCTTTGTGGAAATTCATTTCTACAATACAAAGCCAACAGGCCAAGGCCTTGTCACTGGCCACTGGTCATCTAGTGGCTAGGATTCAGCGCTCTCACTGCTGCAGCCTGACTTCAATCTCTGGCCCGGGAACTGAAATCTACTTCAAGCTGCTGCAGGCCCAGGCCACCCGAGATCAGGGCTTTCATGATGGGATTAGTGTCCTTACAAGAAAAGACCAGAGAGCCTGACACTCACATGCTCCCACTCTGTCTCTCAGTCTCTCTCTCTCTCTGTCTCTATCTCCTTCCCTGCCATGTGAGGAATGAGTAAGAAGGTGGTTACCTATAAGTCAGGAAAAGAGCTCTCACCAGAAACTGACCATACAAACACCTTGATCTTAGACTTGTAGCTTCAAGAACTGTGAGAAAATAACAATTGTTCAAGCCACCTAGTCTATGGTATTTTGTTATGGCAGCCAGAACTAAGATAATCACTGACCTCCTTAGGCCATGAATAAAAGATACAAAGGTTTTCTTCTTCCACCTCATAAGCTGTTAAAACAAACAAACAAAACCTTTGATATATCTTCTCGGGCCGAATGCATTGTGGTGACATATATGTTTTGGCTCTGGACCAAATTTACAGACCAAATGCTTCCGTGGTCAAGAAAATTCAAAATTTACAAGTATACCACCTATTGGGCAAATTAGAAAGATTTCCAACAGTTCCATATTTTGGATCAGAGCTTCTCAACCTCTTCACTACTGACATTTTGATACAGATACTTCTCTGGTGTGGGGGCTGTCGTATGAATTTTAGGTTGTTAAGCAGCATGCCTGGCCTCTATGCTTGACGTGCCAGCAGCATCCCCTGGCAACCAAAAATATTTTCAGACATTTGCCAAACATCCCCTGGGGGCAAAATCATCTCCGTCAAAAACCCCTGCCTAGACCAAAACTTAACTGAACACGTGTAATTATGTTATAGAGATATCCTGTAATGATAGCATATAATGGCCTGGAAATATAATGACCTTAAACATACGATAATAAGAATCTCTCTCCACCTCTCTCTCTCTCTCTCTCTCTGTCTCTCTCTCACATACCCACACCTCCCCACACACCCACACCAGCATTAAATAAATGCCTGCTGGAAAAAAGGAAGGAAATGAGGCAGCACGGAGCAGAGAAACAGAGTACAAGCCTCAAGAGAAAGTCTTCATTGATTTGTTCCTAGCCTACCTTGAATTTTAGAAAAGTCTCATAATCTCTCCATGGCTCACCTTTTACATATGTAAAATTGGGGGCTTGGCTAGAAGATACATATAGTCCCTTCAATTTAAACAATCTCTGATCCCTAATGTATTTCAGATGAGGGGAAGAGAAGGAACATTTTGAGTTTAAAGTTCTGAGAAAACTTAAGTGAGCTAAGTTACATTCTAATATCAACTATATGAGCTTCAATTCTAAGAACAACTTGGCCAGCTATCCTGAGTATCTTTGATGATGCCAGGAACAGATTGGCTGGATGGCACTGAATGAAGAAACCTCTTCAACACAGCCTGCCCAATCTGGCCTATCCGATGTTCTGCCTAGGATAACTTTAAATTTGGGTAGGCTTAGAATTTTTCCTTGGTGTCTCACAGGCTGTAGGGAGGACAGTCCATGATAAATGCCATCTTCATTAAAAGTAACTTCTTGCCAATGATTTCATGCTACTTTTGTTCTACAATACTGCATATAATTTGAGACATGTTGCCCACAAAACAGAAGTTACATGAGGTTGGAAAGAACATTCTACTCTCTTTTGGGAACTTATATAACACCAAATAGGGATCGAAGGGAATACATCCGAAGTGTGCTATGGAATCTGGATTATAAATGGCCCACTGCATCAGTAAACCCTTTTGCTGGTTCACTGGCTAGAAGTGGGACAAAAGGAAAAAAAAGCCATCTGTAGATAGATGGTTTTACCATCTATAAGGTAAAACATCTCACTGTATCCTTGCTATAAAAAGTATGCTATAAAGTATTATTGCAAGATTCAGCAATGATTTACTTTGGAGCTCTTCCATGTAAATGGCTTTAAGAACCATGTTAGCTTGTAGCTGCAGAAGACAGTAGCTGGGATCAGGCAGTAGTTCTTGGAATTATGGAAGATCCAAGGAGGAAGCCATGTATAAATTTCTCCTTGATTTCATTTCAGAGAATGTGCTCTTTGTAGAGAAATAAGAGAGAATATTTGAGAACATTTTATGTTCATAATGAAAACAAAAAAAATACTGAAGACTGTATTCCCAGGCCTCTCAGTTCAAAGGAACCAACCTCATCGTTGGCCTAGCCAGGAAAGTCCTTCAGGATGACCACTGGAGGACAGTGGCTTTAGGAATTAATAGGAAATACCTCAGAAAATATTTCAGTAATATCAAACTGCATTCTTCACAAAAAGGTGGAACCATTCTCTAATTCAACACATCTCCCAGGGAGAAGGCAGTAGATGTGAGTAGGTAAAGATTCCTAACCTGTCTAGTCACATCAGTGCACTAGCCACAGAGAAAGAAGATAAATAAATTCTGGGACCACCTGAAGTGATTTTTTGATCAACTGTGTACATAATTACTGCTTTTGTTTCATTAATTTTTTTTTTTTTTTTTTTTTTGCTGTATGTGGGCCTCTCACTGTTGTGGCCTCTCCCACTGCGGAGCACAGGCTCCAGACGTGCAGGCTCAGTGGCCATGGCTCACGGGCCCAGCTGCTCCGGGGCACGTGGGATCTTCCCAGACCGGGGTACGAACCCGTGTCCCCTAGCATTGGCAGGCGGACTCTCAACCACTGCGCCACCAGGGAAGCCCTGTTTCATTAATTTTAATTACCTGTTATCCTTTTGTCCTTATGCCCTGAGGTGAGTTTTTCATCAAAAATGGGGGATGATTTTATGAATATTATATGCAAACAAGCAAATTAGACTCACTGAACTTGGGAGATCATTTCTTCCCCTTCCCTCCTCTAGGGTTAGCTGCTATTTTCTGAATGTGATATTGATTCTACGGTAACACGCACAAAGGTATTAATCAGAACAGGAGCTTTTGTGAATTCAGTAAAGCTTATTACAGAGTACCTCATTATAACACATTACCAATCTACGACCCCAATAATAGCAGTCCCTTAACTATAGATTACATTTTTAAATGGTTGTCCCTTTTACATGCTGTATATTGGAACACTCTTTACAGTTTCCACAAGAGCTCTTAAGGAAGAAAAGAATGGATAATGAAAAATAAAAAGCAGCTCCTGCTTAATGCTTAAGGGCACTTAACCTAGAGGTAGACATCCAGGCAGACCCAAGCAACCTATTGCTCCCCCTTCCCCTTTCTTACACTACCTACAGATGATCATTTTGCTTTTCAACACCATGATTCTAAAATTAAGTACTGTATCCCATTATTTGTGCATAATCAAGTTTTTATTATTTTCATTTTCAAGCAATTATTATCAATTATCAAAGCTCAATTTTTATATGATAATAGCCAAATTCTGGTGAGAGCCTTCGAAGCAGATACCCACATCTTGCTGGGATTCCTGCAAATGCATATACTCCTTTTAAAAAGTCTTGTAACTACCAGTAATCATTGATCCAGTCATTGTAATCATATGGAAGAATATGTCCTAGAGTAATTATCTTAAACAGAAAAATGTTTTCTACTCACAGATGTTCAAAGTAGTATTATTTATAATATTTGTGTTTGTGTGTAAACTCATTAGGGGCTTTCTTTCATTCTTGTATATATTCCCAATTTTCTTTAAGGAGTATTTAGTATTTATAATTAAAATAATTTACTTTAAAAAAGCATTCTCCTTTAACAGTGAAAAGAGCTCTAAAGTACTCAAAGAGCTGAGGAGAAGAAACAAATTTCTTTTCCTTTCTACATGTATATGACATAAATGCATGATACTAACTACTAAAGGAAAGAAAGAGAAAACATGGAGCTAAGTTTTTTTTTGTTTATTTTTGTTTTTAAGTGCTCTGTGTTGCAGTTGACTGACAAATCAAATTTTGAAACACTACGCTTTCAGTTCCTCTGAGGCAAAGAAAAAATATAGCCTTATTTATTGTTTTGCCCCTTACTCCTTGCCTGGACTACTACAGGTACTCAATAAACTCTTGCGAATATATGAACATGGTCTTTCCATTGGTTCAGAACCATGGATAGCGAATCAGCTCTTTTTTAAAAATAGAACATGCATTCTCTTAAGAGGGAACAGATGTATAGTTGCCGAAGCTCATTCAGCTTCATATTGGTCTCATTACATAGGCAAATAGTTACCTTCCCTAGGCCTCATTTGCCCCATTGGTAAAATAATTCAATGGCTTGCCTTTTTAGTAGCAGAAAGCTAGATCAGAGAAATACTGACCATCCATAAGTGAAGCCTAAACTTTTTTACCTTCTCACATGGTTACATAAATATTTATTTCCTGGCATTACTCTGCTGATGACTTTTACACCTTTGTTTATCTGAAGAACAAAAAATAGGAAAAATTGCTCAGTAAGGTAATTTCATCAATATATCTATTTCCCTATTGTCCTCAGTCCATAGTACTAGGAACGGCCACCCCATGAACTTGATGACTTCATTAGGTTATGTTGGAAAATGAAAAAAATAAATTGTTGTGAGAACTTCATTTTCAACTACAGGAAAGGTCAAGGACAGGTCTGATTTGGTAACCTCAGAGAAAGATAGTATCAAAAATTCTTCAAATTCTTCATAATCCTAGGAGTGTATTATTAATTTTCTAAATTTAAAAAGGCAAGTTTTAAAAAATAAAAATGGCAAGATTTTCATACCTTTTTGAGAGCTGCAAGGGAAAGGAAAAACAAAAAGAAAACATGCTTTCTCATTCCCAATTACTCTGAAATATTCTCCATGGATTACTGTTTCCTAAAAATTAACACCCCCCTCCCCCCTTTTTTTAAAGAGTTTTAAAAACCACATAGCTATTCTTTGACTTAAAAAAAGTCACTCTTAAGAGTTTAGCATAGGACCTAGAACATGGCAGACTCTCAACAAATGTTAGGTCCTCTTTTTCCTCTCCCCCAGTCTTTCCTATTTCTATGAGCTAAGTTTTATTTTCTAAGACTTTTTCCTTGATCTTCTAGATTCAAAAAAGATATCATTGATTGGAAAAGAATGAAGTTTAAAATCCTAGATTAGGGCTTCCCTGGTGGCGCAGTGGTTGAGAGCCCACCTGCCGATGCAGGGGACATGGGCTCGTGCCCCGGTCCGGGAAGATCCCACATGCCGCGGAGAGGCTGGGCCCGTGAGCCATGGCTGCTGAGCCTGCGCGTCCAGAGCCTGTGCTCCGCAACGGGAGAGACCACAACAGTGAGAGGCCCGCGTACCGAAAAAAAAAAAAAAAAACAAATCCTAGATTAGTGTCTGTGAGTGTCATTAAAGATGACTGGCTTCCACATTTTATTACTTTTCATGTTCTGGTTCCATTTTCTTTCTCGTGGTTCTCCTGGAATTTGTCTTTTTCTCTCTGTCTTTCATAACCCATTGCTCTTTGTGTATTGGGATTCTCTCAAGTTTTACTCCCTATTCTCTGGAGCCATAAATCCCAATTCATCCAGGTAAATTTGCCCTTATATTGGTATCCACTGCTCTTAGATTTGTGTTGTTCCCATTTTGAGCGGCTCCCATCCTCTCGAAGTCTGCTCACCCCATTTTCTAGCTGATTGTTACCATCCTCTGTTCACTGTGGAAAGTCACAACATTATCACAGAGAGACCTCATAAAAATCTATATCTTTATTATATAGAATCAGTAGGTATAAAAAGAAAGTTCTTCCAAGTAAGAAGTATAACATTCTACATTTCATAGTTATCGGTAGTAGATTGGTTTTGGGAGTAGATCCCAGGAGTAGTGCCATCACATAATTCACTTTGGATTAAAATTCAGTAAAAGAAATCTATTAATTAGAACCCATGCAAGAGCCATTAGATGTAAAACATCTAGATAATCTTATTATAAGGCTGTTATGGCAAGGGGCATTAAAATGTGGTTCTAACAATGTATATATACCACAGAGAGAATGATACTCAGTCTAAATCTACAGGTAAGTATAGGCTTTAAAGATTCAGATCACCAGCAATGTGCCTGACTTATTTTTCAACCAATCCTAGAAGATATTTAGAACCAAGGATTTCCTGAAATGTGACTTCAGATGTGAGCAGGGAAAAAAAGAAAAGGAATAAAACTATCCACTATTTTTTTCTGTTAGAGCAACAATGAAAATTTGTCAGGAGCATCTGCTCCTAAAATAACACAATAGAATAAAAATTGGCAACTGAGACTTAGAAGTTAATTTCAAAGGTTTATTATACTAGAGGGTTCATATTTAGCAGCTATCAATTTGCTACCAATAACTGTAATAAAAATCAGCAAAACCTGAACTCTTCTGCCAAAGAGACAGTCATTTGTGAGTGTTGGAGGTTTTTTGCGATGTTGTTTCTTAAAAAAGTAGATGTCTATTTCATTGAAACAATGTCTTTATTTATTGAAAAATTTCATTTGAGAGAAAAATAGGACTGAAACTACTTTTCTACATTTTGAAAAAATTAGTATATGAAAAGGTGTGGGTTTTTTTGTTGTTCCAATATTTTTAGGCAGTGTTTTACAACCTTAGGTAATTTTGACCCCCAAGGGGATATTTGGTGATATCTAGAAACATTTTTGTCACACTAGGGGCTGCTATTGGCATCTAGTGCATAAATACCAGAGATGCTGCTAAGCATCTTATAATATATAAGGCAACCCCTATGACAGTATTTGGCCCAACGTGGCAACAGTGCCCAGGTTGAGAAACTTTTGTTTAAAGGAATTGGCTTGATGGATTTAGACTAAAGGTGGGTTTGCATTTACAAACTTTCCAAACCATGGTTTCCATCAGAAGTGTCATGGTGGAGAGCTGCTGTAGGCAGACATTGGCTGTGCTTTAAGCAAGTGCTATTGGAACAGAGTCTAACTCTTTAGATAAAAATTATAGCAAGTACATTCACACTGATGTGATTAAGTTTGTGTCAGCACTTATACTTGATATGTTTCTATGTACAACATTTTATAACTGGGTCATAAGAATGAATTCTTAACTAAAATGGTACAGGAAGCTTCTTTGGATAATAATTACTTTTTAAATGTACCTTAGCTAATATTCCACACAGGCTCTTTAATTCATCATCAAACAAATGTTAAAGACTTGAATATAGTTTTATCCCAACCTTTATCTCATCACTTTCTCAAATTAAAGTTATTTCCAAAAAGCATATATAAAATATTATAATTAGATTACTCATTTTTAAATAATAATTTTAAGGACTCTACGTAATAGAAACAGCTACTTTCAGGCCAAAAAAAAAAAAAAAAAAGGACTAAGGATCCATAGTTCATTGGGTCTACTCTCTATTAATCATTGACAAAAATATTTTATATCTAATACTGATTTACTTTAAAAAATGTCATCTAACACATAAAAATATTTTCAGAAAAACTATTATTTACCCCGTGAAAAATAAAAGAACAGAGAATAAAGCAGGGGCAAATGAAACATATATATGTATGTTTCTCTCTCTCTCTTCCCCGTCCCCACATATATATCCAATAAAATTGATCTTCGGCAAATAATATCACTAAGAAATTTAAGAGGGACCCACTCTACTATCAGCATGGTGACTTTCATTTAAATCAGAAAACATTTCAAAATTCAGGATCTTAAAAACTTTCTCCTTCCATTTGGATCCCCAGAACATTCAGTGTCTCCCCCTCCCTCCTTCCCTCTCTTCCTTCCTTCCTCCCTCCCTTCCTTCCTTCAATTTAACGCTTATACAGCACTTAGAATATGGCTGATATTTGTCTTAATTTTTTACGAGTATTATATTAACTCATTTAATTCTCCTAACAATCATACGTGTGTGTGTGTGTGAGTGTGTTGTACGTGTATTTATATATATCTCCTACATTTTATAAACAACGGAACTAAGGCATACAGAGATCAAGTAATTAGCCAAGGTCTTGTACCTAGTAAGTGGCTGAGTCAGGACTTGTATCAAGGCAGGCTGGTCCTAAAAGCCATGCACTTTATCCCTTTGCACGTTGCCTCTCCTCTTTATCACATGATACTATTCCTCATGTTTATCTCAGGCCTGCCCAGATAGTGTGGCCTTGGAGGAGAATGAATGTTGTGAAAGGTTGCAGGTCAAGTCAAAAGGAAATCTATTGAAGGAGGGTGGCCTTATCAGCTGGTCCATCCATGGAGTTGCTTTGTCCAGAAATCTCTTAGAAATACATGTTGAAAAATAGTAAGATGTAAATTAAAAGCATCTGTTCTCTTACTGTCATCTGTTTATGGCATATATTTTATGTCACTAACAACTCATTTCTTCTCCATAAGGAGAGCCAGAATAGAATGGTATTTAAGGGCATGGACTCTGGAGCTCTACCTCCTCGGTTTAGTTCCTAGAATTGCTATAATTATGTTTCTATTGCATTTCTTGAATGTTGGGCAGAGACAATGCTATGTTTTCTTCTTCATGGGAACACTGTCAGATCACATTTCCCTGTCTCTTTGTATGTAAGTGGGGCCATATCGCTAGTTCTCTCCAATAATATGAGTGGAAATAATGTGTGACAATTCCAGCCCAAGATGCCTAACAGCAAGTGTACCTTGTCTGAGTTCTCTTTCTTGCCTTATCTAACATCTGGATGCAGAAGATCTGGATGCAGTGGAGGATTCAGAGGCCTTAGATAGTGGAGCCACAACATGGAAGAAGCCTGGGTCCTTTAATTACTACATAGAGTAAAGCTTCCACCCCTGACATTGAACTATGGTTGATTATGATGTGAGTCAAAAATGAATCTTTATTACGTAAAGCCATTGAAATTTTGAGTTGTTTCTTACAACAGCTAGCTTTTATTATGCTGACTAACATGAATTTATATCATCATGTGACCAAAATGATCACTCAAACTCCAAATTACTTTGACTTGGAATTGCTTTACTCAATCTGTTCCTTTCCAGAAGAGCTTTGACAAAGTCCCATTACCTATGTATCACTTTTCTGCCATTAACTGTCCTGTCCTACCATCCAATCACTTCAGCACTTCTGTATAGATTCAAATATCGAATGTTAAAATAACTTAGTTCAGACACAAATATTTACAGCAGTTAAATGTTGATTTGTAAACCTAAGGAATACCAGTATAATTGATGGAAATACCTATTATCTAAGTAAAATATATTGAAACTCTCTGCTATAAAATCTGATTTTTTCACTATTTGATTGTGCTACCTGAATGAACAAAACAAAAAATATGGCTCATAGGGTCATAACTCTCATAAAGAAAATTATGTCTAATACTAATATTACCTCTTCCTATAAACAGTATTCTATTCAAAACAAATAAGGCAATCTTTCACTTTGCTACCCCCTTAGCAAATTAGTGACTAAATCTAAGTCTTAAGTCTTCATGCCAACATTTTCAAGAAGGGCTCCCTAATGCTTGTAAATTGCCAAAGAGATGTAATTCTAAAGGATATGACCTCTTAACAAGTACTTGGAAGAAATATTATGTTCAGGATTTCAAATATGAATTCATTGTGCTCTTTTAGAAGTTATGCCTTCAGGGTCTTCTGTTTGTAATGGTTCAGTCCCAAGAAGGACAGGGACAATTTGTGTATTACTCAGCCTTGGCAGATGCGTAGATTCTCCTATAACATTTTCATCTCCAAATGTCTCAAACAGTTTAAAAACTAAGGGATTATTGATTGATTTGGCTATACTCCTCGTAATCTCAGTAACAAGCTCAGAAAATTTTCCTTTGCATCCATCATGCATACTTTGCTCAAAGGCTGAAAGGACAGAGAGTATTTCTTCTGGACTTTGACTTAGCCACCAGAGTTGATATATAATATATATATATTTTATTAAGAAGATATAAGCAATATCTCAATCTGTATTTTCTGCCTGTGAATAAACAAAATCTCTGGAAAATTACAGAATGATTCAAATCAAATTTTTAAAAGTATTATTTATATCAAGAACAAATGTATGTCTTCTGCAACTGTTTGTCTACGAAATTACCAGTTATTTTGATTAGTGCTGCGTGTATAAAGACAAATCAGGTGTGGTCCTTGACCTTAAAAAAATTTGCAAAATACTAAGTCAGAGAAAGACAAATACCATATGATATCACTTATATTTGAAATCTAAAAAAATGATAGAAATAAACTTACTTACAAAACAGAAATAAACTCAGACATAGACAAAAACTTATGGTTAGAAAAGGGGAAAGGGGAGGACAAATTAGGAGGTTGGGACTAACAGATACACATTACTCTATATATAAAATAAATAAACAACAAGGACCTACTGTATAGCAGAGGGGATTATATTCAATATCTTGTAATAACATAAAATGGAAAAGAATCTAAATCACTGCTGTATACCTGAAACTAACACAACATTGTAAATCAACTGTACTTCAATGTTAAAATGTTGCAAAATAATGAACAAAATGGAGAGAGCTATTTCTAAAGGTAAGTAACGTCTTACATACCCTACAACATAAAGTCATAGGCAATAAAATCATAAAATCATCTGCTGAGTCTGTTTTAAAATGAGACGACAAAAGCAATAAACACTGCACCTAAAACCCAGGGACCATAAACATTACAGGTTCTGAAAAATAGCTGTCAGCATGGAAGTCTTGACCATATGTTCACAAACTCAATTTGGATAAAAGGAAAAAGGCTGAAGTCTTGGCACACAAAGGTCAATATGTAGACATATTCTAATTAGCACTTAAAATAAAATTGCCAGCATCTCCACAGAGAGCTCATTTCTTTTCTTAAAGATTAGTAGAGAAAAAATTAAAAGACTACTATAAAATTAATAGCACTTTTTATTTTGTTTTTTTTTTTTTTTTTTTTTGGCTGTATGTGGGCCTCTCACTGTTGTGGCCTCTCCCCTTGTGGAGCACAGGCTCCGGACGCCAGGCTCAGCGGCCATGGCTCACGGGCCCAGCCGCTCCGCGGCATGTGGGATCTTCCCGAACCGGGGCACGAACCCGTGTCCCCTGCATCGGCAGGCGGACTCTCAACCACTGCGCCACCAGGGAAGCCCTTTATTTTGTTTTTGACATCCAAATGCAAATACCTTTTTTCTTAAGAAGCAGTGGTGAAATAAAATTAAAATGAAAGTTTTTACCCAGCATAGAATTAAGTACAGCTTGGTGGCAAATGATCAATTGGAGAAGCCATCTAGAATGAGCCATCTCAAAACTTTTAAGAGGATTATAACTCAGCATAGTAGGAAGGGAACATACATTTGACAAAGTATTAGACCAGCACAGAAGTTTAAGCATACTCCTGTGTTCATTTTATATATGAGGGAACTGAACTCATAGAGTACTGAAATCATTCAAAGTCAAAGAATTAATTTGTGTGTAGATTTTGGACAAGAATTTGGATGAGTCTCAACATTCTCTTCACACTATATATGAAGGATGTCTAGATGATATGTACTGACTGACCTCTCTAAACTTCACAAACTGAAGGGATACAAAGTATAATAATCTTGAATGAAGTAGAAATAGATTAGTAGAAAAAGGGTGTTGTAAAAATTAGAAGTGAGTTCTAGTCCAATGCCATAGTAACTTCAGGTTACTAATTTTTTTAAATGGAAACAATAAATCCTCATTTTGTCCAACCCATAGGACTACGGAGAGATCAAAGTAAGATAATAAAAATGGTGAATATTGCAAGTTATTGTTATTTCCAATTATTATAGAAAGTTTTGCAATTAAATATCATTTATCCTTAAAAGAGATTAATAGACTACTAACAGCTTTTTTCTAGACCTTTTTTTCTTAAAGCAGAGATGCAATTATAATACGTAAATGAATTAAGAATGCTACACTGAATAGTTTATATACTTTTCTCAGGGATGCATAAAACTTTCTTTATGGATACATTCTAATTTAAAAGATAATTTTGTCTAAAATATGTATGGTTATTTCAAAGCTCAAGTGTATAGGCAATTATCCGAAAAAAAAGCTTGAAGTTGGACTAACAGGCAGTTCCCATATTAACTAAGGCACTATTGGTAGCAGAATATGACTTAAAAAAGAACAATGCCATTTTCTATTGATTTAGTCTCTCTTCCTTCAAACCATGCTAGGCCCTAACATTAAACTCTCTTAACAATTCAAAAAAATTTTTAAAAACATTTCCATCACTCACTTTAATTTTTCTATTCATGTATAAATTCACAGAAAGTTGCAAAAATGTACCAGGAGGACCCCAGTTTCTTCCATTGACAATATCCTGCATAACAACAGTACAATATCAAAATGAGAAAACTGGCATTAGTACAATCCACAGGGTTTATTCCAATGTCACCAGGTTTAAAAGACTTGTGCTTGTATGTATGTATGTGTGTGTGTGTATAGCTCTATGCAATTCTGACACGTGTAGATACATGTAACTATGATGCAGTCAAGATCAGAACTACTCTATCACCATAAGGCTCCTTCTTGCTACCTTCCTTATAGCCACATGGCCCTCTTGCCCCATTCCAGCCCTAACCCCTGCCAAACCACTATCTCTTCTTTATCTTTATATTGGTGTCATTTCAAGAATGTCATATAAATGGAGTCATCCAGTCTGTAAACATTTGAGATGGACTTTTTTCACTCAGCATAGTTCCTTTGAAATCAGTCTAAGTTGTTGCATGTATCAATAGTTTGTTCCTTTTTTTCTGCATAGCAGTCAAGGATATGGTTGTACCACAGTGTATTAACTTTTTAAACAAATTAATGTTTACTTTTTTCAAATATATAATATCGTTAAAATTAAAACATACGTTAAAAATATCTACCTAAAATATAAAGAACAGTTTCTTCACATGCTGTATAAAGATGTATAGAAAAAAAAAAAAAAAAGATGTATAGAAAGAAAGAATGTACTTCCATAAAGTTTGAAAAAATAACATTCTGAATTAGAATTTTATCCAAAATAGAACTTGGTTTTTAAGATCTAAAATTGTCATACGTTCTATTTAGTGGCTCAATTTGTAGCTGCAAAATTTGTATCTATAACCTAGAAAGAGTTACAAATATTTTACTCAGTTTCAGCACTTAATTTAATTCATTTACACATTAGACTGTTAGATTATTCAGTGTAATAAGAAATATGGTACAGATAATAGTTAGCTTTTTATGGTTCATTGTCTTTGAAGCATGAAATGTATTTTTTTAAAGATTGACTATAGATTTTAATGTAACGTTGCTCTGATTACAACATTTGCCTTTCAGATACATTCTGAAAATATTTTGATTAAATAAATTAGTGAATATCCATTCAATAAAATACTATATAGCAATTTAGAATGATGATAATAGTACACAATTTAATGGTGTGGGAATATATTCATTAGCCATTAGTAATCATCATAGAAGGTTAAAAAATAGTTTATATAATACTATTTTACAAAACAATGCATATAAATGCACACATACATAAAAACATTTGGAATAGTATATACATATTGTGTAGTAAAAATAAGTATTTAAAAAGCTATTGTTTGGAACATTACTTTTGAAATGCTTTTAAAAGGAACTTGAACACAGTCTGACTTACAAGATCACTATTCATATATAAAGGACAGAATTTTCCTTTTGCAACAGAGTCAATGTTCTTGTACAGTAATATTATTTTCTTCTTTTTATTCAGTTGTACTTAATTTAATTAGTTAACATGTTTGCTTTATTCATTTGCATAAACATAATTCAATTTTTGAAGTTCCTTCCTATCTTCACCAGCAACAGAATAGTGGCTGCATAACACTGATTAAACAAATTACTTCAAAACAAAACCCACAAAAATAAAAGACTTCTTAGTTTCTCTAAATATATCAAATTCAGCTTTTAATAAAGTATTTAGAGTTTGTGCATGCTCCAGTATTGCTCAACTCATATCTTATGATTTCTTTTTCCTTTACTTATGAAACAAAGCTGCTGTACAACTGCTCAGCTATTTACCATTTCTTTCTACATCTTCATTCTTAGCAATTTTTAGTGATATTCATAAACTGTAGCATATTACTGATCAATATTATATATAGCCTCGGGGAGACTTTTCCCTCTTCTGCCACCACTGGCAATATATAAAAACTGTTCAGGGCTTCCCTAGTGGCGTAGTGGTTGGGAATCTGCCTGCCAAGGTCGGGGGCATGGGTTCGAGCCCTGGTCTGGGAGGATCCCACACGCCACAGAGCAGCTGGGCCCATGTGCCATGGCTGCTGGGCCTGCGCTCTAGAGCCGGAGGGCCACAACTACTGAAGCCCACGCGCCTAGAGCCCATGCTCCGCAACAAGAGAGGCCACTGCGATGAGAGGCCCACACACTGCAGCGAAGAGTAGCCCCTGCTCGCTGCAACTGGAGAAAGCCTGCGTGCAGCAACAAGGACCCAACGCAGCCCAAAATAAATAAATTAAAAATGAATAAATAAGAAAAAAATTTAAAAAAAAATTGTTCAATCAGTGCATCTGCTTCTATTGCCCTGAATAAAGCTTGCAATTTATGGTGTCACTAATATCTAATTTTCTTTTAAACTGGAAACTTACCTTTCATATATTAAGCACTAGGATTAGTACTTCAAAGGTATCTATTATAAAATTTTTCAAGTAATAATAGGGTACTCATAGAATAATGGGATCAATTACTGACATAATTTTCTTTTAATATTTTACATCCATTATCATTTTATGACCACAAATGTATCTCAAGGACATATTATCTTCTAATTTGGAAAAAAAAGTTGGGCAATTTTAAAGTGATTGTATCAACTATTTCAAGAAAACAAATGTGGCTCCTGCACTATTCATAGTGATAATACCACCACTACTAGTATTAGTAACAGCTAATACTTACCCAGTGATTACTATCTATCTGTTATGTACTTTAATTCCTTTTGTCCTAACAACAACCCTATGAGTTAAGTGACTTCACCAATTTAACCGGCTATCCTGGTCACACCATCGGAATATGGGGGAACTGCACTTGGACCCAGGTAGTCTGGCTCCAATTATGCAGTGCTAGAGTGGATGTTACAGAAATTCATCAAAATGTGAACTAATCTGAGCTAATCTACACCTGAATTTTTTGTTCCCAAGGTTCCCATTTTCAAACTTGTCCATGTCTGCGTTAATCATCCACAGCTTAGCTTGAAAGTTGCAGTAGTTCACTAGTTTTCCTGCAGCTGATGAAAGAGTCCAGGTATCATGTATGGACATTTTCTTGAGGCTTTAAGCATCACTTTACCATATTATGAGCTTACCCTAAAGGCTAAATATCATATACAAACAAGGGAATACAGATATATAATTTCTAGCTACCCTTATGCCAAAGGTGGTCTACAAAATTTCCCTGAATTTTATTAAAAATTCAAGAACTTATTTCAACATCTTTACTCTTCCATCCTTCAACTTTAAAAATAACATTAAGTGCCACAGTTTATACATGGACTAGCATTCTAAAGATGTGACATTTTCCTTTGAAAGAGAATATTTGGAAGTTAGAAGACTTGAATCTGAGTATCATCGCTGCCCTATGGCATTAGATAAGTTCCTTAACCTCTCTGGGTTGTGCTTTACTCGATCTGGACAATTTAATTATGTGATTTCCATGGCAATGGGCTTTTCTAAGAAATGTTTACAAGAATTCAAGATGAATTAGAGGTTCATTTAGTGATGGCGATCCAAAGGGACACCCACGACCTAGTGCAATTTAGAGAGATTTGATTATGATCTATTTTCCCCTCTCTGTTCATTAAGGACCAACAATTAACTTTACCCATTTTTACACTTCCTGAAAACAACTTTAAATGACAGAATGAAAGCTATAAAACTTGATTTTATGATCAATTTGAGGCCATCTTTAGAAAGAATAGAAGTGTCAAGTTAATATTGGCTCTGCAGATGAAGAGTTTACACAGAACCATTTTTTGTGTCCGTTGAGAGAGCAACTGGATAATCTGTGGAAGTCTATTTTCACCTGAACAGTTAAGACCTCAAACATATCCTGGACTGAAGTTCAACCCATGCATAATTAAAATCATTCTTATTCCATATTCTATAAATATGCAGAAGATGCAAAATGAGAACCAAACATATTCCCCTGCAGAAGCTACTTGGATCCGGCCAAACCTCACCAGAGATCACTCCAAAGATCAATTCTTCATGGGCACAGAATCAGGTTAAAATGACTGTGTGTGGTCAGGCTGCTCCCTTTTTTCCCACTGCATTATGCATGATCTCTGACTGCTCATAATATAACAAACTGCAGTGTTTCAACAGTGATTTGCATTCTGTGCTAAACTGCAACAGACATTTCCATTTTATAGACTAATGGTCTACTACACTGCATATTTGTAATATCACTTTTTAAATTTCCTCTTAATACCACAGCTCTGTTTAGACAATGAGGAGAAATAGGCTCTTTAAAATATTTACCATTTTATACATAACAAGTAAAAGGTAATCTTACAAAAACAGATTTTTGCCCTGGCATTATTTTTGATTCTTACTCCCTTCTCCCTTCCCTGCCAGGCATTTCCCTGATTGCTTCTTATTTTGTTGTGTAGACTGAGAAACTGGCAATAACTGTGCCTGAGTGACTGTTTTAAAGGAAAGACAGAAATATTACCTGATAATGGAATTGTACAATAATCCAACTTTCTATTACTGTTAAAGCAACTCATAATATTAATGATTCAAAAAATAATATTAATATAGTTTCTATTCTTATTCTAGAGCCAGTAGAAAGGAATGTAAAGGCAGGATATAGCATCAGTGCTACTGTCTGGAGTCAATTCCTTAGATGCCATTTCTTACCGTATCTGTGTCTGTGGTAGAATCACTCCCTGAAGTCAAAAAGCGTCCTAATTTCTACAGCTAAGAAATGCCTTAAGATGCCATTGATCTATAATGGTAAGACATTGTTACTTCTTAGAATTTCAGAGAAATTTCCTAACACCACCAAAAGTGGTATGGCAAAGAACGTATGTTTACATCTTTTATTTTTTTTTTATTTATTTTTTTATTATTTTTATTATTTTTTTAATTTTTTAAATTAGTTTCTGCTTTATAACAAAGTGAATCAGTCATACATATACATCTGTTCCCACATCCCTTCCCTCATGCATCTCCCTCCCTCCCACCCTCCCCATCCCACCCCTCTAGGTGGTCACAAAGCACCGAGCTGATCTCCCTGTGCTATGCGGCTGCTTCCCACTATCTATCTACCTTACGTTTGGTAGTGTATATATGTCCATGCCTCTCTTTCGCTTTGTCACAGCTTACCCTTCCCCCTCCCCATATCCTCAAGTCCATTCTCAAGTAGGTCTGTGTCTTTATTCCCGTTTTGCCCCTAGGTCCTTCATGACTTTTTTTTTTTTTTTAATTCCGTATATATGTGTTAGCATACGGTATTTGTCTTTCTCTTTCTGACTTACTTCACTCTGTATGACAGACTCTAGGTCTATCCACCTCATTACAAATAGCTCAGTTTCGTTTCTTTTTATGGCTGAGTAATATTCCATTGTATATATGTGCCACATCTTCTTTATCCATTCATCCGATGATGGACACTTCGGTTGTTTCCAGCTCCGGGCTATTGTGAATAGAGCTGCAATGAACATTTTGGTACATGTCTCTTTTGGAATTATGGCTTTCTCAGGGTATATGCCTAGTAGTGGGATTGCTGGGTCATATGGTACTTCTATTTTTAGTTTTTTAAGGAACCTCCATACTGTTCTCCATAGTGGCTGTACCAATTCACATTCCCACCAGCAGTGCAAGAGTGTTCCCATTTTTCCACACCCTCTCCAGCATTTATTGTTTCTAGATTTCTTGATGATGGCCATTCTGACTGGTGTGAGATGATATCTCATTGTAGTTTTGATTTGCATTTCTCTAATGATTAATGATGTTGAGCATTCTTTCATGTGTTTGTTGGCAGTCTGTATATCTTCTTTGGAGAAATGCCTATTTAAGTCTTCTGCCCATTTTTGGATTGGGTTGTTTGTTTTTTTGCTATTGAGCTGCATGAGCTGTTTATAAATTTTGGAGATTAATCCTTTGTCAGTTGCTTCATTTGCAAATATTTTCTCCCATTCTGAGGGTTGTCTTTTGGTCTTGTTTATGGTTTCCTTTGCTGTGCAAAAGCTTTTAAGTTTCATTAGGTCCCATTTGTTTATGTTTGTTTTTATTTCCATTTCTCTAGGAGGTGGGTCCAAAAGGATCTTGCTGTGATTTATGTCATAGAGTGTTCTACCTATGTTTTCCTCTAAGAGTTGGATAGTTTCTGGCCGTACATTTAAGTCTTTAATCCATTTTGAGCTTATTTTTGTGTATGGTGTTAGGGAATGATCTAATCTCAAACTTTTACATGTCCCTGTCCAGTTTTCCCAGCACCACTTATTGAAGAGGCTGTCCTTTCTCCACTGTACATTCCTGCCTCCTTTATCAAAGATAAGTTGGCCATATGTGCGTGGGTTTATCTCTGGGCTTTCTATCCTGATCCACTGATCTATCTTTCTGTTTTTATGCCAGTACCACACTGTCTTGATTACTGTAGCTTTGTAGTATAGTCTGAAGTCAGGGAGCCTGATTCCTCCAGCTCCGTTTTTCGTTCTCAAGATTGCTTTGGCTATTCGGGGTCTTTTGTTTTTCCAAACAAATTTTGAAATTTTTTGTTCTAGTTCTGTGAAAAATGCCAGTGGTAGTTTGATAGGGATTGCATTGAATCTGTAGATTGCTTTGGGTAGTAGAGTCATTTTCACAATATTGATTCTTCCAATCCAGGAGCATGGTATATCTCTCCATCTATTTGTATCATCTTTAATTTCTTTCATCAGTGTCTTATAATTTTCTGCATACAGGTCTTTTGTCTCCTTAGGTAGGTTTATTCCTAGATATTTTATTCTTTTTGTTGCAATGGTAAATGGGAGTGTTTTCTTGATTTCATTTTCAGATTTTTCATCATTAGTGTACAGGAATGCCAGAGATTTCTGTACATTAATTTTGTATCCTGCTACTTTACCAAATTCATTGATTAGTTCTAGTAGTTTTTCGGTAGCATCTTTAGGATTCTCTATGTATAGTATCATGTCATCTGCAAACAGTGACAGCTTTACTTCTTCTTTTCCAATTTGGATTCCTTTTATTTCCTTTTCTTCTCTGATTGCTGTGGCTAAAACTTCCAAAACTATGTTGAATAAGAGTGGTGAGAGTGGGCAGCCTTGTCTTGTTCCTGATCTTAGTGGAAATGGTTTCAGTTTTTCACCATTGAGGACAATGTTGGCTGTGGGTTTGTCATATATGGCCTTTATGATGTTGAGGAAAGTTCCCTCTATGCCTACTTTCTGCAGGGTTTTTATCATAAATGGGTGTTGAATTTTGTCAAAAGCTTTCTCTGCATCTATTGAGATGATCATATGGTTTTTCTCCTTCAACTTGTTAATATGGTGTATCACATTGATTGATTTGCGTATATTGAAGAATCCTTGCATTCCTGGAATAAACCCCACTTGATCATGGTGTATAATCCTTTTAATGTGCTGTTGGATTCTGTTTGCTAGTATTTTGTTGAGGATTTTTGCATCTATGTTCATCAGTGATATTGGCCTGTAGTTTTCTTTCTTTGTGACATCCTTGCCTGGTTTTGGTATCAAGGTGATGGTGGCCTCGTAGAATGAGTTTGGGAGTGTTCCTTCCTCTGATATTGTTTGGAAGAGTTTGAGAAGGATGGGTGTTAGCTCTTCTCTAAATGTTTGATAGAATTCGCCTGTGAAGCCATCTGGTCCTGGGCTTTTGTTTGATGGAAGATTTTTAATCACAGTTTCAATTTCAGTGCTTGTGATTGGTCTATTCATATTTTCTATTTCTTCCTGAGTCAGTCTTGGCAGGTTGTGCATTTCTAAGAATTTGTCCATCTCTTCCAGGTTGTCCATTTTATGGGCATAGAGTTGCTTGTAGTAATCTCTCATGATCTTTTGTATTTCTGCAGTGTCAGTTGTTACTTCTCCTTTTTCATTTCTAATTCTATTGATTTGAGTCTTCTCCCTTCTTTTCTTGATGAGTCTGGCTAATGGTTTATCAATTTTGTTTATCTTCTCAAAGAACCAGCTTTTAGTTTTATTGATCTTTGCTATCGTTTCCTTCATTTCTTTTTCATTTATTTCTGATCTGATTTTTATGATTTCTTTCCTTCTGCTAACTTTGGGGTGTTTTTGTTCTTCTTTCTCTAATTGCTTTAGGTGCAAGGTTAGGTTGTTTATTCGAGATGTTTCCTGTTTCTTAAGGTGGGATTGTATTGCTATAAACTTCCCTCTTAGAACTGCTTTTGCTGCATCCCATAGGTTTTGGGTCGTCGTATCTCCATTGTCATTTGTTTCTAGGTATTTTTTAATTTCCTCTTTGATTTCTTCAGTGATCACTTCGTTATTAAGTAGTGTATTGTTTAGCCTCCATGTGTTTGTATTTTTTACAGCTCTTTTCCTGTAATTGATATCTAGTCTCATAGCATTGTGGTCAGAAAAGACACTTGATACAATTTCAATTTTCTTAAATTTACCAAGGCTTGATTTGTGACTCAAGATATGATCTATCCTGGAGAATGTTCCATGAGCACTTGAGAAAAATGTGTATTCTGTTGTTTTTGGATGGAATGTCCTATAAATATCAATTAAGTCCATCTTGTTTAATGTATCATTTAAAGCTTGTGTTTCCTTATTTATTTTCATTTTGGAAGATCTGTCCATTGGTGAAAGTGGGGTGTTAAAGTCCCCTACTATGATTGTGTTACTGTCGATTTCTCCTTTTATGGCTGTTAGTATTTGCCTTATGTATTGAGGTGCTCCTATGTTTGGTGCATAAATATTTACAATTGTTATATCTTCTTCTTGGATTGCTCCCTTGATCATTATGTAGTGTCTTTCTTTGTCTCTTCTAGTAGTCTTTATTTTAAAGTCTATTTTGTCTGATATGAGAATTGCTACTCCAGCTTTCTTTTGGTTTCCATTTGCATGGAATATCTTTTTCCATCCCCTTACTTTCAGTCTGTATGTGTCTCTAGGTCTGAAGTGGGTCTCTTGTAGACAGCATATATATGGGTCTTGTTTTTGTATCCATTCAGCCAATCTGTGTCTTTTGGTGGGAGCATTTAGTCCATTTACATTTAAGGTAATTATCGATATGTATGTTCCTATTCCCATTTTCTTAATTGTTTTGGGTTCGTTATTGTAGGTCTTTTCCTTCTGTTGTGTTTCTTGCCTAGAGAAGTTCCTTTAGCATTTGTTGTAAAGCTGGTTTGGTGGTGCTGAACTCTCTCAGCTTTTGCTTGTCTGTAAACGTTTTAATTTCTCCATCAAATCTGAATGAGATCCTTCCTGGGTAGAGTAATCTTGGTTGCAGGTTTTTCTCCTTCATCACTTTAATTATGTCCTGCCACTACCTTCTGGCTTGTAGAGTTTCTGCTGAGAGATCAGCTGTTATCCTGATGGGGACTCCCTTGTGTGTTATTTGTTGTTTTTGCCTTGCTGCTTTTAATATGATTTCTTTGTGTTTAATTTTTGACAGTTTGATTAATATGTGTCTTGGCGTATTTCTCCTTGGATTTATTCTGTATGGGACTCTCTGTGCTTCCTGGACTTGATTAACTATTTCCTTTCCCATATTAGGGAAGTTGTCAACTATAATCTCTTCAAATATTTTCTCAGTCCCTTTCTTTTTCTCTTCTTCTTCTGGAACCCCTATAATTCGAATGTTGGTGCGTTTAATGTTGTCCCAGAGGTCTCTGAGACTGTCCTCTGTTCTTTTCATTCTTTTTTCTTTATTTTGCTCTGCAGCAGTTATTTCCACTATTTTATCTTCCACCTCACTTATCTGTTCTTCTGCCTCAGTTATTCTGCTATTGATCCCATCTAGAGTATTTTTTATTTCATGTATTGTGTTTTTAATCGATGCTTGATTCATCTTTAGTTCTTCTAGGTCCTTGTTAACTGTTTCTTGCATTTTGTCTATTTCCAAGATTTTGGATCTGGGAAATAGAATCTTGGATCATCTTTACCATCATTATTCTGAATTCTTTTTCAGGTAGACTGCCTATTACGTCTTCATTTTTTAGGTCTGGTGGGTTTTTATCTTGTTCCTTCTCCTGCTGTGTGTTTTTCTGTCTTCTCATTTTGCTTATGTTACTGTGTTTGGGGTCTCCTTTTTGCAGGCTGCAGGTTCGTAGTTCCCGTTGTTTTTGGTGTCTGTCCCCAGTGGCTAAGGTTGGTTTAGTGGGTTGTGTAGGCTACCTGGTGGAAGGTACTAGTGCCTGTGTTCTGGTGAATGAGGCTGGATCTTGTCTTTCTGGTGGGCAGGTCCACGTCTGGTGGTGTGTTTTGGGGTGTCTGCGGACTTTTTATGATTTTAGGCCACCTCTCTGCTAATGGGTGGCGTTGTGTTCCTGTCTTGCTAGTTGTTTGGCATAGGGTGTCCAGCACTGTAGCTTGCTGGTCGTTGAGTGAAGCTGGGTGCTGGTGTTGAGACGGAGATCTCTGGAAGATTTTCGCCGTTTGATATTATGTGGAGCTGGGAGGTCTCTTGTGGACCAGTGTCCTGAAGTTGGCTCTCCCACCTCAGAGGCACAGCACTGACTCCGGGCTCCTCAATTTGGGATGATTTGTTGTCTATTCATGTATTCCACAGATGCAGGGTACATCAAGTTGATTGTGGAGCTTTAATCCGCTGCTTCTGAGGCTGCTGGGAGAGGTTTCCCTTTCTCTTCTTTGTTCTCACAGCTCCTGGGTCTCAGCTTTGGATTTGGCCCCGCCTCTGCATGTAGGTCGCCGGAGGGCGTCTGTTTTTCGCTCAGACAGGACAGGGTTAAAGGAGCAGCCTCTTCGGGGACTCTGGCTCACTCAGGCCGGGCGGGAGGGAGGGGCACGGAGTGCGGGGCGAGCCTGCAGCGGCAGAGTTCTGCGTGACGTTGCACCAGCCCGAGGCGCGCCGTGCGTTCTCCCAGGGAAGCCGCCCCTGGATCCCGGGACCCCGGCAGTGGCGGGCTGCACAGGCTCCCGGAAGGGCGGTGTGGACAGTGACCTGCGCTCGCACACAGGCTTCTTGGCGGCAGCAGCAGCAGCCCCAGCGTCCCACGCCCGTCACTGGGCTCCGCGCTTTCAGTCGTGACTCGCGCCCGTCTGTGGAGCCCCTTTAAGCAGCGCTCTTAATCCCCTCTCCTCGCGCACCAGGAAACCAAGAGGGAAGAAAAAGTCTCTTGCCTCTTCGGCAGCTCCAGAGTTTCCCCGGACTCCCTGCCGGCTAGCTGTGGCACATTAGCCCCCTTCAGGCTGAGTTCTCGCCGCCAGCCCCAGTCCTTTCCCTGCGCGCTGACCGAAGCCCGAGCCTCAGCTTCCAGCGCCGCCCACCCTGGCGGGCGAGCAGACAAGCCTCTCGGGCGGGTGAGTGCCGCTCGGCACCGATCTTCTGTGCGGGAATCTCTCCGCTTTGCCCTACCCAGGTATGTGGGGAGTTTCTTGCCTTTTGGGAGGTCTGGGGTCTTCTGCCAGCATTCAGTAGGTGTTCTGTAGGAGTTGTTCCACGTGTAGCTGTATTTCTGGTGTATCCGTGGGGAGGAAGGTGATCTCCGCGTCTTACTCTTCCGCCATCTTACCCGGAAGTCTACATCTTTTAAATTTTAGTAAAGTTTGCATGATCATCTAATTTGTTAGTCACACTTTGTGATGCTCCATATCAAATAATTTTCTATGGTTTCTTTCTACCATGCACCACCCTCATAACCAATCAACAAGTACATTTAATATTGGCACAATCAAGAGGTAAGACAAGAAAATACACAGGGTACAGGCAGATATACAGTTAAATATACATAAACATATTCCATATATACAAAAAGTGTATCTACATCCCCTCAACTAATAAATTTAATACTGTTCTTTAACATCCAACTTTTATACTTTAAAATGCTTTATCAAGTGGTGGAGTAACATGCACAGAATTTTCCTGGTAGACTTTCTCTCAGAAAATTTTACTGCACTTGATGAGCATGATTTCAAAGAGAAAAAGTCCTTGAGATCAAATAACCAATGCTTGCTGTCTGAGAGTAAACCCTTTCCATCCTATTTTGTCATCTAGGAAAGGGGCTAGACACTTGACTGGGAACCTGGAGTTCTGTCTGGGCGTCTGGGGACATATTCTTATCTGCACATTAATTTATCAATTGATCATGGACTCTTAATCAAGCAGTTTCTTAGGGACTTGGTTACCACATCCAAAAATGAAGAAGTTGGCATAGATATTCTGTAGGGCAGCTCCCAGCACAAAAAAATTGATGAATCAGAGTCATCTTTTAATTCACTTAGAACGTAATGATATTTTTTATGTCTATGTTAAAGACAGTGAATTAATGCAACCTTTCCCCTCTCACTGATTATTTTTTTCTTATATTTTAAAAAGTTTTACTTTTTCATTAATCTCCAAATCTCACATTTTCATCCTTGATGACTTCTTTCTAAAGATGATACCAGTGATCAGCAGTCTCCTATTCTCTCTTGTAAGCTTTTTTCCCCCTTTGTATATTTTCTCCCATTCAGCACAGACATGGTTTGAGCTATTTTTCTATTCCAGACAATTCTCCAGTGGGATTTTCATCAATAAATAAAGAGACATGCTGCTATCACAGCTGCTCAACACCTACCAAACCCTTCATTAGCTTGTGGGTTACAACATAAGAAAATGAAGATATTTTAAAAGCCTTCTTGAAAGTCTAGTCACAAAACTACACTTTGCTTTTTAGCATTCCAAGTTAAAGAATCTAAAACTCAACTTCATTTAAAAAAAATGTATCAAGGAAACAACAGATTCATAGATCCTTTGTTATTTATATCCATTTTATAGAAATAATAAAAAATGCAAAAAGTTAACCTTTCCACATATATTTGTAATCTGTTCAATAGAAAAAGAAATCTTGATTGGTTATTAAGCTAAACTGCTTGTCTTTTCATAGTTTTTATCCAGTTGCACTAAAGTTTTACAACAATTTCTTCTTCATTTTATGGCAAACTTTCTACTCTCCCTATGCCACTATTCACCTGCATCATCATGGAACATGGTTTGCATAAACACCAAGCCCTCAGATCACCCATGGGGTACTGCTATCACCAAATAGCAATACTGTAGCTTTAGGTTTCCTGAGGTTATTATGAAGGCTCAAAGGAATAAAGAATCTAGCGGCTGTCATGCTCATTCACATGAAGCCTTAGATTGTTAGGAAAAGAATGGATCACTGAGACCATTTAATCCAGTCCACACATTCTATAGGATGAGGCCCCCAGGGGTAAAGTGACTTGTCCAAGGTCATAAAGCTTGCCAGGATCACACACAGGAGAGAAACACTGCTGTAATGTTTCATTCCAGTGCTCTCCCTACTGTATCACACATCTTCCCAAAGACTCCTCTGTATTTTCCAACAAACAAACCAACAAACAAACAAACCCACTCTGGATTATCCCTTAGTATAAATCATGCTAAAATATTTGCTTCATGTGAGATCTCAAGGTTCATATTTTACATGGTCTCACGTGTTTTGAAAATTTTACTTAGTTACACTGCATGATTTCTTTCTTCTGAAGAACCCTCTTGGGTAGGTGATTGTTTATCAATATATACATTCAGTGAATTTTAGAGTATAGGTATATCTCCAAAGACAAAAGACTTGCCTTTGTCCCCAGAGCCACAGAGGTACACAAACTGGCCAGTACTCCCCAGTGGTTGCCCACGGATGGAATGACTGCTGTGTTATCAGAATGAAGCATCATGAAGGCCCAGAGCTGAGGACCTGACTGGATGGAACGATCACTCTTTTCTGTGCAACTTTGGAAATGGTTCATAGAGCCTCCAATTAGCACCTGTCATTGAGGTATACCATTTCTCACCAAAATATATATTTACAGGACAATTTGATTTCATATTAGTTGGATGAAACAAAACAAAATTGCTTCTAGTCAGAAATATGTTTGGAGAGATTAAATCCAAAGGTTCACATATCTATCATTGACTCCAGATTTCATTAGAATGACTTCAGTCCAAAGATTTCTGTAAAGACCTTTAAAAAAACTAGTATTTTAGAAATCATATTTTGAAATCAGGCTTGCTTCAATTTAGTCACCACCTCTCAGAGAAATATACTCTTTTTGAAAACCAAAAAAAAAAAAAATTGCATTTAAGAATGTTAAAGGCTTATGGTTTACATAAGGAAATAAAACAAATATAAGGAAGTACACATGTGCCTAAGTGAGATCTCTCTCTCTCTCTTTCTATCTCTCTTACAATCATTCTCTCTCTGACATTAACAAGTGAATGATGAGTATATTCGTGTCTTTATTTAAATATTTTAGTGCAAGCTAAAGTCTTCATGCTATTTCAATGAAGGATTTGTCCATGAATTCTGTCCAAGAGTGGCAAAAGAGCATGCAATCACATTTTTATAATTTATGATATCACTGAGGTATAGAAACAAGTACATTAACTGACCAAATGATACAAGACGGTCCACTTCTCTTTTCCTAAAAAAGAGACATATTTCTCCCTGAGAGACTGCACTAAATGTAATTTATTCTCTTTGTCTGGGCAATCTCATAAAACAAAAGTGGAAAATTCATCCCAGAAAATCAGTCATTAGAATACTGTAATTTTATTACTGTTTCTGGACAAATTTTTCTAACATCCCCACAGCCTTCTATTATGATTCACAATGTCTGCAATGAGAAAGTAGATGAGGGGAGAACCCATTAAGAGGCAGTTATACAATACTGCTGGACTCAGCTAATAATCCCTTTATTTTTCATTTTTTATTACTCTGTAGTTTATAAATGACAATCTACTCATTACCTATTGTTATAAATATTTTGATTTAGCTATGGAAATATGCATCAACAAACAATACCTACTGGAAGCTTTCTGCAATACTTAACAGCCCATAAATGTATATCATATCATTTGCTGCCTACTAGACTTATTTCTTAGGAATCTAGGTGAACTCTTAATCTTAGCTATAATAACTGCTTGTAAACCCAGTGTCGTTTCTGCTGCTTTAATTGTTTTATCTACTGTCTGGAATCACAATGAATATGCCTCATTAATATTTCTACAATGAAATAAAGTCTTCGAAGCTATTAATATTCTTTCAGAGAGACTAGTCTTGACCTAAAACATGGAAGAGAACACCATAATTGTGAATCTGAATTTTTCTAACTATAACATAAAGTGAGCAATGTTTTGGCAAGCATTGTGACAAGCCTGGAGATAGCTACACACAATTTACTGAGAGAAAGCTGAACAGGCTCTCATCGGTATAACCCTTCTAAAAATCTCAGAGCTTTTTTCTCCCACTAGCTAACATTAATGTCAAAAACATCCAATATATCAAACGTTTTATAGCAATCTGGAACACTATCATTTGGTTTCCTCTAGACCATTTCTATAAGAAGTAAATACAACCCAGACACAATGAATGAAATAGAATCTTGGTGCACTGAACTATGGTTTTCAAAAGTAAGAACAAAATTTAAACCAGTCCGAAGAACTTTCTGGAGACCATGAAACTTGTATTAGGTTAGCAGTGTCTTGTCCCCCTCCCCTCTTCTTTCTCATCATCCTTGATGTTTTCTTTTTTTTTTCTTTTCCCTTTTTTTCTTTCTATCAGTCTATACTAAATAAGAATGCACCACCTAAAAAGTGAAGGTATAGTATTTACCTTTGAAAAGAGCTCCCTTTTTTCCCCTGGTCCTCCTTTTTAACTAGGTCTTCTCTGGTTTTTTCCTATTGTTAATGCTCACTGACTAATTTCTGAGACTGATAGTTAATGTTCTCTCAAGTATTGTTTTCAAGGTGTATTGTGCTGCATAAGATCAGTAAACAAACAGCTATTGGCTTCCTACTCCATCCAAGGCACTGTGCCAAATGCTACGCAAAGAGGTAAACAGCATGCTCACTGCTATGCCAGAATATAATGGGGAGCATAAAATATCATCATCAGAAAGTAGTTCAGTGATTCTCAACCTGAGCTACACAATAGCATCCCCTGTGACGCACTAAACAATGGTGACACTAGGGCTCTATGTAAATCCATTAAACTGGAATCTAAGGTGGTTAATGACAATGTCTACAAACAAATAATAGGAGCAATAATATTGTTAGGATTCAGTGAAAGATGTCATAAATGAGTGCTTACATGTAACTATCACCTCAAGTGTCCCTAAAGGTCAAGGCTCCAGTGAAGCTTTAAATCCATGTAGCTCTAGGGACCGTAATGCATTAGGTACTAATAATCTAAAATTATTCACTCAGTGCTTTCTCTCACAAGTTATTTCTTCTGCATTTACAGAAGATACTCCACATCTCATTGAACTAGATTCATTAGGAAAAGGGGGTATATTAGTTACCTATTGTTGTATAATAAACAGAAAACTAAGTGGCTTAAACCTATAAAAAAATGTATGATCCACACTGTTTCTGTGGGCCAGTAATTCAGGAAGAGCTTAACTGAGCAGTTCTGGCTCAGAGTCTCATCAGAGTGCAGTGGAGAGTTGGACTGTGGCCGGAGTCAGCTTGAATGGAGCTGGAGGATCTGCTCCAGGGTGGCTGACTCACAGGCATGACATTACACTGTTTTCAGTTCATTGCTTTGTAGTTTTCTTCTTTGCTACCTATATTTAATTTTTTTAAATTGTATTTTCTCCCACCTATGATTTCTAAGACCAACAAGTCTACTCTTATTCAATAAATAATCATTGAATAGTTCCTCTGTGCAAGGCACTATGCCTCTTATTTTTCAGTCTCGAAGACAGCATAAGTTAAAGGGGAAAAGAGAGATGCTCATACACAGGCACTACACTTGGTGTACTATGATAGACGGTACACACAAAATAAACAAAGGGTTATGGTAAAGGAAAGGAAGGGAAGATTCATTACAAATGAATGACTACAGGAAGAATTACAAAATAATTTAGCATTGAACATACTGATGATAAATATGAGTGACAGGTAGGAAGGGAAAGTAGGCTATTTCACTTGAGTCTCTTTTCTGGGACCACTGGTGCCTTTGTTATCCTATCTCACATGTTTGGCTTCATTAATATGTTTCTAGGATAAAAAAAAGTCTTTAAAGAGGAGCTTATGGATGAATGTAAATAATATTTTTAAAATACTCCAAGTGCATGTAATGACAGGTAGATATGGGAAAAGATTAGGGAAGACAGACGAAATAGCTTCAACCTCGATAGTAAAACTAGATGCAAAGTCTTTGGTAGCAAGTGACATTAGAATGTGGAAAGGTATGAATTTTAAGTGGAACCAATTACCGTGTTTTTTTGTTTCTTTCCCTTTTTTTTATCCTATGGCAACAGTCAACAATCTGGGAGTGGGGTGGATAGAGTAAACAGAATGCAGGCCTGGAGATTAAGAATGGCTGAATGTCACTGGGAGAAGGAATTGAAGGTCCCAGAGAGGGCAGCCCAGGAAATGGCAGAAAGATCTCCCATAGCCTGAGAGGGCACAATGGACGGAAAAACGATGACGAGCCTGAAGAAACAAGGTCGCAGTGCAGGTGAGGAGCTAACAAACCTATTGTCAGGGCTTCTGATAACTGAATTAAAATAATAATTGAGTTCTTAGGGTCAAAGATTGAACACTTGGTATTCTTAGACTCAAGTCAAAGAGGAATAACTACTTTCCTCGAGTTTTACAAAGGTAACAACAGCAAGTTAAAGTGGCCTAACTTTTTCTTAACAATTTACTGTAGGAAATACCAACTCTGAAAAACCAACAATCAAATCCGCTCTACAGTTTTTGACATGGGTCTTCACGTTCTTGAATATGTCTTCTATTATTACTAGATGTTATTTTTATACCAAGGTCTATGTTTGAAGGGTTGAGGTACTCGTAGACAAATAAATTTTCCTCTTTATAGTATAAGTCTAATGTTGAAATTGCGTTTTTAACTCTTCTTTTTGTTTGTTTTGTTTTGCTTTATTTTGTGGAGCTCAGAAGAGAGGTCAGGGTTGAAAATGCAAATTTGTGGTCATTATCTAAGAGAAGATGAAAAATGCCGTGTAAGTAAAATGAACACTCTTGTGTTCATTCACTGAAGAACTATTTATTAAACTGCTACTATGTGCCAGACACAGGGCCAGGTGCTAGGTTACAACAGTGAACAAAAACTTTATGGTACAGGATATATAAGTGGACTTCACTGAAGGTGGTATCAGTCCCTAGAAGGCATTGTTGAAAATGTTAGACTGCGTTTGTAAAGTTACATTATGAGGGGGTTATATTCAAATTCAATAGGTAGAATCAGGTACCCTAGTAGACCTACGCCAATGCCTATCAAGGTCCTGCCCCACAAAAAAAGTGTCCTACATCCTATATAAATTTTGACTGTTTCTCTGGATATTCATGTAGGTAAAAAAAATCCATTTATAATGATCTGAGTCTAGAACTTAAGTCTGTTTCACATATAAACAGTTTTTTGCATGGGTTTTATATAAACTGAATTTTCCAGGAATTCATCTATGGTATTAATCAAGAAAAACTTAAACTTTGGTTGTTATTATTGTTTTATGCTTTTTTGAACTTAATGAGATTTGTTCGTTATATCAGAAAATCAGAGCATTGACTGCAGCACCACACATGGTAACTGAGTTGATTATTTAACACATCTTATTAGACTGTATTTGTGGCTGTCACATTCACAGTGATTCTGTGTAAAGGTGCAAGCAAATGACTAATTAAATGAGTTTTCTCTTGTGTTATGCCTGAGTATTAACGTACTAAAATATATGTATTATTTTATAACTACTATTATAAATTACTTTTCATTCTCCTTTATCAGAAAGGTATCATATAGATTTTCAAATTGGATTGTATGCAGTTCCTATTAAGCACACATGTCATTCCAGGATAGACAAGGAAATACGACAACATATTTGTGTTTGTTTTTGTACATTTTTTTACATATAATTTATGGTATGCATAGTTTTGAGGAATGAGCTGTAGGTATAGTCTACTATAGTGATTAAGAGCATCATGTTTGAGTAAAGACAGTAGGGAGTTCAAATCTTAACTTTGCCATTTATCTTTTCCTTTTCCCCTTGAACCCTCTTACCTTTTGAATTGCTGTATATGGATTTTTCCAGGGGTTATTCTAGACAGTAGGTTAATTTTTGCCCTGCTCTTTGGATACTATCTATTGGCACAAAGGTGTAAACATGTATATAATTCTACCCTAGACGTCATGGAGATCCTGTTTTTAATCCACAAAAGATATCAAACTGTTGTGGAAGTCTGTATTACTAGGATGAAAAGATTAACTTTATATGTCTCAGCCATGTGGATGGAGGACAAGTGTAGATATATGCTCTATTATTTGTGTTACATTATGTACGTTATACTTTCAAAATAGTATTTCAAAGAAATACCTACAAAAATCTATAGTTCTTTTCTTTTTCTTTTTCTTCTTTTTTTCCCCTTAGAGCTGAAAGTTGTTCAACAGCTTCAGCACATGAAATTAGGCTTTCTTACTCCTAGCAGCAGTGATTGGATCAGTCTTCCTGGAGGAAAATAATTCTTAACTCCACGGTGCTTAGGAAAAAATACATTCTGAATCTGAGAAAATAAATTTCAACATAATACTATGTGAAATGTTTCACAAAATATTCTTTTCACAAATTTTCAAATTTCTAATTATGGGTTATGAAGCTTTCAACCCAAAGTTCACTAAAGTGAACCTAAACCTACATATGAGAAATCCACCATGGGAGAACAACTCCCAACAACCAGCCTTTAATCTTATGCTAATAAGGACCAAAATAACATAAAATGCTGCTACTATCAAGTTAATTTTTAAAAGCAGCATTCAAAATTGTAGAGTTGGTATAAGCCAATTATCTGCAATTAAAGTTTGAAAGAAAATAAATAGCCTGGTTTTGAGTGATGTTGTTGTTCATGGCTATCTTCTCCTTTTAATTTTCTTTTCAAATTTCCTTTAACAAAGAAAGCATTCATATAAAATTTAAAAATATAAGAAATATATATGTATACATGTATTTGTATGTGTGTGTGTGTGTGTGTGTAAGAAATATAAGAAAAGGGCTAACAGATACAAAAGACGACCTTCTAATTCAAGTGTAGATTTTGGCTCTGTTGGTCCTTCAAGCTTTCCAAGTTGTTTATTTCCATGAGCTCAGAGACATTAGACCACTGACTAATGTGCTGCTCCCTGGGTGCAGTGAGAACATCAACCTTTAAAAGGTGCCTTAAAAATGAGAAGTGTTACATGAACTGGTATTTTAGTTGTGTGTGTGTGTGTATAAACCTTTCTGGATATGACTTACCATTTGGTCGGGTACTTATTTTGGGCCACTCAATTTGTATATGGATGTGTGTGATTTCATGTATGTGAATAAATCTTGGCATTTGGACTATATTTGGGCAAAGAGAAGGTGTGAAATTATACACACAAGGTGGCCAAAAATAGCCAAATGGCAAGCCAATTACATAAATGTAGTCCTGTGTACCAAAAAATTCTGGATTAGTTATCATAAAATCAGAGTTTTAATCTCAGTTATTATTATTACTATTACTTCTGGTGCTACTGTTACTACAACCACAAATCTCTATTGCACACTTATTATGCATGTAAAATTTACAAAGTTGTACACGAACTGTTCCATTTTCACCCAATAATCATCTTATATGTGAGGTAATTATTATCAATACCATGGAAAGACAAGGAAAATGATGCTTGGAAAGATTAAGTATCTCAGCCAAGTTGCACACATGTAAGAGACAAAACCCAGATATATTGAATTAAGCATCAAACAATTGTATTTCATGGAAATTCTGCCCTTAATACATCATGTGACTTTGGGCACTTGTGAGCAGCTTTGCATATTACTTTTATTATCTGAAAAATGGAGATGATCATATGTGCCCTAGAATGTGGGTGAAAGTGCCATAAAAATGGAAAGTGATGTAATGCATAAGGTTTGATATTAAAATATCTTCCCCTTTCCTGTAACCCCAACAGATATCACTCTTACATCAACTGTAAGAACAGATATTAATGATCAGTAGAAAACTACACAAAAACACTGGCTCTGATATTAAGTACTTTTTAATTTTAAATATACATTGCAGTTCATTTCATTTCTTTCAGATATCCCCAAATCACAATGTAGAGAATATATATTATAAAATTACACACACACACACACACACACACACACACACACATATAAGCTATTCACTATCCATACAAAAACTTGTATGTAAATGTTCATAGAAGCATTATTCATGATAGCCAAAATATAAATCAATCCACATGTCCATTTAACTGATAGACAAAATGTGGTATATCCATACAATGTAATATTACTTAGTGTTGAAAAGAATGAAGTTATCCATGCTACATTTTTACATGGATGAACCCTGTAAACATTACGCTAAATGAAAGAAGCCATTCCTAAAAGACCACATATTGTGTGGTTCCATTTATAGGAAATGTCAGAATAAGCAAAGGAATGGGGTCAGAAAGTAGTGGTAGCTTAGGGCTTGGGAGAGGGAGGGAGAGGGGTTTCTTCTGAGGAGTAGAAAAATGTTTTAAATTCAATGTCAGTGATAGTTGCACAGCTCTGTGAGTGTACTAAAAAACACTGAACTGCACACTTTGAATGAGTGAACTACATGATATGTGAATTATATTTCAATAAAGCTTTTTAAAAGCAAACAAAATGTCAACCCCTATCACCCAAAGGAATTTCTAGAAAACTTCCTTATTTGCAAAATTTTCCTCTGCAAAAATTATACCTGTGAATTCATGTAAGTATATATACAAAATAATAAATTTACACACACACACACACACACACACATACACATTAATTTTTTCTAGCTAGGACTTTGAAAACCAGTTTTAGGGCAGGTCCTTGCAGTTAAAAGTCTTCATTAGGTGGTCAGGCCAATTTAAAATTATCCACTTTTGGCATTTTCACTATTTCCCATGTGAGAGTATGTCAGAAGATAATAAGATCTCAGAGGACATTTTTTCTTTCTAGTCAGCTGAAATCATCCTGATTTAATTTCAATCCATTTCTCGACAGCCTAGTTCCTTTCCCTCCTTGGTGGCCATATCATCTACTTAAACCTGAGTACCAGTATACAACATCCTCTGCAATAATCACACCTCACACAGCAGGTATAAAATTACCTGGGTCTCCCAATAAGCCTAGACATTACTCTTAGGCTAAGCATCTGAAATAACGTCTGCAAGGTTTTATTTGTTTAGCCTTGATCTAATTTTCACATCATGTTTAAAAACTTGTCACTTGTTAAAATGTTAACAACATGAATTAATGTATAATATCTGTAACATATATAATACATAATTTATATATGTGTATTTAATACATAATGTTTTATATATTATGAATCCAATGAACTTGGTATCTATCTCCGTGAACCTGGGTACTGCCCACTTTAGAGCCATTTGGCAATTCTGAAACCTATATCCTAAGTATACATTAGGTTAAAAATAGCTTCTCTCCTAGCACCCTTTTCCCAGAGAAAATACATACTCAGAATAAATTCAGAAAAGTATTTTAGATGATGAAATTCACCACGAATTTAATGACATAAAGTAAACAAGATTCATCAATGTAGAGTGCTACATTTCAGGAGCAGTAAGATTGTGTTCACTAAAACTAATCGCCACATTTTATCTGCCTGACATAAAAAATAAAAAAATCTTCTCAGGTTAGAACAGATGTATGAATCTATTAAGAGTATAAGTAGAAAAGTACCATTAAATCGCTGTTGAAATACTTTTCATATTTCCCTACTTTGTCACCAAATGAACTTTTTAAAATAATCTCTCTCCAGCTCACCTTTTGAATAATCCCTTATGCACACTGGGAAAAAAAAATCTTCTATTTACAGATATGTATTATACTCCATTACGGTGGCTTAATTTATATTATTTCCCTTAATATTCTTAAAGGAATTTGGCATTATTGTTGCAATTTTAGCAATAAGGAAACAGAGGGTTGCAGATATTAGATGACTTGCTTAAGGTGCCACAGCCAGTATATGGGGTAACTATAATTTGAATAAAGTATTACTTCAAAGGCTATCTATGTTCTTTCAAGCATACCAGTTGTCTCCACAAACGCATCCTGATTATTAAAGATATAAACTCAAGAAACACATATTAATGGTTTAATTTCTTCCAATATGTGTTCCAATCTAATAAAATGTTCTGGTTCCTCTCAAAAGTCTGGAGGGCTTGTGGTCCACCTCACCTCCCAGAAGTCCTCTAACTTAGCATGTGGAGGTCCTGAACACCTACTGTCCTCAGCTTTGGCCTGAGATACGTTGAAGAACAACAAGAATAAGCTCATCACACATTCAACTGCACTTGATGTCAACGCAAATTTTTCTGGCTTTAACCCATATTTTTAAAATATCGAGCTAAGAGATCTCTCAAAATATGGTTAACATTCCTGTGTTAATACATTTGATGTTAAAACATTTGGGCATTTTTGTCTATTTTAATAAGCTATAAAAAGGCATTAGGTTTCTCACACCAACCCCACTTAATAGAAAGACTAAATACATATAATTTCCATTTCAAATTTGCAGCAAACGTGACATTTTACTTTATTGCACACCACTTATTTCCTCATCCTAAATTATTCTGGCCCAAGCTTTAAGTCAAAAATATTACAATTCATGGCCACAATCCAAACAGAAACAAGATTACAATATAGTGAAGTGTTAAAAGAGCAACCAATAAGTATCTTTATAGCCTTCACCACTGGAGTGCTCCAGCTCTCTGACAAAGCTATGTATTTCAGCAAAAAATCTAGCAAAGTTAGTGTTTCATTTATTTCAGGTTGAGGAAGGGAGGTGACCTGGACCTTAGTGGTTTCTATGAGCACTAAGAATCTGACATACCAACAAATGCCAAAGAGCCTAATTCAATAGTCAGTAATGTAAAATGATAATAGCTACCATTTACTCAGTACTTATGGTGCATCAAGCATTATGCTAGGCCCTTCACAGGCCTTATTTCATTTCTTTTCATTTCAGTCTAACCCAGTGAGGCAGACCCATTATTAGAGTCCTCGTTTTACAAATGAGAAGACTGAGGTTTAGAAACTAAGTAACCCAAGATTAAAAAGAGAGAAACCATCAGGACCATAATTCAAATTTATTCTTTAACATTATGTAATGATATTCACAACAGTTTTGGCCATCTAGATCTAGTACACTGGTATCTATAAGTTCCACCCAGTGCTGACTGGTGCCATGACCAGCTACCAGGGCCAGTCTAGCAAGATAGTATCCCGTGAGATCAAACCCCACTAAGAAAGCAGGATGAAAGGTGTATTTCTGTGCCTGGTGCTTGCCTGTTTCCAATTCAACTCTCAAAAAAAGGGGTGGTAGGAGAATCTGATGTATAGAAATATTGAGGTTCTCCTGTAGGTCCTGTTTATTCCCAAACCCCAACCGGACACATTCTATCCTCCAAGATCCCTGTGACCCATTTTGTGGACTAAAAAATTAAGGCAGCGTGTCAGAGTGCCTTGTAGGTCAGTGACACCTAACATACGAAGATCCATGAGTCTTGACTTTCAGAGACTGTGCTTCCCTGTAAGTCTGGCAGGACAGGGAAACACTCATCTCATCTCTCATCTTCAAAGCAGGGCCTCTCTGCTGAGATTTTCTGAGAAAACCTCAGTGCTCTCTGTCAGCCCAATTCTGAAAGCAGAGAGGAGCCACAACCCTAGTGAAGCAGCTGCTCCAGGCAGACAGTAGCCACCAGGAGACAGGAAACATAAGAGGAACCAGGGCTGGGTGTGCCTTCAGCCAGCATCTGTCTGTCAGTACCAAGACTTAGGTACTTAAATAAATCAAAGTCATTGTTTTGGGGGATTTCTATTCAGTTCTATCAGAACCCAGTGCCTACATTCTAAACCACCGAAGTATGTATGTTACTCAGTAAAAACATGGAAAATTTAACAGGGGTTTGATTTAGTCTTATTATTAACCAAATAACAGATGTGATATAGTGTTTCAAATTGTTTATGTTTGTTCCAATAAAAATGAGTAAGGGGCTTCCCTGGTGGCGCAGTGGTTGGGAGTCTGCCTGCCGATGTGGGGGACACGGGTTCGTGCCCCAGTCCGGGAAGATCCCACATGCTGCGGAGCGGCTGGGCCCGTGAGCCATGGCCGCTGAGCCTCCGCGTCCAGAGCCTGTGCTCCGCAACGGGAGAGGCCACAACAGTGAGAGGCCCGCGTACCGCAAAAAAAAAAAAAAAAAAAAGAGTAAGATGAGAAATATCATAGATTTAAATATTAGTTGTACTTAACTCTGTAACAATGAACTGTGCGACCACTGTGTGCATTTATTAATGATGTATTAATGCATAATTACAGTACTGTACTATAGCTTTATTAATGCTCTGTTTACTAATAATTATAATGCTATATTAATGATGCTGTTAATATCACCCTTCAGCTCTCTAATATCCTTCTTCTAACCAAACAGAAAATTATAATTTCTTGGGTAAATATTATCACTTGAAAAATGACAGCATAATAAATATTCAAGTCTAGAAATAACTCAAAATATCAGTATAGTATATTTATCTATTGGCAAATTTCTGAAGTATCAATTATATACCTAGCCATTATCACTTTGAGTTCTAAATACCAACTATCTCTTAGTTAGTCAACCAGACTTATTTTGATGTATAATAATTTTATCTCATCAAGAAGAAGGAAAGAGAAAAGAAGCACAGGTAACTTGTTTTCTGTAGATTTAATAAACGTGATGTTTGACAATTTCAGGAAAATGCTGTAATTGCACTGCTTCTAAATCCTACATATCCTTTTTGCTCATTCATGGAAGCAAATCAGTATGAAGGCCTTAGGAGCTACACTAAAAATTTTGCTTATTAGCAAACTGAATCTACTCTATATTCCTGTCCCTTAAACTGTCCCCTTGGGTCTAATTTACAAGCTTGGGATTCACTGAGCACGGAGCACATTTTCCCAGAACCAAAAAAATGTGATTAAAATTAAAAAAAGTTTATGAGTAATCTATACTTAAGTTTTAACTCATACAACTAACTTCATTATAAATGTCACAAACTCTCAGAAGGAAAGTAGAAAATCAATAGAACAGCAGTTTCAAACTAGCGATCAAAATATATTTTGAATTTGCAAAGAAATAAATGAGTTTGCCTAGAAAAGATCATATCAGAACTTCTATCGCAAAGATTATTTCACTCATTGCATTACTATTCCCCTTTAGCTAAACAGCTTATTTTGAAGGCCTGTGTGTGAGCCTACAACATGACTCTTGTGAAGGCATGGATTTTTGTCTATTGTGTTCTCTGTTTTATACCCCTAAGAAGGTGCCAGAACTTAAAGGTTCTCAAAAAGTAACTATTATTTGAATAAATGGCAAATATTCATTTCTAGTATCAAAATTGGAAAAAAGTTGATGGTGATGCTGGATCTATAATTCTCTTATTTAAATGGAAGAAGCAAAGGAAGAGGAGTATTCTTAGGAAACAAAAATAAGCTAGATAATCTGGAAATAGATAATCTGGAAAAGAAGTGGGGGCAGAATGAAATGCCTTTGTTGACACTACCCTGTCCCTTTAACCTTTCAGTCTGCTTGCATGATATAAATTTCCAGGGGCAAACAGAAGCCAAATGTGAACTGCTATCTCTGCAAAGGTCAGGTAGGGACCAGCTGCAAGTCTTTATGATAATAGTAGCTCTCAATAGTGAGAACTTCCAAACTCCAAGAATGTTCCTGCTGAGTCTAGCTTGAGAAACATCGATTAAAGTTATAATAAAGATATTGCCTTTGAAATGATTTCCTAGTTGCTAATTCCCCTGAGAGATATTTTGTCTTTATGATGGTTAATAGAAATCAACATCAATACAATGGCCGACAGGTGCTGATTGTTGCCATTTGACATTAGGACAGTGTTGCACACTCTTGAGAGACCAAGAACTCTAGTTTGAGTAACAGAGGCCAAGTATACTAGGAAAGGTGCCTGACTTTTGACTTGGTCTGTAACAGGACACTCTCCAATACTGTGGTGCGAAAAAATACTTAACTTTAAAATTAACTGTAACTGTAAAATTAATTGTCAGATTATATCTTTTTTCATTCATTCTGTGTGTCTGTCTCTGTCTCTCTCTCCTTTGTGGAGCTTGCACATGATTAATACTTTACACATTGCATTCACTCAGCATTTTGTTAAGCAACATTTACATCTTGTTAAATGAATGTCTTGAATGAATGAGTAAAAGCTATATGACTTGAAGAATATAAGAAAGGACAGGGAAGAAAAATTATGGTGAATATACAATTTGTAGAACAATGGCACATCTTATTCTCCATATTTTTAAATTTGTAAATCACCTTTAGCTTGTTCATTTCTGCTATAATCAATATATCTATTCAATAGAATAATGAGAAAATATAATAGGATTTAGAGGTCCTTCTGTCCAGTATCTAGCTAATGCTTTAATTCTGTCCAGACTCCCCTCCAGGGGGACTTGTGGTACTCACTACCTCTTGAGGCACCCAATTCCTGTAAACCCCTGCAACGATTAGATATTTCTCCAAGTAAATTAATTATAATGTCTCCTCGAGCTGTTACCTACTTGTTCAAGTTCTCTCCTTTGGGGCTTATAACCAAGAATCCTGATTGCCTCTAACTTCTTTGATGATTCTACAATTTAACCTGGCTTCATGTTTTTTTATTTTCTCCTGTTAGCCTCTGAAGATATTCCATTTGGAAAATGTGACAAACAGAACAGTACACAAAACTCCAGCAGAGTGATCAGTATAGATAAGCGGAATTCATCTTTTAAAAATTTAATGCATCCTAAAATTGATTAGTTTACTTGATAGGCTCATAACACTACTGACCTATATTAACTGTATGCTGATTACTAAGGTGTAAGTTTATTTGTTTGCTGCTTACTTTGTGTTATACTCAAATGCAGGCCTTCGTTTTTATAGTTGTCAATGTGATGTTTTGGATTTGACACTTCATCCCAGCTTGGGATACTCACACATTAGCCATGACTCCAATACTCATCTCACTTACAAACTGCGTAACAATATGTTCTGTATTTTCATTAAGGGTCCTGGATAATTTTCATCTTGCCAGGGCAAGGATAAGACCCTTTAGGAAGAACTAAGAAATCTCTCACTATGAGTATGACCATTCTTGAACATAGCACTATTGCCCCTAAATGGGACATTAGCACACATGCCTATCTTTTTCAAGTGGCTTGCATAAGAGATACATCAGCAAATCGCTAAATCTTTTCAGCTCTTTCTAATCCAAACTGCAACTTTATTTTCCATACCTTCAGTATTCAATGGGTAGCTTATCAAATAATTCGGATCATATTTGCCTAGGAAAAGATTGATGTCATCATTAACATGACTAATATCCATAGGAATCATGGCAGGTATAGAAAAAAACTCCATTACCTACTTATAAAATAGTATTTTTAAGGTAATTTGAATTCAGTCTTTATTCTAGGCACTTCCAGCTTTTAAATATAGAAGCTGAACTCTTCTGATTGTTCCTAAGAGTTTCTTAAGCATATCTCCCTAGATTTCATGCAAAAGTCATAACATATCCTACATTATATTTTCACAAAGTCTGACTATAAGATAATGAAACTGCTTTCTTGCATGATTTGGGGGAACCATATAGCTTTATGTTCCACTGTGATGCTTTTAATGTTCCAAAGTACATCCACATCCTCTATTTCATTTGATGTGCAGAATAATTCTGTGAGGTAGACAGGGAAGTATTATTAACCTGATTTTATAAACTGATGCAAGGTGAAATCAAATATGCTGCATAGCTAGGACTCAGCTCACTTTAATATATCCAGGTCACTGATTTGCAGCCAGAGCATTACCTGAATTCTACCTATCACAGAAATGAGATAGGTGGCTGTAACCCTCACAAAATTAATTTCAGATAATACTTCATTTATGCAATTACCTTTCTATATTCTCCCAACTGCTGGAATTATTATTTTCTGATGAGCATTTCCTTTACTTTTTCTTACAATGGCATTATTGTTCCTTTACATTCTACCTCCCACCCAGTCCTACTCCCATTTCCCTATCTGATTGAATATGCTGGCTTCTTTTCTAGTCTTGTATTAAAAGGAAAAGGTTATTATAAGGATTTCTGAAAGCAAAGAATAGTATGCCTTTATTATACCCTTGAGGTACATTTTAAAATAGAGACTAGTTATAAATACAGATCATATGCTATGGGTCAATGTGCTTCTTCAAGATCAACAAATGAATTCCATTCATATTAACATGACCCCTATCAAGTGCGAATATTACAGCTCCCTGTACCTAAGATGATCTCAATCAAAGAGTACTGGGCGGGCTTCCCTGGTGGCGCAGTGGTTGAGAGTCCAGCTGCCGATGCAGGGGACGCGGGTTCATGCCCCGGTCCGGGAAGATCCCACATGCCGTGGAGCGGCTGGGCCCGTGAGCCATGGCCGCTGAGCCTGCGCGTCCAGAGCCTGTGCTCCGCAATGGGAGAGGCCACAACAGTGAGAGGCCCGCATGCCGCAAAAAAAAAAAAAAAAGTACTGGGGAAAAACATTTACAAATTAAAGTATGGTAGAAAATTAATTGAACTGAAATCAGAAGACCTGAATTTTCACCATTCATCCTCTTACTAATCATGTCATTTATACTCTCTAGGTCCACTTTCCTATTCATGAAATAGACACAATAAAAACTGCTTTCTTTTATCTTTTGGTGCTGTTTTAAACATTATGCGTAAAATGCTTTGAACTATAAAACAATATATAAAATATGATATCATCATTAATAATAATAGTGGAAAATCAAGACCATATGAATTAAGGGATTATTATTAATAATTTAATTTAACAGGCAATTATTTTTGCCTATTCTTCAGTTCAACCGCATGTATCCTATAGCTTGGCCAACCATAAGGCCTTATGCAAAGTGAATTCTCCAATGAAAATTTTAGCAAGCACATAATTAGCATAGTTCTTCGGGTTCCCCAGTTAATACTCAGGTGGTTTAGGTGCTAAAAGCAAGTGCAACAAACAATTCTTTATTGGGAACAAGAGTTTTAGAAGTAGGACAGTTAAAAGAAGTTACAATATCAGTTACATTAGACAGGAAATCTGTCCAAATTTGTAATTTGAATATTTTAATCATATTAGGTAACTCTTTAGAGAATAAAACATTTATCAGTAAGTTATTGAAAATAGAAGTCAATTGCACAAATGGGTGTGGCTAAACCTCAGATTAAATTGGTTAGATATTTAAAGAAACTGCTTCTAAGTACAAAAAAATAAAGGGAGTAGACACAGAGAGATGATGTCAGAAAAGATTTAAAAAAATATTTTACAGCCAAATGAGTTCATAAATTGTGCCTAGACTTTTACTGTTTTGATGCTTATAAACATTACAATATATCTGAACTGGATGCCCTACTTTGAAATAGCAACATGGTGTGGGAAGACTGGTCCAATTTAAAAATTTTGATTTTGAATTTGTATGAGGAGGTTGTAGTCATAGGTTTCAAGCCATAGATCTTAACTACTTACAAACTAGAATTAGAAAACAGAATTATTCATCTCTTTGAGTCACTTTTTATCTTCATGATACCAAATGAACATATAGATCCACATTTTAAAAAATGTAAATGCACAGACACTAAGACATGCCAAAAGACATTTTCTTGTTTTCAGCTTTCTGTTTCCAAGCCATTAAAAATTTAAAAAATTCAGAGTGCTTTACTGAGCTCAGGAAGCCACAGCCTCTGGGATCAGTAGAACTACCACATTAATTTTCTGCATATGTTGTAGAGTGGAAAGTTCAAGGCAGGTTTTAATGATCAGCGGCATCATGTTAACTTCATTTCAAAAAGTGAATTTCAGATCTGAGGGGTGCTAAATATGCACCTGCTGTCCTCAAAGCCGAGAATTCAGGTCCAGAATAATCACGAGGTCTTAATTACACAGAATGTATTGTGAAATATCATTATTATTTTTAGAAAGTAAAGAAATATCTATGACAGGATCTATTTTATGTGTTGGCAGCCTCCAAAAGATGTAGCTAAAAACAGCTTCTTAGTAATGTCTTGAAGGGTCAAAAGCAATGACCTTGTCATGTTCTTGACAATCCTGATAAAATACCTGGGTCAGATACTAGTGAAGATTAATATGATAATAGAAAGGGATCAGAAGAGTTATTGTAGCAAAACACATATAGCATAATAAGCAGGGCCTCCTAATACTATTGATATTCTCCATAAAAAAAGTAAATATACTTTTCAGGATAATTTTGGGTAATGTTAAGAATAGCAAAGACTGTTTAAAAAGTAGTAAATTTAGTCTCAATCACATGTTTAAAAATCACCTTTGAATAGTATGTTCAATGTGCATATCACGTTGGGAAAATATTAAGCATGATCCCATGCCATTGTTATTGCTGTATCAGTGCCCACTGAATTAGTTGAGCAGCCAAGTGATTGGAAAAAACAAAGCCTGGAAAAATCCCTAACATCACAGGAACTTCATTTATCTGGCTGGATCTGTAATTACTTACTTTAAAACTCTAAGTATGTAATTATACAAAAACCTTCTGTAAATAGGGGCTCAACTCTCAATTTGGATATCTTTCAGAAATGCCTAAAGAGAAGGACAGAACTAATAATAACAGGGACCCAAAGAACGTGTTCTGGGATAGCATGGAACACCACATACTGTGTGGGTCTGTGCAACACGTTTGTCACCAGAATGCCTGGTTGAAAGTAATTTTTACAACCTTTACAACCCAGAGGGTGGTCCTGAAAGCCACTTATAGTCAAGCTTTAGGATGTTACCTTAAGTCTCTTTGTAATATACCATCAATTGCATACCTGTTCAAATCTTTTGGCTCCTTTTCTTTCAGTCTAAGTTATTGTTATTGAAAAACCAGATAAGATGCCTCCCATTTAACCATTCACTCAGAAAACATTTTGTGAGGCCTACTCTGGGCTACTTTCTAGGGCATACAATTAATAAGACACCCTATGTCATATTTAACCTTAATTTACGTTATTTCTGATGGTCCCTTTGTTTACTTTTGTATGTTTGGCCAACTCCTCACTCACACGTGCCTGACACTACCTCCTCTGCAAAGATGTCCCTAAGGTGCCATAGCAAAATTCACAATTCTTCCTTTCACTACTATTGTAACTTTATGTGCTTCTATTATGGTCTTTATTACATTATTTTAAAATTCTTTCTTTAAATGTCTGTCTTTACTATTCTTCAATTTTATTGAAGCACGTGCAATATCTTAACCACATTATATTCCAGGAAACTAACAAGGTTCTGTGCACTTTAAGGTTCTCAATGTATGATTCATGAATGAATGAAAACTTCCTATCTCCAGTGGGGACTGGATGTCTACTAGCTCTAAACATCCATCTGGAGAGATCTACCTGTTCCTGGTATGAACCCCATCATCTCTATAAAACGTGATGATTCCCTCAGAATAGAATAATACCCATCACATTACTCTAGAGACTTGATTGCATTCTCCTTAGGTTCTCTTTTTCTCTCAGATCCCAAAGTCTTTCAGCATGCTTCATATCCAACTACAACAATTTATAGCCTCCTCCACTCCCAAAGTTTTGGATAGAAGGGCGTTTGTTTACCTTGGAGACTGAGACAGAATCTAAACCCTCAGCAAGCCATTGCTTATAAACAGTATGATCCATTGACTTTCTAAAACTTAGGGTATCTTTAGTTTTTGACTAGGGGTTAGAGTACAAGTGAACTACCTTTCCAGGTCCTGAAACTTATCAGGGATCTGAAAACGTCAATTTTATATCTAGTAACATTTTAGCCTTGATTTAAAAGCCTAGATATTCCTGTTTTCTAGATGCAAAACAAGGAAGGCAAAGGTACCCTTTCCAAAAATATTCAATTTTATTGCATGTTTTTGAAATAACTTTAAGGAGGGACATATCAAGACATAGAAAAAAAACTTATGGTTACCAAAGGAGATGGGGGTGGAGATAAATTAGGAGTTTGGGGTTAACATACACACACTACTATATATAAAATAGGTAAACAACAAGTACCCACTGTATAGCACAGGGAACTATGCCCGATATATTGCAATAACCTATAATGGATATATATATATATGTATATATATGTAACTGAATCATTTTGCTGTACACTCAGAACTAACACAACATTGTAATTAACTATACTTCAATTTAAAAAAAAAGGACATACCAACAGCCTTTAACTTTTTTCTTCCCCATTGCCAATGAATTTAGGTATCAGCTTCATTGTGATGTTCTAAATACACTGAACTCCAGTAACTACAGGTTTTATTTCTCCAAGTGAATAGTTATCATATTTCAAAGGTTCATTTGGATTTAAATACTGGCGACCTGTTTTCCTTATATTCAAACAGGCTTAGATCCATCTCTTCATCAGATATAGCAGAAAACAGCTACATCTAGCTCTCTTGCCATCTAAATAACTCTAGAATTTCTTAAAGATGATGATTTGTTTTGTGACTATGCTATAGCTGTATGCTATCCACATAGTTTTCACTATTTCAAATATCGTCTTCCTATGTACCAATTGAGGGAGAATAACATTCTGATTAGTACATAAGACTGTTCCTCTGGGTTTGGAAATAAGAACTCTTAGATAGTCAGAATACGAGCATCTTACCAAAAATAATTTGTCATCAAGTCTAGTTGATGAAAAAGCCCTATGAGTTTAGGTGTACATTAACTCCTTATTCTCAACAACCAAATCAAGTGTAAAATAAATAATTATTGAGACACCTACATCCTTAGTATATGTGAAATAGAAAAACAAGGTTATATTAAGAGTTTGCAAATCTCTTATCCTATTATCCTACCTTAAAGATATAGCTCTTCAGTCCTATTGGCCAGAAAACAGATGTTGAAGTGACTACCTATTTAGGAATATTTTGTTACAGACAGGCTTACAGTGAATTACAAGTCACAGTAACAAAAAGCATAATCAGCTTTCCCAACTCCCCAGCCATGGCTTCTTGAGGTTCACCATTACAACAGAGTGAAATTTGAAGTGGGGGAAACACTTCACTCCTGCAGTGGAAAGAAATTAGTACTTCCAGTTGTGTAAACCTAAAAGACTTCTCTGAATTCACTGTATTAGTGTGGACTGTCAAAGCAAAGACAGATTGTGCATAATAACCACAGAGCCAAGAAAAGACTAACACTGTGAATGCTTAAACAGATCCTAGTTGACAATTATGTAAACCCTGTTAAAGGAGATGGTCAGAAAAAAATGCAGAACAGCTCAAACTACAATTGCTTTGTCTTGTCCAGATAATTGATGACTGTATTAGAACATTCCATATGATTTGAACCAAGCTTTTTCACAATTTAGATCCAGGTTAGTATAATTCCGTCACCACACAAAACACAACAGCAAACCTTAAAGTTCAGTAAGATGTATCCAATTTCAACACTTTTTCACTTTTCAATACAGCTGGACAGGATCTTTGGTAAAGACCATTTCAAATGGACCATTATGAATTTCACATCTTTCTGTGAATCTCAAAATACATTAGCTAGACAGCCATCTTATTTTAGCTTTACATTGTATATCAGGTGTTTTTTTCCAGACACAGCAATTAAAGGATTGTAAAATAGCTCATGGAAAGCTCCAAAGAATTGATCCTCAGAGAGCAAATCTTGCAACACCAAACAACCCCAATTTCCCTTGGGCATCTCAGCTGACAGTGTTACTGCTAGTTAAGTAAGGCAACTAGAAGACATACACACAAACCATCACACTTAAATAACCTGCTCACCACATAACTAATACTTACTGAGAGGCTGGTTGCTAGAATTTTCTTATTAATTTGAAGCTATAACATGAAACATTACAGAGCTTCCTTGAAGATAATACCCTACCCATTTTGTATTGGGTACATGTATTTTATTATGTAGTTATGTGTGTTGAGTGTCTTATCCAATCTTGCCCAGTTACTTGATTTTAGAGTCTCACAGGCTTTGTAGCTTGAAGCCAAACAAACAGCAGAGAACAGAAACCCTCCTATCTGCTTGCTGCCTAACAAATCAAAACACACTGAAATCTGAGATTATTAGAGAAGGTTTTGGGATAAATAAATAAAATAAAAACTGACTTGTCAAATGGGACTCCCTGCTGCTTGGTACCATGTGTTACCACAGCAAGATGCATCTGTTCCGCTATTAAATATGTTAGTGAATATGATATAGACAGCCGTGGCATTATCAAATATTCTTAGTGCCTATTAAACTCCATAGTTACATATTTTAATTTTATCTTTCATTAGTAAAACTCAAGGCAGTAGCACTTTGGAAGCAATTTTAAAAGTTCAAAGACAAACTATTGATTTGGTTATATTTCACATGTTTAAATTATATTCATGCATTACTAATAAAAAATTGGCAAGCTAACCAAAAGGTTCTCAAATTTTACATGTGGTTCTAGCAGCTGTGATTTCGCTCACAATGGATGCAATAAGACTAAAGTAAAAAAAAAAAATCACACGTAGAATGTGAAAAACTTAAATAGCTACATCTTTTTTTCCCTTCTGAACATCTTACTTCCTTTCAATTCAATCTTAGCCATTATCAAATGCCACACAACATGTGAGCCAGTCCCTTGATGGAATCTGCTCTCTGGGCTCGAGAACTTTGTCACTGAGATGGGCTATCAAGAGCTAAGACATCTATGTCTTACTAAATGCTTAATAGCAGAACACATCTGTTGTTACTCTGTTTGTTATATTAAGATTAACCACGATAATGTTGACAATATTAATACATTTAAAAGCCTGTCACGTTCCACTGCTGTTGCACAATTCCTGGGGACTGCATGATCAAAGTAAGAAGTGACTGGGGGCAAAGTTAAGAATTATGGAATGTGTAGAAGGTGAAGAACACAAGGCAGACTCTGAAACGAGTAGTGCCTTCCACTGGGACATTAACCTCTTGCCTGCCTGGCTCATCCCAGAAAACTGTATAGCTGTTGCTTTCCTAAAATGAGTCACATGATTCATGAACTCCTTATCCCACTTCCTCACCCTACTGTTATTCTATGAATGCTGTAAGAATATGAGAAAACCTGTGACCGAAGCTAACGGGGGTTTGGTACCACCTTTAAACCAGTGTTATTATTAAAATGTAAACACACTCAAATCAAATAGGCCAGAATGGAAAATCATTCTACAGAGCTCAATGTCTTAAGAAATAATGAGGCCAGGGCTTCCCTGGTGGCGCAGTGGTTGAGAGTCTGCCTGCCAATGCAGGGGACACGGGTTCGAGCCCTGGTCTGGGAAGATCCCACATGCCGCAGAGCAACTGGGCCCGTGAGCCACAATTACTGAGCCTGCGCGTCTGGAGCCTGTGCTCCGCAACAAGAGAGGCCGCGATAGTGAGAGGCCCGCGCGCGCACTGCGATGAAGAGGGGCCCCCGCTTGCCACAACTAGAGAAAGCCCTCGCGCAGAAACGAAGACCCAACATAGCCATAAATAAATAAATTAATTAATTAAAAATAATATTTTTCAAAAAAAAAATAATAATGAGGCCAGTTTGTCTTTACATTAAAATGCCCCAGTTTGTGACATCCATATATATTTGATGGTGGGAGTGTTCAACAGTACAATTTTCCTGAAGGACAACTCTGCAATAAATATAATGGTTCTGCTTGTAGGAATGTATCTTCCTAAAAATATATATTAATATATGTGAAACATTATTTTTATAAGATTAAAATTTTTTATTGGTTTGTAATACTAAAGATTCTGAAACAATTAAACAAAATATCTGCCTTTAGGGAATGGTTTGCTAAATTTTAGTATATATATGCAGTAGGATCCTATGAGGCAAATATGAGATTATATGCTCTAAAGTGGCAAGATGCCCAAAATATATTAAATAAGAATAATCAAGTTGCAGAATAGTATGTCTCATATAAAAACATAAAAACATTTTGTCTTTTTAAAGAATGTTCAAGTGTGTCAGCATATACAACTATTTACACATACATATAAAGGAAAAGAAATATATATGTATATGCATAAAAGTAAAGATTAGAATTTAGATACCACAGTAAAATGATTGGTCATATTATAGGCAGCTTTTACTTTTTATTCTCATCATTGTATTTAAAATTTTCAATAAGTAATTTTATGATCTAAGAAAATAAAATTTATTAAAAATATGGTCTTTTTCCGGAAAGTAAATAGAGACATAGAACAACAGATAAAATTCAACTCCCTCTGAACAGCCTGTCATAAAATATTATTGGCCTTGTGGACCCAATTCTATGCATCACTAATCTATTGAATCCAGTTTATGTCTAGACAGTTATAAGAATCAAAAAAAAAAAAGCCAGTAAATAAAAAGAGAGCAGTTAAATAACAAATACAGTTTACTGAAGAGAAAGTTCATTGAAAGGCTAGTTAATCATGAAGCTGATGGCTGCAGTATGTTCCTCACATAATAATGAACAATATCTGTTGCAATTTCAAATACCAAAAAGCACCCCCAACCACTTCATTTACCCAACACCCTTCACAATAGCCAGCTACAAATAACCAACTAACCACTGGTTGTGAATTAGGCACTGGTGGGAGAGCTAGAATTTACTATTTTTTCTTCCTACATGTGAAATTTCTCTGCAATGCCTGTCTTTTAAAGATCAAATGAACTCAGTTCTGAAGCCTACATGGCAGGCTGTCTGACCTTACTTCACATATAACTGCTAAAATTTCAACCCCATTTCTCTGCTGATGCCCTGTGGGATATGGAGCTCCCAAAGCCTTGCCTTTACTGCTAATTAACAATAATGAACAGGATGACATACTTTTCCTTTGAACACTTCTGTCGGGAAGATATCCAATTGGCAAGAGATACAAGCAATAGACGAATTCCCTTCCCCGCCGCCCCCAATTTACATGCTGAGATACACAGAGACTATCCTGCCTTTTGGTTATAAAAAAAAAAAAAAAAAAAAGTAGGTCGAGCTGTCTAGGTTTTATGCATTGGCTTTAGAACCTGTGGAAAGGATGAAAGTTTTCTCTCCAGCCAGTTTCCAGAGCATCACAGGTTATTTTTATATTCATCTACACATACCACTGATACTCTTGTGACAGTTATTAGTTTAGTCCCACATTTAGGCACAACTCAAAAAATAACAATGATACCTATAATTCCACCCATTAGAAGAATTTTAAAACAAATATCATGTGCTATGTCATGGCACTCTATTATTATTTAGTGCATTGTGTTGAGGGACACAGAAGTTCTAGCTTGTGCCCAAGCTTAAGGAATGTCATAGTGTAATACACAGTAAAGACTCACTAATTTAGGATTGGTAATTTGGATTGTATGATCATTTGAAAACGTAGCTGGGCTAGCCGGAAATTTTCCTTTGCACAAAAGAAAAATGGGGCTTTGCAGTCAGAACAGTTACTTACTAGCTATGTGATTTGGGTCAACTATTTAAAAATGCAGTTTGCTCATCTGTAAAACTGAGATAATAATTCAAACCTCAATGGGTTATTGTGAATATTAAATGAAATATAATTTTATGCAAAGTGTTCAGTGTTTGGTCCATAGTAAGCATTCAGTACATGCTAAATAGAATTGTTTAGCTATTATTCTTACTAAGCCAACAGAGGAAGCCTGATTTCAAAGGGAGAGTTTAACCCTGCTTAAGATAATTAACTGTTAGAACTTTCAACATTTAATATATATTAATTAAAATATTTTAAAAACTATTTTAATAAATGGAGAATCAATTTCACCTCCATCATTTTAACAAGTGTCACAGTAAGAGAAGAAGGAAAAAAAAAAAAAAGGTCAAATTGCCAGGGTAGTAGAAGTTAATTACCTTCCACAACCCTAATCAACTAGGATTGATTACCACAGGAGGTTTTTGTTTGTTTTTTTCATTCACTCTCCAATTGGATTAATCATCTCTCATCAAGTCAGAATGAAGGGAAATATATCACAGATGTTTTTATATAAGTACCCAAAATTATACAGACAGCAGATAAGAAGCATACTGAATCTCAGAGAACTGACTACTTGTTTGGAATATTTGAGCCTGGAAGTGGGGCTGATCAATGGTCTAACGTGAGAGAAGTCTTCCTTCCCTGAGAAATATACCATGTGGATAATGAGTCCATTTCATGATAGGCCCCAGCACTCTGGCCTCTGCCTTGAGTGTGCAAGCCTCTGTAGGTTGTAAAAGGGGAGCCCAGAAGAGTGTCACATGCTTTCACCAATACCCTTTGGGAGTCTCCCTCATACTGGGCTCCAAGGAGAGCACTCCTCATGTGAGTTCTTGTACCACAGTGGAAATTTACCAGCAAGAGGGGAAGGGAGGCCACAAGCCAAAAAGGAAGGCTCCATTCACTCATGCCTGCATTCCTTCATCAATAAATATTATTACTATGTATTCATGAGCACTGTGCTACTGTCTGAAAATACAGAGATGTAAAGATACATAGTACATGGTAACTGACCTTGATGAGTTCACAATTTAATGTGCTGAAAGGACACATAAGGAAATAACCATGACTATGGTAAGTAATATAATAGAATTAAGAACAAAGTGCTAGAACTTCCCTGGTGGTGCAGTGGTTAAGAATCGGCCTGCCAATGCAGGGGACACAGGTTCGAGCCCTGGTCCATGAAGATCCCACATGTCGCAGAGCAACTAAGCCCACGTGCCACAACTACTGAGGCTGCCCTCTAGAGCCCACAAGGCACAACTACTGAGGCCACATGCTGCAACTACTGAAGCCCATGCATCTAGAGACCGTGCTGAGCAACAAGAGACGCCACCGCAATAAGAAGGTCGCACACCACAACAAAGAGTAGCCCCCGCCACACACCCTCCCCCGGCTTGGCGCAACTAGAGAAAGCCCATGCAGAGCGATGAAGACCCAAGGCAGCCATAAATAAATAAATAAATAGAACAAAGTGCTGTGTTAGTACCAAGAAGCACATGATTAGTTATTCCCTAGGGGACCAAGGAAGGGTTCACAAATTTATGAAATATATGATCCAGGCCTTAAAGATGAATAGAAACTCACCAGACTAGAAAAGAGAGGAAGGCAAGCAGGAGTGAGAGGAAATAGGGATATTTCAAAGAAAGAAATGAGCATGAACAGAGGCACTTTGGAGGTCTATCTCTGCTGACTGTCATTTCATTATTGGTACAAATATTTTTTGAAAATTGTTCTCTGCCTTTAAAATTATGTACACCCCAAATTTACAAATCAAACTAATTACAAAAGCTAACTAGCTAAATACAAAATGTTTGAGGCAACTAGTCAACCAGATAACTTTCTATGTGCTTATTTAACTAGAGAAAATAGTTTATATAGCTGATGTCTGGAAAGCTCAGTAATTCAAGTGATGTATGGTATGCTCAAAGCTGAGGTTGTTTGACTTTTCAGAGCTGCATTAAACAGACCACAGGTAGAGTTGTGGGGTGTAACCAGAAGAGGGATTGCCCCCTATACCTTTACCTGCACCACACACATAAGGCCCAGAGGTTAAGCACATCGACTTAGGAGTCAGACTGCCAGAGTTCAAATCCTGGTTTTGCTTATTAGCTGTGTGACCTGTGCCTCCTTTCCTCATTAGCTAAATAAGGATAATATTTTTTACTGTAGGGTTTTTATGAGTATTAAATGGATAACAAATGTAAAATTAGAACAGTCATGTGATTATTGGTTGCTTTTATAAATGTCACATTTAAAACCTTTGTGTTTCTACAGCAGGAAGATTTGTAATATCAGCCTATGCCTACATTCTGTGACTAATATGTCATAAGAATAAAATTTATCCATTAAATTCTAAGATACTTGAGGTCAAAAGACACGCCTCAGTCAACTGTATTGCAAGTGCCTTGAAAGGTGCTTTAAAAAAGTCTATCATACAGAGTGAAGTAAGTCAGAAAGAGAAAAACAAATACTGTATGCTAACACATATATATGGAATCTAAAAAAAAAAAAAAAATTGTTCTGAAGAACCTCGGGGCATGACAGGAATAAAGAGGCAGACATAGAGAATGGACTTGAGGACACGGGGAAGAGGAAGCTGGGACGAAGTGAGAGAGTGGCATGGACATATATATACTACCAAATGTAAAATAGCTAATGGGAAGCAGCCACATAGCACAGGGAGATCAGCTCAGTGCTCTGTGACCACCTAGAGGGGTGGGATGGGGAGGGTGGGAGGGAGATGCAAGAGGGAGGGGTTATGGGGATATATGCATATGTATAGCTGATTCACTTTGTTATACAGCAGAAACTAACACACCATTGTAAAGCAATTATACTCCAATAAAGATGTTAAAAAAAGGTTTGTTAAATACGTATATTAAAATGAGATTATGTCTGAATTGGGGTGCGGAACAGCTGGAGATAGAGCCGGAAATTAAGCCCAGATTTTGCATTCATTGCAGGTCCAGCTAAGGAGTTTTTGGCTTTTGAACTATTTGCATTGTAGGCTAGTGGTTCTCCAAAAGAATGAAGGCATGGTGCACCAGAATCTTGCCTCGAGATACCAAACTATAAAGAGGCAACATAATGAATTTGAGACATGCTAGCAGTTAGCTCAGATTTGCATCTCTAACTCACACTTAACAAGTTAAATATAAACTAACTTCTCCTAAAGGAGACCATGCCCTTGACCGGAGCAGCACTGAGCTATTTATTGCCCCTGAACATTTTCAGAATGCACACAGGCAGTTTAAATTGGCAGAGCTTCTAGAACCAAAAGATTATTTCAACAAATATTTATTGCTCATTTGCTAAATTCCAGGCTCTAGCTGGACTCTGGGAATACAAAGGTGCACAAAATAGATGGAAGTCACCGCCCTGACGCTGCAGCTCAGCATCACATTTTTCATCTTAAATAAAGGATCTGCCATCGTAACTTAAACACTTTAATTTGAACCCTAAATTTTGCCTGGTTCACAAAATTGCCACCAAAAACAGAAGAAAGTACAAGGACTACGAAAAAGTGATACAGGTTTTTGGGGCCGATTCTTTTCCAGACAACTGACTTTGCTTTGTCTAGGAGAAGTAAATTACTAAGTGTCTATGTATACAATTCTGAAAAACTGAAAGTCAGTTTCTCCCCATACTGTAAATAAACTTTGGGAAAAAATAGCTAATGAATATTATGGAGGGACTTCAAATTGATAGTCTGAACGGGGAGTTCATGCCCATCCCTGAACAGCCTTGAGGGCAAGTGAGTTGAGACACAGTCTTACAGAGCAGAGAGGGAAGAGGAGGAGTGATGGGTTGAGTCTCAGGCTCTGTGCCGCACTCTCCCTGCTTTTGTTCACTTAGGAGCTTTTTTGCCTCTAAGTGAGCACAATTACTGAAGCTGGCTGAATATTATCAGTCAGATATGTCCTGAACTCAAAGAGGTTGAGAGACCCACTGCCATGAAACATTTAGAACCAGAGGTTGAAATAACCAAGGTTTTACTTTACAACAATTGTTCTGGTAGCAGTGCAGAGTTGAATTAGAAAGGAGAAGAACCTTGTGAGCAGAGAGATCAGTTTGAAGTCTGTGCAACGGTTCAAGAAGAGGACATTCACTTAACGCAAGAATAATGGGAGTCAAAGAAAGCAGATAAATTCTAAAACTCTGTTAAGCACTTGAAATGTGGCTAATGGAACTGAAGAACTGAATTTCAAAATGTATTTAATTGTAATTAAGTTAGATATAAATTTAAAACTGATAGTTGATTCAATTATGGAAAACTTTTAAGTATGTTTACGATGATTCAGCTATGTGAATCTATGCTTCCAGTGGGAAATTTTATAAAATATACAGTATTTCTGATGCAAATTTACATTCTGAATTGAGAGGCACTATAAGTGTAAAACACACATTAGATATCAAAATTTAGCATGAAATAATAATATAAAACATAGTAAAATGTATATTGATTATATGCTAACATAATACTTTGGATATAGTGAGTTACATAAAATATATTAAAAGTTAGTTTCATCTGAGTTTTTTTTTTTTCCTTTTTAATGTGACTACTAGAGAACTTAAAGTTACATAAATGGCTCACATTATATTTCTATTGGGCAGTACTGATTGAAAGACATTTCTGGAATTTAGTGAGAAACAGATTACTTCATAAAAGCAAGCACGGGAAAGATGTCAAAGTTTTCATCTGTAATTGTGTAGATGGGCAGGTAGCTGGAAGATGACGAATTCAGTTTTGCCTGTGAGACATCCAGGTGGAGATGCCTTTGGCAATGCTGGTCAGTGATGAGCGGGGAAGTCAGGGAGTGTGTCTGGGAGTAAGCAGTCTGCATTTGCTGGCTAAAATGCAGAACAGAATTTCAGGAATATTGACTTTTTTTTCATAGAACAAAACGCCTGATAATCAATTAAATTTTGATCTTTCACCAAAGAGTTTTTTGGCCTGTCAGTCTTGTATTTCCACTCTTTGTTGGGCAGCAAGGCCCTAAGGGGTAGTTTCAGGAGGAAGTGTCTCTCTTGAAAGGTGAACACCACCATGAAAGTGTCTCCTCAGAAACCTGAGAAGTAGGTTCTTCCAGGGCTGTGCTTTGTTGACAGAGAGGTTAAACAGTTTCCTGTCTTGTGACCTAAGCGTCCCCAGGTCTAGCGTACTACCTCCTAAAGTAACCTAAAAATAACACCTGTGCATTTCACAGCTCTGAAAGTGCTTGTTTTCTTCAGAAGAATTGTCTCAGGCCCAGTAAAAATCATCTCTAGTTCTTTGCTCCTGATTTAAAATGCGGCCTATTTATGCCTAGGGTTAACTTGAGTGTCCCTGAGTATATTCACCTAGGTCATTTCCTTCCTTTTGTTGAAACGAACTGTTTGTGTCTGAAGTGGTGCAACATCAGCTTTCATAGGACTGCAATGCCATAGTGTTACTTCCATCTCGTTTCCTGTTCTTTGACTGACATATTCTCTATGCTGTTTGCATTTTTTAACTACTACTCTCATGCATTTTGCTTATGGCTTTCAGTGGGGGGTTTTTGGTGCAATACAAGGAGTGTAAAAATGACTCCTTATTCAGTATGCATTCCCCAAACTAGTTCTTAACCCTCAAGCAATGTCATTACTCTTTTCCCATCCATCTATATTGTGTTTAGACTTCTGCAAAAGCCAGCATCCTTAACCTTAAAGCCAGTGTATGCTTTCATTGCTGCTCATCATTTCTTCCTAAGACATGTAGATGTCTTGATCATAAGAATAAACGTATCAGATATCAGATATATTATGAGCATGGGAGATCTTAACCATGTCTGCTCCTGGGAATCTCTTAATACCCTAGCTCAGCTGCTCCTGGATTTCTGAGCCTATATAAGATAACAAATGTTTGCTGTTTTAAGTTGCTAAATTGTGGGGAAATTTGTTACACAGAAATAGGTAGCTAATACATTACAAACTGCATTATAGATGATCAATAATGATGTGTTGAATGGGCCAAAGGAATGTTTCTTGAAGGTATGCTTTTGAAAAATAGTAGCTACAGAAGAAAAGGAGGTGTGCTCAGTAGCCAGAAAGGATTCACCAATTTTCTTGTTTTGGCATCTTGTCATAAGAAAAGGGCAACTCATCATTGGCTAACTTAGAATGGATCTGAAACCGTTCTGTTAATATAGCTTGGATTCCAACACAAAACAGTAGGTCAAGAAGAGCAGTGATCACAGATTGGAGGAGAATCTATGTCCAAGATTTTCTCTACCTAGATAATGCCCTGGCCATTGTTTTAGCAGCTTTTCCAAAGAGATTCCTGAGCTCTAGACTTCTTTCTGCTAGCTCAGAGCGCTACAAGATCCCAGGCCCAACCCTGAAAACACCCAACATTTGAATAGAGAAGATGATGACTGAGCAGAATCTAGAGAGTGAGAGAGAATGAGAAGAAACCTTCTGCACAGATTCAGAAACAGAGAAATGACAATAAGAAGTTCATTTTTTTTAAAAGTGGACTAATAAATCTCACTGGCATGGAAAGATAAGAATAGAATTGTGGAAATATAGACTGAAAAGGGAAATTAAGATTAGAATGTTCAGGACATTAATTGTTAGTCACAGAATGTGCCTTTACCTGTATGTACTTGGGAAGCATCAGTGTGTTTGCTTATTTTAAATTTTGTTTTGGTTTTATTGTTATTACTTCTATATGGGTTTGATTATCATCTGTTAACACAATATAGTTTCACAAATGAGAAGGCAATATTTTGTATCTGACCATTAACATTCAGAATTGAAATAAAATTTCTCAGTCCTCTTTAATGGATTAGCTAAACAAAATTGATGAAACATAGCCTAAAGCAAACACACACTACTGAGGTTAGACTATTTAGTACTATCAGTGTGTTTTAAAAGAGGAATAATAGAGGAATAATCAAAGAAGCATTTTAGCAAGTTAACTTGACATAAGTACATAAAATGGATTGGAAAGTATTCAGAATAGAGACAGGAAGATAACTGAGAAGGTGTGGCAGCTGTTTAAGCATCTAAGTCATAAGTACATGAAATAAGGAGGTGCAGGTAGAAACAGTTGTTTTGGTTCTTTTTATTAAATTTCACAGCAGTAGAATTTCAGAGGAGGAAATAATTCTAGAAATCTAAAACCAAATTCAGAGAGATTTACTTATGCTCAAAGGTGACAACCAGCTTAGAAAATGAGATACTAATTTTCATTAGAAAATGAGATACTGAATTAACTTCTAAGGGGAAAGGATGAAGGGAGGAATTTATTTTAATTCACTTGACCCCATGAATCCCAAAATAGGGCTGTTTCAAGATATCTGGACAGCACTTAAGCATACTGAAATATGACCATCATTTCTCCCATTTTCTTCAAAGATAACATTCATCTTTCATACCTTAGAAGCTTGGGCAAAAATTTTACAACACATGGTAAAAAGACATTATTTTAGTTTTTCTTTGAAAATTCTAGTCAAATAGGCCAGATGTTCTCTAATTCACGTAAGAACCAGGAAAACAAAACCAAATAAAATATCTACTGTGTTGGGCTTCCCTGGTGGTGCAGTGGTTGAGAGTCCACCTGCCGATGCAGGGGACGCGGGTTCGTACCCCGGTCCGGGAAGATCCCACATGCCACAGAGCAGCTGGGCCCATGAGCCATGGCTGCTGAGCCTGCACGTCCGGAGCCTGTGCTCCGCAACGGGAGAGGCCCCGCATACCGCAAAAAAAAAAAAAAAAAAATCTACTGTGTATGATTTACAGGCTTTAATTTAAATATTACATGGCAAAGTGAAATTCTTAAAATAGGTAAATCTGTTGGTTAAAAAGAATGTTTCAGATGAAGCAGCTGAAATTCTAGAAAAACCTGTGAGGGAATAATTGGGTTTTTATCTTGTTGATATAGACATGCACCAATATACAAGTATTGACTTTTAAAAGATTTTTTAAACTTAATCTTCATAAAGCATAAGATAAGATGATGAGAAAGATTTGACATGTCAAAAATACCGATAAGCTATTTTGAGACATGTAATATTTACTATAAATATACTATGCTTCTAGTCTACACTAAAATCGCTGATCAAAAGGTGTATTTCGGGCTTCCCTGGTGGCGCAGTGGTTGAGAGTCCGCCTGCCGATGCAGGGGACACGGGTTCGTGTCCCGGTCCGGGAGGATCCCACACGCCGTGGAGCGGCTGGGCCCGTGAGCCATGGCCGCTGAGCCTGTGCCTCTGGAGCCTGTGCTCCTCAACGGGAGAGGCCGCAACAGTGAGAGGCCCGCATACCGCAAAAAAAAAAAAAAAAAAAAAAAAAGGTGTATTTCTAAATCAAAATCAATTAAGAACTTGGTTTCAAAAATAAGGCTTCCAGCCCAGGAAATTACAAAGAAGAGATACTTAAGGCAAATATACACAACAATTCACTGATCGAATTTGCAATGCTGTTTCATGCTCCGAAGATGAAAGAATTTCAAAGAACACTCTCCACTCATCCTCTCCTCCATCCTCCACACATTTCCTCTGGTCAGAACCAATGCACATGTTAATATTCATGGCAGTGAGTGAGCACACATTTGCAGTGCTTTCTTCTAAGTCAGAAGAGTTAAGTAATCTCCAATTAACGTTACCAGACTGATTTATGAGAGATGATGTTTCCTCTAGAGTGACAACGCTGGTAAAATTTCTAGATGTATCTCATAAATTATGAAAAACTTGAATTTAATTTTTTTGCTTATTGCCTCTAAGAGATTATTTTATTCAATATTGATTAAATAATCATCGTTACTAATTTAAATGTGTATAATAGAACACTTAACAGTTCACAAATCTCTTTTTTTATGTTCTTTTTTTTTTGCGGCATTGGGTCTTTGTTGCTGCATGCAGGCTTTCTCTAGTTGAGGCGAGCGGGTGCTACTCTTCGTTGTGGTGCACGGGCTTCTCACTGCAGTGGCTTCTCGTTGCGGAGCATGGGCTCTAGGCGTGCGGGCTTCAGTAGTTGTGGCTCATGGGCTCTAGAGCACAGGCTCAGTAGTTGTGGCGCACGGACTTAGTTGCTCCACGGCATGTGGGATCTTCCCGGACCAGGGCTTGAACCCATGTCCCCTGCATTGGCAGGCGGATTCTTAACCACTGCACCACCAGGGAAGCCCTTTTTAAATTCTCTATCTTAAAAACCTATCATTTGTCCACATTCTTACAAATACTATGCAGATAAGAAAGTTAAAACTGCAAAGGGAAGAAATGGAGATATACCAAGATGGAGAAATAACCAAGAAACACTAGTCACGTTGGGACAAAGTATGTTTACTATAAATAATCTAAGCTACCTGGTAACCAGGGTCCCAGCTGGCTTTTTCATTCATTTATCTAACTAATATTTATTGAGATAAGTACTAAGTGGTGAGGTCATTTATTTTTGTATCCACAGAACCTTGAACATAGGCTTGGGCCATATTAGTTGCTCAGAAAATATTTCTGGACAGGCTCCTAGCATATACTGACATAAATGATGAAAAGCCACATTTCTACACTATATTATTTTTCTTATTAGTCATCATTATTATAAATTTCATTCTATGCCATCAGAAAGTTTACCGCTATTTGAAAAAATGGACAGGTCTGAAATGACTAGAGAACAATTCAAGATACAAGTGAGTTACAATAAATGAGGCAATTACTAAGGAGAGATAATCACTCATCAAGCAACAATTCTCACCACAGACTTTCTTTAAACAACCAACTACCATAATCAATTCTTAGCTAAAGATTCAGAAAACAACATCAATAAAAATATGTAACTTTTCAATAATACAGCCGGTACGTATAGAGTGCTACACTTTTTCTATATTGTAAACAAGAAGATGGATGACTTTCTTCAGTTATGTAGAAACTAAACTGCACCTCGACTTCACTTTGACTACTGAAAATCTGAGAGTCTATACTCAACCCAAGCCACAATATTTTCAATATATAATTCATGAATTCTTTTATTATTTCAGAAAACATTTCTGAGCACTTGTATTCTAGGCACTGTGTTAATTAATCGCCCCTCACTTCATGTCTTAATCTTCCCTTCAGCCCCTTCTAAAACCTTGTACATTTCAATAGCAATATCATATGGCTTTGAGGTTAACAGTGGTACCATTAATATTAACATGGCAAAAAATCCATCTGTAAAGACTAGGCCACTTAAGTAAAAAATCATTTTATTCCAAGTTATATTTTTAAGAGTATAGTTAATCAAAATTTAAATACGATTATATTTTTAAGTAAAATCAAACATGATCATTTGAAAAAATAGGATAATAATGTCAAATATTCACATCCTCACTGAAATTATATGCCAATCAGATTTTAAAAGTTATTGAACTAAAGTGGCATTACACAATTCAGCAAGACTGGAGCATCTTTTAATGTGTGCAACTGACTTTCCAGCTTATTGGTTAATTAATTAAGGATATAAATATAGCTTTTAAATAAGATCAGAGCATAGTTTATACTTGGCTGAGCTTGAAGGTTTATAGAAATTTTCTTGGAAGTTTAATAGATAACCAAAATTTCTAACTTTTACAGATTAAACATATCTGTGATATCATCAGGTTAATTTTTAAGTCAGTTATATTTAAAAACTAAAATCAGACAGTAGTAATAATCTTTCTACAATTGTTTTCCTCTTATATTTCCAATTCTGAAAGAAGCAGAAGAAATGATTTGGGGAAAATCATGATATACTCAAAGGTATGTAAACCATTTGATAAAATAGGCTTTGAACGTCCCAAATCTAAGAATCATTACTAAGAATACTTCTGCTTCTATCAGCCACGGATATCAGCTTTGGTCCCCACCCACTTCATTTTCCATCCCTTTACTTCCTTCTTCCTTCCCTCCATCCCTTTCTCTCTCCCTCTCTCCCTTTTTCTCAAGCTCTCTCTCTTCCCTTTTTTAATACCTAACTCCTCCTTCTCTTCCTCTTCCATGTACCCAACATTATGGGAAAGAGTTAAAGGTAAACTTTAGAAGTAAAAAAAAACCACTGGCTTACTTTTGTTTGCAATGTGGAAACATGGAAAAAAGTGGCTTACCTTCATGTAAGCAACTTGCTGAGTCAGTATGGCTGATCACTGCTTGTAGGCAATGAGATTGAAAAAGGGGGGAAATGGAAAGTTTTAGTTGGCCAGATTTGGACTAAGACTGGGTCCTAGTAGTTGATATAGGAGTTAGTAGGGCTGACTACAAATGGTGTTTGGTAAGCCCAGGGAACCAACATCCATCTTCAATTTCCTAGTCAAGGACAGGCTAGGATTAAGAAAGAGTTTGAAGTCAGCTAATCCAAGAGGAAGGGTGTTAGAAACAAAAACTGAATCCAGAGTGAATGGCCAGCCAAGACCAAGAGAGGAGAATCAGAAAGAAGGAGGGCCTCACAGAACATCTACCAGAAATCTCTGGCCAGTAAAGAAGCTTTGCAAGATACTGGGCTGGGTTTTTAGGGACAAGTTCCTTTACATATACAAGGACTCTAAGGCACAGTTGATCAGAATTGGAAAGAAATACCCATTCCTGTAGACTAAAACCTTTTGACCATAAAACAAACAGTGGTTTGAGTAATTCAATAACATGGCCCCTTATGATTTGCAAGTGATCATTACAGAACCTTTTCTCAGGGTAAATGTGTAATTGGTTATGGATTAATAAGTAATTTCTTTCAGGAGGAAAAGCTCTTGTTTTCTTACTTACTTACTTATTTACTTACTTACTTACTTATTGATTGATTGATTGATTGATTGAAGTACCAAGGCTCTTAAATCAGAATGGAGCAGATACATTTGGAAAGTTGAGATTACTCTAAACAGCAAGATTCCTTACTGCATAAGTTATCTCAGCTGATCACTTATTTATGATGCCATAAAAATCCAGATGCCTTCAATTCTGATGGTTAGATATTTGCCAAAGGCAGCTAAAATTACTTTCCAATGTTTCCCATTTTGACAACTGCATTTTGAATTTAAAATTTATGATGGTTCAGTAATGGTTGTGCTGAGGTGTTTTGGGGTTTTGTTTTTGTTTTTGTTTTTGTTTTCCAAGATTAGCAATGAATTCAGCTCTTGTGGTCAGTTGTAAACCTTACTGAGTTTACTGGAAATTCTAGAAACCTAACAGAAAACTAAGATTAAGAAAATAAATGAATAAAACTTTGAGAATTAAGACACTGCAAGTTTGTGCTAATGTATTTTGGTGTTTGGTGGTTTCCCTAATCATTTTACAATGAGAGCCTGAAGGCCAGTTTCTAACAGGAAAGAACATGTTGACCTAATCAAAGGTCTTCTGAGGCATGGGTGCAGGTAAAGGGAGAACTTGCAAGGATAAACAAAAGCAAAACAAAACAAACTTATGCGATCACATAAGGCAGAAGAGATAAACTATACCTCAAGAATAGAAAGGCAGAAGAAGAGGTTGATATGCTTCTGGACCTTCCAGAAGATAGAGTTTAGACCAAGAACTATGATGATAAGAACGCTTTAGAGTTTTTTGAATATATGACACTTTCCTATGGTTGTTATTTTGATATATCAATAAAATATTAATATCTCTTGACAATGAAAGACTGTATAATTCTTTGCAAATATTGTGAGTAAATGAGAAGTTAAAGAATGCAACCACACAAATTAGTAACTCTTTGAAAGCAGAGATATAAGGAAGAGTCCCCAAGCTATGGTCAGTTATGACAACTTTAAAAGGTAAAGAAAGCTTTTCATTCATGAATTATTATTTGACATTAACTAAAAGCTAACTAAATTCTTGTTGGAGGCTTAGAACTTAGAGAAAAAGGCATGGTCCCAGGATATAAATGGCAAGAATCCATTGTATTTTCTTGATGTGTATATATCAAAATGAGTATAAGATGGCATAGAAGTAATCTTTTTGTCTTTTTCTTTCATATCCCCAAATACCTTTAAAGATTCCTTTTCTCCTGTCCATTGCATGTGACTTTAGACAATTCTTTTCTCAGGTGAGAAAAGAAATAAGGACACTGGATCCAGATCTGTTGTCACCAGTATTACAACCTCCTGCTTCCAGCCAGATGGAATAGTATCTACTGGACCACAATGTTTTTTATTAATTTGTCAAGACTGCCTAAACACACCAAGAATAATTCTTTGTGAGCAGAGAATTGAGAGGAATTCACACTTAAAAAGAAAAAAAAACTATTGTCAAGAACATTTTTAACAAGAGTAATAGCTATAAGGTCTTATTACCTCTAGAGTATATTTATATTTTCTGTATATTTTTTGCTGGGGGAAACGTCCAAAAAGCAGAATTATACATTATTTACAAAAAGCTAACAGTAAAAGCTAAAAGCTGAACCTTACTTTAGAAGTACTTACTATATGCAGCTCTAGGTAGTCTCCCAGGCCAGAAGAACTGTCCACTCGCACCAATACAGCTTCTTTCTGAACAGTGCTAAACCCTATGGCCAGTCTGTCTGCTCGTGTACTTGGCCGGTCATTAGGAGGCCACTTATACGTGATTTGTCCACCACCTTTGCTAAAGATATACGTTGTGCCAGCTGGAAAACAAAAACCAAAACCAATTAGTCCAAATACATCAAGGGCACACTTTCCTATGTTTGTTATGTTGACATATCAGTCAAGTATTAAATTTATACCATGGGAGTCATAAATAAATAAAATAAGAGCAAAACCAAAAACCTATGGTGAAGCAAATAAGCAAATAACAGATTTTAATCAAACATGCTCAAGAAAGAGAACAGAGTTTTTTTAAAAAGAAATATCAAGGCAGCTCCATTTTTAATACACTCATTAAATCTACCAGCAGGTGTTTCAGAACAAACGGGAGATTACTGCTTTTTCCACTGAGTTGGATAAGCATGCAATGTAATGGGGCTTTATTTCTTTCTTCCAGTTTAAAAAAAAAGTTTAGTAGGAAACATTGACTTGGGATGCTTCAAAAGGAGCAGAAACATATATCAACTTGTTTTTGAAACAAGAGCTGCATATAGATGTGGCAGGGTCATACAGCACAGGGAAGGAAATTGCAAGAAGTATGCTATGAATCCACTTTTATGGGGAGAGGGCCTATTCACATATGACACATCATAACTAATGGATGAACAGCCATAAGACCCAACAGGCATGTCAAGAAAATAAAGATAATAGATCCCATCTATAGAAGTCAAGTCTTATTTAACAAGCAACATCTACTAGTTGTCAAACTATCCAGCTCCATAAAAAGACCCATTTTTTTCCCAAAGCAAATGCTAGTCTTACAGCAATAAGAATAATGTCATAGCCTCATTTGGTAAATGTTCAAATTTTACTTTATGATGGTGATGTCAGTAAATTATCTATCTTACTCTAAAAAGAGTTTTGTTTCAAACAAATTTCCTAAGCATCCAATGTGTTAAAGTCCTATTTCATTGCACCACTGGCATCTACCTCATTTAATGCAATAAGATTAATTCTTTGAGTAAGAATATTTGGAAGAGACATGCAACGATATATATAAAGGAGAATGAATCTCCCTCCATACTAAAGGGGACCAGAGAAATATTTATTTAGTTATCTCAGGAATAGACCTTAAGGTACAATTTATAGGAGTGTAGCCTTCCAATAACATAGGATGCCATTACATATCTATTGTGTACCTACTATGTGCCAACATGGTAAGGAAAGCAATAAAACTAAATACTAAAATTTAGGCTACAAAGCATCTTGTGTGTACGGAAATATAGCTTCTACCAAGAGTAAGGGTTATAAGTAAAAGTTGAGTGTACAGCAGTATGTTTTCAAGATATCTACACATTAAATTTCTATGAACCAAATTTACCAATTAAATGATGTTGGCAATGTCACATTCTTGTACATTTAGTTAAATAGCTTATGATATCATTTTTTCTCTCTTTTTATATTTTGGGGCCAATCATTCTTTTTATTCTGTCTGAAACATTTCCATAGGCCCTTGAGAAACTCCAAAGAACTCTGCAATATGCTTAATGTGCCTGACTGGTTATATAGGCCTTGGTATGTAGACCTGACCCAAGAAACATGTCAAGATAATATTGATATAAAAGTGATAAATCAGAATCTTGTTAAAAATGCAGTGGTAGAGAGGTTAGTCATTTTCTTGAATACTAATGCATGAAAGCAGTTTCTCTCTCATGCGAGAATAGGTAAGTTATATTTGATAGGTACTAATCAGTGTGCAAGCAAAGAAAATTCAGAATATACATATTTTTGTATCAGAAATGCCAGAGCCTTCTACAACCATTTATGTTCTACAACATCAGAAGCTTGTTCACCACAATATTAACAAGCAAGTACTATTTGGTAAATCTTCCTCTTGGTAATTTTTGCAAATAATTAAGTATTAAATGTTTCAGAAAAGCCTACATTGATTAAAAAATAGGACAAGAACATATAAAAGTAAAGATTTCTTTAAAAGGAGGATGTGGTGGCGACCTCTGAGTATTAGTACTTGATTGATTTTATTTTTCTCCTTTTAATTAACTTTATCCTCTAATGATTATATATTTCATGTGAATTAAGAAAAATATTCAAGTAGAGATGCTACTTAACAATATAAAACAAATCTAAGAACTCAGATGTTTTTCAGAATCACCAGAGTAAGGTAGTGTTGTAAGGCAACAATATCATACATTACATGATAATTTTTAACATTAAAAATCACTTTAACAATAATTTTTTTCATTTCCTCTCTACTTCTGTATGGAAAATAGGGCAAGCATTACTCTCACGTCACATTTCAGGAAATCTAATCAAAAGGATTAACTTGTTAACTAAAGCTGCAAACTTGGAAGAGCTGGTAGGAAATCTAGTATCCAGATTCAACTACTGTATTTTTTTTTTTTGTGGTACGTGGGCCTCTCACTGTTGTGGCCTTTCCCGTTGCGGAGCACAGGCTCTGGACGCGCAGGCTCAGCGGCCATGGCTCATGGGCCCAGCCGCTCCGCGGCACGTGGGATCCTCCCAGACCAGGGCATGAACCCGTCCCCTGCACTGGCAGGCAGACTCTCAACCACTGCACCACCAGGGAAGCCCTGTATTTTTTTTTTTATTACATAATGCTTCTGTTATCATAACAAGACAGTCAAGAAAAAGTTAATTGGGTATGTCAGTCTGAATTTATCAAGGCCAACTGTTATCATATTCGAATGTCTCATAACCATAAAGTGACATTTGCACCTCATGATCATATACTGTCCTTTCACCTCACAATGCTTTTAAAAAAATTTAAAAATAACATGTAAATGTGAAATGACAGAACATTTAATATATGTTGATTAACATTTAGTTTAGGGTACACTTCCCAAACTTGTGGAACTATGCAAGTTTCCTGTTGCTGAGGATAATAATTTAGAGGTTTATATTTTCAGTAAGATAAATGTCACAATACAAATACTGTTACTCAAGATTTGATTTCATCTCTATTTCAACCTTTCCAATAAGTGTTAAGACTTGGCAACTAGCATGCCAGTACCTACTCTGTCTGCCTTACAATGACTTTATTCTTCAGGTTTTGCCAAAACCAAGCAAAAACAAGCGTAACACCATGTGCCAAACAATGCAATTATTCCTAGTGTCCTTTTTCTTCAGATATATCTGAAAATCAGTCTCTCTTCTTTCTTCGTTGTATGCACAATAGAGCATTGTATTGTACACATCAGCACAATTCCGTAATAAGCGAGAGAATTAGATGTCCAGCTCCCAACACAGCTCTCTTAACCTACCTCTGTAAGCATCTTGGCTTTAAAAAAAACAAAACATTTTGCATCAAGCTCTAAAAATCTACGTTCTTAAAGCCCTCCTTCCATCGAGATAGAAAATTACAATATATTCTATTTTGGTGACCTTAACAATATGAGAATACTCCCACAATAAAATGTAGTAGATCAGATGACTAAAGTGTCAAAATCTACTTCATTTAACATGCATCATTCTGAACAAAGAAAATTATGTACTTACTGCAGCAGAATAGCTAAGTAATTAAGAATGTAAGCTCTGGACTCAGACAGACCAGGGTTCAAATTCCAACTGTATCATTTTCTAGTTACATGACATTGACTATTGTTGTTAGGCAGTCACTCCCCATTCCTCCCTCCCACCCTGACGCTATTTTCCAAGAGGAAGGAATAATGCTTGGGAGGGAACATAGTGGGGGGCTTCTGGATACTGGTAACATACTCTTTTTTTTTTAACCTGGGTGGGAGTTATATGGCTGTGTTCATGTTGTGAAAATTTATCTAGCTGTACACTTATAATTTATATACTTTTTGCATGTATGTTGTATCTAAGTACACATAGATAAATTTGGAGCTATACTATGGAAAAACAAACTTTTTGGCCAACCTAATACATTTTAAAGAGAATGGGTGATGTGTGTATGTGTGTGTTAACAACAGAAAACAAAAATAACTAACATTGCAACATTGTTGTTTTATTTTAATATAAGAGCCTTTAGAAAAGTTTGATTCATTTCAAAGTTGTGTTCAAACCAAATGCCTTTTAAGAAATGGCTTTCCTACATCCCGATTTTTATTAATCTTCTCAGTATTTCATTCCTTGGATTAGCACTTTTGTCACATAAACCCATTCTATTATTATTTACATTCACTAATAGTTGACATTGGGAAGGATATATATATATATATATTTTTTTTAAATTTATTTTTGGCTGCGTTGGGTCTTCCTTGCTGCGTGCGTGCTTTCTCTAGTTGGGGCGAGCGGGAGCTACTCCTCGTTGCGGTGCATGGGCTTCTCACTGCAGTGGCTTCTCTTGTTGCGGAGCACGGGCTCTAGGCACGCGGGCATCCGTAGTTGTGGCTCGCGGGTTCTAGAGCGCAGGCTCAGTAGTTGTGGCGCACAGGCTTCGTTGCTCCGTGGCATGTGGGAACTTCCCAGACCAGGGCTTGAACCCTTGTCCCCTGCACTGGCAGGCGGATTCTTAAGAACTGCGCCACCAGGGAAGCCCGGGAAGGATATTAGATTGCATCACGTGGGAGCTTTTATTAGAAAAAGAATATTAGTTTGTTGCCATAAAACATCTAGTATGGTAAGATTTATAACATGATACAAAAAATTCACTTTGTTAAATAAAGGGGTAAGTCTACACAAGATGATCTGTCATCTAGCTTCATTTTTTAAATTTTATTTTTATGGAAACATGTTTTACTTTATTAGTACATCTTAATCATAGTTCCAAGCATTTTATCAGCATGGAAAGGAATGTGGAAGAATGTGGCAGCTTTATTATTTATGCATGTTTCTATATGGCAAGCACTAACACATCAGTGCCATGACTACTAATGGATTTATTGCAAATTAATCTTGACATCCAACATATCACTAAATGTATGGATGACTCAAACTTAAAGTGGTTTTCAGCAATATTTACATTTAAGCTGTGCATCAAGTCTATATTACTCCCTCCAAACTCATTAACAAAGCTGGCTTCATCAGATGCAAATTTAGCAGTGTCAACATTCTTTACACTGCAATAAATGTTTGTAAGTATTATACATGGGCTCTTACTTCTAATGTTCGAACTGCCTGTGATGTTATAATAAATGTATTTTTAGATTTTTACTTAATATCTATTTACATAAAGGGCTCGCTCCCCTCCTTCTTTTTCTTGCCTACCATCTTTTCCCTAAAGGTGTCTACTTAAGCCACACTTGTTTCTGCAAAAGCTAATCTATTCCCTCAAATGGGTTGAACCTTTTTGAAAACAAAAAACAATCAGCATGTACAGGTCTGCTTGATTATTGGTTGCTCTGAATCCTTGGTACGTGAAAAAATAATATAATTCACTTCCGAATAGATTAGCTTCTAACTCATAACATACATATATGAATAAAAGGTCCTTTTCTGAAACCCTATAATTCTTCCAGTGTCATCATGTAGCCAACATGAAATATTTAGGCCATTATGATTCTATTAAATGTAACAGGGATATAACACATTTTTCCACTGAAACTGTGCCAGGCAGTCAGATGGAAATTTAAAGTAAAATATTTATAAACAAGGGGAATTTTTATTTCTCCTACAACCTTGTCAAGAGGCTGTTGCTAAATTTCAATTTCCTGAATAATTCCTACCTATATGGAGGCATTCTTCTTAGTAAAGTTCACAAAAAGCAAAAACAAGAAGGTCACCTTGTATGAAATAAAAAAGTTTTAGGTCTAAAACTAGTAAAACAGGGCTTCCCTGGTGGCGCAGTGGTTGAGAATCTGCCTGCCAATGCAGGGGACACGGGTTCGAGCCCTGGTCTGGGAAGATCCCACATGCCGCGGAGCAAGTAGGCCCGTGAGCCACAACTACTGAGCCTGCGCGTCTGGAGCCTGTGCTCCGCAACAAGAGAGGCCGCGATGGTGAGAGGCCCGCGCACCGTGATGAAGAGTGGCCCCCGCTTGCCACAACTAGAGAAAGCCCTCACACAGAAACGAAGACCCAACACAGCCCTAAATAAATAAATAAATAAATAAATTTAAAAAATAAAACTAGTAAAACAAATAAACTAATAAATCTGAACAATCTTACTTGTATTCCAAAGCACTAAGAGTTCATTGTCTGTCTACGTTGCTGTAAATTCTTTGCAAGATCACAAAGAATTATTTCGTGAGCGCTATAGATTCTTAATTCCTAAAATTTCATATAAGAGCAATAAAAATTCAGGAAGGTTGGCATTATATTAGGAGAGATCAATGGAATCAGAGTAATAGGAGTTCCTACCTATAATATGTAATCAACTCGAAATCTAAAAAGTAATAACACCAATTACTTATATTGAGAATAAGAGACAGCCCTTAATGCTACAGATCTAAGGGTGAAAAAATGCTAGGAAAGAAAGGAAAATAAAGACCGTATATCACAACTTGAGACTCCTGATGGAAGATGCAAACTTGGTAGAAATGACAAAAGCATTACACCTAGCTAAAGAGACTAGAAAATAAGACAAGGTTTTTACCCATACATCTTTGAGAAATAAAAGAAACAGGGCAAGAAACATGGCCTGTCACTGAAATGGATTAGATACTGGCCCCATAGACTGGATCAGACCAAAGAAAAGAAAGTCAAGAAGAGTTTAGGTAATTCCCAAAGAATGAAAGCCTTAAGAAAGTAAGTAGCTCATGATGACATTCAAGATAGAAGGAGCATTGGGAGGTTTTTCATATATGGCATGTTACACGGTCCATCAGAACCCTAGACTCAGGAATTAAGGAAATTTATTGAATTTTTTAAAAAACAGTTTGTTGAGGGCTTCCCTGGTGGCACAGTGGTTGAGAGTCCGCCTGCCGATGCAGGGGACACGGGTTCGTGCCCCAGTCCGGGAGGATCCCACATGCCACGGAGCAACTAAGCCCATGAGCTATGGCCGCTGAGCTTGTGTGTCTGGAGCCTGTGCTCCGCAACGAGAGAGGCCACAACAGTGAGAGGCCCAAGTACCGCAAAAAAAACAAAAACAAAAAACAATCAAAAAAACAGTTTGTTGAATATTTACTAAATTGAATGCAAACTGACAAAATTGTGAGCACCCTGTTACCATGCATTGGAATTTCCTGAGAGTGTCACTGTACAGAGTCACTGCACACACACGGCTCCATTAAAAACTCATCATGAACTTGGTTCAAGTTTTTTCATAGATTCTTGAACCCTGTGCGAATCAGAAGTAAGACTCTCAGGGTCCATGAGGACTCACTAGGCATTAAAAACTAATATCTCTCAAACTTTGAATGGGATCAAACAAGCCTGAACCACTCGGACTCCACAGTAGACCTGGGAATCATGAAAGCAGAGGAGTCATCTCCACTAAGCCAGCCCATATGAGATTTACCTCTGGTCCAGTCAAGACAGAATTTTAAAAGGAAAAATGGTGTGTGCTTATTCACTAAGAAATGCTAATCAAGATAAAACTCAAGAAAATGGAATAGCAAAAAAACTATTATGATTACTATAAAATTAGCAATCATTTCTCTTAAAGATAATTTCATTAGTAACTGTGCACTTCAATGACAAAGTAGGGAAATTTTCCCTTTGCCTATTGGCCCAAAACTTTTCTCTAATAAAAGCCTTTTTAAATAAATATTATGAATTTTTCTATACTCTATATTTTCTGTAATAAAAATTCTATATTCCAGAGATCTTGGCAGGAATAGTATATGTATAAATGTATCATGTGTATTTTTCATTTCGGTATTTGACATTTCCATATTTTGACATTTATGGAAAGAATATGCTACATAGATAAAAGTATTCAATCTTTGGAAAACAAGTGCACTCTTCTTTAATAACTAAAGTAATTCTCAAGTAGATTCATGGCTGACCTACTGTTTCCATACTCTAGACATTTGTTCAGGGATGTCACAAATAGCTGCACAGACTGTCAAAAAGGCAGTATTCACATAAATGAGAAAAGAATGATGTCCACTGGTGTTGTACAAAGTTGAGATTTTATGTAATTAATCACTGATGTCAATTGTAGTCATTTGGATAAGTCATTCTCTTTTTCTGTCTTATAAGGAAATTAATTGAAATAAGAAACATTCCTAAGTTGACCTATCTCTTGGTTGTCTAATATGTGAAAGGAACTAGGAATATAAAACTGGAAACACACAACCCTTTTTCCCAAACAGGTAGGATTAAAGATAAATATCAGGGCAAGATGGGTTTATGAGAGATATCAGATAAATGGTATTCAGCCGTGTCACCATCTATTTTGGATTTTTTTATTTTATTTTATTTATTTATTTATTTATTTTTTAATTTTTTTGCGGTACGCGGGCCTCTCACTGCCGTGGCCTCTCCCGTTGCGGAGCACAGGCTCCGGACGCGCAGGCCCAGCGGCCATGGCGCACGGGCCCAGCCGCTCCGTGGCACGTGGGATCCTCCCAGACCGGGGCACGAACCCGCGTGCCCTGCATTGGCAGGCAGACTCCCAACCACTGCGCCACCAGGGAAGCCCTATTTTGGATTTTTTTTAAAAATCTTTGAAAAGATGACAATTTTAAAGGCACTGATTAATGGTAACATAAAAAGAACAGAAAAAGTGATAAGCAAGAACAATTATATCTATGTTATCTTTTCAGATCAAAGTCATATAAGTGTTTAAATATTTTGAGATAATTTTCAGTGAATAATATCTTAGTAAATCTATGCAAGAAGTAATACTTCACTTAGTGGTTTCTTTGCAATACTACTCATTATTTCCCTCTCTAAACATGTTATTTAGAAAATACTCCCTCCAGGAAGAATTCAGTTCAATAGTTTGAGCTGCCCAGTGAGACAAGCTTGTTCCAAGATCAAATTCAAAGTCTTGGAACCTTTAAAAAAGCTCTTGGAATCTAAGTTATCTGGCTGAGAAGAAAAACAAGTAAATGGTAGACCTTCTGCCAATCAGATTAGAAAATAATTCATAAAGATAGCAAAATGATCTAGAGTTAAAAATAAAACCAAGCAAAGCAATCCCACAACAAATAACCCCAAGAACATCAAATGCTTATGTCTTCCCTTCTGAAACTAGACTCCCTCAAGCAGTAAGTGAATTTTATTAAAAAGTCTCTGGCAAGTAATTCAGTAATCAATTTGCATTAGGGCTATAGGCAGCAGGGATGGAGAGATAAGAAATCATACCTTCTGGTACTTTATGAAAAATCTTATTTTAAAGAACATATAAGCTGTGTAAGTTCCTAATAAATTCTTTAAATTATTATCTAGTAAGTAAGGGTTGCAATTGCCTAGTGATGGCCTTTAATTTACTTTTTTCATAAATTAATTGTTAAAATGGTTTTCATCAGGTTTTCAGAGTCGAGAATTTACTAGAATTATGGTGTAAAAAAGTTCTTAAGTTAAAAACAACTGACATAAACATAGACTTAATGCTGAAATGCTCTTGGAGAAGACTAAGGGAAACTTTCCTTTTAAAAATGACAAAATGGAGGCCCAGAAGAATCAAGTGGTTCCTCAGTGTCACACAGATGGTTGGGGGCTGCACCCAACTCTATTCCTAGTGCTTTTCCACTGTACAATGAAGAGCTAAGATCAAATGACTGCTTCTTGTTTAGAAAAATAAGCTAAAATTCACAAATCAAGGTCTCATTTCAATCATCTCTAGTGGTTTTTCTAATGATGTTTCCTTGGTCTGGTTTCAGGAGACTCAAAGATTCTGAAATGGCACTTAGCAGAAATGATTCGTTCACATTCTGACATTTTCAGAGTCTAGCCTGAATCTTTCAGAGGGGTGGGGCTTTTGCAAAGCTTTTCTGCAAGCACCCTGCCTCAGAAGCCATCTCAGTTCGTTCGTAGGCTTCCAAATTGTTGAACAGAGATGCAGAAGCCAAATTTTTATTATTAATACCATAATCACTTTTATTCCACATCACAAAGGCCTTATAACTTTTTGGCAGTGACACCATTTCCTGCCTTTAGTAGTGGAATTCAATCCTGAACACAAAACTGCACATGGGGGCTTCCCTGGTGGCGCAGTGGTTAAGAATCCGCCTGCCAATGCAGGGGACACGCGTTCGATCCCTGGTCCGGGAAGATCCCACATGCTGTGGAGCAACTAAGCCCGCGCGCCACAACGACTGAGCCTGTGCTCTAGAGCCCACGAGCCACAACTACTGAGCCTGCGTGCCACAACTACTGAAGCTGGTGCGCCTAGAGCCCGTGCTCCACAACAAGAGAAGCCTCCGCGATGAGAAGCCCACGCACTGCAATGAAGAGTCGCCCCCGCTCACTGCAACTAGAGAAAGCCCGTGCTTAGCAATGAAGACCCAACGCAGCCAAAAATAAATTAATTAATTAATTAAATAAATTTGTTTAAAAAAAAACCAAAACTGCATGTGGTTATTTTGAACTATTCTGAGGCCACCAGATAAACAATACAATTCAAATTAATTTTAGGCTAAAACTAGAAGTTTTGCCTTTGTTTTCTAATCTTAGTTCCTCTCATTTACCATCTCCCTGTCTATCTGCTATATTTAAGTCATTCTCCAACTGACTAGGCCCCAATTAGAACTATTTACTAGTAAATTTTGGACTAAAACTGGAGAGAATACAAGTTTCTGATTCAGAAGTCATTTCAAACTAAGCTCTAACTCTATCACCTAGGCCTGCACACGTGGTGGAATACACATTCTTCTCCCAAAGTGACTTTTACTTTTGCCAATTTATGCTTCTCTGCTGTACCTGGTTTTCTTTTCAGTCCTGCTTCCCACTATCATTCCAGCCAAGGTGAATTCCCTCCCTTTATCATCTACAGAACTTGTTTTTAACTTGCAAAATATTATATAAACTGTCAGAGTTGTCTTTTATCAAAATTTCCATCTTTAGAAGTATGTATCCTGAAGAAAGGGGTCTTGCTTTAATTCTTATTATCCTCATCAGACTTAGGTGCTTTTATTCATTTATTAATCATTAATAAGAGCATTGGTTTATGATTGAACTAAGTCAGGACTAGTGATACAATGATAAATAACTTAAGGTTCCTGATTCTCATTTGAGTACAACAAATTCCATGCCTATATCCATTTCTACGTAAGCCAAATAATTTTACTAGTCCAATACAGAAACTCAGATAAGAGGATAGATTGCCTAAATTACCATTCTCCATTTCATTATATGTCTGTGTGAGGCACAAGTGTGATGAACAGTCATGAGACTCTTCAACCAGGTAATGATGACTCTTTTTGAGTCAGTATCAAATCCCACAATTTTCTCGAATAACATAGCCCAAAGTTCTCCATATTTTACAGGGAAGACATGGATATAACCTGCTAGTCCTTAGACTTTAAGAATTTATTAATCATCAGAGAAACCCAGGAGATAGCACCATAACAAAGTGATCAAGATTAATGCCACCAGTAAGGAGACATGGAATTCGGGTCCTCCAAATATGACGTACTGAGAAGGGCACAGCATCATTTCTATATTATTTTGCCAAAAATGCATAGCCTCAATCATAAGAAAACATCCAAGAAACTCCAAGTGAGGGACATTCTACAAAATAACTGGCAGCGTTCTTTTAAAAAGTCATGGTTAGAAAAAACGGAAAAAGACTGAGGAATAGTCCCAAATTGGAGGGGACTAAGGAGACATGACAGCTAGATGCACTGTGATATTTCCATGTGTAGTAATTAGTATATACTGTAGTTGTGATGAAAAAGATAAGTCAAAAGACAGGGAATAGTGGGCATTATGGAGGAAAAATTCGTATCTCTTTTAATGTAACATGAAAAAAAACCTATGTGAGATTATTTTAGGAGTTGCTTACCCAGATGGCTTAGTGAGGTGGTAGAGAAAGACTCTAGCTCAAAATAAGGAGTTGGAATTTTGGACAAAAACAAACAAAACACAATGCTGAGACAATAGCAGAAGGATGCTCTGGAGAAAGAGAATGCAAAAGCAATACAACAGTATAATTCAAGAATAAAAACATCCATACACTCAAAAATTAATTAAGCATTTGCTATGTAGAAAGCACCATGCTAGACGCTGGAAATGACAGAAAGGTATATGTTATAGCTCTAGAATCCAGCTACAACTACCCATTCAATCAGGTGTGATTTCTTGAATTTTTCTTTTGTATTTCCGTTCTTAAAGTCATTGTTCAGATTGCATCGCCTTCAATCTTAAATGTAATAAAATAGTCATCCTTACTGATTCGATACCTTCCTGCCCCTCCCTAATTTAAATTTATTTTACAAACTAAAACCAAACTAACTTTGAACATCGTCCATACAAACGAACCCTCTATGTCAGCCAAACTGGAGAATTCATTTGGTCTCCTGAAATACCCCCAAATTATTTTCAGAGAAGACAAAATTTAATATGGTTCTGGAAAAATAAGAGCAAATGTATTTCTGTGGGCTGGATTTTCATGAGAAAAGTCACAGAAGGACAAAACAGGTTCCAGAAAGAGGAGTAGATCCACTTATATTAATGACATTACCTTTTTTTTAAAAAAGATGCATTTTTAGGCACTATTATTTCCTCTTTGTCTCCTGAACTAAATCTCTAGATAAATACAGAGTACAAATAATATAGTGGAAATTAGGACTGTTCAAGGTCAGTGTTAAAAGAGATTAGATCAGGGGCTTCCCTGGTGGCGCAGTGGTTGAGAATCTGCCTGCTAATGCAGGGGACATGGGTTCGAGCCCTGGTCTGGGAGGATCCCACATGCCGCGGAGCAACTAGGCCCGTGAGCCACAACTACTGAGCCTGCATGTCTGGAGCCTGTGCTCCGCAACGAGAGAGGCCGCGATAGTGAGAGGCCCGCACACCGCGATGAAGAGTGTCCCCCGCTTGCCACAACTAGAGAAAGCCCTCGCACAGAAATGAAGACCCAACACAGCAAAAATAAATTTAAAAAAAAAAGAGATTAGATCAGTTCTAGTAGTTCAGAATATTCATAATTCTATGAATGCAAATTTCCTTTAACAAAGAGTCACATAACTTCACAAATGTATAAAAATGTGATATTACTGTCATAAGAGAAATTATATTTAGTAAGAAGTATCGGTGTTATCTGCTATTTATCATGAATCTTTTCATTCCATCTTTATCAAAAATGAAACTACTTCTCATTTCTTAAGTATTAGTCTATGCTTAGTAGAAAAACTAAGTTACATCAACCTAAATTAAAATAACACATATAAAATTTGGTTTGTTTATTCATTCTTCATCTCAGAATCTTTGAAACAGCTTATGGAGATGACAAGAAGAATAAATATAAGCCAGTTCTGAGAGGTATCAATCCACCTATTTTCAAAATAAAAGTGACAAGAAGCAAAAAATTGGGAAATTAGACAACTTACTTTGATAAGCAATTTTTGGTATTTGAACGATTTAAAATCCAAAGATGGAAGTTTTTTTAACTCATGAAGATATTTAGCCAATGGAATTCAACAAAGTAAATGAATTTTGAAAGTGATGGAGAAGCAAAAAAAAAAAAAAAAAAAGAGGTTCTCTACAGAGATCTTTCTATTTCACCACTCATGATACAACCATGTGTGAGAATAATTTTTGAAGTTGAAATGATTAAAACATTGGAGGGTGGATTAAAGTGCCAAATCAGCCCCAGGGCAGGGAAGTGCCAAATTTTTCTTCTTTTATATTAGTCTTCCTAGACTAAAATTACAAGGTGGTTCCAATCTGCACCTCAGATCCTTGAATGCTCAGGTCCCCAAGCTCAAAAGACCCTCAGGTTTGAAATATAAGTCTTTGAGCTCTAGAGTCTTCAAACAGCATCTCTGAAAAAGGTTGAGAAAGACCTATAAGACAAAGAGGGTAGGGCACTATTAAGGGGTAAAGTAGGCTTCAAACTCAAAAACACCCATATCTAGCTTCATCCTTAAAATTTTAATTTATTTTCAATTGGTTATTGTATTCAAATGAAGAATGCCATGCCATCTGTCTTTAAAGTCCTTTAAATTAAATTTAATGACTCTTGTGGGGAAAAGAGGCCATTTCTAATTCAGTATAGTCTGCTTACTACTATTAATCACTAATTAGAATTAATTATTAACAATGTGATTATTTTTTCCTCGAATATTCTATATCATTAATCAAAGGATGACATGACTTTCTGTTCCTTCTTTGGTATATTGAAGTGACTGTCACATGACTTTTGGGTAGATGCTACTGAAGTGATGATTTTAGTCAGATGTGTAATAATAATGCCATCTAAAAGCTGCATTTAACCAAGAGAGCAGTATTTTTGGAACAAGCAGTATAAAAGTGCTTTGTGAATATTAACATATTCTAGCAAATTAGTTTGCACTCATTATCATAAGCAATTACTTACTGTTTAGATGCAGCTCATATTAAATTGGCAAGCAATTTGCAAGAATTAAACATAATAGAGAGAGCTTTCTGAAAATTCATTGATATACTGAGACAAATGATGCTACTAGGTTCACAGCCCATGTACCAAACAAGGTTACCCATTAAACATATTTAGCATTAAAATAATAGTTGGTTGACTACATGGGCTTTTAATGCAAGATAATATTGTAACTATTGTTTAGATGCTATCAATGCAATTATGCATAGCAGATCCTAGGAGGCATTTAAAAAAAAAAAGGCCAGAAGAAAAAGGGAAGGTTTTGTTTTCTGAGAAGGAACTAGCTGTCAATTTGACTAAATTTTGTTATTCTAATAACCCATTACATTGTCTTGAGTTATTTGGGACTACTTAATTTTCTCCTTTAAGAAGTTTCTGTTGTCTTGATCATTCGCTCCATTTATCTCTGTGGCGAAGACTGCTGATGTTCACCACTATTCATTTCGACTTCTTTAGTACTAAGAGAACTTGGAGTTGGGCATATAGCTAAGCTATGTATAAACTGGGCATTTCCCTTTCTCCTTTGCAGTTTGATAGGGCCATATGACTAAATTCTGGCCAATGATACATGGGCAAAAATGATGTGTGATTCCTCCAGTTCCAGCCCTGAAATGCACCTGCACTTTACTGCTTATGTCTCTCTCTCTTTTTGCTGAGTGATGACCAAAAGCTGAACCAGCTGCCTTAGACCTAGAGATGGAAGCTGCGGGTTGAGAACTGTGCCAGTGAACTGTAACTACTATGTGAGGAGGGGGGAAAAAAGACAGAAAGGAAAAAAAAAAAAAACACACCTTACATTTTTTTCATACCTATGTATTATGGAGGTCTCATTTTTAGACCAAAGGGTGTTTATATAGCCTTTAAGACAAAATGACAAAACATTTCCAAGTATTTTTTATACCCATGAGTCAAGTAAATCTGATAGGGAAACTACAGTTATCTCTATTTTACAAATTTAAAAGAAAATGGTGTTCACAAATGTAAAGTGATTTGTCCATGGTCACACAAAGCAATGTGAGTCTTTTCTTATCAAAACCTTCCACAGAAGGCTAGAAATACCCACTACCCTTTTAATAGTCAGCCAATGTTACTCACCCTGGCAGATTCTTTGGGGGTGGGGGGGGTCACATGTTTTCCTGGATCTACCCAATTCCCAAATTCTTTTCTCCCTTACATAATTAAAATGGCACATATTTGCAAAACATGATAAAGAATGTTGTCTGTGACTCTGAAACAAAATGAAATTAATTGACCCACACTGACCCCTCTGCTTGACTATAGAGCATTTACTTTAGGAAATTTTAATTGTGAATTTTTTCTCTGCCCTTTTTAGATGTTAAACTTCTTCCGGCTTCTTGACAGTTTTATAATTCAGGAATGTCTTTCTCAAGAGCCTGGGAGCCATCTCTTTGAAATGTAATCATCAGGAAAGACAGTGCCCCTCTGTCCCAGTCTCCGTGGGAGGGTAGAATCCAAACTTGGATAAGCACCAATTAGCAAACACCAGGACCTAATCACCATGAATAACCTCCCTCTCCCACCCCCAATGTCATCCAGTAGTTTCCCACTAGCTCACTCTAAAGCTTAAAAAATTTCCAGCCTTTTGTTTCACTGGAGTTGACTTCAGTCTCTCTCTTCAATCTCTCTCCCTTACTACAAAAGTCTTGAATAAATTCTTCCTTGCCAGTTTAACTTCTCTGGTGCAATTCTTCTTTGATATCCATGACCCATTATTCGTATTTATCATATTATTCTGCCATCTAAGCTAGCCAACCTCAGAAAAAGCAATAGTAACCCAGTCAAAATAAAAATAGAAAATTGTTTCTTCATCTGAATTTCACTTCCTCACTCTCAGAGAAAAATCTCTTCTTCTCCACAGACAGTAAACAAAGTATTATCAGGGAAGCTTAGTAATAAAGAAATTTGGAGAAATGTTCTTTAGAGGTATTTTTATACATTAATTCAAATGCTAAATAATATTTTACAGCAACATTCTGAGGAACATTTACCTAGAGTGAATTATAAGAGATTTCTATAGCAAAGCAGTGATCATTCTATCTCCATTTCTTAAGAGTCACAGCAAAAAAATATATATGTAATTATAAATACAGAGCAAATTCTACTTCTTTCGTTTTGTATTAGTTTTACATTGTTTGTTTCTAATATTCTATCTTGAGGATAAGAACTAGTTTTCATGATTCCTTGTATTTACCTCAGAGCCTAGAATACCACTAGATACTTCACAGATATATAGCTACATTTGATGTGGTAAACCAAACACATAATATCCAAAACTATTTTGATGATACCTTTATTTTCATTTGATGTTTTAGAATCAAATATGTTTGCATTACATGTATAACAAAGGACTTATTAATAGGAAGTTGGAAACACAGAGAAGCATAATGTGTCAAAATCTAATGTCAGCAGCTTTTCTCAGTGTCTTGAAAAGAACTATAATTTAGAAAATACCATCAAAAGGCTATAAATTGAGAATACTGAGAAAAAAGATTATTAAAAAAATCTAGTAGCTGATTTATTTTCTCTTCAAATGTTAACTTTGAAATAAAAGAAAAAGTCTTAGTTTTCTGTTGATATACATTTATCATATGCTATTTTGGAGTACACATTTGTATATTTCATGTAATCATATACATTTACACACTCTTCTTTCTTCTCAACTTTAATGAGCATATACTTAAAACTGAAATAAAGGCTGTATATTATACATATATGTATGTGTGTATATATATACAAACATACACACACGTGTGTATATATAGGTGTGTCTGTATATATATATATATATATATATATAAAGAAAATAAAATGCCATGTTCATTGATCAGAGAAGGTGAACTTTTAGATAACCAATAACACACTGGGGACAGATTAATTAAAATAACAAAGCAGAACAAGTGAAAGACCAAAGAATAACCCTTTCCATCAAGAATGGCCTAGGGCTTCCCTGGTGGCGCAGTGGTTGAGAGTCCACCTGCCAATGCAGGGCACGCGGGTTCGTGCCCCGGTCTGGGAAGATCCCACATGCCGCGGAGCTGCTGGGCCCGTGAGCCATGGCCACTGAGCCTGCACCTCCGGAGCCTGTGCTCCGCAACGGGAGAGGCCACAGCAGTGAGAGGCCCACGTACCGCAAAAAAAAAAAAAAAAAAAAAAAAAAAGAATGGCCTAAAATAAATCTCTTGGTGCTACTCAAATCTGTACTCTTTCAAAACTAAAATAAGCAGACTCTAAATAAAAGAAAATTTCTCAAGCTGGGATTTCATTTGCTTTTATGAAAATAAACATCTAAAATAAATATAAAGGGGCATTTTAAAGGATAGAAAAGAAAAACTTTTTTTCCCCACAAGATGTTACTGGTTTTTCAAGCAATGTGAAAATTCTTATATCAAGAAAGGCTCAATCCTTTACTATTCTTCTGCCATTTTAATATTTGTAACCAACACATTTCCATATTCATTTACCATGTTCTTATCTATCTGGCAAATAGCATTTATCCTCCACGTACTATATATAACACATTTTGAGGTGTAGATTCCCAAAATAGCATAGCCAATTTCCCTTTCAATCCCACTAATGACATGAAATCATAAAACCCACACTGTCTCACCCATGAGTAAGATGTTTGAAATGGATTCAGAATCAGAAATGACAATTTCCACTCTAACTTCCTATGGTAGCCACCAATAAGCTGATCAAATAAGCTGTGCCCACAAAGAGGTGAGAGCCTGCTGGAATAAGTGTGTAGGGAGATACACAGAACAACAATGTCCCTTCCACAATAGCCTGGTCACTCACCCTAGGGGAATCAGTTATCATCTTTTTACTATCTTCTGCTCACTCTCTCCCAAGATAATCTTCACCATGCCAAACACACTCATGCCGAAGAGGATGGGGCTTACAGTAGAGCAAAAGGGAATTCACCTGGAAGATTTTCACTGGGGAGATGACATGATCAGGTTTGAATCTCAGCAAGATTTTTGAGGCTTCTATGTGGAAAATGGGATGGATGGGAAGGAGGTGAGGTAAGGAGGCCCAGCAGAAAGTTATCTCACAAAAAGAAGAATAAAATATAAGGACCTTGAAAAGAAGTAGACAGATGTGAGAAGCATAAAGGAGGTAATGCTGTAAGGACTTTTGATGATTGACTGGATGTGGAGAGGGGAGGGGGAAGGAATCAAAGTTCTCTCCTAGGTTTCTGACCTGCAAAGGGTATAGATACTGTGCCATTTATTCACGACGGAAACAGGAAGCATCAAAGAAGGAATAGGATAAGTGGAGAATATAATAAATTTTATATGTTTGAATTTAGTCATCTTCTTCCATAAGAGAATATTATATCATCTTTACAGCCCTGTAACACTTAGCACACTGAAGTATACATGGATGACATTTTTCAGTATCCTGCTAATGCATCAAACATATAAGTTAAAAAGGATATTCTAATGAAAACCACTGTTTTTTTCTTAAAACAAGTTTTGCAAGACACAGCTAACCTGTATCTCTTCATCATCTTTAAAATAGTCTCCAGATGTAGTAATACTTAGCTCTCAACAAGACCTTCCATGGAACCCACCAGAATTGATTATATTTATCATCTAAACATTTGCAGTGTTCCCTTTCTTCCAATAATTTTAAGAAATTGTTTTTATGGAAAAGGTTTAGCTATACAATATTGTCCCAGCATGTCTTTTGCTTGACTGCTGCTTAGTTCTCTTCATATAATTGCTTGGTTAACTTCTTGTGCCTAGTTGATTTGCTTCCTCTGCTTCCTCTGCTCATCAAAATTTCATTAACTGTTTCTGTAAGGCCAACTGGCCCGAGGCAGGGGAACGCAATCAGATTCACAGGTTGCATCAGACCGAAACTCTCCGGACCACCCAGTTCCAGAAACTGACCTGGAGACATTCCTGACCACCCAGTTCCAGGAACTGACCTGGGGACTTTCCACCCAGCCCAGTCTTCCCGCCTTTCGAGGAGCAGGACCAATGGTCCCAAGACTGAAGCAACCGGCACCAGATATTGCCACGATACCCGAAGAGACCACCAAATAAGGACTACCCTGTGCCCTCCCAGATTCACCACACCCCTCTCCCTTCTTCCCCTATAAAATCTTGCCCAACCCTCGCCCGGGTGCAACTTCTCTGGCCCCTTTCTCTCGGACCAGTGAACCTCGCCCGGGAGCGCCCCCTAATAAAGCTCACTTGAAGCTTTCCTCTGTTTCGCGGTGCCGTTTGTTAAGATCCGACCTTACATTTTCCTGCATGCAGAGCACTTTACTAAGTTAGGATGTGCTGGTTTACGAGTTATACCACATAGATGAGCAATAATAGGGTCAAGTGTGACAATATTGGCTACACTTAGGCTCAAATCCCTGCATCTATAGATGAAGCTGAGTTTTCTGCACTTTTTTTCACCTTTAAATAGTGGAAGAAGAGAAGCAGTGATGGAATCCACTACTATCAGAAAGTATGCTCTGTACCATTAACTCTGTTGACCCTCAGGACAAAACACGTAAAAGTCTTTCCCTAAAGAACAATTCTAGTTAGACATTCTGTACTCTTTGACCTACTAGACCCTCTGTTTCCTAGAACATAGTGGGCATGGTTATTTTAGTCCTTATGACGTCCTTAGGCAAATCAGAAAAAAGCAATCTTCTTCAAAACCCCTTACTTCCAACTGCTGGAAAATTGTTATAGCATACCGATTTTGTCAGAACAAGCCATTTGCTTGCTCTTTCCTAGAAAATTATCATATCAAATATGCAACTCCATGGAGGTAACAGTGTAAATGAGGACACCTTCACAAGTCTACGTCTTGAACAAGTGTACATGGCATCCCTTTAGTGAGATAGAGGAAACATTAGTGTTTGGTTCAAAAGGAAGATTCAACTCATATTGGATCCTAATGTTCTGTGGAATACAATCATGCTCCTTGGGGGAGAGGAATGCAAGGGACACAGGGAAAAAAAAAAATTCCTAGTCAACCAATTTCATGCAGAGCAAACACCAGTGGCAAAAGAAGTTCAAGCTTTTCTGGGAAAGAAGCAGTTCTGCACAGTTGAAATAAGATCAGTCACAGACCTAACTTGTGGAAATGAAATTCCTGAAAAGAAAGACAATATCAGAGCAGTGCTAGTCCAAGATGCACAAAGAACTAAACTGCAGCAGCTAATCCCTTACATTTGAAGCACAGATTTCAGCCAGACAAAATTGTGACTTATAAAAACTAGACATTGAGGATCCTCGGGAGACCACTCTCTTCCTATTTTCCTCTATGGCTGCTCCAAGGTACAGATTCAATTCAGGCAGGTTAAATTGGGGATCCAAGTGGGAATATGTGGTTAATGAATTTTATACAACCTTCCTTCTTTCCAATTAAAAAAAAAAAAAAGACAAAGAAAAAGGCTCAAAAAAGATTTGATGGTGTTTTACTGAGTCTTCCCAATTCCCCCCACCCCCACCCCACCGACCCCAGACTGATTTCAAGCCATGGTGGAGACAACCAGACAGCTAATTAAACTATAAACTCTTTCTTCAAATTCACAAAACTGTAAGCATTTATATTCTAGAATCCACCCCCATTCTGAAGCTCTGAAGGACTCAAGACTTTCCACAGATATCCAGGGGAGTTACATATATATTACTCTAGACCAAATCTGGCCCTGCAAATGAAGTCATATGCACAAACTCAAAATATTTAATGATTTTCCCAGACTTTCCTTAGCAAATTTCCAGAGAAGTTAATTCTTCCTGGAGTTAAACTGAAAGTGGCAAAAATGAAATCCCCTCTATGATGGTTGTGAAAGCAGCAAGCTAGCTTGGAATGTGAATGGAATGTGAAATTGACACACAATAAGTGCCGGCTAAGAATGGAGGAAACAAGCTTAAGCCCAGACACCCCCACAGACTCAAGTTGAAAGACATACATAAACTCATAGAATAGTAACGCTCCTTACATTGCTGTCTAAAAGGGATGCATGTGTTCAATTTTAAAACAAACAAAAAGCAATCCAGCAAGTTCAGTCTCAAACAGATTTCATTAATTTTGAAAAGATGTTAACAATATAAATACATGTAAAATATGATATCTTTATATAAACGGCATCCTTCATTTCTCTCACCAGAGGAATGTCTCCACTATGAATTCATTAGTAAATTCTAGCTGTTCTATATTAAAATGAATGAAAATAAGATTGTAAATGAACACATCTAAAAAGCCATCATGTAATTGGGAAGCACTCAACCTTGAATCAGGAAAATGACTAACTTGTTGTTCTGTGACTTTGTCAAAGTTATTGAAACTATTCAATAATCCTCATTTTCCTCTTCTGAAAATAAGGGGGTTGTTCCAGGTAACCTCTATGGTCATTTCCAACTCTATTCTCGGTTTAAAATATCACTCCACTAAAGCTGGCACTATCCTTGAACTTGAACCCAGCATACACTGAATTGTCCACCTAACATAAGCATGACATAAAAAGGCACGTTACCAGTGAGGCACTGTAGCAGATAACATGCAATGATTTCTTTGGGTGGACATTTTGCTCCTTTTTTATTTTGACTTTAAACAATAATTGTACAGAACGTTTGCTATATTTTATTATTGTGAAATGATATAGTAGAGAATATTTTATTTCATGCAGTAATCCTATGATTTTAGAAAATTAAGACATAAATATGGCCAAATAAATAAATAAATAAACAGAGTACTGGCTAAGCCTTATTAGCAGTTAACTTATTTATTTCCTGAAATCATTCTCCACATGACTGGTCTAGCAATTTCATCCAAAATCAATACAATATAAAACCTACAGAAATGACAGTCTAAAACGAGCCCCAGATTTATTAAAACCTAGTCATGTAATTACTGAGGTCTTCTCAGTCTAAAATCTATAATTACTGCAGTTATTACTAAAAAGGTTGGGTTAAATGTTATTAAGCAAAAACCACCCTGGCTGATTTGTTTTGTGAATACATGTTAAGATAATTCCTACTTACAAGAACAGACTCATTCCAAGCAGGAATGATTATGAGCCTTGGTGGGTTCGACTGTCATAAATATGACTCAGATCCAGAAAGGGATTCATTATCTTATTCCACCAGTCAATTTAAGTTGTGAAAATACAAGGAAAAGTGAAAGCATATTCTCTACAAGTGTAACTGCACTGGTATCATTTTTCCCCCACATTTCTAGTTGAGAAAGACCAGGCATCACCTCACTAGTCAAAATCTTACTAATTCTTACACTAGGTAATCCTGCCCATGTTCACCAAGACCATAGCCAGTTGTTTGTCTGTCTGTGTTCACACGTTTTGGCAAAGAATTTAAAGTCCTTTATAGATATCCAGTTAAATCATCACAGTGCTCATTCCCTGGTAGATTAATAGTACCATTTGAAATGCCATTAAAGTTTTTACACCAGAGGGTAGAAAACCATGTTTTCTTCTGAGTTATATGACAGTACCCTACACATATGCTGAATTTCATCTACCATGTTGCCTTATTTTTTCAAGCACCTGTGGAGGCTAACTGGCAAGGTGATGCTCACTTTTACCAAGGGAAAAGAAAAACACAACAAATAACCTGACCTAGGTCATAAAATCAGTAAGCAGGAAGAACACACAGGGATACCTTTAGTAATTTATTTCTCAGACTTGAAAAATCTGACCTTCACACAACTGTCCCACATTAAAGCGATAAAAATATTACACTTACTGTAATGTGGCATCATGTGTACACTGAACAAATGTTGAATGAGTGAATCTGGGGCAATCTTCACTATTCACCTATTCAAGGGCTCCAAATGAAACAAATCATTATATACAGATAATTGTTAATTCTTCAACACATACGGGCAATTCTGATCAGTAACATTCATAGGTTATGTGCAACAGGTTTAATTATAGTTTGTGATTAATATTTGTATACTGCAGAAATTGTGAAAAGTAGAGAAATAAAGACAAAGGAGACTTAAAACAGGTGAGGGAAATTTTAAATGATTTGGCTATTGAGAAAACAGGAAAAGAAATGAAGAGAAAAATCACAGCAGTACCACTGAATTAAGTCAGAGAATGCATCCTTCCAGAGTTCTCCAAACTGTCCCTGCCACCAGTCTTCCTACCTAGTTCAACAGCACAGCTTGTTTACGATGAGGACTACATCCTCAGACTTAACTTTGCATCACTCTATTGATTAGATATTTGGCTCAGGACCAGCAAAGACCTGGATTGGTCTAAAGGTTGCTCTCTTGGTTTGAAGACCATTTAGCAAGTGACATCGTATGAAATCAATGGACTGTTACTGCTTTCATCTTTCTCAGGTTCAGTATTATAAGGGTCCTTAAGATTTAATGAACCTAGTCTGTTGAGTGAAGCTTTCAATCTGCTGTATTTCTTCTAATGCACTAAAATGGCTGGTATGGGAAATGAGTACTACAACCTTATGTAGTGGGACAACTGGAGCAACTAACAGATTTATGACATAAGGACAGTATGGCAGAGGAAGGTATATATTTAATCCAGTTTTTCATCAACAAGATTTGAGTTTATACGTATGTGCGTGCGTGCATTTTTTTAAAAAGGGATGAGAAAATCCCTAGTGATTAAAAAAACAAGAAGGGAGAAACGAAAATCAGCCACAATAGAATGCGCACATATATACACACAGACAAAGAGAAGAGATAACATTGTAGAGCAGTCACTAGAGCAATCTCTCTAGAGATCCATTTACATTTCATGTCCAAGGAAACTAGCCACTCGCTCCTAAAAAAGAAAGCATTTTCAAAGCCAGATCCCCAAACAGGTAAATAACAATGCAATCATTTTGAAAAAGAAAAAAAAAAAAAAGGTAAATTACGGTCAGACAGGTGGAAAAACAAAAAAGAAATATAAGACATTCCGATTAGTAGTAAGAGGTAACCAAGAGACAGAGGAAAAACCCATCAATAAGTCAATGCAAGCAGGTCAATGAGAAGGAGACTGTCACGTTCTCCAGCAAAAGGATGGTTTCCCTGAGTGGTACAGTGAAATGGAGAAACTCACCCAGAATATGAGAGAATAGATATATTTCAATTTTCTTAACAGATTTTTGAATGGTCTGTGCACATGACTAGATGAACACTGAGGATGCATTTCAGCAGAGTTATCCGCTTAGGCATTTGTCTTTTGCTTTTTGTCTTTTGGAGATAAGAAGTGGGAACAAATCCATGCACCACTCTCATGTAAGAGCACACATCTATTTTCTTTGCAATAATACCATCACCAGGACCAGCAAAAGTTTGTCCAACTATTTGTGAAATTAAGTCAGGGTCCCAGGCCTTCTCAAGAAAACAAGAAAAAAAGAATTATGGCAATTGATGAGATATACTAACCAAAGCATTTATTATATTTATAAATGTTTTTAGAGAAAACTAAATTTCTAGACCGATGTTATCCCAAAAATTACCTGAAAAGAAAATTCAACTATCCATGGAATAAAGCTCCTACAAAACAGTGAAACTTTCAACTCAGTTTTTTTTTTTAATGCATTCAATACGGATGGGTTTAATACTGTCATATAAAGAAGTACAGAAACGTCACCTTCATCCCTAGGGAATGTATCCTAGGGAAAGACCAACTCACCAATTCTAGGTCCTCTTATATTGGGAGTATATTTGCTCCTTGTAGAAAAGACTTGGGTAAGGAAAACAAATACTGAAAAATAAAGTGTTCTCTGATCTGATTTTAAATTACTAGAAACAAGTAACCTGTTGCTAACTCATCCTAGTAAGTTCAGAAAATCAGAAAACAGTAGATAGTTTCTTTGTGAGATTAAACCTCTCTATGTATATTATAGGAACAACATTGGAAGAAACTAGTCTAAAGGCTTACCATGAAGAGGAGACTCAGTGACTACACTTGCCAATCTCCTCAATCAAAAGCACTACTATGATTAAATTACAACACTAGAAAGTTGTGGATGGTTCCATCACATCACAACACAAGTTATTAGTTCCTAGACAGAATGCACAAAACTCCCTGTTTCTGATTCATTGTGCGAAACTCCTTCCAATAGCAATAAGCAAAGAAGAAAAAACATAAAAACCCGAAATAAAAAATAGCACAATTCTCCAGGCACCCGTTATTCTAAAAGGAAGGGCCACTGCCACAGTCAAAATAGCTAGAAAACATTCAAAGGTGATTTCACAGCAGTGCATCCAAATATTAAGGTGCTATTGAAATTTTCTAATGAAATGTGGAATATTATTTTCCCATAAAAGGTTCAAGTTTTCATCTTATAAAAACAGACGTGGTACTAGGACATAAGGCCAGATAAAGTCATATTTCCATCAGATAACTTCTCACCACACTCATTCACACTTAAAAAATAAACATTTTCCCCAGGGGTCATGGCAGCTAACATTATTTCCACATTTAGAAATAATTTCTTTGCTTTAGATTGCTTACTCTTACTTTCTTCAAATGCTCAAGACAGGCAAGCTATGAAAATGGTCACATAGAATTTTGAGGACCAATTTTGAACTCAATGACTCTACATGTTTTCAAAGAACCCTCCTGGAGTGGACAGTGTTAGTTCAATATAACTAAATGAGATAGAAATAAACTCCTACAATTACCACAAAATTAAGTGGAAAAGAAACAAAATCAAATTTGAGGCTCTGAGACTGAGACCACCGATAATAAAAGAAAAAAATTTTTGGAAGACCCAAGGTGGTGTTTGGTTTGAGAAGGGTAGTTAAGAGTAGGGTGGCAGTAAAGGGGGAAGAAGCAAGTTAGTTGCGAATAATATTGGTCAAGGTGACCTCTGACGCTGTCTACTTTCCCATCGTTTTGTCTTTCCTCATTACTGCTTTACCTAATAGACTCTTCCCTGTCATTAGTGAATTCATTGTGATACAGGATGGATGGTTTCCAGTTGATAGACATGAAAAGCTATGTCTGGAATTTAAGAAAAAAACATAAAGAATGCATAGTTCCATTAGCCTGTGTCAAAATTACCTGGATAAACGAGCATGGAAAAATTACTTTTCTTCCTCATTTTATTTATTTATTCATTCATTCATTCATTCATTTACGGTACACGGGCCTCTCACTACTGTGGCCTCTCCCGTTGCGGCTCCGGACGCGCAGGCCCAGCGGCCATGGCTCACAGGCCCAGCCGCTCCGCGGCATGTGGGATCCCCCCGGACCGGGGCACAAACCCGCGTCCCCTGTATCAGCAGGCAGACTCTCAACCACTGCGCCACCAAGGAAGCCCCCCTTTTCTTCCTCATTTTAGAATACTGATGGAACACTCATGTTACTCTCTGCATACAGATAGCATAGCTACCAAGGGGATTAATTATTTGCTTTGTGCACACCTTATGATCACTCTCTTAAAAGAACTCCCAGAGCAATCCTTTATACAGGTCCATTGCTATTCTGTTTTTCAGAGGCTAATGTACTCTATGAGGTTGTCAGAAAAAAGAAAAAAAAAGTTGTTTATTTGTTTAAATAGAGAAGCAAATGAATAAAACAGACTGGAAAGGTACAGGGAAAAGAAGTTTAAGTACAAGTTAGTCCTGTCTCTGACTTTGTGTCTATCTTTGGCCCATTGCAAACCAATTTCCTTTTCTGTTTCTGAATTTTGAAGAAAAGTACATTGTATTCATGTTCTTTTTCAGAAATACTCTAAGTGTTAAATACACTAGTATGTGTCCTTGAGAAAGAAACTATAATACTCAGAAGAAGAAGAATATTTGCAGTGTACATATTTCTTCAAAGTAAAAAGGAAGCATTCATTACAATAATGCCTCAATTTTCAATTGAACTATAAACATCTTGAATAATACCAAAAATGAAAGTAAAAAGCAATAAGAATATCTACCCTTTAGTTTCTTCGGAAGAATGAAGGTTCTTATGTTTTCTGGGGACACTAACAGGTGTCCGTTTGTTTTCCTATCTGAGTTGGTAGAGCACTGATACAATCTGCTGCTTGATTAATAACAACTAATCAAGAAATATTTATCTAATACCCAAAGCATATGAGGCATTATAGGGGGATAGAAGAAAAGCTTACACACTGGATATATAAGGGCCATATTCAAGGTGAGCCAAATTAGGAGTAACAGTCATATACATAATACTTAAATTTTGAAAGCATTTTATGACTCTCAAAATCTGTTTTGCAATGGTCTTTTCATTTAATAGACATTGAATAATGTGAATTCTAAAAAGACAGAGATCCAGAGGTCAAAGTGATAAAAACTACCACCGGAACTGGCATTTGAAAGATGAGTTGAGTTTGAATAGGAAAGAATCAGACAACTACAGCTGAAAACTGCATTGGTCTTAATTTTCACAAGCAAAAACCTCACTAATTCCTTAAGAACACAAATATAAGCTTTCTTATTATCTTCCTTCGGCTTAGTCGTCTACCTTACAGTGACCTGAAGAGCATTGTTGAATTAACCAATGGGGAGGATTGGTCCTTCTGTATCTGTCTTCAACATTAAGAGGATACTTAACAAAACAGCTGGGGAGTTCAGGGTATAGCCCATGGCTATGGAATATAATTGAGCTCACAGACTCAGGGAGTCAATCTCTTCACTTAAGGATCATTAGCCTAAGTTCCAAGGATCCCAGGAGGTGATTCCTTCCTACTCTGAATCCCCATAGCCCACAACACCCAGACAATGTCTGCTGCACACCTTTAGCACTTCTAATGAAATATTGTCTGTGAGCTCTTCATCTTCCAGTTGGTTCTGTTATCTTTGCCTTGCCTCCCAATAAGCCCCAGAGCTCCTTGGGGATAGGAACTATGTCATCAGGATTCTTTATCTAGGCTACCTAGCATCTGGCAAAATACCTGACATGGCATAGATGCATAATCAATGCTTGCTTTGTGCCTTCAAGTTGTAAATGCTGTTGCATATTTATGTTAAGGAAATGATGCTTCGTGCCTGGATTTTAAACTGTGACACTGGAGCAGGTGAATAATGTCGAGCAGGCTATGTAAGTTCTTACAGTTTCTGATTATCAGATAAAAGTCGCTTAATTTGGTATTGTGGCATTCTAGATTTGGAGAAGCTAGTAAAGGTCATCTATTCTGGACTCCTCAGTTTATACATAAGGAACCAGGCTAAGAGAGAGGGCAAGGGCCTTGCCTAAGATCGTAAGTAACGTTGTGCAATAAGGAAAGAAACTAACATTTGTTTTGGACTTAGCATATAGTAGGCAATTTTATTTCAATGAATGAAGAGGCTACCAGATGTGGGTCACATGACCTCCTGGTTGAAAAGGCAACTTGTTATTTCTGTAAGAGTCATGGAAGGTGTGGAATACTATATACTCCTTTGTTTTCCTTTTGCTGTACTATTTCTGCCAGATATCCAGCAAAATATTTGTATTTTTCTGTACAAAAAGGAAAACATGTGCTGGGTCACAGGGCCGGCTCTGGATAACTTAGTATGATGAGTTGTTTGAATCTGCTATTCACCATACATACTCTAAATAAACCTTCTGTTAGTTTTAATTGCTCCTAAAATGCTGTAAAGAAGGAAGTTCTACATCACCTCTCCCTCTAGCTCTTGATTTAGTATTCTGAATTTTCTCCTCTCCTTTCAAGAAGTCATTGAATATTCGCACTATCCTCCATGCTTCCTCTGTTCTCCTCACTGTCATCTTTCTTTCTCAATCTCTCTAAATTAACTTATATTTTCACTTATTTATCGTTATCAGGATCATGTTCTTTCTTTTCTCATCTTTCACTGTGTACATCACTTATTTTTCCAATGAAACTTTCACTGTTTTCCTTGTCAGCACCATCTAATGAATACGATGCTTGACCAAGAACAAAGTCATGGCTGCCATTGCTCACTCCCTGTGTCTAGCAATACAGATGTGCAAATCAGTTGTTTACTTTTTGTTTTAACCAGTAATATATTATTGTTTTCACTTAGTTTCCATCAACAATATTTACTTCTATTTTTAAAAAAGAGAGATATGGAATATGGTAATTATATCCAGCTGCCAATCATGGAAGAGATTACAGTTAAACTGAAATAAGGATGACAAATTACCATAGACTTTTCCTTTGAAGTAAATCTATTTGCCTGACTACGGAGTCGAAATACAACATTGAGTGATTATACCAGGGAGGAAGAGGTTAAGATTTAAACCTTAACAAGGACTTTAGATTTATTACAATACAAATGTTTGAAAGTCCTTGTATAAATGCCCTTTCCTGACCATCATTCATCTGATTCAGTTGTTGGTTCCAGGAAGCTGGACTGTTTTCAACACAGAGTGTTTTAGTGAATGAAGGCAACGAAGACATCCTTGAGAGCTCTTCATGGGGCAGAGGGTGACTTCTCCAGAGGTCAGTGGTCTTAACACTAGCCTGGCAGGAGCTACCAGCATATATTTCAGTGTAAAATTCTGTCTAGCTCTTTAATTCAAGTTGTAGTTTTTTATTTTGAAATCCCTTTTTGAAATATTTATTAAACCAAAAGAAAAAATGCCCACTCGCATTAAGTATAAAAGCAGGTATAATGGTATGTACTCTATCTCCCAACTCTGTATTAATGTATGTCATTATATCTGTATATTTAAATATAATCATTTTAAAAACACTAAAAAGGCATACACCAAGCTAATAACAATAATTATATCTAGCCAATGGAATTATTGGTGATTTTAATTTTCTTTTAACTTTACTGTATTTCCTATATATATGTATGTCATAAATATGCAGACTTACATTAATTTTATAACAAGGGAAAATCCTGCACATATTTTTTTAATAAAGAAAGGCACTACTGGGGCTTCCCTGGTGGCGCAGTGGTTGAGAGTCCGCCTGTCGATGCAGGGGGACACGGGTTCGTGCCCCGGTCTGGGAAGATCCCACATGCCGCGGAGCGGCTGGGCCCGTGAGACATGGCTGCTGAGCCTGCGCTCCACAACGAGGCCCGTGTACAGCAAAAAAAAAAAAAAAAAGAAAGGCACTACTTCTCCACCTGCCAAAAGCCTGATGTTTTGCCAAACAATTCTTAAGTTTTCTAATGAGATCTGAAATACAGCACTTTTAAAATGGTAAATTTGAATTAATGTGTTTTGAAAAATAACTCTAGCAGATGGGAACCAGAGCCAAAGTAGAGTTTAACATTAAACCTTAAGCAGTGGGAAAGGTCCAATTTGGGAAAAATTATATTGTCCCTTAAATTTCACTCCCACTGTTTTTTTTCCCCCTACAGGTGCAGATTGCAAATTTTGTTCTTTGGACATACAAAATGTAAAATTTGAAAAAAAAAAGAGAAAAAGTCCAGCCTGCATGATGATCCCCTGTTTCTTACTCAAGTCTTGTATAGAACTTCCCCCATTTATGTTGATGGGGTTCAGGACGCCCTACCCCAAATATGGCACCTTGGTATATTGAATATCTTAAGCTGAAGGAGTTTGAGAAAATGGCAGAAGCAGAAAGGTCACTGTGACCTCCCCTCTTTGTCCTTCTTCCCTGAAACAGGTTATAAAACTCCCATGTGAAAGGTACCCTCCCTGTACTAGGGGGAATGAAGATATTCTCATCACCAGAGAAGGGGAATTTGGGGCTGAGAAATCTTACAAACAAACCTTCTTAAACTTACCCTTAACTTCCTAGTCAATTTTTCACCATTCACTACCTCCAAACCAAACTCCTTTGTCTTGTCAATTCTTCCCAAATTTATTGTTTCTCTGTCTAAAAGTCATAAGAGCTTCCTTCTCAGGTCACTTCTTTGGGTCTTCATTCTTTTGTGAATGCTCCCATATTCATGTAAAAATTCAATAAAACGTGATGTTTTTCTCTTGTTAATCTGTCGTTGTCAGTTTAATTTTCAGATCCTACCAGGGACCCTAAAAAAATTGAGGAAAACTTTTTCCTCCCCTACAACATCAAAGCAAGCCTGCATTTCAAGGTACAAATAAGATGCTCAGGAACCACGTGGGAGAATCCCAGGTGTCACACAGATTTCAGGTGGGTGTAGTGAAAAGAGACTAGGGAATAAATGCTTGGTGGTCACCATCAGCTCCTTATTTTGTATTGATTGGACTAATCTACCAGTAATTGCAGCACAAGTGGGGGGAAAGCAACTGTGAATTACAGACTATTAAATTTGTAAGCATATGAAACTTCAATAATTATAGGTACATACAATCACTAACTAGACTTAGAAATACTAAGTATTTCTAGAAGAGTCTATTTCTAGAAAATACTATCTGACTGGTATGAGAATTTGCTTACACTTAGTAGTATTATTGTTTATATTTGGATTCTTCTGAACTATTCAAAAATATTTAAAATCTGAGATCTTTACCAAGTAAATTCCTGATTAACCCTTTTCCCAGAAAAAGTAAAAGGTATACCTCAGTTCACCATAATTCAGAATTATTAAAACTCTGAACTCTAAAATAGATTTTCTCATTATAGACAGTTTACTGACACCATAAAATTGTAACACACAAGCAAATTATATATTTATATATAAATATGTATATAGATTTTAAAATAAATCTTTCAAACACTCAGGTCATTTGTGTATATGCATGTGAATTTTATATACATATATATATATATATATGCACACACACACATATATATATAATTGCATACTTACAGTGAGATAGTGCACATGAAAACAATTCTGAATAGCAAAAAGGGTTATACATAATATAAGAAAGCAGTATGAAAACTACTGGAAAACAATTAGACAAAACACAAATAATACCAATATTTTGCAATTAACTGTTTGGCTACCTGATTTAAGTTGCCTTTTAAAACTCCTGTGAAATCTAGTAATTATATCTAGTTGTCAATAATGAAAAGTATCACAATTAAACTTAAGGATGACACACTACCATATACTGTTTATAAGGAAATCTGCCTGACCACTGAGGACTATAAACAAGATTTAGTGGAGGCAAAACTGGTGATAATCATCTCATTCCTCTCTTTCACCCTTAATATTCAAAGGGGCACTCAAAATGGCTACTATTTTTATTGGTGCAGTGTAACTAGAGGATATTTTAGGAGTGGCAATTTCCATAAAATTCTATTCTGCTTTCTCCAATCTTACTCTAAATGATGCTTTATGTCTAAACCATCAAGGTGTTAAAATATTTTAGGACAAGCTGAAACCCAACAAGAGCAAGTGATACATTTTAACAAGGTTTTTTAGGTCCCTGTCTTGTAAACATACAACTCAAGCTATATTTTTTGGCATAGTGAGGTTTCAACAAATTTATAGATCAATGGAGAAACCCATTCATATGTGTTGTATTTATTTTAATTTTTTGCAACTATTTAAATGAAGATTTGGCATTGCAAAAAGTAATTTATAAGTTGGATGTTCTGGTGAAAGATGGTAGAATAGTTGTACTTTTCCCCCATTTTTTTCCTCTCAATAAAATTTTTTTAAGACAAGAAGAATGAAAATTATGTCTCAATAAAACTAGGCAACAGCAAACCTATAAAGAAGTGCTTCCAACTGCACTGAGAATTGGCCCTAGGTAAAGGACAAAGCCACTGGAGTAGAGCAGTTCTGTAGGTAATGGACAGTGTGGTCCGAGTCCCTCAAAGGTAAATCGCACAACCTCAGGGGCCAAAGTGCTTGGAAGGGAGTAGAGCTGGCTGTGAGGACACAATGCAGGAGAGTCATTGGGCCACTAGAAGTATCTGAATCAGGAAACATGCAGGCATGCTCTTTTGCATAAAACAGATTACAGATTTAGTTATGTGGTAAGGGAGAAGAAAGTTAAGAAAAAACTGTAGCTGTTCACTTTGGTGGGCTGAAGAGAAGTAAATGATATGGACCATAGCTAAGGCATGTGACATCAGCCTGTTAAATACCTGTGACCCGGAGTGAAGACTAAGGATAAAGAGACAATACATGAAAATGAAGCTAACTGCTCCCCTAGTTCACCACCCCTGTACTTCCCCCATGTTATCATTCAACAAAACTTGACCTTGAAAATAGAAACCCCCTTTGGAAACTCAGAGGTAAGAAAAAAGCAGTAAATTGATGTGACAAAAAAAATGGTAAATGAAGAAAAAACACCAGAAAAAATTCCTCCACAATTTACATAAAAACGATGGCACTCAAGTCTCTATGAAATCAAAAGAAAATATGGATTCTCTGAAACAAGAGCTAGAAGAAGAGACAAAAAGAATAAAAATAGGCTAGAAGAAAACGGGGTGAAAAAAAAAAAGACCAAATGAAACTAAGATAGAAATCAAATAAATCCCCTTTAACAGTTCATTCTTCCTCTCTCCGAATGAGGAAATCAATAGACAGAGCCTAAAGGTGATATTTCCTCAATAAAGGGATTGATCATAGTTTTTGAAAAAGAGACTGAACAAAATAAACACTGATTCCTTAAACACCAAGAGTATCAACTCATTTGCTCTGTTCCTTTAGAGGTCCTACCCGACTGGAGTGAAGCTACCAGAGAACCATGTTATCTTTTATGATGAACAACCAAATTTAGATGTCAGAGTGCGGGTTGAAGAAAAATCTAACTCCTTAAAAGTGAACAAAGTCAAAATTTTAAAACAGGTTTCAGTCCAACAGATTGTCTCTTTGTATGCTTAACTCAGGATAGAAGTGCAACATGTGTTACAAAATTGAGGCCAAATAACTTAGAAGCCTTTGTTATGTTTTGAATGACAAGGTATTGACCATGGCTTCCGCTAAACAGACTGAATAAAAACTGATTCTTTAAACACCAAGAATATCATCACTCCATTTGTTCTATTCCTTTAGAGGTCCTAAATAATTGGAAGCGGAGCTGCCGGACAACAACATTATCTATTAAGGATGAACTACCAAATTTAGATGTCAGAGTGACGGTTGAAGAAAAATGCTTGAGTGGAAAATAAACGAACAGCCACAAAGTAAGCCCAGTCTACTTGCCTAAGCCTTGTGTTATTAACTAGAAGGATGATTACTGCAGCAAGAAGCTATAGCTTATAAAAATTCTATGAAAATCAATAAAGATTTGCAGACTAACTTCTACAAAGATTTGATTTGTCAAATATTAGTCTAACTTGCTTTATTCAGCACATGCATTAGATTTCTAAAAATATTAAAGACAGATATTCACATTGAAATCCAAACACAGTATTTTTAAAAACCTTTTCTTTTTCAATATCCAACGTTTCAGGCAGAAAAAGAAATCTATGCAATACGGCTAGTGGTCCCCTTACAACATCATGGAGAACATAATTGTCCCCCACCTTGACCTTTATTCAAAGGATTGGGTTCCTGACCCAAACTTTGTCATTCCATATTAACCCTTTATTATGCCAGTTAATTATTTATTCATTGAGTCTCTTGTAATTCATTTACATGTCTGATCACTTCCCCATCATGGTAAAATTCACCCTTGCAGTTTAGGTAAATTATGGAACCCTTGTTTGCTCCAAATATACCTCCTTCAAATTTAAAAGAAAACTGGCTAATCCTAGCTTCCTGGATTTTGGGTGCCAAGTTATCTAAGGAAAGTATTAAACATTAGAAATTAATTTGCTGTATAACAGTAGTGTCAAAGGCCAGGTTTGTTTAATTTGTCCTGTGTATTGCAAAATGAACTGAAACCCTCAATCACTGTTTCATGATGGCAGTAATAATCATATTATAGCCATTACTACCTTGCAAGAAAGCACAATTCTGCCATTTAAATTCAGCCAGTTTAAAATCAGAAGGCTAAACTGAAAAATGGAAATATTTAAGGGAAAATGCCCTATGTATTCAAGCAGTGCTTCCTCAACAACAGAAGGGAAGACACTCAAAAGAAGCAGGAAGTAAAAGTATCCTTGATGTCGCCTTTGATTTTAAGGAGGTGGCATGTATTTGCAAGTTAGTTTCCATACCCTCACAGACAACCCTTCACCTTATGAAGATCACACAACTGTTTAAAAAAAAAAAAAAAAACTAACACTGTATTCAGAAGATACATAGAGCCAAGGAGTAACGTGACAACAGGGCCTGCTATTAAGAATTTTTACTTTTCCTTGACTGGAAAAAAAATCTCGAGTGAAAGACTAGTACTCTGCTGCTTGCTGGCTTTCTTAAGAATGTGGGAAGCCCATATTGTTTAGCCAACAGTAGCCCACAAAGGGTCTGATCTATCTTTATTGTTTTCTTTTCTTTTTTTTTTAAGCCAGGAACTTATAAAATGTAGGGTCTAGGTCATATTTGTTTTGAGCACTAAACTCAAAGGAGAAATTAATAAATATACTTTAGTTTAGAAGGATGTCCTCAGGACAGATCAGAGCTGAACTGATTTTGTAGCACACCCACGAAGTGCCATTAAGACCACTGTGTCATTGTGTCTACTTACACAACTCCCAAATATGGACTCTGGGGTGGGGACTACAAGGAAGGCCTCCATCCTTATTTTTCTTTATGTTTTAATGCAACCTTCAACTTACTTCACATCCTTCTATACAATCTACCATTATCAGAAATATGTGCTTAGCACAGTGTTAGGGAAAAAAGAGAAACAATGGTTCTGGGTGGCAGTTAAATTACCAGTGTTCTGGGTGGCAATTAAATTACCACTATTCTTAAGGCACTGGTTATTCTAAGGAATCTGCCATATGCTCAAAACATCAAATAGTATTGAAATTTTTTTTTTATTGGAGTAAAATTGCTTTACAATGTTGTGGTAGTTTTCTGCTGTACAATGAAGTGAATCAGCTATATGTATAACTATATCCCCTCCCTCTTGAGCCTCCCTCCCACCCACCCCCCGCCATCCCACCCATCTAGATCGTCACAGAGCACCAAACTGAGCTCCCTGTGCTATACAGCAGGTTCCCACTAGCTATCTAGTTTACACATGGTAGTGTATTTATGTCAAACCTAATCTCCCAATTTGTCCCCATACAGACCATGTACTGCACCTCCTGTTTAAAAAAAGCCTCAGTGTGGCACTTATAATCTGAGAGAAACAACTTAAATTGGGCACAAAGGGTCACTCAGGACCATTACATTTTTTGAATAAAAGCTCTTTACAGGGGTTTATATTTACACTGAAGAGTAAGCATCTTACTGAAGTATGATGGCATTTATTTTACCACATCAGAAAAATTCTACAAAAGCATCAAAACTGAAAGATGAAAATGTGACCTTATTGAGCAAAAGACCATTCTGTGCTCAAAATAGTACAATATAGGGTGGCATCCAATGAGAGTGCAGTGAAATACTGCACGCCGGTTGAGACAGCAACAGTACCAAGCCTTTTGGGGATAATTCTAGTAAGAAATTATTTAAAATACAGAAGAAATTAATGATGGCTCACCTGACAAATCATTCAAAGAACACAGAAGTACTGTTTTAGCTACAAACAAGATACACCCTTGAAATAATAATTCCTAAGATTAAAAATGTCATGCGTATCCAGTTATGCCACAAACCATTCACTCATCTTTCTTACCAAGTTCAAGTTTCTCTACCCTTATTTTGCACTTCAAGATTTAAAAGAATATGTGTTCAAAGGAACAGCCTGATATCTGCAGCATCATTTGTCAGAGGCTATCAGCTAACAGGCTCCTAGTCCCTGGGGACCACCCTTCAAATCGCTGAACTGTCCAAAATAGAAATAATGGTGTTGGTGTGACTGCCTGTATCTTATCCATCAAATGACCCATCAGTTGCTTGTCAAATGACACAACCATCTATAAAACTACACTAAGATAATGGTCATCAAATTTATAATAATATGGGTGTAAACATTTTACATTTAATAGGAAAATAGATCCAATCTAAACACTAATAGTTTAAAAGTTATAAAATGTATTAATATACACCTTGATAATAATGAGCCCTCAGCAGAATATGCTAGCAAGATATAGTTTTTTGTTTATAAATTTATTTTATTTATTTTTTGCTGTGTTGGGTCTTCGGTGCCGTGTGTGGGCTTCTCACTGTGGTGGCTTCTCTTGTTGCGGAGCACGGGCTCTAGGTGTGCGGGCGTCAGTAGTTCTGGCACGCAGGCTCAGTAGTTGTGGCTCACAGGCTCTAGAGCGCAGGCTCAGCAGCTGTGGCACACGGGCTTAGTTGCTCCGCAGTCTGTGGGATCTTCCAAGACCAGGGCTCGAACCAGTGTCCCTGCATTGGCAAGCGGATTCCTAACCACTGTGCCCCCAGGGAAGTCCCTAGCAAGATATTTTTTATAGGAGTAAAGGAATATACAAAACTGGAGAATTGGGCTTCCCTGGTGGCGCAGTGGTTGAGAGTCCACCTGCCGATGCAGGGGACACGGGTTCGTGCCCCGGTCTGGGAGGATCCCACATGCCGTGGAGTGGCTGGGCCCATGAGCCATGGCCGCTGAGCCTGTGCATCCGGAGCCTGTGCTCCGCAATGGGAGAGTCCACATCAGTGAGAGGCCCGCGTACCGCAAAAAAAAAAAAAAAAAAAAAAGATTACTTTAATCAATAAGCTTTCAAGGTGTAAATCTCCTGAGATTTTCTGATGCTACCATTTGTCAGGAGCACACTAACCACATGGCCACGTGGTATGGATCATGACAAACGTCAGCCTTCGGAGTCCAGCAGGCTCAAACCGAAAACCCAGCTCTGCCATTTATGAGCCCCGTAACCTCAAGCTGCATTTAACCTGTTGGAACCTCAGTTTCCTCATCTATAAAACAGGGATAACAAATACCTCCTCTGAAGAACACTCTAAGGATAATCTAAGACAAATACAGTAGGTAGTTAATAAGTGGTGACTACCTTGTTAATATTAAATCACAGACTATAATTCAAACTCTCTGAGGCCCATTAATTAGTAGCTTGGGATTTCTATCTCAATATTCTTCCAAGTCTGAAGTGGACATAAGATGCTTTTACAGAGCTCTTCCTCAGGGAAGAATATGATTGATGCAAGACAGTGTTCTATTGTTTGTTTTGGTTGTTTTTTGTTTTTGTCTGTTTTTAAGTACTGGAGGCTTGGAACCCATTTTGAACAAGCATAAGTTAAGGGTTAAAAATGTTTATTTTGGGGGCCATGTTGAGTGGGGGCCCAAGCAAATTGCATTTTTATTATTCTGTATTAAAAATCCATAATTGTAAAACAAAAACAACATTAAAACCTTGTTCTGTCACTTGTGGTAACATGAATGTGCTGAGAGCCTTGGTGACCCTCTATTCAGATCTAAGCCCTATATTTTTATAACTATAGTTAGTGAAGTCATTTAATATTTTTGTGGGGCTGTTGAGGACCAAATGAAAAAATACATAGGAAAGTATCTAATGAATTGATAAACATCATGTAAATATTAGATACCATTACTAATAATGACAGAAATGGGCTCCTGGTCCCTGCCCTAAGGAAGAAAGAGGTCCCTTTTCACAAAACAAAAGCTTGAAGACAAACTGTTTCCACCAATTAACCCAGGAATTCAGATAAATAAGGCTCAAAAAATGAGATCCAATCTTAAATTAATTAGGTGGTATAAACTCTTTTAACTAAATTTATACCATGATCTACAAGTTTCAGGGCCCAAAAACATAAAGCAAAAGTAATTTCTATTAGCAGAAGAATACCCCAATTTTTTCCCAAACATCTTTAAAATAAACATATCAAAAAAGACAGAGCTTTAAACTCTGTTTGGCCTAAAGAAAAATATTTATTACTATTGAGAAATTGTTTCCTATCATAGAATTAGTTATTTACCTAAAATAGAGCTCTATTTCATCCTGAGGTATGAGGCATTGATATATTTAATCAAAATGTTTTAGAGTTATTACTCTTTTTAGTTTTATGGTCTTCTGCATCTGTGTTATATACCAACAGTTTTAGAGCATTAAGTGAGAAGCGGGAAACAGAAGATGTGACTGGAAAGATAGGCAGGTCCTGTATCATAAAGAGCTTTATATGCCATGTTAAAGATTGTGAAATTTAGCATTTGAGTGATGGGGATCCACTAAACATTTTTAAGCCAAGGAGAGAAACATTTATATTTAATTTTAGGCAGATCACTCAGACAGCAACATAGAGTATTTTTAAGGCATGCATCATAGCCTCAAACTAAGACATAATTTGAAGTGTGGCATAAATGGTATAATTTTGGTCATATTGTTGACTTTCTATTTTTACATTATCTCCTTTCATAATGTGAAATCAGATGAATTCTTTGAAAACATGAATCAGTTCCAAACAAAATCCAACTTAACATTTCTTCCACAATTTGATGACTAATTGGAGCAATAAAATAATTTTGAGTAAGTGAGGCAGAGAGACACGTGTTTTGATTATCAGGGGAATTTACCAGTTAACAACATTATCAACCCTAATCTCACTTTGAAGTCAAAGAGTAACCAAATCAACATCTTCTTTGGCTTAAGTTAAGCCAAACAGACCTCTTTTACTACAAATGCTTGTTTAAACTCTTTGAGTCATGGATAACTTATCTGTAACATGGGGGTAATAAGATAAAACCTATTTCCTTATATTTTTGAAACCGTAAGCTCTGTGAAGGAAAAGTCAAGCAGTGTGTGCCACCTTCACATATTTATTATATGTTGTCCAAAAAAGAGTCACAGGCTCCAGGGCTGCCTGGCACACAGTAAGGATGGAATGGATGAAAAGAGAAAAGAATTGTCAGATGAGATAATAAACGTGAAATTGCTCCACAGACCGTAATATTAGTTATTACTGTTGTCTTTGTTTTGCCTATTCCATAAGCAGTCTCTAGCTTCTTTTAAAGTTATTAGTTATTAGAGGATGCTCTGAAAATACTTTTCCTTCAACAGAATAAAAAGCTACCATCCCTCAAGATGCATTTAAGTCAATTATTTTTCCGGAAAAGCTTAAGGAATCAACAAGAGCCCTTAAGAGTTACTCTGCTGGTAATCTTAAATATTGGTCTTGTTTAAAATACAAAATGCCATGGCAAAAAGGAATCAATAACTTCCTTTTATTAAAATAAATTTATTTATTTATTTAGTTTTGGCTGCATTGGGTCTTCGTTGCTGTGCGTGGGCTTTTCCCTAGTTGCGGCGAGCAGGGGCTACACTTTCATTGAGGTGTGTGGGCTTCTCATTGCAGTGGCTTCTCTTGTTGCGGAGCATGGGCTCTAGGCACATGGGCTTCAGCAGTTGTGGCTCACGGGCTCTAGAGTGCAGGCTCAGTAGTTGTGGTGCATGGGCTTAGGTGCTCTGTGGCATGTGGGATCCTCCGGACCAGGGCTTGAACCCGTGTCCCCTGAACTGGCAGGTGGATTCTTAACCACTGCATCACCAGGGAAGCCCAATAACTTCCTTTTCTGGTGCAGAATTTTAAGGCTCCAATCTGAACAAAGAAGCTTAACGTTGGATGCCTTTTGTAAAGATTGAAGAATGCATTGACATATCTTTACTTGATGATTTGTTAGTTACTCTTTAAATGGAAGGATATCAGGTGTCCTGTATGTCTGAGATTATTTTTCTTAGCTCATCTAAGTTTTTCCTTTTCTACTACACATAACTGCCGTATATTTGAATCTGGAATCAGAGCATTTGATTTAATATATGCTGTCCCTTGTAATATCTATATTTTCTGTCTCAATACCTCTGCATCTCAACAGACATCACCAGTGGTCACTATTAACCAGGTCATTCTCATTAGAAACTCCAGGCTTATTATTCGCAAGGCTAGATTTGGAGAACTCTAGGCAAATGCCTTAAACTCTGTCTCTCTATCTCTATTTGTGTCTCTTTGTTCTACTTCTCCTAACCAGAGCAAAGTTTTTTGAGAGAAGAGTTTCCTTCATTCACTCCTCTCCATACAAACAAAATGCTATGGGTTGCTATGGTGCCTGGTTTTCACTGCATATGCAAAATCGAGAGAGTGGTGCCTTTGAGGCTTCTCAGTCAACAGTCATTGATGAAGGCTAACAACAACACTTCACTTCCTTAAAAGTGTCATTTGTCCCCATGCCTCAAGGCCTGTGCCTGTGCTGTACCATCAGCTTGAAATCTTTTTACCTGGCACTTCTCCCCTCTTTGGCTGACGAACTCCCACTCACCCAGCAGATCGCACTTCAAATGATGTTCCTCTAAGGAAGCCTTTGCTGGCCTCCCACACTAGATGAGTCTCCTATTATGTGATTTTACAGCAGCTGCTTATACGTTCTTCTTCTACGACACTTATAATGGTTTCAAAACTACTACATATTTTGGGTTCTTTTAATAATGGCTGTCTCCCACAATGGCTATAAACCCCATAAGGGCAAAGACTACATTTACTTTTTCTCCATCATATCCCCAGCACCTAGGAGAATACACTGTAGTTAGTAAATGCTTTCTATTCATTCCATTTTAACTCACCAACCCAATTCTAGCCTCCAGCTGCCCTTACCTACTTAAAATAGGAAAATCTGTGGGGTGAGGCAGGAGATTGTTGTTATGTACTATTTGATATTTTCAAACCAAGTGAAACATATATATTTTAATTTTGCTTAAAAAGAACGCAGATAGTAATTTAAATGTTTCAGAAGGCAAAAAAAAATCTTTCAGAAATAATCTCATGAAATTCCACCTTATGAAATGTTTCTATAAATTTGGAGTTTGTTTTACTCGCATGCCACCTGCTAGAGCATTATATATGTTTAAGTCCTTCACTTACACTAAGACCCATATAAAAAGAGTTTCAAATTACCCACACAGCTCACTTTTCAATACATAGTCAATTTGATTTTCTATAAAATTGCCTATTTGACAACAAAACTTGAAAAATAGCATGAGAGAACGAAATATTCTCAACTGCAACTATTATGGAAAGCAATAGAGAAAAATTTAACCAAAAGATCCCTAAGAAAAGATATATCTCAAGAAGAAGATTTAGGTAAGGCAGTTAACCAGTGAGCTAGTTAAGAAACCTAGTAAATGAACATGCCATGGATTTACTCAATGGAGTAGGAGACAAACTGATAAAAATATCAAACAACCAAACCAAAAGAACTAGACAAATCTCTTACATCTCATTGTTTTCTGGGTAAGAACATTAAAAAATTGTGAGGAAAAGTGATTGCTGTATAATTGAAAAATACTTCAAAGGGCTCCTATAATACATACGAAGTACTGTCATAAAATTAATTTGAAATTTATTTTCTTGATAATCGGGAAATTATTTTTAGCCTCTAAGAAACAGCATGGCATTTTGTAATAATCCCATTGCTGTTGCTACTTCTGCTTCTACTTCTTCATTTATCCTCCTCCTCCTCCTCCTCCCCATCCAATATAGACATGTTGATTTTGGCATTCAAGTGCTCAGGACTGATAAATAGAACTCCCTGTTTTATTGAAAGTACTTTTCAAGTTATAATAATATAAACATCATGATCAGCAATAGATACAGATTTGTAAATTACTTAACTGCACCATTTCATTGAGCTTGAGGCTCAGTACTTTTTAAAGAACAAGTAATAAGGGCTTCCCTGGTGGCGCAGTTGTTGAGAGTCCGCCTGCCGATGCAGGGGACACGGGTTCGTGCCCCGGTCCGAGAGGATCCCACATGCCGCGGAAAGGCTGGGCCCGTGAGCCATGGCCGCTGAGCCTGCACATCCGGAGCCTGTGCTCCGCAACGGGAGAGGCCAGAACAGTGAGAGGTCCGCGTACCGCAAAAAAAAAAAATACAGGAAAAATAATATAGATGCCTACTATATAGGCATCTACCTGGTGGTTCTCAATGGATAGATTTGTTATCTTCCAAAAGGGTGTTTATATAACTTTTTTAAAGATGTTAACCAGTATTGAAGGACTGTTTTCTTCTTGACACTGCCCAGAGCTCACACTGTCTAAATATTAGTAAGTCTTATTTCCCTAAGATGGCAACAGCAAGAGGGAAGATGACTAATATAGCATGTCTCTCAAGATAAGTTTATTTTCTACCATCTGACTGTAGGATGTAGTCTTTATTAGGGTACAAATGGATTATAATGGAAGGGTCCGGTTTCTGTTTCCATATTTTATCATTCTCACAGTCTACCACGTTAGATAAAACAACATCTTAAACAAATGAAAACAAGTGTTAGTTGCTGATAAGAAGATTCAAGTTCCCATATGTTACAGCTTGCTTTCTTCATTTAAGAAATGGTATTCACAAATATTTTTGAAATGTATTAAATTTGTTCCTTTGATAACCTAGGAAGATTTCTAGACTGTCATTTCCTGACATATCAATTTATAAGAATCTTATAATTTGAATTTGGGAGGTAAGGTACTCTGCTGTTGGGGAAAGGACCTTAAACTGGTAGAGAGCAGGTATAGACACAACAAAGAAGGAGCTAACTGAAATGAAAGTATATATTACTGGTGCACAACTTGAATACATCTTTGACGCTTTACTTAATGTCTAATCCAAACAAACACTCAAAGAAATCTTTTTCTTGGATGTTTGAATAGTATGTAATTATTTTGAAACATATGAATGACTTTTCATCAAACATTTACTAAATACCTCTTTACTAGGAGTTGTATTTAATAATGGGGCTAAAGCAGTGGTTGCCAAGTGGGGGGTGAATTTGCTCCCAGGGAACATTTGACAATGTCTGGAAACACTTTGGGTTGTCACAACTGGGAGAGAAGTGCTACTGGCATCTAGAGCGTAGAGGCCAGCAATGCTGCTAAACATCATACAATGCAAAAATCAGTCCTGTAGAACAAAGAATTACCCAGCCCCAAAGATCAATAATGCCAAGGGAAGAAACTCTGGAATAAGTACATAAGGATGATTTACCGGGGCACAAAACTGGAGAAAGAATACCTTTTAGGGAGGTGATTGTACGTATCCTAGTGAGAAGAGACAGATCCCTGAACTAAAACAGTTAACGTTGGAATGGAAAGGAAGAGTCAGATGAAGAGATACTAGGGAAAGACCACAGACAAGATACAGCAATTGAGAGCTATGAGGGAAAGATGAGATTTCTGACTTTGGTGATCCAGTAGAGACTGTCAATACAGTGGAATAGGGGAAAGATGAGATTTCTGACTTTGGTGATCCAGTAGTGACTGTCAATACAGTGGAATAGGGAACGTAGAAGGTAAAACAGGTCTGGACAGAAAGCATGTTTGGCTTTGGAAATGTTGAGTTGGAGGAGACTAACACTTAAATGGAACCAACTGCTAAGTGGTAATTATACAGATGAATGTATAACTCAGTGGAGCCCTAAGGTTGAGATTAAAAAACCAAGGATTAATCATCAAATAAGTTGAAGTTTTACACACTAGATTATTAGTTATTAAAAGAGATGATTGTTAGAAATGCCCTTTCACAAAGCAACCATGATGTTTGAAGCTGGGAAACTTAATTTCCCCCATAATGGAGACGTTCTCCTCTAGGACAAATATAAATTCTGTGCTAGTGATGTTTCCCTCTCCCCCTCCAATATTATTCTCCACACTTATTCACTGTCCTTTTATATGAATGTGTGATATATGTCAAGAGTGAGAGAAGAGAAGTCTCATTAGAAACCAGGAACTGTTTGATGTATTTGCCAAAACTCTATATAATTTGGCTTCTTTCCTGCTACTTAAAGTATCATTTCACTATAATGCTAAATGCAATTTAATATTAGCTATGAATTTTCAGGGTAGGCTTAATTAACCAAGACATTAAATTAAAATACAGGTTGCAAATATATGCATTACAAACACATTTATATAATTTATAAATAGCTGTGTATATAAATTACTTATCTATAAAACATACAGCATTTCACTGCTGTTGATTTCAAATAGGATCAAGACACATGAGTTCAGGGCAGAGGAAGGAAATATGATACCTGTACATTCCATAATCAGCTAACTTTTGGCAAACTCGTTAATTTTTTACAAGAAAGAAGACAATATTCAGAATTCTAAACCTCAAATGGTAATGATGCTTCCTGAGCCAACCCACTTATTGTTAGCACTTACATGCTAAGAAACAATTAGAAATTAATCTTTTAAATGAAATTGGAAGATAGTTTTGGAAGACAATTAAGGAAGATAATTAAATACAAGAGTGAGAAAATGGCTTTCAGATTTGTTCTGAATAAACAGTACCAGGCATTTTCTCTACTAAACACATATTGAAAAGCACAAACTTTCAAAGTTCACATTTAGAAACAAGAAAGGAAAAATCAACAGGTGAAACTTACTTGTGCAAGGTAATTCATGACAAATGAGTAGTACTTCTTTCGCCTCAAAGGAAAAGTTCATGTGACATTTAGTACTTCATTTACCCAGTACTTTATCCCAATTAGAAGAAGCTCTTTTTCCCCAACTGCTAAATAAATGCAATTTATTCAGTTGGGTTTGCTTTGCAGGAGTTGTTTTGTGTGTAACAAGAGAGCAAGAAAATAAGGATTTTTAAGTGTCACACTTCCCTCCAAATATCCTCTATCAAAGATATAGGTGGTTCCTTGATATAAGAGACAGGCATAACACCAGGCCTGTGTTTTATTGTAGTCCTTAAAATTGTCCTATTTGAGCCTCCTTTCTCATTAATAAACTGAGAAAACAATGTCGGCGGGCAGCTAAGAAGAGAGTTCTAGTTTCCTGGGTCCTCTAGCCAGCCGGGCAAGGGGGATCTTGCTGAAGGGACTGTGCAGGAGCAAGGAACAAAGGAGGCTGTTTGTGGCTGCCTGATAATCTACTGCTTTGCATTGTTTGGAGTTAGGAGGGCTGGTTTACACCAACAGTGGAATGGAAGGAGGTTTGAAAGAAATAACACTGGCAAAGTCAGATCTCCTCTGGACAAAGAGCGGGGGCCAAGAAATGAATGCAGCGGTTTAGAAGGCGAACTCGGCTGTGTGCGGTTGACAGTCTGAATAATGAGTGCTTTCTTCAAATGAGACTGGCACAGGCACCCTTTCCAGGCCTGCATTTTATCTCAGGGCCCATTTGCCTGCAGCTGAGGTACTATTACCAGTCGAATGTGGATGTAATATAGCCACGTGATACCAGCATATTTCTATTTCTAGAAAGATAGCAGAGAGAAACCCTCCAGTGTAATCATGCCAGTGTATGCTTACCGTAGGAGGGAAAGGGATTTTTCATTCTGTTCCTGGAGCTGAACCACCAAAGTTGAAAGAAAAAAATAAGGCTCCGAATTAAGGGGGAAAAAATTTGATGTTAGGAAACATTGGCTCATATGCTTTCCCACTCCTGGGAACTATATATTAAATAGGCCATACTTTGCCGAGGAGAAAAACCAAGGTGGACAGATGTTCAACGCTGCCTTTTCAACCCATAAACCCACTTCTAGAGAAGCATTCATCTCTGGAACTCAGAAGCCCCCAGAAAGGCCATCCTCCAATGAGTCACATGGGAATGTCCCCACTACCAGCCAGAGGTAATTTTACCATGCCAGAGGCCTGCCGGACTTCCAAGAGATGAGTAGCCTGCTCTCTCAGACGCATTGTTTTGGTATTTCTTCCATAAGGGCAAAGTCTCTAAATAAATCCAAACTGACTTTTATTTGAAAAGAGCAAGGGTACTTGGTGTGTCCAGGAACTTTAAGTCACAGAAGCAATAAATTCTAGCACCGTTTCATCTAAACAAAGGGGCCTCCGAAGGACAGTTGGTATTTACAAGGACTGCAGAGCCTTGAGTAAGCATTTTCCCACCAGCCATGGAAGGTTCTAATGCACAGCATTACTGCTACACAGCCAGCTTATTAAACCTTAATAGTACTCTTTTAAATGCCTTACACCAGGGCTGCAGATAACTCACCCACAGCATGGCTCCTGGAAGCTACCCCAACTCTGTAGCTACCCTATGACATACCACTTTTCAACCTGAAATACCTAAATACTGGTTTCCTCATTTCAATCAAGGGTCAGTTAACTAACGTCATGGGCCAAATCCCACCCCACCCCCATCTCCTTTTTTGTATTATCAGTAAATGAAGAATGTTTTTTACATTTGAAAATGATTGAAAAGAAGCCAAAGAAGATTTTGTGAGACATGAAAACTATATAAAAGTGAAATTTCAGTGTCCATGAAGTTATATTGGAACACAGCCACACCCATTCACTTATATATTGTCTAAGGCTGTCTTTGCACTACAATTGCAGAGCAGTTGTGACAGAGACCTATGGCCCACAAGCTGAAAACATTTACTACCTGTGCCCTTTAGAGACAAAGTTTGCCAACCCCTAACTTACAGCATTATCAGTCATTTTCATCCTTTAACAGGTTCTGAAATGTATTATTAGCAATTTAAAGGAGGGTTCCATGTCAGCCTCTTTACCTGAGGTCAGAACTGATCACTGCGTCACAGGCATGCCTGCCGCCCCCACTTGAGGAAGCACTCAAGAATTCTGAGTGGGCTAACCAAGGATGAAGGTCTCAGAATGCTACCTTTAAAAAGTTCAGGACTGGGGCTTCCCTGGTGGCGCAGTGGTTGAGAGTCCGCCTGCCGATGCAGGGGACACGGGTTTGTGCCCCGGTCTGGGAAGATCCCACGTGCCGCGGAGTGGCTGGGCCCGTGAGCCATGGCCGCTGAGCCTGCGCATCCGGAGCCTGTGCTCCGCAGCGGGAGAGGCCACAACAGTGAGAGGCCCACATACAGCAAAAAAAATAAATAAATAAAATAAAATAAAAGTTCAGGACTGACTTAAGCAATGTGAAGCTTAAAAGTAATATGACAGATCTTTTTTCTCTACAAACAGTACCAGAACTTACAGATCAAAATGAGTGTTGTTCCCTTCCAAGGAAATGCTTTGAAATTTGTTGCAAAAAAGCTGCCGGTGCTCAAAACGTATCTGGAGTGCACCTTCGACGTTGCCTTCAGAACCTCTCTTTTGATTACCTTTTAAATAGTCTCAATGATGCCAAATTTTGATCCATTAAACTTGGGAGTTGATTCATATTTTTAATCTTAAATCATCCAGAACTAGAGCCAGTGAATTAAAAAAAGAAGCACATTGCCTGGAATAGAAGGGGGCCTTGAAAAACATTTGTGGAAGGAATTGAGCTGGTTCAATATAAAGTGAGCCTAATGCAACTTAAAGGAATGAAAACCAGCTGAAGACAAATATGGACATCCATTATCTGCGCCCCCATGTGTACATATCCTAAGTCTTTCTGCTACACTCATTAGGTCTCAAATATTTCTGGCTTTCTGGGCTCCTGAAAGATTTTCTCCCTTTTCTACCCAACTCCTCCCATCCTTAAGCCTGCCTCATTGTCCAACTTTGTCTCCGCCTCTACTTGACATCTGGCTGCTCACTCTGGACTTCTCGAGTCATATCTCTTCTCCACTACTCTAATCAGTTCCGATCTGCAGCTGTAAACAAAATTATATCAGAAATAGTCCTCAACCCAAAGTGCCTTCCACGTTCACAGACTTTCCTGAGGGAAGTGGCCATAAAGATTCCTTGCTTATAAGATGGCAACCCTGTCCATGAGAGGCACACACGCACCATACCACAGGCCAAGGCAGCCAGCCCTCCAGAGGGAAGAAACAAGGGAGGCAGGGATCTATGAAGCACCATGGAGCTCTCCATGGAGGAATCCCACCTGTTTGAAATCTCTGTGCTGAATCCAAGTAGAACTTCTCTTGGGGGAACAGGAGGCAGTGGTATAAGTAAAGGAAAAACGGAGGAAGGAGACACAGGAAATGGGAAGTCACCAGGAATAAGTATGATCATTCGAAAGAGAAATATACCCTCAAAAATCAGAGGGACAGGAAGATGAACCATTGGAAAAATGCCCTCTCAGGGGTAGAAGGAGACGGTAAAATGACCAGTTCACTAGATTCGCTATGATATTTCAAGTAGTATGACCATGTTCTAGTTCTTTATAATGTCTGGCTATGTAGCTACTAGGAAGGCTTCCTGTATTTTCTGACATTTCCACTTCTCACAGTAACCTAAGTGGATCTCTTCTTAGTAATCTGAAAAAAAATCTGTGTCCATAGAAATGTGACTTATTTCCTATGCATTTAATAACTAGGCTCTCATGGCTAGAGCAGAAAATTCTAAAACTGCTTTGAGTGCCATCAGTATCTTTGTAGTAAGTGTATACTGTCTCAGGTTACTTCCTAAAAGATAACATTTATTTGGACCCTCTGAAAAGGTTTTCTAAAATGAGTTTCATGACTTTCTCGCTTCTTCCATTGAATGTGTCATTTTATGGAGTAACATAAGAGCAAAAGGATTAATTTACAACACCTTAGAGAGTGATAAGACAGTCTAAATTACCAACTAGATATCTGTACAGCAAATGTGACTTATCTCTAATCCTTATTTTCTAGGAAATGCTCAGTGTTTCCACTACATTTAGGTAAACAACAATAACAAGTGTATGTATTTACAATATCTGAAAAGAGTTACAACTGAAGCATGTTACAGATTTCTCTTGCACTGTTACATATTGTTATAAAAAATAAAAAGAAACTAAGAGATAGCAAATAGTCATTCATTCATATGTAAATTAAGTAAGATTCACTATGTACTAAGAACTGAAGATAAGTTGGATAAGATATTGTCCTTGTCCTCATGAAGCTCATGGCGAAGGAGAAAGATACCTAAATAGAAAGAAGGAGAAAGATACCTAAATAGAAAACACAACAAAGCATCCAGGAGGGACACCTGCTGCAGCCCGGGGTGGGAAGGAGGCTGAGTTCAGGGGAACTTCCTACAGGAAAAGTGCTTGAGCTAAACCAAAAGGGTGAGTCATTTCCTGCCATGTCTGGGCAGTCTGATCTCTGTGGTTTGATGAGTAACATACATTAGGACCTCTTGACCAAAGGAGCATCAGCACTGATCAGTGAAAGGAAGACAATGGGACAGTGAATCTCTTTCATTTTCAAAGAGTCCCTGTACTAATATACAAATTCTCCCGGGAAGGTTTAGACCTCAAGTTTTTGCAGGTAAAACCTTATCCCTAGCAATTGATGGAGGAGAGGATAAAGAAACTCCAAAGAAAGAGGGAAGAAGAATGGTTTCCTAGGAGTTACTGCTTGGTCCGGCCCTGACTTTGGACTTGTAAGAATTTATACTGAACAAAATATATTAACTATTAAAATTATTCTGCCTGTGCTTATGCCTAGAAAAGGTAAATCATGCATATTTCTCACATTCCACATTCTGTGTTCCTGTTCCTGCTTCCCCGGCCCTAAACTTCACCCTACCCTCCACTGGGTACAATAGCATATGGTGTCAATTAATGTTAAGTTTGAATCTCATGATTTCTGCTAAACTTTGGATCAACACTACAAACCACACCATTAACTCACATGGTCATCTTCTAAATTCATGCTTTGATTATAAGGAGCAACAGAGTTTGGATAGGCCAGTAAAAATCCATCCCTATCCCTACGAAAGTGACTCAAAGTAAATGTTTTCGTAACAGAGAATATTAGTCAATATTGCTTCTATATTCTATATTTTCTGTACCTAATATTAAGTGGAAAAAATCACAAAATAATGAGGAATAGTAAATGGTTGCTTAATATTACCATTTTGGGAAAAAATCTGTTTACAAATGCAATTGCATTGAATAGAAAAAAATGAGCAATAAAATAAATTTGAACTTGCATTCCAATATTGTTGAATTCAATCTTGTCCAACCTTTCACAAATGTAGGTTCTGAATTTTGTTTTATTTTGTCATTGCTTAATTTACCAAATTCCAAACAATCTTTTGGGAGATTTGCAGACTGACTTACTTCAAAAGGCAAACGGACAAAAATAACTTGAAATTTCAATATGTATGAAGATATACTCTGTAAAGAGTGAGCAAGTCAGCAGGCATAAGAGAATTTCTCACAAAACCGCAGTGCAGACCACTTCACAAATAACTGAGCAAATCCTAAATTTTTATTGCACCGAAAGACAATTGGGAGAGAGGACAAACCACGACTTACTTGTAAATAGCTTCACTAGTTTATCAAAATAATTTCCCTGGAAGTCTCTTGAATAGAGCAGCATCTTAAATCTGTCTTAATTACCAGCACGTGCAAAACATAGAATGATTGCTTTACAAAAGCCATCAGTCTAGATGCTGCGACTAGGTGAATGTCCTCAGTGGGCACAGCATTTCCAGGCAGACTGTATAGGAAAGACTCACTGTGACTCTATAAAGATGAATGGAATGCTTATTTGATATGCAATCATTTTAGATGAATTATAGATTGATTACATTTAATTATAGAACTACCATATTCATAAAGTATTCCAAGCCTTTGTCAGTCATCCATCTAGCTTTCTACACAAGGGAAGCCTGGGAGAGTAAGCGAAGGAAGAAAGTGCTTTAAAAGTTACTGACTTCATGCAATTGCCACAAGGGTTGTGCTTAAGGTCTTTGACGCTGAAGGACCATGGAAAAGACCTAAGTTGTCAGTTTGGCTATGAATACAGATTAGAACTAGTGTTCATTGGATACCTACAATTTTATCTTTCAATTCACAGAATTGCTCTATAAAATACATTTCATTGTCTCTATTTTACAGGCGTGAGAACTAAAGCTCACCAAAATTATAGGTAATTTGTACAATGTAAATATGTGAAGGATCCAAGTTTACACCTAGGTGTGTTTTATTTCAAACTTTGCATTTTCTTTCCACTCTACCATGACACCTCACAATAGGTGCCTCAAATGTCAAAAATCAAGAGAAACACCTGGTGGTAATTTAACTAAGATACGATTAATTCCTGGGATAGCTAGACATACTATAATAGAATAACTTAAACTCTAAAGGGCTAAACTCTAAACGGATAAATTATTGAATCAGGCAAGGGGGTGGGGTTTAATTTTTCCTTTCTGTATTGAGGAAAACCTCCCCAAAAGAAAACAATTGCAAGTGGGTCTTAAAGGATGAGTAGGAGTTCAATGCAAAATTGGTGACCTGGGCAAAAGGTTAGAGGAAACCAAAACTAGGCACTTGGCACATTCAGGGAATCAATAGTTCAATGTGGCTAAAAGGTAATTTCCTCCATACTCTCCCCTCTTCTTGATTAGCACATCTCAGTTCTTTAGCCTTTCCTAATAAGCCTAATTTTATACTATTATTAGAATTAATAGAAAGAGGTGATTTTTAAATGACAACTAATTCAATGGTGAAGTTGCCATATGTGCTAAAGTGCCAAGGAACTAAAATGAAGACTGTATCAAGGTCTTCTTTGATCTTTTTCCTTCTGGAGCCCAATGTCTTTACCACTGAAAATTAATTTTTTAAGGCACAGATTTTTCAGGAGGAAAGAATGGAATAGAATGGAATATGAATATAGTTAAATATTTGGACACTCATCATACTCTCTTGACTTTCTTATTCTAAGCAACATTATCTACAGGCTAACACTACCCTACTATGCCTCAGTTTGATGCCCTACCTTTTTCTTGAACATTTCTTAGAGAAGCTCAGGGAAATCACCAGTACGAAAACCTAAAAATTATGTGGAGATGCAGGCTAGTAATCAATATTCCTGATAGATTTTTGCAGTACCTTTCTAAATTTATGGAGTTCTTTTCAGACCAAGCTAAACCACCAAGGTAAAATGTCCACAGAACCTGAAAAAGATATTTCATCCACCACTTCTTTTCTCCCTAAGACAGGTTCTACTCTCAACAAGCAAGTACTTTGAATGGTTCCTCAGACCTGGGATTCTAAATTTTTGCTAAGTATAGCATTTTAATAAATTTTACATAATCTCTTTACAATGCCTTATGCTACAAGTAATCTTTGGAAAATAGATGTAGCTTAGTTGTCTGTTGATATATTCCTTGCCTCTTGAAAGACTCTTAAAACTGATTTTTTTGTTGGTGGGAATGTAAATTGATACAGCCACTATGGAAAACAGTATAGAGGTTCCTTAAAAAACTAAAAATAGAACTACCATATGACCCAGCAATCCCACTACTGGGCATATACCCTGAGAAGACCATAATTCAAAAAGAGTCATGGGGCTTCCCTGGTGGCACAGTGGTTGAGAGTCCTCCTGCCAATGCAGGGGACACGGGTTCGTGCCCCGGTCCGGGAAGATCCCACATGCCACGGAGCGGCTGGGCCCATGAGCCATGGCCGCTGAGCCTGCGCGTTCGGAGCCTGTGCTCCGCAACGGGAGGGGCCACAACAGTGAGAGGCCCGCGTACCGCAAAAAAAAAAAAAAAAAAAAAAGTCATGTACCACAATGTTCACTGCAGCTCTATTTACAATAGCCAGGACATGGAAGCAACCTAAGTGTCCATCGACAGATGAATGGATAAAGAAGATGTGGCACATATATACAATGGAACATTACTCATCCATAAAAAGAAATGAAACTGAGTTATTTGTAGTGAGGTGGATGGACCTAGAGTCTGTCATACAGAGTGAAGTCAGTCAGAAAGAGAAAAACAAATACCGTATGCTAACACATATATATGGAATCTAAAAAAAAAAATGGTTCTGAAGAACCTAGGGGCAGGATAGGAATAAAGACACAGACGTAGAGAATGGACTTGAGGACACGGGGAGGGGGAAGGTAAGATGGGACGAAGCGAGAGAGTGGCATGGACATATATACACTACCAAATGTAAAAGAGCTAGTGGGAAGCAGACGCCATAGCACAGGGAGATCAGCTCGGTGCTTTGTCACCATCTAGAGGGGTGGGAGAGGGAGGGTGAGAGGGAGATGCAAGAGGGAGGAGATATGGGGATATATGTATATGTATAGCTGATTTACTTTGTTACACAGAAGAAACTAACAGAACAATGTAAAGCAATTATACACCAATAAAGATGTTAAAAAAAATAAAAAATTAAAAAAAATTTTTTGGAAAGTTTATAAATTAAACCAAAAGTTATATATGCCTCCCACTATATTGCTGTTCTTATTGAATAAAATATATGTGAAGGTAAAAAAATAAATAAAACAAACAAAAAACTGATTTTTATGATTAAGTGGTTTCTCTGCTTCTAACCCCAGGACACTCAAACTTCCCTTTTGAAATAACATTTATTTCAGATAATACATGCTCTCTATGGGTAGCCTGTCCACTTTTCAAATGTAATGATCCTGTCTTCTGTGGATATAAAAACTTCAAAAGATATTGGCATAATTCAGGAGAAAACACCATCCTTTTATTATGATCAAAATTGATCTGACCCCGAGCTAGCGCTTTGGGGAACTGGGCTAGGTAATCATGTAGACACTTTCAGGAAATGGCTTATTTATGGATTTTTTTTCATGTATGAAAGATTTCACACTTCTGGCTTTATACAATTACATCCTCTCTTCCTTTCCAATATGTTTCTAAAGTAGGAAAGCTATATATGGCAGGAGGGTTGAATTTCTACATCAGCTAGAAATCTGTCATCTGCTAAACACTGGCTCTAATGATGATGTATTAAGAGTATATTTATTCCTTTTCTGCACCCAGTCCTCTCTAGCAGATTTTTACAGTTCTCATTTACCTAATAAGGTAATACTAAAGATGGTTTCAAACCCTGGTCATTGCCCAATGTTTAAAATAAATCTGGCTTCTAAATTTATTATTTGAAAAATACTTGTTTTTTCTGAAGAACTGGAATAGTTCATCCTCTTGGATAATAATAAGTAAGTCTGCATGTGTTTTTTCCACCACTTAGTCTCCACTTACTAGGCCATCATTATTCTATCACAATTTTAATAAATAAATCATACTGATTACATAGTATGAATAAAAAGCTCCATTTTAAAGGATGAGTTATTATTTGAACTTGTTCTCTATTTTTAAAAAGTTGAAGGAAGAAATGTGATTAACCTGTACAATCATATAAAGCAATAAAAAAGAGTCCAAACAACTTGCTGATCTTCTTCGCTCCAATCCTTTTGAAATGGCTATGTTTTAAATAAAACCTATTTCCTTAGGCTAATAAACAATCTATAATCCATTAAGCCTTTATGAACAAATCTAAGGCTTCCAAAATTGTGCTTAGGGAAGACAGAGTCGAGTAATGGATTTGAAGAAATAGGAAGGTGATTAAAGAAGACCCAGGATCCAACTCCCATCACCATAATGGCTGTTAGAACAGAGCCTTCCAAATGGCCATTTGGGAAGTTTATATATTATCTAACCCGGAATATGAGAGAAGATACCAGGGAAGAAGGCAAGAAACAAAATTAATTTAGAAAGCATTTGGGATAGAGCAACAGAAAAAAATGAAAATCAGAGTAATTATTCTTTAAAGAATGAAGAGCTTTAATGGATATTTTAAGCTAAAGAGAAATCAGGAAAGTTAACAATATTAACAAAGAAACTGTTGGTTTTAAAGTTTTTAAAATGTAATTTTAAGATTGAAGGCTGGGTTAAATAAATTGGGTAAGATCATTCTGATCTTAATGATGCCAGAAATAACTTAGCTATAAACAATAAGTTGTACTTAGTTCATATGTCTGAAAAAAAAAGCAGAAGTACTTTTCTCCCATGTATTTGAGTGTACTATGGAAAATCAACACTACAATCCACCAGCTCTGGGTAGAAAAGCCATCTCTGTGCTGACTCAATGTGAGTTTATCTGTGGCAGAGACTGGGAATTGTCCTTCTAATAAACTTTCTCCTCTGCTTCCCTCGTACAGGTAATAGAACCTGGAGCTGGGCACATTACCATGCAATATAAAGAAGGGATTTTCCAGTCTCCCCTGAAACTAAGTGCAGCCACTTAGTTTTAGTTAGTGTGGCTAAGTTCTGGCCAATAATAAGTGAGCAGAGTGATGAGGGTAACTTCCAAGTTCTGCCTGTAAAGGTGAATCTGGCCTTCTCCTTCCCTTCCTATAAGAATATCCACCCTGGACCAAGCAGAAGAGGACAACCCCTTAAAGTTACTGGAACCAAAAGACAAAATCCTGAAAATTCTGCAGAGAAGAGCCACCGTACTCAGATTTATTGCTCTGACTCTTATATGAGAGGTAAATAAACTTTGATTTTGTTTAAGCCATTTTTAATTTAGGCCTTTCTCCTGCAGCAGAACCTATACAAAAATAGTAAGCACACTGTAGCACTTACTATGTACCAGGCAGTACTCTAGGTGCTTTTAATATAGTAACTCACTAAATAATGCAATAATCTAAAAAGTAAGCTATCATTATTTACAGGTGTAGAATTCAAACACAGAGAGGTCAAGTAAGTGGTAGATCCACGGTCTAATTCCAGGTAGTTTGGATTCCATACGCTTGGTCACTCCATTTAGCATAATACTATATACATTTACCAAATATTAAATTCCTATCTGTTTAATAAATTAAGAAGTGATCCATGTGTTTAAAACTGTTTAATTATATTTAGAAATCTCAACATGGATGGATTTGTTAACGCAATCACTGATTTTCCTCTTCTACAAGGGAGAAATGATCACTTTATATCAGCGGTCCCCAACCTTTGTGGCACCAGGGACCGGTTTTGTGGAAGACACTTTTTCCACAGAACAGGAAGGGCGGGGTGGGGTTGGGGGAGGGGTGGTGGTTCAGGCGGTAATGCAAGCAATGGGGAGCAGCAGGGCCCGGTTCCTAACAGGCCGCAGACCGGTAGCAGACGGGTAGCGGCCCGCGGCCCGGGGGGTTGGGGACCCCGGCTTTATATGGTCAGGAGGTTTCTATAGAACATTCTGCACTCTGCTGCCCTTCATGGCGCCAGTCCCCAGTACCTCTGCAATGACCCTGGCATATCAGCTATTGCTGAGTAAAGACCTGATCCATCATTATAGGAGCACTAGAGACTTGAAAAAAGGCACAGATGCACAGGGCAAAGAATCAAGATGAGGCATGTACATTACCTGTTTATTGTATTCTGTTAGCATTTTGCTTATCAAGGGCCAGGGACAAAGTGATTGGTGATAGTGGAAGAGGTATAAACATGAACGAGACATTCTTCCCCCTTCAAGGTATTCAAAATCCAGCCTTCTTCAAGTACAAGATTTTCCAAAGGTCTCTTTTGTGTCTTTCCCTTAATACAATAGGTCTTTTGAGTATGATTAATGCCAGAAAACTGTTTTCAGTGGAGAGGAGAAAATGGAATACTAACAAACATAATGAGATCTTTTTTTCTTTTTAATTTTTCTTTGCCCCCCAAAATGGTATCTGACATTTACGTGACAAAGAACAGAGCCCAGCTCTTTGAGATATTTTTCTTCTGTCTCCCAAATATCAAGAAATGAACCCGTAAGGATTCTTTTTGTAGAGATTCAGGTTTTTCAATGTTTCAATAATGAATAGCTACTTTACCATAGATAAGGTTTCAGAAATGAACCAAAAGCTATAGGACTCTCTATATTCCTGAAATAATGAAGAATTTAACCAATTAATACATAAAGGGAGCAAATGATAATTGTAGAGTCAAGACACAATTTTGTCAACCATCTTTCTTGACAGTTATAGATTATAGAATCCACCAGGCCAAAAGTCAAATGTCTTGATTGACACTTACTTACTAAGACCAATTCTATTAAGGTGACTTCTATTCTCCATTTTCTAATTTGGAAAATGCATTGCAGTTGTGATTTGTAAACCTGGAAGTTGTGCTAACATCAACTTTAAGCTCTTATAGAAATGTGGTGTGTTTTAATAAATAGTCTCCCAGATTAATGGAATACTTTGTTTCTCACATGAGCACCCAGCACATGGCTAAATGTGTCTTTCATTATGCCAGTTTCAAAGAGAACACTCTCTTTTAGTGAAGATTATAGTCCTTACAATGTTTAGAAGTAACCCTACATTGTTTTTAATTTCATTTTAAAAGGGAAGCAGGGGGAGATGTAATAGTTCAGAATATTTGTTGCAAATTTGAGAAATAAATCTGCATTTGCTTACTTTTACAGTCTGCCAGATCATTCATCTATCTACCTATCACCTATCTATCCATCTATACAAAAATACATACATACATCATATTCACTTTTAATAGTTGAAAAATAAACTTTACTGAACTAGAGCTCAAAAGTAAAGTTTCTGGACTCAGCTTGTCTAGAATACTGCCTAATGGGTCAAAAAGTCTGGAAGTGCATTGCTATAAACTGATCTGCTTTAGATCTCACTGGAGTAAACACATTTTAAAATGTGGAGTCCAAAAAAAAAAAAGAAAGAAAAAAATGTGGAGTCCACATTTTTCCCTCTAAGCATATATCACCCAAAGCATGTCCAATTTGTTTACAGCCATCTGCATCATTAATCAACAGTCTTTATGTTCATTCCACACTTAAATTTTCACATACCCACCCATGAACTGCATATGTACATTACAGTGTATAATTAGGGGAAGGAAGACTGTTACTTAGAATAATGAGTTTCTTGCAAAACTATGCCTATTAGTTTTCTCAATACCAAGAGAGTTTGGCTGGTATTGAATTGACACATTAATTGAAACTCATGAAAGGTTTACTAATCACATTTCAGGGTGGCCACATTTCTCTTCTTCAGCATTCTATTTATAATTTCTATATTCTTAAGTCATTATCATGCATTAATGATGATGTGTCTATCATACCTATGTACTTCCACAACTGGTTATCCCTCTGAACAACAGCACTTTAAAATCAAGCCCTAAACACTCTTTCTTGTAACTATTCTCTGTAAACTTCTCATGTGTATTTCAGTATAAGTAATGAAAGCTTTTGATAAGTAGACTATGCCACAAAAATTGGCATTTTTGTGACTAAGCCAAAGTTTACTGGAACATGCCTTGACTTCATTATTTAAACTCACAAAACCAAGATCTACTCACCTCTAGATTCTTTTTTTTATATATTTAGGTAAAAAATAATACCGCTTACATTGCAATACTTACTATCCTATGAAATATACTAGTTAAGTATATCCAGCATAATTATTATTTGGAAGCTTTCAACCTTCTCTCTTTATCTGCAAAATCTGATACTCCTAGGCAAACCTCAGCAGAGTCTTGTGTTGCAAACAAATTCATTAGGAATTGTAATATAGGAAGTCTTTGTCTATACAGACTCAGATAAAATAGCATTTTATGGATCCTAACAGTAATGTAAACATACATAACTTATCCCAATTAGCTGAAAGTCTTGACATGCAAGATTACAGCCATAGATCTATTAGTATGCAGCAGAAATGATATGCATATTGAGAAGGCTGGTTACCTTCATCATGATCATGGAAACTGAAAAAAATGTGTTCCCCTGATGTCTGTCTTACACAAAATCCTTTTTCTGACCTGGTGATACACTGAAATAAACTGTCAACCAAACCCTGGAAAGACAAACCCAAAATGTACCCAGAGCTCTGCAGTAAGTAAATTTTCAATAGAATAAAATAGGGATCAAGGACAATGTCATTTATTAAATAAACTACAAAGGCTGAAAGGGCTAAAGATTTTCTAGTAAAAATTTTAAAAAGATTTTCAGCTTTAAGTAAAAGCTGAAAATATTCCAAAGATCTAGGAAAACATAAGTAGTAGTAGCAATAAACTATAGATCTATGTAGTAGATACTCCTCCTATATGCAATGAGTCAAAAGTCCCCAGGAGCCAACTAAAGCCACTTTCAGCATTGGTGTTCAGGGACTTCTTCGCTCTTTGCAGCTGGGTAAGATATAAAAAAAAATGCCCCTCCTTTCTACTTGAACCCCAGAGGAAAGCAATTTTACAGAGCCGTAGAAGCAGATCTTATTAAAGTCTGTTTTCTGTACCTCTCTAAATTTCTCTCCCTTTATTATCAATGTGTTGTGTTCTGAAGAATGGGTTCTAAGTGAGCTTTATGAAATGTGAAGTACTTATGAACGTTCAATGCATGCTAAATACATATTCATACCCCATTAATATAAAGGTATTTGTTGATCCAATTGTATTTAGAGTTTAACTCAGTACAATTAAATTTTATCCACATTACCACCAGCCAAAACTGTTTTAATTATGATTTTAAAGACTCAAAGGCTTGATTCTTTTTAACAAACTGAAGTAAGTCACAGAGATATCAACCTTTAAATAATGTTCTTCCTGTAAGGTTTAACCCAGAAGGAAAGTTAAAACAGATATGAGGGCTTCCCTCGTGGCGCAGTGGTTGAGAGTCCGCCTGCCGATGCAGGGGACACGGATTCGTGCCCCGGCCTGGGAGGATCCCACATGCCGCGGAGCGGCTGGGCCCATGAGCCATGGCCGCTGAGCCTGCGCGTCCGGAGCCTGTGCTCCGCAGCGGGAGAGGCCACAACGGTGAGAGGCCCGCGTAACGCAAAAAAAAAACAAAAAACAAAAAAAAACCAAGAACTCAATGTATAAATGTCTATTAAATATCCAAGGCCCTAAAAATCTAATAGCAATCAAATTTTTTTTTTTTTTTTTTTGGTGGTACGCAGGCCTCTCACTGTTGTGGCCTCTCCCGTTGCGGAGCACAGGCTCCAGATGCTCAGGCTCAGCGGCCATGGCTCACGGGCCCAGCCGCTCCGCGGCATGTGGGATCTTCCCAGACCGGGGCACAAACCCATGTCCCCTGCATCAGCAGGCGGACTCTCAACCACTGCGCCACCACGGAAGCCCAGCAATCAAATTTTGTAACCTTAATTTTAATCTGTTCCTGTAATTCCAGTGATAATCCAATAGCTAGATTTAAAATTCAACAATGAACACATAACAGAAAAAAGAAAAATGTTATTTGTTAAACTTAGGATTCAAGTCACAATTTCAGGCCAATTGATTCATAATATTTGAAATCTTAATATCAAGTAACCAATGCCAAAAACCTTTGTTACCAGACAGATTCATTTCAAATAACAAGTTGATATGCCAATGTTGGGCTGCACCCCACAGGCCTACAAGGCCTGCACTTGCCCAGCTTTAAGACGGAAGAAAGAGCCCGGAGTCAGTAACAGAAACATCAATGGTTTCATGGATGGGGGGAGCTTACACGTCTGAAGCAAGGTCCTGAAGCGACACCCCATTGTGTGCGTGCAGCGGACAGCGTGCCGCACACTGCGGCAGTCTTCGCTCTGGCTCCGGGGGGAAGGGAAGATTACTAGTTATAGGCGGACTCTTGTCAGGTAGGCTCATTAGTTACCAGGGAAACCAGTTGAGAGGCACGCCCCTCACTGCCCCTTTGATAATAACAATCACCAGCTGGGGCCTGGGGCAAGTATGTAGGAAGGTCAGTCATGTGAGTAGAGTGCCGGTGAAGCAGGCACTGGTCGGGCAGGGGATGTACGGAGAGCAAGAGAACAGCCATCTTGAGTGGCCTGACCATACGGCCAATAAGCATGGGTCACACATTTATGAAAAGTTCTACTTGCGGCTTGTTTTTCTCAATACTATTACCAAAGTTCATGCTTTGCAAAATCTGAGCTGCTTTGTTGCAAGAAACACAAGACAAAGAGCTTAACCCCAAACTGGAGTCCCCAGTGATCCCTTCCTTGTGAGTTGCAAAGAAGGGAGAGACTATCTACCAATTTCCTGTCCCTCTGTGCAAGAATGGGCTTTTAGAAATAACTTTTCCTTCTTTCATGGTCATATTGACCCTGCCCTGATTTTTCTTGGATGAATTGGCCCCCACCTGTTGCCTCATGGTTGTTTATTTAAAATGAGACAGGAGAAAAGTGCTGACAACCTAAGACTTGTTAACTAGTTAAGAATGATTGGTATTTTAATCCTCAAACCTATTACCAAACAAAAAGAAGCCTCTAGACTTGTCTTACCAGATAATTAAATTAATCACTGAATAACTAGACTCATCTATTGAGACTGTAAAGGACTGAAAGTGGGACATCTTTAAAAAAAATTCCTTGGTACAAATTAAGAGCCAAACATGACTGAATTCATTGAGTGGTCTGAGGCTGTTCTTTAAATTGCTATGCTATTGAACTTTTGCTAATAAAATAGATGACATCTGACTGATTAAAGCAATATTCACACTGATTATTTCAGAATGGTAGCACCTGTGACCCCTAAGAAAACAACTGTCTCTTTAAAAGCCAGCCTGAAGCAGGCACTCAGGTGTGCACACAGAGCTTTTTGTCTTTAGACCTGGCAAACACTCAGCTCAAAAATAATTTTGTCATTCAGAGGAGAAGTTATTTTATGGATAAAAGATTATGAATTTCACAGCTGACTTGAGATCTACTCAAGCCAACAACATTGGTTTCTACTTTGCAAGAAGGATTTGTTCTGTCAATGCAGATTTCTAAGTAAGTGCTTTTCTCTTTCAAAGGCCAAGTCAGATTTCAAAGAAATATTTACATTTTTTAATACAAATGAAGCCACTGATTAGCTCAAGTTCAAAACTGATGCACTCCTTGTGCCCCTCCTCCTACACTTCAGTTAAAATGGAAAGAGACTGGGTTTCTAACTTTTAATACTGAGATTTTTTAGTACAATCAAAATGCAGAAGCGCTGGCTTAGATGGAGTACTAAACTGAAGAAAGAAGTAAGGGCTGAAGTGGCTTTTTGTTGTTATATGTGTTATTGTATGTCTTTTTAATAATCAGTTCTTTAGCTTCCTGAAAAATACATAACAATACTGATGCCATATATTAGAAATATATATATGAAAAAAACTGAGGTACTGTCTACTCTAATTGGTGCATTTATTTTCTTCCTTTTATTTGGTTTCTGGTTTCTCATTCTTATATGTTTTGAAAGCTTAAGGATATGTCAGATTAGGCAAAGATCAAGAAGAAGCTTAACTTTTTGATTGGGGGCGTCCACTAGTTGTGAACACCTCTAAAGCCTGAAAGGCAACTTAATTAGTCACTAAGTGGAGAGAGCCTATTTAACAACAGGCCCTAATTGGCATTACTCCTGGTCACCTGAGTAGAACATAGACAGGTTGCAAATGAACCGGCAATAGATTTAATTGCTCATTCTGAATATTTGTAAAAGTCTGAGACTTTGCCTCAAACCCAGTTTAGACTCTAAACAATTTCATTTTTTATTATAATTGGTGATCAGGCTCAATATACTGAAAATATGTTTATGTAAAGACACCACCATACAACTAATTTCCTGATTCCTGTTTTACTTACAAATGCCTCCATTATGACTTTAAATCATGATCCATTGAAATGACTAATGACTTCCAATGCTTCTTCATATCCTTTCTCTGAATATAAAAAGGGATCTCTCTGATAAGAAAATCATTAGCTGGATCAGATGATCCAAGGTTCTTTCCCATCTACAGATTTATTATTTGATGCTTTTTTTTAAATGAAGACTGTTGACTACAATTTGGTTATACTAATTACACTCAGTTATTATTTGGAACTCAATAAAAATACAGCATGTAAAACAATATATTCTTATGAGTCCATATTGAAAAATACTCAAACATCAACATCTTTGAAACTGTACTATACAGCTTTTTAGTGAGCCACAGACTTTTCTCTCTAAATCGGTGGACAGTCAGGAGTTCTGGCTCCCAGGGCCAACTCTGCCACTAAACTGTGAAGGCCTCAGTCTTCTTCATCTGTAACATCAGCGTTTGGACATCCTTCGTCCCTTCAGTGTGTCTGAGAGCTGTTTTAGAATGTAACCCCAATGCAATTTGTGAGGGGAGGGCTTCCCTGGTGGCGCCGTGGTTGGGGCTCCGCCTGCCGATGCAGGGGACACGGGTTCGTGCCCTGGTCCGGGAGGATTCCACATGCCGCGGAGCGGCTGGGCCTGTGAACCATGGCCGCTGAGCCTGCGTGTCCGGAGCCTGTGCTCCGCAACGGGAGAGGCCACAACAGTGAGAGGCCCGCGTACCGCAAAAAAAAAAAAAAAAAAAACAATTTGTGAGGGGAAAAAAAAAAATCTTTCCTCCTACATGTAATAAATCTCCGTCTGTGACAAATTCATCTTCGCATATATGAAATTCTGGCCTCATTTCCTCTGGCAGACCCCATGGTGACACTTTTTTAGTTATGCACAAAATCAGGCCAAATTGTCACCCAGGAAAGGCAGAGAGGCGACACACTCCCAGCCTGCATCGTCTAGCCTAATTTTCTTGTTCCCTTTCATGCCACTACGGGAGCCTTGCCAGCTGCCTCTCTGAAAACAATTACTAATTGCACTTGCTCAAATTAGCCCTTCCTCAAAAGTCCCCTCCAAGATCACACTACAGTGCTGACCTGATATCCTGGGGAGAGTAACTCAAAACCTTCCCTATCTTTCCCCTTCTAAACAGGTTCCTGCAAAGAGACTCATGGGTAAAACCACTTCTGATTCTTGGAATGAGCCTCTTTTCAGGGCTAAGAGCCTGAGGGCTCCATCTAAATAAAATAAAGTTTGTCATGTTGTCAGTGCCGGATGACATATATGCACTAATAGAGGAAAAAATCCCCAAACCATTTGCCTTTGCAAGATAGCATTTTGTGAGTTCTAGCACAATACTAGGCATATAGCAAGAACTTAATAAATACTTGTGCTTGCTGAATAATAATTTGGCAAAAGATTCACCTTCTTAAAAGGGTTTTTACTTAAGCTAGCATCTATCCCAACTACAGTCCCTGTTTTTTTAAGTTTAATCCATCTGTCATTAACACATGGGTGGGTCTGCCCTGCAGGATATAACCCTGTCTACTGCTTCTCCAAGAAAAAAATAGATTAGAACCCTGAAGCCTGTGTGTACACTTAAGAGCTCTCTTTGGCCCTTTAATGCAAAGCTCCTAATTTTCGAGATATACTGGCTACAGCTGTGGATAAATTCAGGCCTGAGCTCTGTGAGTAGATTTCATTCCTTGGCGGAGCAGGATTAAGAATCAATACGTGTAAATCTGATCAGCTATGTACTAGAACAAGTTATTTAACCTCTCTAGGCCCCAGTTTCCTCATCTATAAAGTGGAGAAAATGTAGGTACCTCACTCATAAGAGTTATTGTGTGGCTTAAGTGAAATACATGTAAATTCACAGAGTTATCATGAGGCTTAAATTAAGTAACATGTAAAATATTGAGCATCGGAGCAAGAAGGTAGAAAGTATTCAATGAAATTTTGCAGTTATTACAATTATTATTGTTATTATTATGTAGAAGAAGGCTTTATATTAAAATGGATTCTTCTATTTTTTTGAAAGCCAGTGTGAAGCACAGACCTTCACCCTCACAGAAATAACATTGCTCTACAAATGTCAGCTCCCACTTACCATAACCTCTCTGGCTGCAGCTCCTGTTGATATGTTCTCAGATCATATTTTAAAGAATTCTATTTACAGAGCAGTGGGAATCATCTCTCATTTAGTGCAGTCTGAGATAATGAGAGATTTACTAAATACACTGCTTTTATATACTGCAGTTTCCATGTCCATAGCCTTGGGTTTTAGGCCATAAGAATTAATGGAGGTAGAAACACGGAAGGTAAAAGAGAGAAAAATAATCTCTCCCTTAGTTTTATTTATAAATATTTATCAAATTTAACTGTAATGATAATGGTACATTTTTCTCAGGCCCGTAAACTCTGCATAACATGTCCTCTGATGTATTTAGGATATAAATGGAAATTCCATATCTAGCCATCATGCTATTAAATGTGATGGAGAAATAAATTTTTTACTCTCATTGAAGCCTCCTGTTTTTCAAACCTGAGAAGAAATCCTGGTTTATCTTTAGATTATTACTGCTGACTGTTCCAAAAATAGCTTAGGATTTACCCTTAACCTCCAGTCTTAGATATAGCTCTGGAAAGGAATTTTACCTTCTCTTCCGATACTGTTTTAGCAAAGCATGAAACTAAGCCTTCCTCAGTTGCCTTCAAGTATTAAAAGCCTGGAATAAGATATCAGTCAAGTCAAAAGACAGCAGATTGATTTACTACCAACAGGATCAGGACTCAACCTCTTTTGTCACCTTTTGTCAGGAAGGCTAAGAGTTTTTGGTTGCTAGTTATTTAGTGGTTTGGGGACAGTGTTTGCTTTGTTTTTGGTTGTTGTTGCTTTGCTTCTCATATGATCTAGTTCCTTGCTATTCAAAGTGTGGTTCCAGGACTGGTAGCAGCATCAGCATCGCCTGGGATCTTGGAGGAATGCAGAATCTCAGGCCCTACTCCAGACCGACAGAGAGATTCTGCATTTTAACAAGACGTCCCGATGTGCTGATGTCTCCATGTGCTTTGATGTCTCAGGGCCTAAAAATCAGCCAGTCTCAATGGTGAGGGTTATTTTCCCCCGCCTCCTCACCCATGGTCTAGCTAAATCAAACAAGGAATTAAGAATTTCTTCAACTAGTTGTGAAATTTTGACCGTGGTGATGAATGATTGATAAGGTGCTGTCCACCTTCCAGGCCATCTGAGTCATGGCTCATCAAGCTTCTTTCATGGCATTTTTCTTGCCATCTATTAGTTATTTTCAAATCTGTCATATCTCCTAAGTACCATGAAAACTCCTAGTGCACAGAAAACTGCCTAGTGCTCTCAGCCTTAAGCAGAATAATGTTTTAATAAATATTTATTATTTAATTGAAATGATATATTAGATTTCAAGGTCAGCCCACAAGTATTTATTCCATGCTAACTGTAGCTAAAATATAGTTTCAATGCCTCTGGCTCCATGCTAGGGTCTCAGGGGCAGGGAGGAGATGCAGTGCTGGAGAAAGGAGACAGGGCCCTTCCTGTTGGTGCTGGGCTGCGCCGAGGCAACAGTCCAGCTCACCAGCCTGCCCACGGATGATCCTGACCAAGACTGTTACTGTCCCCTGCCTTCACTTCTTGGATAACCTAAATGCCCACTTGGAACGGTTGGCCCTGCAGTGGGGAGAACGAATTTCTAGGCTATTTAACTCCCAGCACATATTCAGAGCAAACTAAAATTGCAACGCTGGAAAAGGAGAAAAAATAACCAACTGCCACTCAATATATTGCACTCAGAATGAGGCTCTGAAAGAAGCAATGATCCTTTGTGTCCAAGGCTGCCCAATTTGAGTGCTGCATCCTGTATTCCCCGAAATGATATTCTGTTTCTATTTGGATTCCAGGCCGCTAAAATAGAGTCCTCCTCAGGCAAATGTACAAGAATACAGCACACTCTGTCCTCAAATGACTCTCCCTACAGAATGATCCATCAATTTGAATATTACTTAAAAAATTAAACCTGAAACAAAGATTAATCAATGTGATACTTTTCGAATTATTAGAAAACATATCCAAATTTAATCTATAAACTACATTCAGATGTCATGGTGCCTTTCATGGGAAAAATAAGCTAAGGAGAGTAATGTTGTTTACCCCTCTATTAAATAGGACATTATATAACACATGCTTACAAAAGTGTCAGGGTTATCTCATCTATTCTTTAAAACAAAACTATTTTCAAAGATTGCTTAATCAAATCACAGTGTAGTTCCATCATGCTCAATTTAACAAATTATCTAAAAAAAAAACCCACATGCATTATGGAAGATCAAACGCTCCCACATAATGACTTACCAAAAGGTAATTTTGGAGAGTCTCTATTTACAAGCTAAGAATGTTGATTTGAATATTTAGATGTAGGCACTGTAGCAGACAGGAATCTATTTATGGAGTGTAAGTTTTAGTTCCCGGAGGGCTCTTCAACCCCCATGAAACCAAGAATGAAGAAGTCCTCCACTGACAATCTGAGCCTGGATGGATCATACCAGCTGACCAGGTGTGCCCTCCCCTCATCACCACACTGGAGGTAGCCAGAGTTTATGATGTCATTCACAGTGTCGCTTATGAAGAATTAAAAATTTGAGAGAAAAAGATAGCGATGGTGAAGAAAATAAAATAAGAGGAAATTTCTTCTCAGTGCACAAAATTTACTTTTGAATTTTCGAAAATATTTTTCATTATAGAAAGAAGTGCCAAACAAATTATAATTTGGAATGCGAAAACATTTGGAATGCAAAAACATCCAAATGCTTACATGATATGGATTACAGTGTCGTGTCTTCAAATCTATAGAAATAAAGAGTAGTTGCCAGAGGAACATTTGCCTCTATGTCTTGAAATATAAAAACGTATATCTCCAATGTTATTTATTCCCAGACCCAGAAGTAGTGAATAAGTGTGTTTATATCTGTGCCCCAAGATACAAATGGAAACTCTTTTGGAAAAGGAGAGTCATACTACAAAAGTCAAATGGAAATGCAGAAAATCTATAAACAACCACCAAACGAACTCAACATTGAAAAGACTGACAATGCTGAGTGTAGACAAAATATTGTGGGAATGTAAATCTGTAGAGCCACTGTGGGAGATAGTTTGACATCATCTACTAAAGTTGCAGAAATACACACCCTGTGGTTCAATATTCCACATTCCACTCCTGCCTTATACTAAATAGAAATGTGTGCAAATGTGCACCAAGAGAAATGAGCATGGATCTTCAGAGACCAAACCAGAGAAAACACAAATGTCCATCCATAAGAAATTAGATAAATACATTTTCTCATATTTAGAAAAGAAAATACTATGCAGTAATTTTTTAAAATGAACTCTAGTTATATACAAGAATATGTATGAATCTCGCAAATGCAAAATAGCATAAAAGAGAGGCAGAAAGAATATATACTGTATGATCCATTTATGTAAATTTTAATTATCTGTAAAACTAAACTTTAGGGAGAGAAGTGAAAAGAGTAGTTAACTTCAGGATGAGGAGCTGGGAAATGACTGATCTGGGGCACGAGGACAGGTTCTGGGGTCTGACTTGATCCACACATGTGATGTTCGCACAGGTGTTTATTTTGTAATGATTTACTTCATACATTTATGTTCAGTTCATTTTTATGTATGTTTGGTTATATTTCACATAGTAAAGAAGCCAAATAGAAAGCAGAATATCTAAAATGCTATAGTAACCAAAATCATTGTCTATATAGACTGATACCTAAACACCTTCTGGTGACAAAGATGACTCACATGGGACTGTTATCCATTATTTGCACGTAACAACCCACATTGTCCTGTGGAATCCACCAACTCAAGAGGACCCTAGAGTTATCTTTACTGCTATGTCATTATGGTCTTTAAATGATGTGCAACCACTGTTCTTTGTATCTTGAATTACAACAAGTAATAAACAATTACGTTATATAAAAAGTGGAGGACAGCTGCATTCTTTTAAAAAATCAAGATTTCTTTCACTATTATTTGAATTCCAGGGCAGGGAAACTGCTTGGTGTATTTGAATTGGCATTCCACCTACATCTATAGCTGCTTATTGCCAAAAAACTCAGGAGCATCCTAAATATATAAATAAACACAAATATAAATAAAAATAAATACCTAGGCACTTGGAGAAGGAAAACTATTGAGGAATCAAGTCACATTGGTTTAACTGTGAGAGGCTGGGGGTAGTTAGGGAATGGGAGTGAGCAGGAGGGAAGGCAAAAAGAACAGAATATAGTTAAGTGTCATCATGGCCTTGATTAATAGATGCTGATGCATTAATTTTTTATTAGTAGTATTAATCACTACATAAATTCACTTTTATCTGAGTTTGACCCAATTCATCCATTGATGCAATTTCATTTGCTTGGCAGTTTTTCCCTGGACAAGGCTCTTAATAAGTTTACCCTGTGCCAGTCCAACCAAATTCTGAGATTTCTCCTTTATTCCTAGTTCACAGGAGGAGCACGGATATTCAGAGGCATGATCTCAGATTTTACCTCGAGCAAGGGGGTGTGCTATTAAAAGTTGAACAAAGATATGCAGGGTTGGAGGGCAGTCATAGTATAGAGGGGGAAAAAAAGGAAAAGAGGATGGTGCAGGCACAGATGACATGGGCAAAATAGTGGTATGTCAATGAGACGGCTGTTTGTTCTCTGTTTTGTTTTTGTTTTTTTGTGGTACGCGGGCCTCTCACTGTTGCGGCCTCTCCCGCTGCGGAGCACAGGCTCCGGACGCACAGGCTCAGCGGCCATGGCTCATGGGCCTAGCCACTCCACGGCATGTGGGATCTTCCCGGACCTGGGAACGAACCCGTGTCCCCTGCATCGGCAGGCAGACTCTCAACCACTGCGCCACCAGGGAAGCCCCTGTTTTTGTTTTTTTAATCTTGGAAAATTTTGCAGTTTTTATGCATGGTCACAGAAGCATGATCTAAATTCTTAATCTAGCTATTTTTGACAGTGATTTTGACAGTGCATTTACATTTTCAATGCATTTGATATTTTCCCCTCTGACAGTGCAGGTTATTCTTATGTGTATATGTACACATATATGTGTGTATTCTTATGTGTATACACCCAAAATTCCCATAACTGGCTCCCGCCCTGCACACAAGATGAAACTGAGGTATGGCATAGGAGATCTCTTCTGAATTTTCTGAGAAGAGAATTTACAACACTGACCTCCTTTCACTTCCTCTCATACAGTCACTAGAAGATGACTGTATCATATTCACCCATAAGGTGAGACAAATAAATCTATTACAGTTTCAGCTACCTTGTTCATCATGAACTAAAAACAAAGAAACAAACAAAATGATGAAAAAATAAACCACCCTCTACCACTTGGCTAAAGCATTTTTAGATCTTGACAGTGATTCTCAAACTTTATTGTGCATCAGTACTACAGAGGCAATTTGTGAAAGCATGCCAGAGAAGTCTGATGGAGTTCTCCGGGCTCCCCTGAGAGTCACTGCCTGCAATGGATTGAATGTTTGTGTTCGCCCTAAATTCATAAGTTGAAATTCCAACCCCCAAAGTGATGGTATTAGGAGGTGGGGCCTTTAGGAGATAATTAGGTCGTGAGGGTGGAGCCCTCGTGAATGAGATTAGTCCCTCATGAAAGGGACATCAGAGAGCTCCCCTTCCCTCTTTCTACCATGTGAGAGCACATGAGAGGTCAGCACCCTGCAACCCGTAAGAGGGTTCTCACCAGACATCAAATTTGCTGGCACCTTGATTGTGGACTTCCCAGCGTCCAGAACTGTGAGAAAGAAATGTTTGTGATTTAAGCCACCAGGTCTACAGAATTTGTATTACAGCAGCCCTAACTGACTAAGACAATGCCTTAGGCAGAAAAGATTTAAACATTGATAGCTGAGGACACTGGTCATATATATTAAGAGATAAATAAAAGTATAAGATAACATTATATAAAGTTATAAATGTTACAAAAAATAAGTTCGGGGGCTTCCCTGGTGGCGCAGTGGTTGAGAGAGTCCGCCTGCCAATGCAGAGAACGCGGGTTCGTGCCCGGGTCTGGGAAGATCCCACATGCCGCGGAGCGGCCGGGCCCGTGAGCCATGGCCGCTGAGCCTGCGCGTCCGGAGCCTGTGCTCCACAACGGGAGAGGCCGCAGCAGTGAGAGGCCCACGTACCACAAAAAAAAAAAAAAGGTCGGAAGAAAGTGAGATTTCTACTGAATGATATTTTTTTCTGACAAAGTGAGCTTGAGCTGAGCTATGAAAATGTAGTATAAATTCCAACATATCAAGAATTATTGCATCAGTGTCTTTAATCAAGGCCAGGATGGTGAATAACCATATTTTGCTCTTTTTGCCTTCTATTCTGCTCACTCCCACTTCCCAAGTTCCCACCCTAAGCTCTAACAACTATACTATTATAACTTGGTTCCTCAAGGCCACTGATACTCCTGGGATGAGTATTTATTTATACCATTAGGATGCTCATGACTTTTTTGGCAATCAGGAACCACAAAAATAGGAGGAAGGCCAGGCCAAATACCCCTTCAAACAGTCCTCTTACCTTGGAAGCTGTGGGTCCTGAGGGCATTTGCTTGATAATCTGCTCTGTGGGTGCCAGCAAGCTTTAGTCCCTTCATGTGGTGATGGGTTAGGTATGAGCAGAGGAAATCTAAGCAGGCATCAAAATGCACAGCAGGAATTATATACTTAAGCAGATACAAAGCTCTCACAGATGTATGCCACTACTTAGTTGAGGTCATGAACAGCATCTCAGTATAAGAGTAGCCAGGCCAATTAAACAAAAGTGTAAGTGATTGGTATCAGATCCTTCCTTCTGTGGAAGACATCATGTCTGCAGGGATATGTAATGTCTTCAGGGAAGAGAAAGGATGAAGAAAAGGTAACTGAGGATACTGAAGAGATATGTCTCACACTTCAGTGATTTTCACCTTCCACTTGGCAGGTGAAAGCAGAGCAAAGAGACTTTGCCTGGCAGCTGTCATGTGGAGCTCTATTCTAAATGTTTTATACACGAGCATATAAGCAGAGAACATAGGGACCTTGTCAATCTAATGGTATATAAGGTAGTTTAATCAATGTAATTATTGACAAAAATAATTCCTACACAGTTGTTTACATGCATAACTTGCATATCTGGAAGCCCTGAAGAGAAAAAAAAATGTGCATTTTCATGCTCAAGATGAAAGTTTCAGAATAGGTACATTCTGGATATAGAAGAGTTCTTATCCAGAGACTTCAGTCTTTGACGGTAGAAACTAGTCTTCACCTGAATACTAAAGAATGCTAAGAAATGCTAGTTTCTGCAGACATTTTTCCTGTTTCAAAAAGATAAACTTCACTTTCATCTATTTCCTGTATGGGCTCAGCACAGTTTTGTTAGGAAGAAAATAAATAAATAAAAGGAGAGGGTCCTGTCACTTTAAAAATGAAAACAAAACAAAAAATAACTCTCTGAAAAGCTTCTAGAAAATACTTCGCCCCTCCTTTCCCTTTCCTCCTCAGTTCAATCAAAAGCAACTCACCACAACTACAGTGAGCAGGTGCCGCCTTCTCATTTTTCATCCCTCATAAGGTCAGAAGAGTTCTAGTTCCTCAGTCAGAGAAAAAAATTCATTCCATATAGTTATATGTGCATTGAAATCAATGATGTTCTGAATCTATTGTTTCAGCATGCCATTGTTTTTCAGAGAAAAAGAGTGGTTTAGGAGTGTTGAAGTGCCAGTGAAAACATAGGATAGTTTCTCTGTAACCATAAGAGAGTTAGAATAAAAGGTTCTGAGGACTGTATTTTCTCCACAAGCGTCATGAAGACTAATGTCAAGAATTAGAGAAAACAAACCAATATTGACAAGAATGCTCGCATGGGTCCTAGCCAGAGTCCTGGGAGGCTTGAAGCAATTCCGGAATCCCTCTGAGCCTTATTTTTCTCATATTTAAAATAAGGGTGTTGGACTAGGTGATCTCAAAGTCTTTTCCCAACCTAAAATGCCATAAGTTTATCCCCATTTGGAAACACTTTAAAAATTATTATACAGATTATACAGTAACTTCTATGCTTGGAATATACTTGAAAAAAAGAATATTAAAAACATTATATAATAATATATATATGGTATATAGTTTTATAGATAATGCTCTGATTCCTTTAAACACACACAACCACAAAGCCATAACAACCACAATAAAACACAGTGGTGTCTCCTTTGTGCTTTCTCTCTCTAAAGAATACATGAGCTCCTTTCCCGTTTTAGCATTTTAGTGCTGAACAACTGAGGTTCTGGCAACTAAAACTGCACAGGCAGCAACTCCATTTTTCTCAGAATCAAGTGAAACTGAACGGGCAATTAAAAGTTACTGAACTGCAAGGTAAAATTACTTCACTGCTCTGCTGCTGGGTGACTAAAGAGAGGAGACAATGGAAATCATATTTAGAATTAAGATAGAACGATGGAACACAGCAGTCTGCTCTACTAAAATGGAATCTATAAACATAAGACATAATCAGAAGCACTTCAATCATGCTCTTTGCTCACAGTTCGATGGAAGATTACACAAAACAAATGTGCAATGTTCAAATCTGGGCGCTGCTGGTTAACAGAAGGCATTTCCCTCCCAGCCCACACGGTGATCAAAATTCTCTCCTGTACAGCCAGTGCCCAGCTTACCAATGGGCTATATGTCAAGAGTCCATTTATAAGCCAGTTGTGCCAAGCTCTGTATTACATCTCCCATAAAATTATGTTAAAAATGGTGTTTAGGTTCCTAGGCTAGCCCACAAAGTCCAGTTTACTAAAAGAGGCATTTTTAAAAGATAATGTCAAGCGTTCTATGGAGACTAACCACCAAAGGAATGCTTCTTTGGAACTTGTATTCAGAGTTCAATCTTGGAAGTACAGGAAGACAAACAGTAGAGTAAAAGGACAAAGTTTAAAGAATTTCAGGCATTCGATCAGGAGGATGAGAGGCCAGAGATCCAGGAAAAACACTGACATTGCAAATGTGAAAGCAGGAAATGATATGAGGTGGAGGAATTGGTAATAATTTGGAAAGCATAAGGGAAGAGATACTGATTAGAACGGAAGAACAGGGCCTTTTTCTAGGGTTTCCTTCTGAACATCATGGTCTTGAGCTCTTATTTTATTTAGAGGCTTTAGGGTTATACAGTCAGGAATGAGGTTATTTTCTATACTCACTAGAAATGTTTGAGGAAGAGGATTCAGTGAGGTTAAATGAAGAGAGAAAATGCAGTGGGGATCTGGTGAAGTCGTAGGACATTTCTACTCCAACAGAAATCTTGGATCTATCACCTGCTGACCCACTAAAAATCCTACCCACTGACTTGAGCTTTGGGAATAGGTAGGAAGCCAAGAAAATGCAGGGGGATTGAAAATGAGAATCTCAAGGGCTTAATAGGGTAGCTCAAACACCAAACAACAATGAGAATGAACAGGAGGGTGGAAGACAGGCGAGGAAGATCTTGCCAAATGTAATTGGTATGCCAAAAAATAACAAATTAAGTTGGATTAAGCAATCTGTGAGGATCTCCTTAGTATAACATTTTCCATAATCTGAGGAATAAAAACAGCAAATTTTACAACTGATGTCACATGATAAAATATGAAACCCACTCCTAAAAGTTATCATTCCACAGGTACAGGTAAGAACAAATATGCTGGAGATAAATGATGTAGTAAACAAGATTAATATGTAACAAATACATATTCCATTATAGACAATAAAATAGAGCAACAAATGCTAAAATATCAATTAGAAAGGCTTAGGTGAATTGAAGGGAGTTCTGTGGAGTCCTACATTTACTATAGGAGTTATTCCAGGTAAGTTTTATTCTTGTATATCATCAAACCTCAATTAATCCATTTCCCCCAAAATGTGATTAGAAAAAAACATAAAAAAGAAAAATAACTGTTTTCAGAAGATAAAATAACATTTTAAAATAGTATATTGGAATTCCATTTCCTACCCATACAGTGAACTCAATTTTCATAGAAACCCTTCCAGGTATACATTTAAAAATGATGGATATGGGCTTCCCGGGTGGCACAGTGGTTGAGAGTCCGCCTGCCAATGCAGAGGACACAGGTTTGTGCCCTGGTCCGGGAAGATCCCACATGCCGCGGAGCGGCTGGGCCCGTGAGCCATGGCCGCTGAGCCTGCGCGTCCAGAGCCTGTGCTCCACAACGGGAGAGGCCACAACAGTGAGAGGCCCGCGTACCACACACAAAAAAAAGTGATGGATAAACTATTAAAGACAGGCTAAGAGACATGGAGGAGATAATGAGAAAGATCTAACATACATACGTGTAATCAGTGTTCCAGAAGGAGAGGGGAGAGAGATTGGGGAAGAGGCTGATAATTCTACATAACTGATGAATGATACAAATTCTTATATCAGGAAGCATAGTGAATTCAAAGTTAAAAACAAACAAAAACAGGGCTTCCCTGGTGGCGCAATGGTTGAGAATCCACCTGTCGATGCAGGGGACACGGGTTCGTGCCCCGGTCTGGGAAGATCCCACATGCCGTGGAGCGGCTAGGCCCCTGAGCCATGGCCGCTAAGCCTGTGCGTCCGGAGCCTGTGCTCCACTACGGGAGAGGCCACAACAGTGACAGGCCTGCATACTGCAAAAAAAAATAAAATAAAATAAACAAAAAAATCACCCTTACCTAGAGAGACACATGGTTGTGAAAGAACAGAACACACAAGAAAAGAGAAGATCTTTAAAACAGTCAGGAGAAATGAAAGAGTAGCTAGAAATAAATGATAGATTTACAATTGATTTCTCAAAACTTACAATGGAAGCCAGAGCCATGGAGTTATCCAGTGGGATAACATCTTCAAAGTATGAGACAACAGCTGTTCTATCACAATTGTTATGCCCAGCGAAATAAACTTTCAGAATGAGGTGAAAATGAGACATTTTCAAAGAAATAAAAATGAGAAGTAATTTCCAAAAGATCCTCACTAAAGAAACTTCTAAAGAATGTACATCAGAAAAAAAGGAAAATGATCCCAGAAGAAAGGTCTAAAATGGAAATGGAAAAGGAAAGAAAATGGTAAACATCTGGGCAAATCTAAAGAAATACTCTATAAAAATATAAACAGTATCTAATTTATAGAGCTAATAAAACAAAAATCAAAGACACCATGATCAAGGAGATCATGATGGAAATTAAAGCATCTAAAAGTTTTTGTTGTTTGGAAGGAGGATATTCATTAATTCTAGATATCGTAACCTTAAATATGCATGTTTTACATTTAATGACTTCAGGGTAGAAAAGTATTTCTTAAACAAGACATCAAGCTGCAAACTATAAAGGGAAATAGTGATTATTTTGACTACATTAGTATAAACAATCCCTTCCCCCCGCCAAAAAAAAAAAAGAAAGAAAGAAAATGAGTGAAAATTCAAACCACAGACTAGGAGAATATACCTAGAAAATATAATGAATTCCTAAGAATCAATGAGGATATGACAAACAATCTAACAGAAAGAAAATGGACCAAAAATTTGAACAGATACTTCACAGAAGAAGAATCACAAATAGCCAAGAAACATGAAAATATGAACGACATCATTACTAAGGAGGGAAATACAAATTAAATCACAATGGGAAACATTGCTCATTCACCAGATTGGCAAAAATTAATAAGTTTTGATAAGTACATGTAGCAATGGGGGTCTCTAGACCCCAATGTGGGGAGTGTGAACAGTAAGCATTCACTGGGAAAGTTAACACATGCATTCGTATACATTAGAAAATGCTTCAAATTTGTCCCTTTTTTTCCCTCAAAAATCACATTTTAAAGAAACATGGCAAAACTGTCGGTTCAAGTGGGGAAGTTCTCTGAGTCACACACTTTCACAGTGTCAGGGGAATAATAACGACTCTAGTTAACACCAACTGAGAGTTGAAAATGTCTGTTTGTTTAATTACTTTAGTTTGCGGTTCAGTTTTATAGCATTTCTTCATCATTAATTATATATTGCAGTTGCATTATGCAAAATGAAAACAAAATCAGAAATACTATGCTTCATAAAATGCAGCAGAAAGTTACAGTGGCTCAGACGACATTCATTTTTGAGTGTCCGATATTGTTCAGTGACTGCACTGAGATACACGGATCTCGAACTCCTTTATCTCTAAAATGTCTGAATTCTGTTACCGTAAAGAGAGGACTCCCTTGAAAGACTCAACCAGCAGCAAAATCATTTGTTCCGATGCAAAAGGAAGGCCCTCCTCTCTGTTACTTACCCTTGTCTCCACCCCAACTACTTTTATCAAGCTTACTGAACTATTTTATGAGAAGGTAACACGAACAATAACACTTATTTACAAAATGAAGTGTATCAATATCGTTCACCCCATTTCCAGGCATTCAGTAGCGTGTATGGAAGCACCTGCATGAAGGAACCAGTATCAGGGCCGAGTGGGAGAAGAGAATAACACCTTAGAAATGCAAGAACACCTCCATCCCCAGCCCAGGCCTAGAACCTTAGATGCAGTCAGAGAAGCTGCTTCTAGACATACCTATTGATGTCTCCTGGGTCAACCACTAACCTCCCCTCATACTTACTCCCTCTGTCCCCCAAGCACTAAATTCACTACCCAGTAACCTCTCTATCCTTGCCTCTTCCAGTTTTAACACAAATTGCAATCTTTCCTGTTAGAAATACAACACAGTCACTTTGGCAAGACCCAGCCCTCTCCTATGCAGAGGGCAAAGCACTACAGAAACAGGAGGTATTCAGATAACAGACAGCATAATCAAAATCTAACACTTTCCTGGGAAGACTGAGCTTTCCAACCTCCTCCACCACATCCCCACCCTCACCCCTCGTAAGCTTCTCCTGTAATCACGACCATCCCAAATCGATGGATGACTTAAAGATTTACAAGCAAAAAACTTCTGCAGCATTCTAAAGTCTTCAAGTGACTAACGGTTCTAACGGGAAGGTCTTGCATGATGACATTTAAAATAATTTACTCTTATTTAGTCATATGAAAAAATCAACAATTTTAAAAAGTATTCATTGAGTCTTATACCTGAGAATAACATCTAGTATGTGATTAGCATTAGGTTAGCCTGGAGGTAGGGATGGATTTGCTTGGTAAAGGAATAGAAAAGAAACATGGCACATTACAATAAGGATGTTATACTTTAGAAGATCTGCATTTGGAGAGAATTAGACAAAATATGGAAAACAGTAAAATAAAGTGCCAAATGACTTGGCAATGACATTAAGTAACAGAAGTTCAAATGAGAAACAAATAAGCATGATCAAGAGTATCAAGGGAAAGCTTCTAAGAGGAAGTAAGAAAAGAGCTAGGATTAAGGGAATGGATGAATGGACAAGAGATAAAAAGTCAGAGAGGATGGGCTTCCCTGGTGGCGCAGTGGTTGAGAGTCCGCCTCCCGATACAGGGGACACAGGGGACACAGGTTCGTGCCCCGGTCTGGGAAGATCCCACATGCCGCGGAGCAGCTGGGCCTGTGAGCCATGGCTGCTGAGCCTGTGCTCCGCAACGGGAGAGGCCACAACAGTGAGAGGCCCGCGTACCGCAAAAAAAAAAAAAAAAAAAAAAAAAGTCAGAGAGGAGGAAGGAGGGTATTCCTGGCTGTAGACACAGAATATGGAATTAGGCTCGAGCACGTGAAGATAAACAGGGGCTATGGCTGTACGACATGACGGGGAGTTTAATGGCTGATCCCAGTAACTGCTCAGATGATGATATGAAATGAAGAACTATAAACACCCAGAAGTCTGTCTGTTTTATTCATTGAACTAATGGAATGTGCATTGCATGCCACCTGATTCAAATAGCAACGGCTTGTACTCTTCTATCCTCTGATAATTTGCTGGCAGTCCACACCTTCTGTCATGCCAAATTACTGCAGCCCTGAAGTTGTATAGGAAAACCTGTGGTGGCAAATTTAAGTCCTTGCCATCCTGAAAGAATTCAGGCATTCAGGATTGATTATTAACAACTGGAAAGCCGGGGAAAGCAAGGAGAAAATCATCACCCTCTAAAGCCAAAGTCCAAAAGCCAGTAACCATGTAAATATTAACATTAGGCAGTATCACTGGAACAAGAGCATTCTTTGGCCTCCAGCCACATACAGTTCAGAGACAGTGTGTAGTAGGTAGGCAAACCAGAACACGAAAGAAAATATGTAGCTGAAAGGCATGTCTCTACATCAAAGAGACACTCAAAGTACCCAGTGACACCTAAGATCACACTGTCACTAGTTCAACACTTAGTGATTTCCTGTCAGTATTCTTAAATCGAAGAAACCACAAAACTAACAGGGATTACGTTACTGAATTCAGTACTTCCCATTAAGAAAAGAAGTGAACTGAGACTCGTTCACTGAGAGAAATAAACTGAAGTTCATATTCTAAAATATAGAAGATTCACCTTTTCCATCCTACGGACCAGTGACACAGTTTATACCTTTGAAATTTAAACAGTTTAAACAGTGCATAGATTTATAAAAATTGAGGGTGAGAAAAAGGGGGACATAAAGTTACAAAATCAAAACTATTTTGTTTTTCAAGTACTATTACTTTTCAAGAAATGGGAGGGATTGAACACTGGCTATCTTTTAAAAGGTAGCAAATGGGAGAGGCGTGGGGCTTCTTGTTTGATTTTGCTTTAAATTTGGGAAAATCATAGAGATTAGCAGTAATTAACCTTACTTTTCAGGGCTTCCCTGGTGGCACAGTGGTTAAGAATCCACCTGCCAATGCAGGGGACACAGGTTTGAGCCCTGGTCTGGGAAGATCCCCCATGCCGCGGAGCAACTAAGCCCGTGCACCACAACTACTGAGCCTACACTCTAGAGCCCATGAGCCACAACTACTGAGCCCACGTGCTGCAACTACTGAAGCCCGTGCGCCTAGAGCCTGTGCTCCACAACAGGAGAAGCCACTGCAATGAGAAGCCTGAGCACTGCAAGGAAGAGTAGCCCCCGCTCACCGCACCTAGAGAAAGCCCGCGCAGCAACGTAGACCAAAGGCAGCCAAAAATAAATAAATAAATAATAAATAATTTTTTTTAAAAAACCTTTTTTACTGAAAACTTTTCAGTAACTCTAATACTGCCTTCCATTCCACAATAAGAATAATATATTATTCTATTCCACAATTAAATAGTAATAAATAATTAACTAAAAGTAGATAGTATCTATGAAAACACATGTCAGATATTGCATTAAATTATTTTAAAGCATTACCTCATTTAAATTTTGCATCAACTGTAATATGTAAGTATTATCATCTCCATTTTACATATGAAAATTAGCCAAATTACAACAGATGCTTAGCTTGGTAAAGTGACCCACTCATGGCCACAGAGCTAAAACAATGGTGAAGTCAAAAAGAGCCAGGTCTAAGTTATGTATTAAATTATAAGTTATTTTATTCCTCTACATACTTGTTGATTGATTGACATGCTCTTCAAGGCAGAATTGGGTTCGTTCTAGAGGCTGAGCACTGACTTCTTGCCCAGGCATTACATCAAGAAGGGGTACCTGGAGACAAGGGCTAAGAAGAAGCTTACCCAAGGAACACTCAGGGTCACTGCCCCTTTATCACCTCAACTCAGCAGAAGGAGAAGAGTCTCAAAACAATTATTTAAAAAGAAAAACAAAAACACTCCAAATACTCCTTAATTGGTGGTATTCTGGGACAGAGTATAAACAAGGGAGTTGGATTTAATAACTTGGTGCATCAAGAACAATTCTGTTCATTTATGCATTAAGTTTTTATGGTAATGTGGTTTTAATGTATTTGATCACTAGGAGATACCCTTTTCAGTATGCACACACATCCTAAATAAGGAATTGACAACAGCGATTTCTTAGACAAAGAGTTTTTCAGGTGATAATTCTTTTAGAATTATGCTACCCTGTAAGTATGCAAAGCTCTCTAATCTATCACTAGATTTGACAACTAATAAGGATGAGTAGAGGCAGGATATGAATTTAGATATAGATTCATTCCTTACCTTTGCCAAAGATTTACTTGTAAGTCAATGCTATTTTATTTCTCTCACTTTTATTTTTATTTAAAGTCATTCATCCCAAATTATAAAAAATAGTAATTCTTGAAAAATGAAATTCTAAAGCTACAATTTAAAAACTAACGTCATGGAGTCAAAGGATAATATTAACCCTGAAGACAGTCCATTCCTTGACACCAGTATTTTATCTGTAAGCCATTCTGTATTAATCAGCCCACTAACATTTTAAAGCATATTCTAAAATGATGATTTCTCTCCCAACTATAAACTAACTTTGGTTTTATTTTTCATTATTAACTGTGATTTTGGAAAGTCAAAATGATTTAGTAATATGATAGGCTCTATTAGAATTTAGTAAAATGCAAGCATAAAAAAAAACTATTAAACAATATTCTTCCAAGATTCAGCTCATAGGTCTTTTTTTTTTTTTTTTTTTGCGGTACGCGGGCCTCTCACTGTTGTGGCCTCTCCCGTTGCGGAGAACAGGCTCCAGACGTGCAGGCCCAGCGGCCATGGCGCACGGGCCCAGCCGCTCCGTGGCATGTGGGATCTTCCCGGACCGGGGCACGAACCCATCTCCCCTGCATCGGCAGGAGGACTCTCAACCACTGCGCCACCAGGGAAGCCCCAGCTCATAGGTCTTATCCTCCATAAAACTTCATCAGAAATCTTCCACCCAGTTAATAAATCCCTGTAGGGTCACTGTACCCTCTACAGTTGTCCAATACCTGCTGTTGCTCAAGAAATACATTGTAACAGTAGCTCCCAAACTTTATCATACAGCAGAATCTCCTGGAGGGCTTGTTAACTAGAGGTTGCTGGGCTCCAACCTCAGAGTTCCTGATTTATTAGGTCTGGGTGGGACACAATCATCTGCATCTAACAAGTCCCCAGGTGATGTTGATGCTGCTGGTCTGAGGACCACACTTTGAGAACTGCTTTTATAGTGTTTCAATTTCAAAGTCTACCTCTCCCTATGAAACTAGAGCCACTAAAGAACAGAGATGGTGCCTGTCACCTACCAGGCACACAATACATATTTCTGAATAAAAGAATGCAAAGAGGTCCCTGTAATGTCTGAGGGAGAACCAAATGGAAGATGGGAGGACTGAATAATGTAGGTTTCAGGAAATGAATAGATGTACCATCTATGAAAAACTTTCTTCACAGCTTCATGTCTCATATTTTATTTATACCACTGTCAATAGTCAATATTCTGACCTTATTAATGGTTCAATAAAAAGCATCATGGTTTTAAAAAAATTCAGCTTTTAAAATCAATATTTGATCCAGCTCCCTCTAAATCCTTTTCTAAAATATGCCTGTCTGTACTTGTTCATTAAGCAAACATTTAGTAAACATATACTACAAGCAAGTCAATTAGAAAATAACAAGTTGTAGAGAACACTCCTTCCTCATAATAAAAGGGGATCTAACAAGTAGTATCATCCAACTCCAAGTATGGTGAGTACATACTGCCAGAAATAATGAGATGTTCTAGAAACTCAAAGTAATTCGGTGTAGCTTACAAGGTACGTATCAGATGGATAGTTATGGAAAGAGTTGAAAAACTATGGAAAAATAGGAGGCTGGGGCCAAGGAAGGAGAGGTTTTGAATGGAAGACTTGGGACTCTGAAGTATTTGAACTTACTTTGGTAAGGGTGGGGTGAAAGCAATATTTTAGTGAGATTAAACTTCAAGCAGGGTGTATGCTTGACAAGACTAGAAGTAGGAAGACAAGTGAGAAAGCTATTGAAATGGTCCCCACAAAAGGTTTTGGGCCCTAACCTACTGGTGGCAGTCAGAGTGGAATACTAAGAAAGCAAAATCGGCAATTAGGCAACTGATAACATGCAGAGCTAAAGAGAAGGAGAAATTAATTTAATTTAAAGGTTTTGCACCTTAGTGACCGAAAAAACTGGGGGTGCCGTTTAAGATTTAGAAAGGCCAGGAGATGGAATCAATTTACTTCAAACTAATGAATCTTAAGCTTCTGGGTCACTTATCTGTAGGACTTCTTTCAGAACCCTAGTAGTGTGTTCACACAGCCATAACTTTTTGTAAAATTTGCAAAAGTCATTTCTATCTTGATTGCTTAAGCTTCCGTATCTTTCTGCTCCAGCTTTTCCTTGGTCATGCTCCCCCTCACACCAGGTGGCAATGGAGGGGCTGTGGTCGTTTTTATTTAACAGTTGGCATTCTTCTCCTTAACGGGCACTCCTTGAATTATATTAGCTTTAGACCCTGAAAAACCTCCATTTGACTCTGCAGGAAAAGTTTCTAGTGGTGGTGTGTTCACTTTTATTTTTGGACTTTGATGTGCTGCCCAGAAATTCAGGTGGAAAAAGTCCAGCATGGGTTTAAAAATCCAACAGAACAGTTGGGCCTGGGGAAACAAAGGAGAATGGTTGATGAGATAACCAAAAAAGAGAAGGTAGACAGAGGGGAGAGGACTTAAAATAGAATTTCTGTACCTTGGTAGCAGAGAGAGGAAGAAATTGAGAGAGAAGGAGAGGATGGAACAATCAGCATGAAAAGAAAATAGCGTAGTTGAGTGAAACAGATGCCAAGGGAAGAATGAATCATAACAAAGTAAGGATGTAGACTGTACCCTGTGCTGAAAAGACAGAAGATGGTGCTGATATGAAGCCACCAAACCTGCGGTTTTTAGAGGAGAGGTCTTATGGATTGGTGATCACTGGAAAGAAGAATGAGAATAGAGACAGGGAAGAAGTTTGCAACGTCCTTCGCCAGGTCCCACTGAAGAATAAAGAAAAGCAGTTTTCCTAACCTCTCTAAAGAGGAGTGGAACTAAAATTTGCTCTAGTGATAAGAACTTTACAGGATCATTCAAATATCTTAAGAAGATGAGTTAATATGACTCCCATTCTATGGATGAGGAAACATCCAAAGTCACACCACCAAGCAGAGCTGGGATTCCAATTCTGGGTTTGCCTAACTCCAAGTCCACTGCCTTAAGCTTACAAGCACATCTTAGTAGCAGTGTATCGATCTGTTTGCACTATTAACAGTATTATTCAAATAATTATCTGGAATTTAGAATCAGAAGAAGCTTGGTTTTGAGTTTAAGAATATTTTTGAGATTCCTCTTCAATGCAGAGATAAAAGTCACATACAAATTAACATTATAAAATGCACACCATTGCTACACTAATATTTTATGTGTTTATTTTAAAATTAATCTGATGACTTGTGAACATGTTAAAAGACTATGATTTCAATATATTACTTTTCCTTCTTTACAGTTTTCTAATCTATAGATTCCAATACATAAAATAATTTCAAAATAAAATTTTAAAAAATGTGGAAGAGATATATTTACCAGAGAAAGTTTCTAACTATGTTCTATTGTTTGAATGTATTTTCAAAAAGAAATGCACAGTGAGTATTCTACTCTTCTCATTACATTTGTATAATGTTTATCAGTTTTCGTCAACACAGACTCACATTTAAATATCTTTTCATTTGGTGGACTGATTTTTCATATTTTAGAAATATTTTTTTATGTTCACAGTTCAATTTTAATGTTTAACACATTAATTAATGTATTGTGTATACTGTGATAAAAGATGTATTGAATAAATTCCAGCAATTATTAACAAGCAATTTAAACTAAAACTATGAAACAATTTTAGCAGTAATTACCTTAAAGGGTAGAGTTTTCCTCAACTTTAAAAATAATTTTCCTCCTCAGATGTTTATTGAGATTATTATATGGTACTTGCTGTATCTAAAGACAGCAAAAGACTTAGCACATATAAAATTAGACAGCAATTTTTTATAAGTATTTTAACTTCTTAAAATAACACTTCACTCTTAAATGAAACTGCAGGCTGGCAGCTGCAGACTCAGGCACAAAATGGAAGAGAAAGAGAATAACCAAAGGAGGCCAGGAGGTTATGAGAGAGGACCTGAGACATTACTAAAACTGAAGTTTTCACATGGAATTTTATCTTCCAATACTACTTAGAATTATTTAACTTGTTGTTTTGTGTCCATTAACTCTTTAGTTTACCTTCTTTAATTATATAAAATTGATACTATCTTTAAAAATGCTTTAAAAGCATATAGCCTATAATTCTTAGGCTTCTCTTTGTTAAGGAACTTGTCAGCTTGTAACCATTTATACTTCTTTTCATTTTGTTGGGACCAGCCACAATTTCCATAATAAAATTTTGACCACACCAAACAGTATGTATAAAATTAAAAAGGTTGGGCCTCCCTGGTGGCGCAGTGGTTGAGAGTCCGCCTGCCGATGCAGGGGATACGGGTTCGTGCCCCGGTCTGGGAGGATCCCATATGCCGCGGAGCGGCTGGGCCCGTGAGCCATGGCCGCTGGGCCTGCGCATCCGGAGCCTGTGCTCCGCAACGGGAGAGGCCACAACAGTGAGAGGCCCGCATACCGCAAAAAAAAAAAAAAAAAAAAAAAAAAAAAAAAAAAAAAAAAAAAATTAAAAAGGTTAACAATACTAAGCATATATAAGGATGTGGAAACAACTGGAACTTTCTTTTTTTTTTTTGCGGTACGCGGGCCTCTCACTGTTGTGGCCTCTCCCGTTGTGGAGCACAGGCTCCGGACGCGCAGGCCCAGCGGCCATGGCTCACGGGCCCAGCCGCTCCGCGGCATGCAGGACCCTCCCGAACCAGGGCACGAACCCGCGTCCCCTGCATCGGCAGGCGGACTCCCAACCACTGCGCCACCAGGGAAGCCCTGGAACTTTCATATATTGTTAGTGGGATGGTAAAATCATATGACCACCTTGGAAAACTGGTAGTGTCTAACAAAAATATGCCTACTGTATATCCCAGCCTTCCCAGTTTCGGTATACACGCAAACAGAAATAAATGCCTGTGTCCACACTGATATAAGAATAATCATAGTCAAAGTAGTCCCAAACTGGAAGCAAACCATAATGTTCATCTATGTGAGAAACAATAAACAAACTGCAGTATATCCATACAATGGAATACTCTACAGAAATAAAAGAGAACCAAGGGCTTCCCCGGTGGCGCAGTGGTTGAGAGTCCGCCTGCCGATGCGGGGGACACGGGTTCGTGCCCCGGTCTGGGAAGATCCCACATGCCGCGGAGCGGCTGGGCCCGTGAGCCATGGCCGCTGAGCCGGCGCGTCCGGAGCCTGTGCTCCGCAGCGGGAGAGGCCACAGCAGTGAGAGGCCCGTGTACCGCAAAAAAAAAAAAAAAAAAAAAAAAAAAAGCTTTGGGCTTCCCTGGTGGCGCAGTGGTTGAGAGTCCGCCTGCCGATGCAGGGGACAAGGGTTCATGCCCCGGTCCGGGAAGATCCCACATGCCGCGGAGCGGCTGGGTCTGTGAGCCATGGCCGCTGAGCCTGCGCGTCCGGAGCCTGTGCTCCGCAACGGGAGAGGCCACAACAGTGAGAGGCCCGCGTACCGCAAAAAAAAAAAAAAAAAAAAAAAAAAAAAAGAGAACCAACTAGTGACACATATAACAACATGGTTAAATTTCAAAAATACTGTGCTGACACAGAGAAACCAGACACAAAAGAGAACCTTCTTTATGATTCCATTTATATAAAGTTCAGGACAAACAAAATCCTCTATGACAGGAGTCAGAATAGTGGTTTTGGGTGGGGTGGGGTGGGTAAGTTCTCCACTGAGAACCACATCCTACGCTGATAGAAATGTTCTCTCTCTTGACCTGGATGAGTATAAATAGGTAAAAAAAATTCCTCCATCGAGTTGTGCACTGAAAATGCATACATTTTATTGTATTTAAGTTATACCTAAAAAAAATTTTAAAGGAAAAAATCTATAACAACAAAAAAAAAGAACTTCAGCATGCTTCTTAATCTTACAAAGCAGAGTTAGTACATGTGTGTTCTGATTTTCCTCTTAGGGTTCTTGCTTATAAAAATGAAGCAGTCAACAAAATTCATACAACAGAGAACATCTTGAAGGAGAGGCCATTGTGAAGCAAATACATATAAAGAGTTCAGCACCATGGCTAGCAACAGAGGAGATGAAAGACTATAATATTTAGTTCTCTCTCTTGGCTGCAGTGTTTTTAAGAATTAGAAACACTCTAATCTGTTTCTACTAATTCTGGTACCCCCATCCCACTCTTAAACTCCAAGACCTCACTATGCTGTTAATAGCTTCCTACACTTCACTCTTGACCCCAAACTGCTTTCTTAGTCAACCTTCTAACACACCTTGTCTCTTGTCATTTCTTTCACAGTTATCTGAATAGATGCTGGCTCAATATCTTCTGCCTGTGGAAATATAAAAAATGTCCCAACATGCAGAATCATCTCCACAGGAGTGGAGTATTAAAAGAAGACTAAAAATGGAATTAACGATAGAAAAAAATGCCAATAGATTTGACTACAGGAAAATAATAGGACCCTATACATTAACAGCACCATAAACAAAATTAAAAGGCAAGTAATTAACTTGAGAAAAAAGTTAGCCACATGTACAATAAATACAGTAGAGGATTAACAACATTTATAAAGAAATCTGATAAATCAACGTGAAGAAAAGGAACACCTCACTAGACAGACTAGAATACGTAATGAATAGGCAATTTGGTGAAGTATAATTGGCAAATTCACATGTGAAGATGTTCAGACACAGTAGAAATCAAAAAGTATAAAACAGTTAAAACAATGAAGTAAATATTTTTGCCTATAAAATGACCAAAACTTAAAGTGGTAATTATAGCTTGGGCTGGCCAGTGTGCCAGGAAGTGGGGACAGCACAGGAGGTAATGTAAAGGGATACAATGGGAGACTGGGGGTAGAATTCATTTTGGCAATGAACACCAAAACCCCCAAAATAACCATACCTTCCAACTTAGAATTTCCACACTTTGTACACAAGTATTTATATTTAAGTATCATTTATAAAACCAGTGTTTATAAAAATTTTAAATGGAAATAATCTTAAATGTCCAACAACAAAAAGGACTGGTGAAATAAGTATGGTCCAGTTAGAACACAATGCAGTGACTAAAAAGTTGTATTTAGAAGAAAATTCATTTCAAGAAAAGATGTTCTCCATATATTTTTATATTTTAAAAGGGGCTGCAAAACAGTATGTGCAGTAGGCTTCCTTTTTTAATGTTTAAATATATAAAGATAACTACTAAAAAAAACCATGAATTTTTTTTTTTTTTTTTTTTTTTTTTTTGCGGTACGCAGGCCTCTCACTTGTGGAGGCCTCTCCACGAGTGAGTTGTGGCCTCTCCCGTTGCGGAGCACAGGCTCCAAACGCGCAGGCTCAGCGGTCATGGCTCACGGGCCCAGCGGCTCCGCGGCATGTGGGATCTTCCCGGACCGGGGCACGAACCCGTGTCCTCTACATCGGCAGGCGGACTCTCAACCACTGTGCCACCAGGGAAGCCCCCAACCATGAAGTTTTAATAATGCTTATCTCTAGATATTATGATTATGAATGCTGTAATTTTATTCTCTGTGTTTTCCAACTCTTGTACAGTAATATTGATAATCAGTAATAAAACATGTTATTTAAAATATGAATTATCTTGGGCTTCCCTGGTGGCGCAGTGGTTGAGAGCCCACCTGCCGATGCAGGGGACACGGCTTTGTGCCCCGGTCCGGGAAGATCCCACATGCCGCGGAGAGGCTAGGCCCATGAACCATGGCCCCTGAGCCTGCACGTCCGGAGCCTGTGCTCCACAACGGGAGAGGCCACAACAGTGAGAGGCCCAAGTACTGCAAAAAATAAATAAATAAAATAAAATAAAATAAAATAAAATAAAATAAAATATGAATTATCTCTAAATGTCTTAAGAGTTTGATAGAAAGAATTTAAAGTCACAGGTAGCCTCTTCTTTTCCTTCTTTCATTAACAACGATGGAATATTAAAACAAGGCCATGTCCTCTTGCTTTAACCTTGCATCCCCAAGGATATTCACAGTAGAAAGTCCTTCCTCCCAATACTTCCTTTTTCCTACCTCACCCAACCCCCAATGTATTTTCTCTCCATTTAAAAAATCTCCATAGTAATATAAATTAAGCGAGAAAATTTTAAACTGTCAGTTTAATGGTGCACACAGAAGTTATGGTTGCTCTCTGTTCAAGTAAATTTTAATAAATAAAGTGGCTCAAAAATAAAAGGTATTCTCAAACAATAAATGGAAAACGTGTTCAGTTTCTCAGAGCTTGTTTTCTGCCATGGAAGTCACTCGATTTAAAATTCTTCACAAAGAATGGCCTGGATATGGTTAGATTACTCTGAGTTTGGATAACTTATGAATAAAGCTGAGAGAAAAGTAGTCCAGAACAGGGGAAGAAACGTACAGCTGAGTATTTAATCTCAGAGTCTACATTTGTAAAATCAGGGATAGGAATTAGTTAATCCTAAAATCCCTCTTCCTACTCCAAGTGTCTGGTTCTAGAAATATACTTGTCATCCACATGAAGTCAAAAAGAATGAAGAACTATAACCCAATAATAATGTCATTTTTCAGAAAGATATAGATGATTTAGGAAGAAGACCAAGAAAGAGGAAGTTCATATAAGATTTAACATTAAAAGTCACAACCCTTAAAGGACATGAAACTTGGAAAACACATTACAAAATCTAAAACATTATCATAGGATATGATGAAATGTGTGCTGAAATAACACCTGCATCAAAGCTTTCTTGGTCAAAGGAAAAGAAATGTTAACCATTAAAAGACTTCTTTTTACTAGAGGGGAAAAGAAAAGAAATGACACCTTAGTTTGCATTATAGACTAAAATAATCCCTTCTAAGGATACTGGGAATAGAGGATGAAAGAATGTGTAAATGGAAGGACAAAAGGAGGTTGCAGACTGATTTTTAAATTGTGTGTGTGTGCATGTCTCTACTTATATAGACATGCAGATAACCCTCAAAAGTATAACTCCGCTGCAAAAACAGAGATATCTGAATGTAGGTACACCCCATTCCATTGAAACAATAGCTGTGAGCCTTTAATGGGAGTCTGCTTGCAGTCTTCTTCCTATATGAATATTTATACGTGTAACAGTCTTTCCTAGGAGAAAGACAATAGACTATAAAACTTGGTGTGGTTGCTATTATTTTATCAGAGCAATTGATCACTAACATGATGATGCCAGGTTTGAGATACCTTTCCACATCTTTCTCCCTGCATTCTAGTGATTTCCTGCATCCTCTGGATGTAAAGCCATCATTTTCTACTTGTTTATCAGACAATATGTGTTGGGGGCTTAGAAAGAGGTAGGTAAAAGCCAGCAATTGAAGATATTGCTTGATAATGGTACAAAGTTTTATTCCCTAAAGAGGTGGCCAAGAACCATTTACATTAGTCTCTTAAAGTTAGTATTTAGAAATGCAAATCTTGAGTCTTACCCCAAATTTACATAACAGAATCTCTAGGAGTACAACCCAGGCATCTGCAGTTTCAATAAGCTCCCTAGGTGATTCTGATCAGTTTAAATCTTTTATTTTTAAAAATATTTTTAAACTTATTCCATACAGTCTTTACTTCATCATTACATTTTTTTCAGGGGGGCTGCTGCGTTGGGTCTTCGCTGCTGCGCGCGGGCTTTCTCTAGTTATGGCGAGCTGGGGCTACTCTTCGTTGCGGTGTGCAGGCTTCTCATTGAAGTGGCTTCTCTTGTTGCAGAGCATGGGCTCTAGGCACGCAGGCTTCAGTAGTTGTGGCCCGTGGGCTCAGTAGTTGTGGCTTGCAGGCTCTAGAGCGCAGGCTCAGTAGCTGTGGCGCATGGGCTTAGCTGCTCCATGGCATGTGGGATCTTCCCGGACCAGGGCTCGAACCCGTGTCCCCCCTGCATTGGCAGGCGGATTCTTAACCACTGGGCCACAAGGGAAGTCCAGTGATCAATTTGAATTTTAAGAACCATCAGCTTACATCAGCTTTGTGTATATGACTATTTCCTAAGTAACTGGGTTACATTTATTATTAAAATGGTTTTATTCTTCCTAAATATAATTTATATAGCACTTCACAAGCATTATGTCATTTATTCCTCACATAATATGGTTTCAATAAGGACAGGGATTGTCATTTTTATCCCATTTTAGAGGGATCACTCAGCCAGCAATTGGTGGACCATGACTCTAAATCTCATGCTCTTTCAACATACAACAAATGTTAATAAAAGTTATCAAGACACTGCAGAATGAATCTCTTATGGTGGAAATCACAGGCAATAGGAGAAACATTTAGATATTTAGGGCTATTTATATAGCTCAAAAATCATGCCCTTGGGCCTCCCTGGTGGCGCAGTGGTTGAGAGTCCGCCTGCCGATGCAGGGGATACGGGTTCGTGCCCCGGTCTGGGAGGATCCCATATGCCGCGGAGCGGCTGGGCCCGTGAGCCATGGCCGCTGAGCCTGCGCATCCGGAGCCTGTGCCCCGCAACGGGAGAGGCCACAACAGTGAGAGGCCCGCGTACCGCAAAAAAAAAAAAAAAAAAAAAAAAAAAAAAAAAAATCATGCCCTGCCGACTGTAGCTAGCTATAAAGTCAGTTCCAACTCACAGTGTGAACATATCATTGCTTCTGCATAAAGGAGGCATTCTATGCATCATTCTAGAAACATTTCTGTATCTGTGAGTATTTACAGTCGTGCACTACAAACACATACTTCAAATATATCTCAGCATAATCTCTAAATTAATTGATAACACCTGGAAGCATTCCCTTTCACCTTGTTGGAGGGGTCCCTGCTTCAGGGGGAATACTGACCATCTTGCCAGCTGGGCATCATTTTTCATACTATTATAAGCAAAATATATTTCCAAAGTGAGACTCTTTGTAAGTTTCTTTGTCATCCGTGTGAAGAATCAAATGCTGTAATTATTAAGTTCTTGACAGAATATCTCAATTTTCCAAGTGCCCTTAAATAATTTCCTACAAGTAATTGGGTATTTTAATTATATACAGCCTCTTGTCACTGTTCATCTAAAAAACATTACAGCGTTAGTTAAAAAAAAGATGTATTAAGTCTGAGTGTTTTCGCAGGATATGTTTTGAGTTATCTCAGCAATGATCAAAGCCAATGAGTTTGTCCTCCAACCTGGAATCCTCATTTCTTTTCTAAAGACAAACCCTAATAAGCAACAAGAAAATTAAACCATCACACTAACAAAATGTATTTAATAGTCGATATCTAATCATGACCATCTCACCAAACAACCTCTGCTTTTATTTTATTCTATCTTCTAGAACCTTGGTCTCTTTTATCTTTTAGTATGATTCCAATAGGTCTACAGAGACTGGGTCCTTTTAGTGGTTCTTTCCCAGAATCCCTGCAGAATCCTTAGACTAATCATCTCCTTACTTGTGCTCACCTATTTGCTTGACAGAAACAGCACCGGACTCTGAGAACCGATGTGCTGTATTTAAGTCCCAGTTCTGCCATTTATAAACATGTGACTAAGTCAGGTAACTTGAAGTGACCAAGCCACTCTGTTTCCCCACCTGCAAAATGGGGCAAAACCTGCCATGCCTAATTTACAAGCATATTGTGGATATCATGTGAGATTAAAACACGAGAAACAATTTTTTAACATTAAGAGCTCTACAAATGTGGAAGTGGAAATGCAATCAAACTTCTCCCCAAATACCAACAGGTCACTGGTCGGTTTCCTATAGAAATTTGCAATAAAGGAAGATCTGCACTGGTCTAGTCCATCTGATGGGTCGATGGAGCCTCTGGTATGTTTGTAAAGCAGTGGTGGAATGAAAAGAAATGGCTCTCACCTCTCCTGCTGGCTACTCTAAGACACTTGGAAGACCTCCCTGAAGTGTTGTCAGAACACAGGCAGGCAGGTTGAGTTTTAAACCCTGAGGCAGCAGAATAGCTTTGACGCCTCTTTCAGACCCTGTGCCCTTTGCAGACAGTAAGACAATGTCCTCCCCCAAGTAGCAGGCACTCGATAAGCACTTGTTGATTGATTGGTCTCTGCAATCCTGGCACTCATTGGAAGAGTGACTTGCCAGCAGAGAGTGTGTAAACACCCACATTTTGGTAATAACCTAAATATCTGCATATGGTGAATGAAGAGGCTGAATGAAGAAATTATGTAAAAACAGAAAGCCAACTCCCTACATCTCCTTTATCATTTTCTCTTGGCAGAAGCAAGACTTTTAACAGCGAGGATATCAGGGCATCTTAAAGGCAAACAAAGGATGGAGCACTGCCCTGCTCTTGGGGGGCTTTTGGTCTCTATGTGTGTCTGTCCATTACTCAAGAACGTGCTCCTCTCTGGCAGCTCCAAACCGGTGTCTAGCGAGCACAGCATTGTGTTTTACAGCTAAACTAAGAATCAGCTCTCTTCTATACTGTTTTTCTCCAAGGCTGGAAAAAAATAATAATATTTATATTGTTTGATTGGTGCATGTCTAAGAACACACACACACACACACACACAGAGTCATTCATTTGGTGGTCAGACCCAATTGTCTGGGATGACTAAGAAAAACTAAATTTTCAGTCATTTCATTGTTTAAAAAAAATAGCAAGTGGAGTGAAGGTGGTGTTTTTTGCTCTTGTTAAGAATGTCTTCCTAATTTTTAGAAAGAGGGGGGAAATCAAGCATGGATAGTAAGTTCCTGTTAAACATTTATTTTAAGAAATAGGCTAAAAAAAAAAAGAAAGAAGCTAGCTATATTTTAAAAGCAGGTGATTAAATCACAGTTGCTGACCAAGTTTATTTGATTTAGTATTCTGAGATGCTTATGTTCTGTTTAAATGCTAGACTCTTAGCATTTGGCTACGGCATAAGCATCAGAGTGGCCACAGTAAAAGAAGTGACATACTGATTCTGGGCCAGGAAATACTGTTTCTCTTACCTAAACCTCTTTTTGCTGTACAGCCAGGTAAAGATGGCTTTGTGTTTGCTGACATTTTCAGAGGCTGATTGGGCCAAAAAAAAGCTGGAATCATTTTTTCCTAAGTCTCTCCTACTCATCAAAGCCCTCTCCTCCCTACCCTATCTTAATGAGCCCTAATCTAAATTTTAAAAGAATTTTCCTAATGATAACAGTAAGAAACAAAGTCCAACACTAAGCTGCATCAATAGCCTTGGCAGTAAAGCCCTGATGCAGGTTTCCTGGTTTAACTCCCACATGGACAAAGGGCATAAAAATTATTGGTTTTCTGCATTATATCCTCTTGTTAATATCTGTGTCATCCTTTTTTGGATTAACCAAACACCAGGAAAGGATCTCAACTTCAACCCCTTGCCTTCACTTAAAGAATCCACCATAGGACAATCTGTTTTAAAGATTCTGAGGATAGTTGCTTTCACAACTAACCTCAGTCCTTCCTGGATTTTTTCCTTAATTGAGTCCAGAGCAGAGAGGACACACTGTTGGAGGGAGGTTAATCCATTACTTGAAGGGTAGCAGCCATTTATCAGGTCCTGTGCCAGATGATTACATAAAGTATCTGGACCTTTCAACAACCCTACAGAGTAGATATCACAGGTCCTATTTTACTCTTGAAGAAACTGAGGATCAGAGAAGTTTAGAAGCTTGCCCGAAGTTAGTTAGTTGGTGTATACAAAGACATCTAAAAGAGTAATCCTTTATCTCACTAGGGAATTCCTAGAATCCATGTGGTGCTAGTATAAGTGGAATGAATGTAATGCCAGTAAATAAACTGGAATGAAAATTCTGATATTAAATTGGAGAAACAAAAGAATCTTTAAGAAAAATGTAGCTAAGAGATTCAAACTCCAAAGCATTTACCATCCTTTTTGAATGATGTTTTACCTTATAGTCTGAATAGAAATGAGTGGAAAAAATGCTTAAATTCTTTATGTAGTCATATAATTCCATGCAACCAACACAGTTTGATTTTTTAAATTTTAAAGGTTTCATATTAAGAAACCATAATTAAAATGAGGATACATACTTAAAGTAGTTTACTGTAAGTCTTTTCTCTATACCCTGCCTCCAGAACTATACAATTTTATTTAACTATTTACAGAGGGACTCCTTTATGTCATGAGAATATAATCACATAATCAGATACACTGCAATTGTTTCCTTTTAATTGTAAATCATGGCTGCACTTGCAAATTAGTCTATTATCACAGCAGATCTATCAATTTGGTGGGGAATGTATTTGCCAACTAGAGTGAAAAAAGTTAATAAACATTAATAAGGATCTTAAATCAATCATTCCTTTACTCTTGATGTGGTGGTGGATATCAAGATTAATAAATCAGTCAAACCAAATAAAGTAACAAGGAAGGGAGGCACAGAAAGGCCACTTGATGCCCTGTGTAGTTGAGAAGCAGGATGCTTAGGGACTTCCCTGGTGGCGCTGTGGTTAAGAATACGCCTGCCAATGCAGGGGACACGGGTTCGAGCCCTGGTCCAGGAAGATCCCACATGCCGCGGAGCAACTAAGCCCATGGCCCACAGCTACTGAGCCTGCACTCTAGGACCCGTGAGCCACAACTACTGAAGCCCGCGCACCTAGAGCCTGTGCTCTGCAACAAAGAGAAGCCACCGCAATGAGAAGCCCACGCACCACAAAGAAGAGTAGCCCCCGCTCACTGCAACTAGAGGAAGCCCGCGCACAGCAACGAAGACCCAATGCAGCCAAAAATAAATAAATAAAATAGAATACATCCTCCTGTCGGGACTTCCCCGGTGGTCCAGTGGTTAAGACTCTGCGCTCCCAATGCAGGGGGCCCGGGTTTGATCCCTGGTCAGGGAACTAGATCCTGCATGCCGCAACAAAGGTCCCTCACCCTACAACAAAGATCCTGCGTGAGCCAACTAAGACCCTGCGCAGACAAATTAAATAAATATTAAAAAAAAATAAGCAGGATGCTTAAAAACAAACTGGAAGATGAGGATGAGGCACTAAACCTTCAGCGAAATGACTTGTAAATTAAACAAAGTAAATCTAGACAGTCATCCACGGTTGGTCCCTTATGTACCACTGGTGATAAAAGCTGGAGGAGAAAACACAATGCTCAGTCAGGATAAATTATGTCTGTTGGCAGCACACTGTAGGCGTTAAGAGCATGGACTGCAGAGCGAGCCTGCTCCAGTTTAAATCCAGGCCCCACAACTTTAGTTTTGTAACTCTGTCGTCTCTTAACCTTGCTGTGCCCTACTCTCCTTAAGTGTAGAAGGGAAATTAATATTACCTATCTCACAGAGTTGTGAGAATTAAATGAGCTGATATTTGTTAAGGGTTTAGAATAGCACCTGATGTATAATAAGCACTGAGTGATTTTTGAATAAATAAGTGATGTAATTGGCCATTTGCTACCACTTTACATAGCCCTAGTTCTTTCTCTGCACAGCGTTTTTACTGGGGAGAATTGAGATAGTGAAGTACCCCTGCAATATTTAAGTCACTTCCTTGCTATAAGCCAAGAGTTAAACTCATTTCTTGGGTAACGATAATTAAAACTTTTGTTTATTGTATTAAAAAGAAAAAGACAAAAAGTGTTATGTTTAAAAATAAGATTATTGAGGCAAACGTTTTATTACTGGCAAGTACAAATAGACTGTTGTTACATATTTTAATCATAAAAAGGCACCCAGATAATCAATACCTTGTGTATCTACTAAAGCACAAGGCTTTTGTGTAAAGATATTTATCAGAAACTCATCAGCAGTGTTCTACTTTTGATAACTGTATGAAAAATTGTCAATAGAAGCATCAACAACTCTATTATCTCATTTAAGACAAGTCCCAAGGAAAAGAATGAGTGGGGAAACCAAATACATTATTTGCATACACAACAGCATGTCCAATTAACCACTCTGCTGACAGAGATTCCTTTATTATTAATCTTATTCCAGCATATGTTAATACTTTGACAGTAGACATGAAAAGTGACTGATACAGCACACGGCAATTTTGGAAATGTTAAGTGAGGTCTTCAAGGAAGTGTAGCTTAGAGTGCTGAGAAATGTTTTGTTATTTCAACTTTGGAAAGATTTAATGTAGAGAATAATCAATTTACAATGAGAATATAGGATCAAACAGTCTAAAACGGCAAGATTTTCAGAAATCAATATGAAGTATAAAATAAGTAGACTACTAAATAATATTCTGCAAAATAAAGTTTAATTTCTATAATATACCTTCCAGGCAAAAATTCTCAGAGGTATTTAAACTAATCATGCTTCAGTATTATTTCTCTATACTAGCTTGTTATATAACTGATAATTGAAAAGTATAACTACATATAAAATGACATAGATATGAACTAGAGCATTTATCTTGAAAAATTTGAAAGAGAAGTTCATCAGGAAAACCACCTCTTTAAAACGTCCTGCTGCTTTGCCCAAATAAAGTGTTAATCGGATAGTATATGAGTACCACAACAGTGAGCTTCCATATTTGCCCTAAATGTATTTTTTTAAAGAACAGCATCACAGTCACTCATAGCAGTGTGCTTTAGATAATTCAATCTTTTTTTTTTTTTTTTTGGCGGTACGTGGGTCTCTCACTGTTGTGGCCTCTCCCATTGCGGAGCACAGGCTCCAAACGCGCAGGCTCAGCGGCCATGGCTCACGGGCCCAGCCGCTCCGCGGCACGTGGGATCTTCCCGGACCGGGGCACGAATCCGTGTCCCCTGCATCGGTAGGCGGACTCTCAACCACTGCGCCACCAGGGAAGCCCTAGATAATTCAATCTTAATGTAAAATTAGAGATTTCAGAATCCGAAATCATCTCAGCTTTAAGAAGCATCAAAAATACCACTTCTCTTTCTTTAGCAGCTTTGAGTCCTGTTGTCATGATGACCAGATGGTAACTAATAGCCAAGACAGGCTGAACCACATAAATAATTACATGTACCAATGTTAGTCCAATGGCAACTCAGATAATCAAAACAACCGTGCAGAAGTGATGTCCAAGTCAATAAATGTCTCTGCCTTGTATTCCACCACACATTAAAAATAACTCCCTTACCATTTACTTAAAAGTTCCGTTTCTTTCTCACTGATCATTTTCATAGATATATCATAATGTTTTTTCATCAATTTAGTTACATGGGGAAAAAAATCACCAAATATGTACATGAACACAGAATAAAGAGCGTAACCTTGCTTTAAAAACTGTGGGTCATTGGGGGCTTCCCTGGTGGCACAGTGGTTGAGAGTCCGCCTGCCGATGCAGGGGACACGGGTTCGTGCCCCGGTCCGGGAAGATCCCATATGCCGCGGAGCGGCTGGGCCCGTGAACCATGGCCGCTGAGCCTGCGTGTCCGGAGCCTGTGCTCCGCAACGGGAGAGGCCACAGCAGTGAGAGGCCCGCGTACCGAAAAAAAAAAAAAAAACTGTGGGTCACATTACATAATACATTTAAACTGGAGATCCTATAGCCAAAAAAGTCTAATATTTTGAATTTCACAATGAAAATGTCTACGAGATTCATAGAAGCTTCATGTAAAACCTAATATGTACGTAACCAAGTATTCTGACTGCAAACTGGAGAAACATCTTTCTACCTCAGTTCCAATTCACAAACCCCACAGATATTAAGTTCATACAATAGACACAGCAGGTTCTTCTTAGTGGCTTGTACACTTGGTGATTAAGAGGAAGTCTGTCCAGGAATCATCATTTTTTAGTCATAAAGTATTTTATTATAATTATTTTTTGACTAATTACATTATTTACCACTGAGTTTGATGCTTTAAGTTGAATTTGATAATGGCCCTCATTTTTTAATCCATCCCCACCTTACTGCTACTTTTCAGTTAAATATCAAAATGCAATATTAACTAAAATTTTTCCACTAGAATGGAGACATAAATTTCATATCCATATTCCCCTGAAATTCTTAATAAATATATGGGTTAGCTACCTTTTTTTGGCTAATTTTATTCTTAATGAACAAACAATTTTGTTGTTTTTTTTTTTTTGAGCAGTGAATTGGAAAGTGATGACAGTGGGAGAGAACTTAGGTTTTCTAAATTCGAATGGAATATTCCTTTCAAAACCCTGCCTCTTAACATATTGGAGTGAGAAAGCAAAAGTACTGCGGCTACTTATTAATTAAGTGACCCTGGCAGAATCATCGCCTCTCTAAATCTGTTTCCTTGTCAGCAAAATGGTGATCATAAGCCTGGCCAGAGTTATGATGATGATTAAATGAGACACTTTACACGAGGGCTCTGTGGAAATATATTCTTAAAATATAGCTGTTTTTGCTAAGTTCTGTCAAAAGCTTGAGGGAATTCATTGTTATATGATCAACACTGAAAACACTCTTGCATTTTGTGAGAGAATGGAATATTTTTAAAGGTATTACCAATTTCTGTGTGGAGAAATACTCTTCACCCTACACAGCCTGAAAAGGACTAGGCAAAAAGAACAAGTTACAGGAAGCGGGTGCTTTTCAAAGAGACATTCCTTAGGACCTCAGCTGAAAAGCAAATACCAGGCAAGTACCCTGAGCCTGACCCCCATACCATGGTTCCTGCGCACCTAAGAAAGCCACCTCTACCTAACCATGAGGACAAATTGATGGCTTAAGGGACCTATATACAATCTTTGCAAAGATATCTCCAATTACAGTATGTTTAGAATCAATAAAGCTCTGGGAAAAGACAAGAGTATAAGGATTTTAAGAGATCCTTATTGCCAAAGGAATCTTAGAACTCAAAGTTGGAAAGGATCTTATCCAATTAAAAAAAAAAAAAGAAAAACAAGCATATGAATGACAAAACAATATAAAAAGTCAAGTTCAACATTATTATTAAGATCCTTAACACCTCAAAAAATAATTGTGTCATTTATTAAAAAGAGGCACACAATGGAGTGTAAATGAGGCACTGCCTGACTGTGCAAAGATGGTTTTCTCTACAGGAACTTAGTTCAGTTGCTATATTCTCTTCGCAAAGACCAAGGTTCTAATCCTAGTTAATCACCTAAAAAGAACAGCCTTAGGTTATACAGAGTTCAGGAAAAACTGTGGATAAACTAGTGTAGCCCCTCCTCACTGCTGGAGCACAGGCTTCCAGGAAGAGTATTCTAAACAAGGAGGAAGATGAGTTAGAAGATACGAGCTCTACTTCCAACTCTGCTACTAACTTGCTGTAACTCTCTGAGTCCAGTTCACTCCCATGACTTAGCGCTCTGCTTTCACATCTCTAACATGAGAGGAATGTGCTCCTCACACTTTAGAGCTAGGAGAGAACTGATGTTCAAAGCTGTAACTGAATTCCAAAAGCCACACAGTTAATTGCTGGTTTTATCAGAACTAGAACTCAGGTCTCCTGATTTCAAGGTCTGTTTTTTCCCCACTAGATGTGTCTTCTCTCTGAAATCTCTTCTAATTTTGTAAAATTGTATTTTATCATGGTCAGAACACCTAACATGAGATCTACCCTCTTAGCAAAATTTTAAGTGTACAATACAGTATTGTTAATTTTAGTCACAACGTTGTACAGCAGATCTGGAGAACTTACTCATCTGGTATAACTGACACTTTATGCCTGATTAGCAACTCCCCATTTCTTCTTTTCTCCAGCCCCTGGCGACTACCATTCCACCCTCTAATTCTATGAATTTGACTATTTTAGATACCTCATATAAGTGGAATCATGCAGTATTTGTCTTTCTGTGAGTGGCTTATTTCACTCAGCATGAAGTCCTCAGAGTTCATCCATGTTATCACATACTACAGAATATCCTTCTTTTTTAAGGTTGAATAATATTCCCTTGTATGTATAGGCCACATTTTATTTACATATTCAATCAAAATCACGACAAGATATCACCTCACAACTATTAGTATGGCTATTATCAAAAGACAAGTTTTGACAAAGAAGTGAAACTGGAACCCTCATACACTATGAGTAAAAGGAATGCAAAATGGTGCAGCCACTGTGGAAAAGAGTATGGAAGTTCCTCAAAAAATTAAAAATAGAACTGCCATTTTATCCAGCAACTCCATTTCTATGTATTTATCCAAAAGAATTGAAATCAGGATTTTGAAGATATGTTAGCATTCCCATGTTTATTGTAGCACCCTTCATAATAGTGAAGATGTGGAAACAACCTAAATGTCTTTATTTTTTTTTTTTTGCGGTACGCGGGCCTCTCACTGTTGTGGCCTCTCCCGTTGCGGAGCACAGGCTCCGGACGCACAGGCTTAGCGGCCATGGCTCACGGGCCCAGCCGCTCCGCGGCATATGGGATCCTCCCAAACTGGGGCACGAACCCGTATCCCCTGCATCGGCAGGCGGACTCTCAACCACTGCGCCACCAGGGAGGCCCTAAATGTCTTTTTTTAAACAAACATTTATTGGGGGCCTATTGTCATCTGGGCACTTATCAAATTCATGGTCTCATTTATTCTGCACTGAGGTGTAACTCATTGTATTTTCATTTTATAGACTGAAAACAATCTTAGTGAGGATACAGAGCTTAGTAAATTTATGCAATGCTAGTAAGTGGCAGTGGCCAAATTTTCACACAGATATGTTTTTGAGAATTATCTTCACCAGACCAAGCTGCCTCAATTACTTACACATTAGTGAGAATTTAAATCAATGAATTCCCTGTCTTAAATACCTTTGTAAAACAAGCCTTATCTATTTGAAAAATAAAAGACTCTATTTTTTTTTTCTTTTCTTTTTTTTTTTTTGGCTGCGTTGGGTCTTAGTTGCTGAGCATGGGCTTTCTCTAGTTGCGGCGAGCAGGGGCTACTCTTCGTTGAGGTGCACGGGCTTCTCATTGCGGTGGCTTCTCTTGTTGCAGAGCACGGGCTCTAGGTGCATGGGCTTCGGTAGTTGTGGCTCACGGGCTTAGCTGCTCCGCGGCATGTGGGATCTTCTCGGACCAGGGCTCAAACCCGTGTCCCCTGCATTGGCAGGCGGATTCTTAACCACTGTGTTACCAGGGAAGTCCTCTATGTTTTGTTAGAGGAAATATATGCAGCAACTTGGTGGAAAGCAATTGTGCAAGGAGCTCTTTCTAGAATATTAATATTAAAGGATAATACAAAGTGATGTAGCTGAAATTCACTATGTTGATGTTTTTATCAGATCATTTCATGTTGAGTCCCAGATGACTGCTACACATATATAAACTTTATGGTTTTTGTATTTATGCTCAGAGGCCACTTGTTTTCAAAGGGCAGGTTTTGTTTGTTTGTTTGTTTAAAGATTAACTCTTTCTGGGACTTCCCTGGTGGCGCAGTGGTTAAGAATCCACCTGCCAATGAAGGGGGCACGGGTTCAAGCCCTGGGCCGCGGAGCAACTAAGCCCGTGTGCCACAACTACTGAAGCCCATGCACCTAGTGCCCGTGCCCTGCAACAAGAGAAGCCACCGCAATGAGAAGCCTACGCACCACAACAAAGAGTAGCCCCTGCTCACCGCAACAAGAGAAAGCCCACGAGCAGCAACGAAGACCCAATGCAGCCAAAAACAAATACATAAATAAATAAATTTATTTTAAAAAAAAGGTTACCTCTTTCTAACAATAGCTTGTATTTTGGGAACTAAATTGAAAACATTTTTGATGGTCATGCTTGGGTATATTAGTTCCTCCTCTCTCACCTCTGCTCCCATTATCCCCCTTATTACCTGACCTTTCATGGTACCTGGTGCACAAACACAAAAACATGCACATATTATAATATCATATATTTACCAAATGAATGAATGCACAATCTAAGAAATCAATAGATTAAAGTTGAGGGCAACCAAGACCTTAGAGTCTTGGATTACTTGGACCAGGAATATTAGCTGACCATCTTGTCTAAAATATCATTGCAGGGCTTCCCTGGTGGCGCAGTGGTTAAGAATCCGCCTGCCAATGCAGGGGACATGGGTTTGATCCCTGGCCCTGGAAGATGTCACATGCCGCGGAGCAACTAAGCCCGTGCGCCACAACTGCTGAGCCTGCGCTCTAGAGCCTGCGAGCCACAACTACTGAGCCTGCGTGCCTAGAGCCCCTGCTCCGCAACAAGAGAAGCCACAACAATAAGAAGCCCGCACACCACAAGGAAGAGTAGCCCCCGCTCGCCGCAACTAGAGAAAGCCCGTGTGCAGCAACGAAGACCCAACACAGACAAAAATAAAAACAAATAAATTAATTTTAAACAAAATCATTGCAGTGATGCACATTTTTGTCCAATAAGCCAAAGTAAGGAAGAGGTGTGTGGTAGGAATATCTACTTCAGCAGAATATTCATAGCCAAAAATGTTCTGGGTAACACATATGAATTAATTACCAGAAAAGCTAATTTTTTCTTCAACACAGTAAAGTCAAGTATATTTTGAAAGGTGTTGCTAACTCTCTTGGATGCTAGACAAAAGAACAAAGGGATCACTCTATCAAACAGCAACCTCCTGCTTGTGAGAAAAACAAAAGAAAAACAAAAACCTCCTCAGAATCAATGAAGTGATCCATGGGACACCAGGCAGATGCCATCAGCCTCTCTCACAGGATTCACTATTGTTAATACACGCTGGAAGCAAAATGTGAGGCCCTGGTCCTTGTAATGATTTCTACTCCAAGAGATCAACAATTAAAGCACATGGAGGACCCTCTCAGTTCAAGTTTCAAAACCTCTGAGCTCATGGAATTGCTCTGGGCCAAGTGCCATGCAGAGTTGATTCTATCAGTAATTCCTCTTTGACTCCGTCCAGAGATTTGGTTCCATTTTTTGGTGCCTCTGCGGTGTGCCTCACCCTACAAGAAAAAGGATATTCAAATTCCGTCCAAAAGCCCCCACTCCTTTTAGACGTTTAGTATGTGTGTGAAAGTGCCTCAGAAAGAGAAACATTATAAATTTAAGATACATTTATTTTCCTCATAGAACGGCATTGGGCTACCTCAATTATAAACCACACTTTTAAAATCTGTTAACATTTCCTTCTGGGAAAGCCCCTTTGCCCTTTAATAGTAAAAGTTAATCAAGGCAGTATAATTTCTGGAGCTCATATTTGTGGGAGGAGAAGGGCTGGCACTGGTGTGCTCATTCCTATGATGGTTTTCTCCTTCCTTTATGTCCTGAAATTATTGAGAGGCTCTAAGCTAATTCTTTAAAGTATGCAGAGGTACCTTAGGAAAGCCAGGAGCAGAGATGGAAACCTGAGCATTGCACTGACATCATTCTATGTTTGGCACATATGGCACATCTCTAAAGCAATACCAACTGAACACACTGCTTTATTCTGAACTCTTGCTGGCTTTAAGTAGCAGTCTTTTTTTTTTTTTTTTTTTTTTTTTTTTTTTTTTTTTTTTTTTTGCGGTACGTGGGCCTCTCACTGTTGTGGCCTCTCCCGTTGTGGAGCACAGGCTCCGGATGCTCAGGCCCACCGGCCATGGCTCACGGGCCCAGCCGCTCCATGGCATGTGGGATCTTCCCAGACCGGGGCATGAACCCGTATCCCCTGCATTGGCAGGCGGACTCTCAACCACTGCGCCACCAGGGAAGCCCAAGTAGCAGTCTTAATTACAAGCAGGCTTACTTTTTATCATTTACAGTCACACAGTTCTCCATTTATTTGACTAGGAAAATTCAATTTTTCTATAGAGGTATTTTCAACCTTTATATTTTTAAGTACATGCAAAATAAAATGGGATCCTGCAGTGATCTCAAAACCTGCTTCTCATATGCATTTTTTAAAAAAAATCCTCATCATAATCTCTGCAACTGGGTCAGCTTGCACAAAGATGCTCAGGGTAGCCATGAGTGCTTTCAGCACCCTGCAATCCTTGTAAGTGACACCTCATAATAGTGCAAATGAAGCATGGCATGATGAGAAAATGAAGAAGAATGGACCTGGAGAGTCAACCCAGCAGTTTTCAAAACATAGAGGATAGGCTAAATTTTGTTCCATAAAATACACCACATATGATTTTTCTTTTACACATTCAAGCACATATATTCTTTCCCTATTATGAGAAAAATGCCTTATGATTCCAAGAAATTCTACTATAAGCAAACAGGGTAGCTCGTGTGTTCATCTACATATGTATATTTGCCAGTCTCACATTTTTAACCAACCTCATTTACACCTGCCTTGATTTTCAGCCAGGAATTTATCATGTTGTCATTCACCTTTGTGTTTTCCCTTCACCCTCATCTATTAGGCTCGAAGATTATTTCCTTGTGGGCCCTTTGTCTAATTAGCTGAATATTAAAGGAGTGTATTGACCCAACAAAATCACCATCACCTTTCTTACTAGGTTTCTTTTAAGCCATCACCCTGCCTGCCCCGCTCTCAGCCCCTCTGCATCCCCACCTCACTCCCATCTCTCCATCCCCCACCCTCAGAGGCTTATTTCATCTTTAATGTTCTTGGGTTGTTCTCTAGCCAGAGTTTTTTCCCTCTTTTCAAGGGAGGCAAGAGATGAAGTGTGAAAAATTCACACCAGCTTTTATTCGGCGGAGGGTGGCTACTGACAGGTAAGTTTGCTACTCTGATTAAAAAAAAAAAAGCAGCGGGGGGAAAGAAAGAATCAGAAAGCTTCCTCCAAAAGTGTGTGTGAGCAGGGTGGGGAGAGTTTCAAAAAGTAACAAACACGACCATACTATGGAACCTTCAAAGGAAAGAGAAAGTTTTCTGACCCAAAAGAATAATCACAACTGCTGCTCACATACCGTTTCCTCCACTATCCATCTATCCTTTCTCTTTCCCAGTGACAGATATGCCTGGTTCTTCACTCATGTCCAGAGACAATCACTATGCTCTGGAGGGAAGGAAATGTTTGTAGAGACCAGCAGACGGGGGCCTGACTGGGGTAGAAGCTACAGAGGTGAGAGGACAGGTGTCCTCTCTGCGGCAGGGTTCCCTTGGTCTTCTCCTCTCCCCACGTCCCCCAGGCGCTCTCCCTTTTAAGCCACATCCCTCGGGAGAGAGGCAGAGCCACAGAAAAGGAGAAGTTAATATGCATATGAGATTATTAGTCAAGTGCTTCCCACTGGTACAATTAAGCGCCCAACCCCCTTGCATACCCCCATCTGGCTCACCGCACCCACGCTCTGTCTGCCCCTGTGCCCAGGCTCGCCTCCCTCCTCCAGGACTCACATAATTTTGCACAAAGGCCATGCAGTGGGGTGAGAACTGCACCCGGGAAAGGGAGCAATAAGCTCCCAGAATACTGTGAGCAAGTGGGGAGAGCAACAGCAACTCCTTGCTGTTTCTGAGGGATCTGTCCTTTCTGTCACTTTTTCCATAAAAGCCCCCTTTGGAGGCGTCACTCACGTCTCCAGCCTAGGCACGCTTAACTGGAGAGAGTCCTTGAGAGGGAACTGGGAGAAGGAAGGGAAGGGATTCCCGGGCCCACTGTGAGGTGTGCCTGGGCCACTCCCAAAGGAGGTGCCCAGGGGATTTGTTCTCTTCAGTTGGGTTAGGCTCTAACCTCTCACATTTAACCAGAACTGTCCCCAGGCAGGAAGCCAGTCCCTGGGGAAGGGGGCTATCCCAGTATAACTAGCAGCTGCTGGGGGAGAGGAATTACCTAGGGAGAGGGGCAAAGGATCCAGAGAGGAACCAAGTCTGAAAGGGAAAGGGGCCCTACAAGCAAAAGAGGGGGAAAGAGATGTAAAAAAAAGAGTGTCCATAACTTTCACCCTGCTTTTTAAAGCAGCGGACTTTACACTGGGGAAGAAGAAGAATTGGGAGTGGGGGAAGACTCACAAAAAACAGTTGATGTTTTATTTATTGGCAATTCAGGGAATCTGAAATAGGCATTTATCTGAAGATGCCAGGAACCTGGCCTTACACTGCTGGTTATTCTGGAGAAGAAACTGCCAACCAAGGCTTGTCTCCACACTCTGCCCTTTACAAAGGAATTCCCGGTGAGGAGAACAGCTTCTCTCTGCTCTAACTTCTCCTCCTTCAGGCAGACCTCCTGGCTTAGACCAGCCAGCACTGCCCCACCTGCCCTCCTTGGGAAGCACTATACTCTGAGGAAGGAGGAAGCAGGACTTCCCTTATCCCAGCAGCCTTCAGACATGATCCAAAAAGAAGTGTGTGGGATGAGGGAAAGGGGATGGTGTTCAGAGGTCCCCTCTAAACTGGGTAGGAGTTGGCAGGCACTAGAGAGGGTGCCTCCATCACCCTCCTACTTTCTCCAATTAAGGGAAGAGGTGGGGGAAAATGGAATTAGCCTCCAGTTTAGTGAGTCCCAGGACCTGCCACTTCACCGTCACTGCAGTCTGAGCACTCCTTGGAGGAACGTGCGGGCTGGAACCTCTCCCTCCCCCAGACCAGGGAAAATGGGCAGGAAGTGGGGCAGCACACAGAGCACAGACAAAAGGTTCGGCAGAGCCCTCCTCTCTCAGGAGCTAAGGTCCCTGGGCTGAGCCCGGCTCCCCATTCGGCCACGCCGAGTGACCTTCTCGCTAGAAACGCCCCCTTCCCGCGGGGCCCAGGATGGTCTTTTAATAGGTTCCCACGTCTCTCTCCCGGCACCCTGACAAGGAACGCCCCTCCCACCCCTCACCGCAAACACCCGCGACGCCTTCCTCCAGCCCCTTTCTATTGTCTTCAAAGAGATAAGTGGCTCCCACCCAACACACCCAAATGCACATCCCATTCTCGAGCTCCCATTTCTCCGAGCCCTAGGGGCCGAGAAGCGAGCGCAGGGTCGAAAGGGGGGCGCGAGGGAGTAAAACCCGCGAGAACTTGGCATCGCAGACCCACCGTGTCCACCTCGCAAGGATGCCGGTGACCTGTAGATTGCAATAGGCACTGAATGATGCTTGCTGCTGCCATGGAAATGGTGGATGTGGTGCGCTCCCAAACTGGACGCCCCCCATGCCACTCCTAGGAGGCCGCTGAGGGTGAGCGGGACTATCCAGAACAGGGCAAGGCGCCCCCCTGCGCCGCCGCCGCCACTGCCGCCGCCGCCGCCCCCGGGCGAGCCCAGCTCGGCACCGCACCGGAGCATCCTCTGGTACATGGCTGGGCGCCCGCCGAGGGGCAGCCGCCGCGGGAGGCAAAGTTTGGGGCGCGGTGAGGGGAGAGGGCGCCGGGGAGCAGCGGGCGGCTCAGGGTGGGCTGCGGGGCTGGCCGCCTCACCGCGTCAGGGCACCCATCCTCTCCCTCCTTCGGACAGTCTTCTCGGGGTCCTGGAGTCCGCCGTGCCTCGCACCCCAAAGAATCCGAAACATAGCCGAGGTGAATGCAGCTGATGGGGGCTTGTCCGAAAAGGCAGCTCCGGGGAAGAGCAAGCACGGAGCGGGCGGCTGCTCCCAGCTTTCCGGGGCTCCAGGTTCTCGAGAGATACTCCCAAAGAGTTTCGGGCGAGAGTGCGTGCCGTGGGGGTGGGGAGCGGGGAAATGGTTTAAAGCTCCTCCCGGAGGGTCCTCACTTCTACATGACAGCCATCCACCGCGAATCCACTAGGTAAATCCATTTAGCATTGTGTGGGGGGACTGGGGAGGCCACCTCGCTGGTCCAACCTCCTTTCAACGGAGAAGCAGACCCCATGGACTCGAGGCGCCCCGTCCCTCCATTCAGCCCGGGCCGGCTCGCCCGCTCGCGACAGCCTCCCCCGGGCAGCGCGCGGAGCAGCGGCGCGCATCGCCTGCTCCCGAGGCAATCTCCGCGTCTGCCGCCTCCTGACACTTACGCCCGGCGAGGGGTTCAGAGGCAAGAGTGCACCCTTATGAAGGAAGCGGGGATCGAACGGGGGAAAGAGAGCTGGGGAAAAAGCAGAAGCACACAAAGGAGGGGGGGGGGAGAAAAGGAAAAAGAAAAAAAGAAAAGAAAAGAAGAACCACACACGCTGGCGAAGCGAGGGGCTCTATGCAAATCTGCAGTCTCCAAACAGCAAATCACTGAAGCTCGGATGCAATGCAGAGGACGAGCCTATGTAACGAGGGAGGCTGGTCTAGCTTCCCACAGAAATCGCCCTGCTTTGCCTCTCTCAAGCATTCTCCACACATCAAAGGGACACGTGTACGGCGATGCGGGGAACACCTAAAAAAGCAACGCTCCCTCCCCTGCCAGGTGATCCCTCCGTCTGAATTACAACGGCAAACGGCACCCTTCCCCTACCCCTATGGTTTAGATGTAACCAGTGTCTTGAGAGCTCTTAAAAGGGAAAGAATTCCGCTCTTTTTATTGGACCAAACTTGTTCTGCCAGGTGTTCAAACCCAATCTGCTAAATATGGCTTGACACCATCTACTCAAGCATCAGTTTTGATGATCTGTTAATTACACAGATTACTCATAACAAAGAGCCCTCGTTCCCACTACAATATCATATCTCACATAAGGCAGCAGAAGTGCAGGGAATCAAAATACACAAGGAAGAAAAAGAATGTGTGAATTTGGCAGCTGAGGAAGAGACAGAAAGAGAGTAAAAAGGAAAAAAAGGAGACAGGTGAGAAAGAGGACAGCAGAAGAGAGAAACAGGATGAATGAGATTGCTTGTGTTTTGGTCAAACATTTTAGGAATCTTTAAGAACCCCCAAGATCTCTATAGAAGCCCAGCTATGATGATCTCTTATAAGGGTGGAGTTCTGCCTTTCTCTTACCATGTTTCATAAGGAAAATAACATCAGGAAATTTAAATCTAGTGCCCCCAAAGAAGAGGGGACATTATATTCTACTGGTGAAATGAAGAATATTTAACTGAAAGCCATGTGTCCTGGAAAAAGACCAGCAAAGCCAACACACAACTAAGAGTAAAAGTCTAGCACGGCAAGTGGACTTAGCGAGGAGGACCACAGTCACTGGAGGCTAGCACACGGGATTTGGAACTGTGATTGAAACAGTTCCCTGGTTTCTAAAAGATGATAAAAACTATGACATGACTAGTGGCTGGACATTTTTTGTTTTTATTCCTACTTAAAGACAAAGGAAAACAACTCTGACTAGGTACTACTTCTCACAGGCTCCTGTCTATATATCCTTTATATCAACAAATACAAAGCCATGTCCTGAAAAAGTAGTTCTAGAAGGATTTGATACAAATCAGCCACTCACCAAAGTGGTCATTTAGATTTACATATTGCTTCCTAGTTCATTCAAAGAGTCAACCCTGGGACTCTGATGGTCACTATGTTACCAGTGTCCAAGGGCCACCAAACCAAAGTTGTAGCAATCCAACACCTCACATCCTTGGCAAAAGTTTATGTTATTCTACTAAAAATTTAATACTTCAGTAGTTCCCTAACTGAGACAGCTTAGGCATGCTAGAGAAGGTGCTTTTATCTACTTAACTACACCTTGTCTCCCTCCCACAACTGCTCAAAGACCAACAGAACGCAATCCTGCACTTTCCACTGTGGTCTATTCCTGTCCTTATCCCCAGGCCATTTCCTCCTCATTTTCTTATTTTTTAGCATGTGGATTTTAATTCATTAGTCAAGCGTTGTGAATATTCATTTAAAAAATATCCAGTAAGCTTCAAAGGGATAAAAGAGGAGCACAGGATTAGGAGTCGAGAAAGCTGGGCTGCCTTCTTGGCGCTGCCGTTTACTGGTTATGTCGCATTTGTTCTTTAGCCTCTCCCCAAGGCTCCATGGCTTCCTTTATAAAATAGTCATGTCCCTGTCTTTGCTAACAATCCCACAGGGCAGGAAAGATATAATGTAATATTTAATGAGAGTGCTTTAAAATATATCAAACGGGGCTTCCCTGGTGGCGCAGTGGTTGAGAGTCCACCTGCCGATGGAGGGGACGCGGGTTCGTGCCCCGGTACGGGAAGATCCCACATGCCGCGGAGTGGCTGGGCCCGTGAGCCATGGCCGCTGAGCCTGCGCGTCCAGAGCCTGTGCTCCCCAACGGGAGAGGCCACAACAGTGAGAGGCCCGCGTACCTCAAAAAAAATAAAAATAAAAATAAAATAAAATATATCAAATGCTCCCCACAGTGCAGGCAGTTTGTCTCTCCTTCCATATAGGTCTAACATATTCCAGCTGATTGGTCTATTTCATTAATTTGGTTCCCTTCCTGCTATAGAAAGGTAGAGCACTGCGTTGCTCTCTGATACTCTCATCTATGGTGATGATCTGTCCTTCCCTCCCTAACTAGATGGTAGATTCCTGAAGGGGAGAGGAGACAAATCTTCATCTGTACTCCCTCTAGTGCCCAGCATTTGTGAAACATAAGGTAGTCTCTTAAATCACTGTGAACACTGAACTAGGAATACCAATCCATTGCTCCTACGGCTTAGGTTCCTACAAGCCTCTGGTCACAACATTTTCATCAACAGATTGATATATAACCTTATTTTATGTGTTTTCTGTTCAAAGGCATCTTATTGAATATATATTGTTGATTCGTTAACATTGAACTCATAGCCAGCATCACTATAAGTTAAGCCTGAATGAAGCTCAACTAACATACTTATTTTCTCTGTAAGACATACCATGGCTTTCTTTGCTCAGAAACATTAAACGGCACTTCAGCATTATGTTTAGGGACCATTTTAAACAGCAAAATCACCAACGAAAAGAACAAAAATGTGAAAAATATGGTACTAAATAGACCACACAAAGGATGTTTGTTTACAGTACGAGCTGAAACAAGAAGGCAGAGCATTGCCTTGTTTGACCTCAACTGGGAACGTGGGTGTTGAGGACTCTTTTTGACACTCTGTGCATGTCTGTTAATAACCACCTCAGTACCACGGGTATTGATTTGGGGGTTACAAATTTTAGTGAGGAGGTGAGGTCATACCCATAAATAACAGCGATTGACTGTACTTGTTACTTTCTTGCATGTAGAGGGAAGGATGGGGCTGGGAGAATTTGGGGAATGATTTGTATAAATTAAAGCCATAGGAATAGAGTAAATGTAGAAGATTCTGATGAACCTTTCCAAGAGCATTCTCTTGGAAGAAAATGAGGAAAAGACTCCTCTGACTGTCTTATATTATCTTAGGCCTTGGGAGATAAAGGTAGGGTTAGGCAAGGCATAGGCCAGAAATCTCAGTCTTACTGGAGTCTCAAGGGCTAAAGAGGAAATATATACGGCTGCCTTGAAAGAAGAAATTGTAGCTGTCGTGTTTTCAGGCAGATGTCTAAGGCACCTTTGTAGTACCTAGGAGGTTCTTGGGTGGATTCTGTGATACTGATGCTGCAATATTTGTTATAAATGGCTGTTATGGTGGAACAAGGAGCAGATTCTCTGTCTAGAGAGTGGAGAAAAGTCCTGTGAGCAGACTCATGCCTAATCTGGATGAAACAAATAAAGCTTGCGCTTACTCTTCATGTCTCTTCAACTGGTCAGTTCTTTGGCTGGAAGTGTACTATCTAAAGGAAAACTGAGGGGACTTCCCTGGTGGCACAGTGGTTAAGAATCCGCCTGCCAATGCAGGGGACACGGGTTCAATCCCTAGTCCCGGAAGATCCCACATGTCGCGGAGCAACTAAGCCCGTGTGCCACAACTACTGAGCCTGTGCTCTAGAGCCCGCGAGCCACAACTCCTGAAGCCCGTGCACCGAGAGCCCGTGCTCCGCAACAAGAGAAGCCATTGCAATGAGACCCCGCACCGCAACAAGAGTAGCCCCCACTAGCTGCAACTTGAGAAAGGGCCAGGCGTAGCAACGAAGACCCAATGCAGCCAAAAATAAATAAATAAATAAATTTATTAAAAATAAAATAAAGGAAACTGAGGCAGCACTGACAAATTGTTCTCAGGTGAGTAAAAAATTGGTTGGAGGAGACATGGTGCTTGGCTGCTTGTAATTTACTCTTAAATACTGCAGCATGGACAATGTGATATAAATGTGTGTTAGTGAGGTTCTGTGTCTCAGGAGGTTGGTTGCTTTCATCAGGAATGTATGCTCCAACATCTCAGCCAGAATTACAGAAGTCAGAGGTGACTTCTGGAAGTCTTGAGTTATCATCATCTCCAATCATGATGTGGCTTTGTTCATTAATTATAATGTATGTTGGAAACAGATTATCATCAGTGACATAAATGGCTTGTCAGTTGGTTAATGGAGGTTAGGGGTGGGTTCTCTTTGGTGAAATCATTAACATTCAAGATATGTGGACTAGCCAAACTTTTTGTAAACATGCTTTGCTTCTATTTGAATAGAGTATATGAATCTACAAGGCCTTTCACCCTTTACTATAAGGAATGGTGTCATAATATTAGCAATAATAAGAACTAATACATTCATAACTGGCACAACTCGGAGAGGTGTAAATGTATGAGCTCATTTAATCATCACAAAACCATATGAAGTGGCTGCTATCATTGATCCCTAACAAACCTTAATCACCTAATTCTGACAGATGATGATCTGGATGCTGCCACTGAAATATTGCCATATTTGCTTTAAGAAATCCTATTTGCAAGACATTTTGGGGTGCCTAAAAGAACCAAGAGCTGGAACTTCATCAAGCTTCCAGAACATGCTGTAAGATTTTGTACCTACTTATTAATAAGTGTCTGTTTCTGTAGCAGAAGTTGGTCTGCATCCTAAATCCACTAGGACCTGTGGAAACGCTTGGAAGAGTGGTTGACCCTCCCCTGCCTCTGACCACTGTGGGTACCGAGCTCCACCAAGAGAATCTAATAGCTGCACATAGGGAGTTATTCTAGATGCATTCATAGCTGATGATTAATAATGAACGAGAAGGCAGGTAGCCTACGTCAGACAACCATGCAAGAAATGGGAGATGGGCTTGAAAGCTGAGGGGACAAAAGAAAGGAAATGGAAGGAGAAAGAGAAAAAGAGTGTGTAGAAGGGGGAGTGTACACAGAAATGGAAAGGCACAGGTTATTTCGAACTATTTTTTCATATTCCTAAAATCACCCTTCTGTCTCAAGAAACAAAATGGTTGTCAGGCAGATGCTTTCAACCTTTTTGTGTTTTTCTTAAAACTTAATTGGAAATTGTTACAGCTCAGTATTAAGCTTTTAAAACAGAAAAGTAGACAATAAAATGGCAGAGAGGAAGTATATTAAAACCTACAGGCAGCACCAATCTTTGAAAAATTAAAAACGAGCAGGGTGCATTTTGCATTTCTAGTGATGTCAGCAAAAGAAAAGGCAAAGAGACCCCACATATCCATCTACCTGCATTTCTGAGTTGGGATTGAGAGAGAGTAAAGAGAGAGAGGCTCAGGAGAGGATGCTGTCTGTGAAGTTGCAAAGACAAACCTCTGATCCCGTTACCTTTCTGGGTTATTGCAGGTCCCTAAAGGTATTGTAAGAAAAGATCAGAATAGATCAGAAGAGTAAGGACACTGAGAGAAAGGAAGGAAGGAAGGAAGTGAGGGAGGAAGGGAGGGGAGGAAGAAAGGAAGGAGAAAGAAAGGAAGGAAGAAAGAAGGAAAGAAAGAAAGAGAGAAGGAAAGAAGGAAAGAAAGAAAGAAAGAAGGAAAGAAAGAAAGAAGGAAAGAAGGAAAGAAAGAAAGAAGGAAAGAAAGAAAGAAAGAAGGAAAGAAAGAAAGAAGGAAAGAAAGAAAGAAAGAAGGAAAGAAAGAAAGAAAAAGAAAGAAAGAAGGAAAGAAAGAAGGAAAGAAGGAGGGAGGAAAGCAGTGGGGAGGAGGAAATGGAGGAGGTGGGGAGGAAAGGAGGGAGGAAAAGAAAGAAAAGATGCCAGGGCTAAAAGCATCCCTGGAGATTTTGTAGTACAATCTCTTCAGGTGATAAACTTGAGGCCCACAGAAGTAATAATGTTACCAAAAAGTCAGATTTATTTGTGAAGTGTTTACTTAACTGGAAGTGAACTTTTATCTCCCACCACCCATAGTCCAGTCATAGATGTAGATTGGGAAATTCAGTCAATGCACCTATTACCTAGAACCTCCACACTGAGGGAGAGTAGCGGGAACCCAACATGAGCCAACATGATGCCCAATTCACTCAAAAGAAATTAAAGCTTGCAGTTTGATTTCTGAAATATGAATAGATTTATTCAGTCACAGTTAGTTGTATTTAGGACTGAAGTATTTTATGCCAGTGGTCCCCAACCTTTTTGGCACCAGGGGCAGGTTTTGTGGAAGACAACTTCTCCATGGACGGTGGGGTGGGGGGATGGTTTGGGGATGATTCAAGTGCATTACATTTATTGTGCACTTTATTTCTATTATTATTACGTTGTAACATATAATGAAATAATTATACAACTCACCATAATGCAGAATCAGTGGGAGCCCTGAGGTTGTTTTCCTGCAACTCGATAGTCCCATCGGGGGGTGACAGGAGACAGTGACACCCAAAGTGTGTTGCATATGTCCAGTCTATTCTGTAAGATGCAGCTCAATTGTCAGTTGCCACTCACTGATAGGGTTTTGATATATGAGTCTGCAAGCAATTGATTTATTACGGTCTCTGTGCAGTCAAAGCTCTCTGCTAATGATTATCTGTATTTGCAGCCGCTCCCCAGCGCTAGCATCATTGCCTCAGCTCTACTTCAGATCATCAGGCATTAGATTCTCATAAGGAGCGCACAACCTAGACCCCTCACATGCACAGTTCACAGTAGGGTTCGCACTCCTATGAGAATCTAATGCCACCGCTGATCTGACAGGAGGCGGGGCTCAGGCGGTAATGTGAGTGATGGGGGCGGCTGTAAATACAGGTGAAGGGCTTCCCTGGTGGCGCAGTGGTTGAGAGTCTGCCTGCCGATGCAGGGGACATGGGTTTGTGCCCCGGTCCGGGAAGATCCCACATGCCGCGGAGCGGCTGGGCCCGTGAGCCATGGCCGCTGAGCCTGCGCGTTTGGAGCCTGTGCTCCGCAACGGGAGAGGCCACAACAGTGAGAGGCCCACGTACCGCAAAAAAAAAAAAAAAAAAAGAAAGAAAAATACAGGTGAAGCTTCACTCGCTGGCCTGCCACTCACCTCCTGGTATGCGGCCCGGTTCCTAACAGGGAACCCCTGTTTTATGCTATCTCTTCTCTTTCCCCTTTTAATAAAAAGTTCATTTATGACATCCTACATAAAATTTGTTGCCTAAGCACCAAGGCTGGGTCATAGAAATTTCATTATTAACTGCATCTTGAAGTGTTGTGGGCATTGCTTTGGTACCACCCAATCATATGCTATCTTTTGGTCACTAGCATCTTATACTGTTTGTATAGTTATTTAAACATACTTGTGTTGCTGACAAACTCTTCCCTAGGTTCATGCCATTTGAGGTGAATGAGTTCATAGTGTAGAGGGAAAACATGCAGCTCGAGTGCCGGACTGTGAGTTTGAATCTGAGTCCACAGTTATTATTCATGTGACACTGTGTTTCATGGACCCTTGCCCCCATTTTCTCATCTGTAAAATGATTATAACACTGTGTAAAATATATTAAGCACTAAATATGTTATTATCATTTACTCACAGGTACATATTTTAGATAGCTGCTAAAGACATACTGATAACGAGCTGTAATGTGATTTTTAATTTAGCCCTATTTCAGACCCTTCTCACTCAGTCAAGTTCGGCCACCTCCCCAATTCTCTGTTACTCTAAATCCTCAAACTTTAGTGTGCCCGAGAATCACTAGAACAGCTTCTTAAATCATAGACTGCTTTGCTTTTGATTCCCATGATTTGTAGAGGGGCCTGATAATTTGCTTTTTTTAACAAGTTCCCAGGTAATGCTCATACTGCTGGCCCAGAGGAACTAGATTTTCAGAACCACTGCTCTGTCTGAATGTCAACGTCTTTAACACGGTTTTTTTTTTCTTTTTTTTTTTGTGGTACACGGGCCTCTCACTGCTGTGGCCTCTCCTGGTGCGGAGCACAGGCTCCGGAGGCGCAGGCTCAGTGGTCATGGCTCACAGGCCCAGCCGCTCCAGGGCATGTGGGATCCTCCCGGACCGGGGCACGAACCCGCGTCCCCTGCGTCGGCAGGCAGACTCTCAACCATTGCGCCACCAGGGAAGCCCTAACGCGGGTTTTATTAACCAACACAGGGAGGGCTTTCTAATTAAACTCCTTACCAATAACCTCGCCTCTTTGGCTGTATATTCTAAACATAGACAGCAGTGCTGTTCCCACATCTCTTCTTTAAAGCATTCTTTAAAGACTTCAAGATGTCCAGCATATAAACCTGTATGTTCTCATTTCACAACATGAAACTATAAATTCCTTTTATTCTACTTAGAAAAAGCTATTTTCTTTTCCTTCTCATCTTTTGAATTTGTGCTCTTCTTCAGTTAGCCTGGCCAGTGGCTAGAGGCAGGACTGAGTTCCCACAGGACTGAAGGCACTGCATTAGGGCTCAAATCTGACTTTACTAACTTATCAGCCACGTGGCCTTATGCAAGTGAGGACGCTTGTTTCCATATAAAACCTAATACTGGCCATCCAAATAGCCAGGCACCATTTAAAAAAAAGAAAAAAAAAAAAGTCCCTTTCAGGTCCTGGCATATCAGGTCTTCAGTCTGACCAGCATCAGCCACAGGAAAGATCAGTGACAAAAACTGACAACCTGGGATTTGTCACCTGCATTCACCAGCATAGTCTATCATATATATACGCCACTGAAGAAGAAAGCAAAATGGGATCATTGAGAATGGAACTAGAGTTGGAAGGACAACTATAAGGCAAGTTAGAGTGATATAAAAACTGAGATATAATTTGCAAATTCCCTAGTAAATACAGATATTCAAATCCAGAACCAGACGTCACGCTCATACCATAAGTTCAATTTCCTGAATGCCGGAGCACTTACAGCATATAAACCAATTCAATCTATCTTTATGGATATATGTTCTGGAGCATATGTTGCCATTTGAATTCACTGAAAGGAATTTAACCATGCAGTTTGAACTGAATCTCTAAATAGGTTTATCTGGGATCTATAATTTAATCCCCATCCAATTCAGGACAAATATATTAGATTACATATTTTGTCATAGTGATATTTTGAAGTTAGTACTGTAGTAAAGTTAGTGTGACCATCCCACTACAAAGATCCCTTTTCCAGGTAAGTAAAAGGCATATTAACCATTTCTTTACCATGGCATATTAAGCCATTCAAAATCTGTCTCCATCCTGCCTCTCCTGTCTTATCTTTACCTCAACTTCTGCCACTTACCCCACAAACATCCTAGGCTCCAGCAACATGAACTTCTCTTCCCTAAATACACTGCATTTTTTCACTTCTTTTGCCACTGCCCATGTGATTCCCTCTGTAAAAATAATCTTTTCTCCTACCTAGGTCTCCTACTATCTCATTCATTCCTCTACCAAATTGTTGGAAAATTTTCTGAACTCCTCCAGTTTCTCAAGTATAGACTATCACAAATACCTTAAAAAAAAAAAAAAGCCCGGGGTATGTAATAGTATATTTATATTATTTTTGTGCTGTATGAATGAAGTGTCAAGATAAATGGTTAAATCTATATCCATGTTTAGTAGTTTAAAATAACCCAAACCAACAAACAAAAGAAATCCACCCCCCCCTCTTCAATTTATCATTGCAGGCTTTTGGTTACTTCTTTCATTGCCTAAAATATATAACAAATTTAAGCTGAACTTTGATTCGAATGCTAAACAAATTGGTTATGAAGAATAAGGGAATTCATTGTCATATTTTCCTACTCATGTTATAAACAGATGTCTTTCTTTCCCATACTATGTAAAAGTAAAATAAAACACCACCAAGCAAAGATGCTTGCTGCCAAGTTGAATTGCAGAGCAAACATTTATAGCCAACTTATAAATCCTTGAAAATAGGGTTTTATAATGGAAATACTGGCACCATTTTAACTATAACCATTCAAATAACATCACTATAGCAGAACTTATAATCTAATATACCTGTTCTGGGATGGATGAGAGACTTAGCTATAGGTTTTGGAAAAACTTCCAGTGGCTCAATTCAAATTGAATGATCATTCCATATAGTTCAAATCTCTTAGAATATTTATCTTTATTTCAAAATGTGTAGTATATGCTCCAAAACATTTATTTAAAAGACAGAATATATTTTTTGATACTTGTATAAAAAGATGTGACCTCTGAGAGGCATTTCCAAAAATTATCAATCAGTTTTTTTTCAACTGTCTTTTTCTCTCATGAAAGAATTACTTTCCTCAGGTTTTCTGTTCTGTTGCTGTGATGATTCCCCCAGAGACCTGTATGTTTATCTTGACAGGTGTTAGTAGATCTGTAGACCTCTGTGGAATTGTTCCTAGTTGCGTTGAGGTACAGGAGAAAACATTTTGTCTGCAAACTAATGAACTTACCTTATTGCATTCTAAATAAAATAAACCACCCAGCAAGTGGAATTAATCTACTAATGTCTTCCTAATGAAGTTTTTATTAGGCATAATGAAAATGGTGTGGTCTTCAATATTTAACACGTGATAGGTATTAAAACAAAGTATATCTGATGATTTTTAAATGCATACCTGATAATTGCCTTTATATTATTTTCAAATGAAATAGTTTACCCTCAGATTGCTTTAAGCACCTAATCAAAGAGATACAAGAAACATTTCTAGACTTAAGGGAATGTTTTATATCCAAATGGACAGAAGAAATGTCTCATCTACCATTATCCTTAAATAATTAAAACCAGATTTGCTGTTCTCATTTTTAAGAATGGAGAAATATAATAGTGTGCAATTTTCTGTGCTACGTAAAATGTCACTCATTAATGAAATTTAGCCAAATATTGAGAATGGAAGTGTGTTAGTCCAATTCACAGTGGTTTGCTTTAAAATAATGCTACCTCCTAGCATAGCAAACAACAACTTAAATTCTGATGAGAACTGGATACTTTACTGGCCAATGGAAGAGCAGCTACAAACACAATCAGTAATCCTTTCTTATTGGCAACATTTTGATTTGTCATTTGTCAAAGAAAAAATTCAAAGCTTCATGCAGAAACACCTACCTACTTCAGAAAATCATCAGTTTGGGATCATGTGATATCTCGTTCCATCTAACATTTACGGTAGCATGTAGACGAGCCACAAAGAACTCACATCCTCATTGCGACACTATGCCACATTCTTAATTTCTCATTTCACGTTCCCATATAAATTATCTCCTGCTTTGGTATAATCACGGTTGTCCAACTGAGACCTGAAGATATCAGTCATGCATTTTACTATTATTATTGAAATTTACTCATTTCAATGATTACTTACTGCCACATAAGCATATTACTTACTTCAGAGGCCAGAAAACAGACATAGTAAAAGGAGAGTAAAGGTGGGTCTTTTCTCCTTCAGCAGTAGGAGCCAGAAACAGTATGAAAGCAATGGATCATGAAGAAAAGCAATTTCCTACTTGAGGGATTAGACAGTACCCTCTTTTGTACTGTTAAATCACAGTTTTGGTTATTTTTTCAAGTAATAGTGATTTTTTTCAATTTACATAAATACAGCCTCTAGAGGAACTGCAAGAGAACCCCCAAACACAAACCCTCTCAACCAATCAATAGAAGAGATATAGAAAAGCCCTCATTTATGTTTACAGCCTTGAGCAACCTTCACACAGCATTAAAAAAATAAATAAATAAATAAATAAACTAAACGGCTACACAAGCTAAAGATAATTAGCTTAACAAGGATGACTTCGAACTGAAATGTGAGGCTTTTTTCTTTTCCTTCTTTAGGAAAAATATAGGTGATTTTTATTTTGAAGCAGCTCACATTTGCTAGTATTAGAAAATTGAAAACTATGTAAATTTCAGCTTTGCTGAAAAGTTTGCTTTCCTTTTTAGGTTCACAACAATATTAACCACTGCCATCAGGCAGTATTACATTCAGATTTGAGAAAATCTGTAGCATAAAACTGTGCTCTGGAAAATCATGTGAAAATCTTAATCAATTTAAAATGTATTTACAAGGAGGAGTAAAGCATACTCTTAAATAATAAAGGCAAAAATAGTTATATGTATAAAATGGGGGGAAGGAAAATCATGAGCCTGTTTTCACAGCCCATTTTTTTTAAAGGGTTATTGCTGATACGAGTCACGTTTAAGGAAGTTGCACATTTTCTATGCAGAAGACTGTTATGTCAGATAATTAAGAACAAAAAGCCCCCTAGCTAAATAGAAGCATTGTGACAAAACCTTATAATTTATTTCAACTTATTCCTCAGTTATCCGGTTTGCCTAGAATCCTATACTTCATACTGTTAACAGGCACCTGAGGTATGGTGGTTGGTTAGTGGTTAGCTCTAGCTTTTATTTTAATTGCCCTTTTTTTTCCCACTTTGTCAAAATAGTGATGCTAAGGCATTTTTGAACTCAATAGCCTACAGAGACATTAAGAGCAAATATACATATTTCTTGTTTTATATATAACAGGAGTAGTATTTTCTAATTTTGGTGGAATAATCTATTGTATTGTGAAAATTAAAGGGAATAAGGAACTATACACAGAAACCAAATTAGAAGAGTACAGATCTATAACCCAGTAGAATAAAATTTGACTGTTACAATCAAACAGTTTTGGAAGAAGTGTGAAATTGTTCAATATGGCTGAGATAAGTGTAATTTAGAGCAATGAATGAGATTATTTTCATCCAGTTTAAATTCCTCAATCTAGTAATAGAACAATTAAAAACAGGTTAGTTGGGCAAATGAAGTTTGAATCCACTGGGTTTCCAGGACTGCATTAAAGATAAAAAATTAAGACTTGGATTACTAACAGGTCAAGAATGGAAAACAGGTTACAATTTCCCAGATTTTAAAAAAATAGCATAAAAATTATATGATTTGTAATGAGACACAGATCTGGTTCTAAAGAATCCAATAGTTTCCATGACTTACTAGGTAGTAACTATATAGGAATACCAATATTCATGTTAAAAATCAGTGACTTTAGTCACTGTAGTTTTTTAGGGGCGGCCCAGTCCTTAGATAATGGATCAAGCTATCAACCTAGAAAGGCAGTTGTAGCAGATACTTCTAATTTGTACTCAATATCTACTTTCCCTTCTTCCTGGCACATTGAACAAATTGTTTTTTGGGGTAGGGAGGGATGAAGTACATAGAAGGGCAATATGCCCCACTAAAAATACTTGCCTTCCCAAACTCCCCTACAGTCAGAGTACCCTTGTGACCCAGTTAATTTTGAGGAAATGTAAATGGAAGTCCTTGGAAAAGGTTTTCTACAAAGCCCTTCAGGCTTTCTGCCACAAAACCTTATTCCTCTTGTCCAAAATACAGAATCACTGTGTATGGAAGATGCCCACTCTGAAACCATGAGGTCAAAATCATACTCTAAGGATGGAGAAGCAAGAGGATACAAGGAGTCTAAATACTTGACATCTTCCTACTGGAGTTACACTAGCCTTGCATCACCTACCTCTGAGCTTCTTATTAAATTTGAAACGTAAACGATCTTCTGTTTAATCCAATGTAAGTCAGGTTATCAGTTTGGGGAAGCTAAATACATACCTAATATATAACTAATTTCTGGGAAGGATGATTACTTAGGTGGGCAAGTTAGCAATCTTGGGCTCTGGGGGAGACATTTATCCTTAAGGAAAGTCAGTAACATATTGTCCAGAACTGTGATTTTAATGAGTCAGGATATGCTTTGGGTTCCTCCAGAACCACATGCATTTTAGAAAGTTAAGGCAGTTGCTTTAATACAGGCACCTATTAAAGATAATAATTGGGAAATAAAGCTATCCAAGGCCCTTAAACAAGAAGAAAATGCCTTTGAGTAAAGAATGTTATGGCACTGAAGGGAGTGTTCTCTCTTTGTCCTCCCTAAGCATGCCAGTGAAAAGGAAGAGAACATTCCATTTTCTAGCGATAAGGAATTAGAACCTGCCAAAGACACACTCTCAATCAGGTGGGTCTCTGAAGTGGGCTTATTATAATAAACTCATCTTCCCGGGGTATATACCTAAGTGTGAGTAGGTACAGCTGATATACATTTATTTGTCCATTTATTCATTAAAGTATCAAATAATTTATTTATCTAACAAATATTCATTGAGTACCTACTCTACAGCAGGATGTGTACCAGGCCCTGAGCTCATCAGGAAAGAAACATTTGGGGACTTGGTTCTAGTTGAGGAAAGGAGTCTTTGAGGTTATTGCCTCCTTATCTTGAACTGGGCTGATCCCAATCCTCTCCTGAAGTCCATGAAAGGATGATATGTCCCTTGTGACTTACAGAAACTGCCCTGTCAATGGGATTGAATTGGAGCTGAATAAGTATTCTTACGTCAGTTAATATAGCTTCATACTCAAAGGGTTCCAAAGAAGCACTGTGCACAATTCAGACACGCTTATCGACCAGGTGCTTACCACCTATTTGGCAGATGCTGTTTATAAAGTTTTTTTTTTTTTTTTTTTCTTTTTGCGGTATGCGGGCCTCTCACTGTTGTGGCCTCTCCCATTGCGGAGCACAGGCTCCGGACGCGCAGGCCCAGCGGCCATGGCTCACGGGCCCAGCCGCTCCGCGGCATATGGGATCCTCCCAGACCGGGGCACGAACCCGTATCCCCTGCATCGGCAGGCGGACTCTCAACCACTGCGCCACCAGGGAGGCCCTATAAAGTTTTTAAGAAACAAATATTGATCCAAACAATCCCTTGCATTTAATATTCTATCATTCTGGAAGGCCACTATTAACTTTGATGTACACATGCAATTACCTGACTAAAGAGTTTCAATTGCCCTAACTCTTGGTCACCACACCATGATTAAATGCATAGAAGCAACAAGTTGTTGACTTGGGCAGCCAGAAAACCACTGTGGCATAAGATTGATAGTTATATCGCCTACCAAACAATGCCTTTGTCATTGCTTCCTGCAGTCCTCAAAGTCCCAGATAAGAATTTAAAGCTGGATTTTGTTCTTACTTCTGTGTACATGTTATTTATGCAAATGCAAATAAAATTTATCTAGGATAAATCCAGAAGGTCCACAGAGGAGTGAAGGTTGTTTAAATTATTGTAGAGCTCATAAAACACATTTTCAACTAGCAGGGCATCCTCTTCATCAGACTACCATATGCTTCAAAGTAGGAAAAATTAACATGCATAAATGTAAAGTCTTGCATGTAGGTTTGAAAAAATCAATAGCATAAGCACAGGATGAGGGAGACCGGATTCTGTAGTTTTTAGTGTAAAAAAGTACCACGAGATTTTCACTGAACAAAAATGTAACCATAGACAACAATTTGATGCAACTATTAGAAAAATTGCCTGAACTGAATTGTAATATGCAGTTCATTTTTCTGCACTTTACATAAGACACATACAGAGTATTGTTTGTCATGCTGGGTTCCCTGTTTTAAAAGATACATTGACAAAAAGAAGAATGACCAGATGCTCAGAAAAGCCACAGGTATGCTTTATTGGCTTTGCAGCTAGAGGAAGAGCCGATAGGTGGAAACATATTAATAAAGAAGCGGATTTGAGCACTAACGTATGTGAACTGAAGGTTCCAGAAAGAACCTTCTAGAAACTAGAAGGGGATTTGGAACTAATGTGCATTTCCACAAAGTAATTTCTGATTTATTCTCCTGTCCTGGGATCTCGCCTGTGGACATGTCCTCAGATAAAAAAATAATGGAGTTGTGAGAAATAATAAAGAGAGCTTTAGGTCTAACTGTCAGCCAAGGAAACTGAAAGTAGGTTCCTATGCAAGAGCTGTCAAGGAGAAGCACAAAAGCTACCCTCTGATGTATATGGCTGTTACCCTGGCTGGGAAAGTAACTCATCCCCAAGTACCTTCTTGAGGAGCTAAGCAACTATCCACAGGAAAGTAGGCATATTTATTATTTTATATATCTTCAATCATATGTCCTTAGCTCCAGGGAAACGTATTCCATGTTCTTCAGGAAGGGGTGCAGGAGGGAAGTACCATAACACATGTAAGACAAATAAAATAATTCTAACACTAAGAAACTGAGAATGTATGGCTACCAGTTTGGAAGCCTAAAAGTAAATAGTCTAAATAAAACAAGGGAAGAGAGGGGACCTCTTTGGAGAATACAGAAGGGCAAGGTCAAAATGATCTGAGAAAAAGGTGGGTGGTGAAGTAATCATAGCAACGGCAGACACAGAGTAAAAGGGCAGATGTGAAATAAACCAAACAAATGCATACATTAACTTACTGTATATTATGTATATTCTATGTATTTTCCATTGGACTCTGTTGCAATTAGACTGTACTAACCAAATTATCCACTTCTGGCTAAGTTTATTATGTGCGCTCTATTTGATAATAAGCATAAAGAGTTTTATCCGTGCTCGATTAGAAATCACCTGGGCAGGGCTTCCCTGATGGCGCAGCGGTTGAGAGTCCGCCTGCTGATGCAGGGGATGCGGGTTCGTGCCCCGGTCCGGGAAGATCCCACATGCCGTGGAGCGGCTGGGCCCGTGAGCCATGGCCGCTGGGCCTGCGCATCCAGAGCCTGTGCTCCGCTACGGGAGAGGCCACAACAGTGAGAGGCCCGTGTACCGCAAAAAAAAAAAAAAATCACCTGGGCAGATGTTACAGGAGGTTAAACAAATTCTACAATTCCAAATACATAGGCTCAAATAAATTTAAATAGCATGATGTTACTTGTCTTCTGTATTCTGGTAGAACTGATGCACAGCTATCTTAGGTACTCTTCATCTGAAAAAGTAGCCAGTTTTTGAAGTTCTTTATGATTTCTGACTATAATTCCCCTCCACAACATTCCCTATGGTCTCAAACACTCACATATCTGAAACAAACTGGCATTTCTATAGGAGGTGATACTGAAACAACCATTGAACCACAACTCCCGCGGGTTGCTATTAGAAGTGGTGACCAGCATTCCTTCCTATTCATCTCTGTGAGCTCTGATGTTTCCTAAAAGTACACAGACCAATCATGGTCTTAATCTCCCACTGTCAGAGAGGAGGAGAGGTAGGGGAGGATCATAAAATCACAACACAGAGGAGGTCATACGAACTGAGCAAATTAGAGAATGCAGATAAAAGACCAAAAAAAGGTACAAAATGAATAATAGCCATGGTTAACAGGCAAAGATAAACATATCTCTTGATAAAAGGTATTTATTTATTCTAGTTATTGAAGACTCTCCTCAATTTCTACCTCTTCCACGATTTCAGCCATGATTTTATCATGAGTATAGCCACCATATAGTTTTTCCTCTCTGTGTGTACAGACTATCTCTACAGCTAGACTGCAGCTGCATGAGGGTAGGGCCAATGTCTCATGATTTTCTGGTTCTGCATTTCATTAGCAGGTGTTCCTTTCAAAATGCAGTCTGCCAATTACTCACAGCACTTTCATGGGAAACCACGATTTAAAGTTGTACTTCACCCTGGACTTACTGAATTTCTGAGGATGTGCTCAGGAATCTGCATTTGTAAGAAAAGACTGGACAACACTAGTGTCACAAATATTTGCTAGCCTAAGGCCTTGCACAGAGCAGGTGCTTGTAAATGTCTGGTACTGCTGTTAAGATAATGCTTTCTGGCATGTCCATATGTGTTTATGAGAAACAAAGAAATGCTGATTTGCTCAGTGTGTCCTCTGTCAGCCACTAGATAGTAAATGCCCTGAGGGTTGATGTCTTGCCCAGATGGTTCTTTGTATCTCCTTTTAAATTTTTTTCTATAGCACTAGGCACTTCCTACAATGCACCATAAATAAGATATGATAAGAAGGAAAAAGAGAAAGGTGAAGGAGGAGGGACGGGGGTGGGGGGCTGGGGGGAGTGGGAAGACGAGTTTATGGTTGGGAGGGACAGAACAGGAGGTTATTCCAAAAACTTCTTTACTTTGATGGACTGTAATTCAAAAGAGCTAATGAAGTTTCTACTTAATTTTTTCTACTTAATTCCTTTGCTCTACACTTACTAACACTGAGAATTATCCCCTATGGTATTTTTGAGATTACTAAAGACAGTCTTCCTGTGATAAACTATAATGGAAAAGAATATGAAAAAGAATGTATATATATGTATAACTGAATCACTTTGCTGTACAGCAGGAATTAACACAACACTGTAATTCAACTATACTTCAATAAAAAATAAATTTAAAAAAAAGACAGTCTTGTGTGAATTAAAGATAGACCACATTTTGATGGGTAGCATAAAACAAACCTGTATTATAATAGTAAGGAAATGTTGGTCTCTATTTCTCCTCCTAAAATCGATTTAAAGGAAATCATTTCCATTTCTATATGCACATGTATGTTTGCATATGTATGTATGTATAATTACTTCATATGGATAAACTCAGCAATGATGTCTGCTAATTAAGGGCAGTGCTAATGAGCTGTAAGATGGACTCACCCAGTCACTCATGCCTTCCAATTGTCTTGTACTGCAAAAGGCATTCCTCATCTTTCACTCAGGTCTAACTCCCACACAGACCTTCTGTGCTCTTGTTTTATTATTACAAATAGACAAAAATTAAAATTGGAAATCAAGACTTGAGAACATGTTTATGTCTAAACCAATAGGGAAATGAGGCTTTATTGCCTCTATTCGCTAGGATTCAATTTTTCAAATTGTGAGAAGACCCCTGCTTTCCATTTCCATTTTGTCCTACTGAGGATGGGTCTTATACTCAAGAACTGCTTTCTAACAGAACATCAAATATACATATGTGTGTGTGTGTGCGTGTGTGTATAAGAATGGAAAGATCTATCTATGTTAAAGATTTCTCATCACTGCACATTAATTATGAGGATTCTGTGGCCTAGATGGGTTAAGTGATTACTCAGAATTGCAAAGTTAATTAAATTACAGATCAGATACTTTTTCTGGGATATATGAATAAGTTTCAAGGGGACCAAGAATCTTCAAAATTATGTGCAAATTTTTTGTGTGCATCTGTGCATTTTTGTGGAGACAGGATCCATAATTTTATCAGACTCTCAAAATGTTCCTCAACGTAGTTGGGATAGTTACTGCTAGAACTGTAATTTATAATATATTTGTAGAAACTAAAGAAGAATAGAGTTGAAGGTCATGAATCCCAAACTTCCAGTCAATACTATTCTTAGGTAATATTTCTGGTGGAAAGCATGCAACCTCTACCTGGGATCTTCAGGTAGCTAACAACTTACCACCTCTCATGTTAGCAGTGTTCAAAGCTCTAATTATTAGAAAGGGATTCATATCTCTGTACACTTTCCTTTCTATATTTTCTCACAAAGGTCCGAGTACTGCCTTTCACAGCCACAAAAAAAAAAAGCCATTTTTTGCTTACTCAGAATGCCTTTCAAATATTTGAAAATAACAGTTATATTCCCTAGAATCTATGCTTCTCTAATCAGAACAGCATCAAAGTTGCTATTCTAGACTCATAGACATTTAGAGCTGGAAGAAACACATTTCAGTTTGTCAATATTCTTTAATAAATATGTAACCAAAAACTGAAAACAATGCCCCACTTGTGACCTGATTAATCTATGACTAGACTATCTCTGGCGGGCATTTTGCCTTTTTTTTCTTTTCCTTTCTTTTTTTTTTTTTTTTTTTTTTTGCTGGGAGGATCATAGTATTTTACTGTCTAACTGGGAAGATCAGGGGTTTAATGACTTTTCCAGAAGTTTCCCATCTGAAATGCAACAGAGCAAAGGGCATGAACCTGGTCATTCACACCCAACTCTAGATAGTTACATTTCCAAATTTAATAGTAATGGGGTTCACATAAATAAAGCACCTGAAATTTCCAAAAGAGAAACATTATACATTCTTATTTTATATGAAAAATCTGGCATTTTTTCCACAGGTTAAGTCAGAAACAAAGAATGGACTACCTCAGATTTATAAAATGAGTAGAGGAAGGATGACTTAGAATATAAAGGTTTTCCATTTCGAGTGTCAGAAAAATTATTGTCAGATTTATTTGATTTAAAAGTTCCAAAACCACTTCCTTGCAATGTATACTCACAGCCCAAACTTCAACAATGTAGCAACAATCACACACATAATTTAAACCTAGTAAATGGACAAAAGGAAAAATTCAGTCTCTTTCCCCATTCCGATATTGATTTTCTACATCAACATTCCCCAAAGACTGTTAAGAGGAACACTAATCCTAACAGATGCTCATTGAAGATAAAAGACCGACAGCTAAATACATTTCAAAAACATCCCCTACCACATCTGCTTCTTCGTGATCTCCACTGCAAATTACACATTTCAGGCTCCAAGACCCACCCCTTTTAAAGACACCTATTAGCATCCCACAACACCAATGTTGCCCAAAACACATTTGGGGAATGACTGTATCACACTGATCCAATTGACCAAATTTCTATCAATTCTCTACTTTATGTTTTAATACCTTAACAAGTATGAGTGTATACTCTTGGGTAGTGTGACTTGTGAGTATACATTCTCCTTTACGATAGACACTCCTGTGCCTGGGTCCTGGTGAGTCACAGCATACCCTATGGAGGAGTTAGTTTAGGCCACAGGGTTTTTTTTGGTGTTTTTTTTTTTGGCCTCAGATTTAGGTAGATGAAGGCTCTAAGATCAGGCTGGAAATTGTTGATATTCCTCTTTTACTCCTAGCAGTAGATGGCTAAGTAAACTCATTCCTTCCCCAGCCCCCATATTCTCACTTGCAGAAAGATCTAAGAATGATAGTGATAAAGATTCAGATTTGTGAGGGAGATTTCACTTTGGCTTCAAGTCCATGTTGGGTGCTTTAATTACATTTTCTAGAGAGTTCTGCATGGAAGGAATTTAGGCACACATTTTGTGTTGTTCTCTGAGAATCCTGGGAGAGTAGGGAGTCCCAGAAGAATAGTACTCAAGACATTTCTAGGTCATGGCTATAATGTCCTTATCAAAATAGCACCAAAGTTACTGTGGCCATAGTTTTTCTGCTTGTTTTTTTCCATATGTTTTAAAAATTCATATTAAAGTATCTGCAGGTGAATGAGGCAATGTCCTAGATTTGCTTCAAAACAATCCAGTCAGAGGATAGAAATGGAAGGGGTTGAAGTTACAGATAAAACAGTATTAATCTGTTAGATAAATGTTAGAACTGGGTGATAGATTCATTTGGATTCTCTTTACCTACCTGTTCTCTTTATTGTGATTGATATGTTGTGATTAAAGTTAAATAGTAATAATAATGCACCAAAATCTCACACAGAACTTCCAATTCATATAAATAAACTCATAGACATGAGTGTGAGAGTTGGAGAGTTTTTGCGAAACGGTCAAGGCATTCACTATTGTAACTAACAGTTTTTGCTGAGGTTGCTATTATCAACTGCAACACCCACATACACATAGTATTCCTGGGCATATTCTTTTTATTTGAGTGATTGACCCCATTTGACCAAAGAGAAAATATTAAAATCATCATAAAACTATGTAATTACTGATTGCATGGTAACCTTTATGATATGAAAATTCTAACAGTCAATATCTAATGTAGAGTCAAGAATCATATTCAATATATTGAGGCAATGTTTTTAAAATCTATATTTTGTGAATTGCAAATAATTCCAGCTTGAATGCTAGTGAATGCAACAAGTTTCTGTAAAAGCTTTTGAGTTTCAGAGGCCTCCTTTTGACAGATTTCTTAAGTTATGGAATGCAGCCATCAGCAGTCTGCAGAAAAATGAAATACTGCAAGTCTATTTTTATGCAGCTGGGATCAAGCTACTAAATGGATCAAAAGAAATAATTTTTTTTGAAGAGGTGGCTGTTGACACCAGTGCCCTAAAAATAAGTGCAATTTTGTGGGTACGAAAACTTGTTTATACTTCAGTGGAAGTAACTATAGATAAGTTTCCATATATACACTTGCACCCAATATATATCGGATGCCACTCTGAACATATTTTAATATACATCAGTTTAACATCACTGCTATTAAGTGGAAATTGCATGCTAGTTCGTGAATAACTGGCATAGTTAATGACGATTATTCCTACTAGGCTTAGCTTATTGGTTAATAATAAAAACAACCAAAATCATTACCCAACTCTTATTCTGTGCCAAATACCAGCTAAATACTTTCCAATATTATTTTATTTTATCTTTGAATTAAATTTGGTTTTAATAACTAGCTATTATTACCACGATTTTATAGATGCAAAACTGACTCTTTGAGAGAGTTTAAAGTGTAATTTGCCAAAGGTTATACAGCTAGTATGTCTATGAGTTGGAATTTGAATGCTAGTCTAATTCCAAAGCTCTTAATCACTAAATAATATGCTATCCTTTTAGGTTAGATAGCACATCAACTGATTCTAAAGTATAGGAAAAAATGTTAAGAAACAAGAGTATCTTTTTAAATCTCACTGAATGTGAAAGTACGCTTGTTTACTGAACATTTTGTAAATTGAACAACTATAGCAATAAACAAGGGATGCTGAAAACTACAAAGTTTAAGTGTAAGGAAGAGCCAAGATAGATAAATTATAATGTCATATAATAAAATTTTTCATCACAATAAAAAGTCAGAAAAAAATAAAACAGGGTATAAGAGGGATGGTTGATCTAGGAGTGCAAATGAAAAAAATTTAAATAGTTTTTTTAAAGGAAATGATTTCAGATATTGAGCTGCATGAGCTGCTTGTAAATTTTGGAGATTAATCCTTTGTCAGTTGCTTCATTTGCAAATATTTTCTCCCATTCTGAGGGCTGTCTTTTCGTCTTGTTTATCGCTTCCTTTGCTGTGCAAAAGCTTTTAAGTTTCATTAGGTCCCATTTGTTTATTTTTGTTTTTATTTCCATTTCTCTAGGAGGTAGGTCAAAAAGGATCTTGCTGTGATTTATGTCATGGAGTGTTCTGCCTATGTTTTCCTGTAAGAGTTTAATAGTGTCTGGCCTTACATATAGGTCTTTAATCCATTCTGAGTTTATTTTTTTGTATGGTGTGAGGGAGTGTTCTAACTTCATTCTTTTACATGTAGCTGGGGTGGGAGGGAGATACAAGAGGGAGGAGATATGGGGATATATGTATATGTATAGCTGATTCACTTTATTATAAAACAGAAACTAACACACCATTGTAAAGCAATTATATTCCAATAAAGATGTTTAAAAAAAAAAAAGGAAACCATTTCAGGTTCTGAAGTAAAAAATAAATACAAACACTTTACAGATAATAATAAACAAACTAACCAACAAGCTCTCAAAGTAGAATTACATAGACTTAGTTCTAGGACAAAAATTCCTCCAGGTAGTGTCTGACTCATTCAGAACTTCTGTTATGTAAAGACCAGAGGATGCTGGCTGTAGCAAGCCTTTACCTTCAAAGGCCTGGGGGAAAAACCAAATGACTAAAGAAAAATTTAGTTTAAAAGACAATCTAAGTACAATAATATTAGACATTATCTAAGGTTAACAAAATAAGATGCAAAAAGCAAAAAAAAGATTAAATTTTTAGAGATGGTGTTATATTAGGAAAAAACTACACTCTGCAACTCAATATTAATTAAATATTTGGATATATATAACTCCTCTATATTGCTGAGGGGGAGAATATAAAGTAAATGGTGAAGAAGATGATCATTTTTATTATTTTTTAATAGGTGGAGAAAATACATTTTACAAACTCTATTTGAGGCTTCTAAAAGGCATATAGAGAGTATAAGAATATTTCCAGGCTTCCCTGGTGGCACAGTGGTTGGAAGTCCGCCTGCCGATGCAGGGGACGCGGGTTCGTGCCTTGGTCCGGGAAGATCCCACGTGCCGCGAAGCGGCTGGGCCCGTGAGCCATGGCTGCTGACCCTGAGCGACCGGAACCTGTGCTCGGCACTGGGAGGGGCCACAGCGGTGAGAGGCCCGCGTACCGCAAAAAAAAAAAAAAAAAAAAGAATATTTCCTACTATGTAAGTCTGAAAGAGAGGGAATCAGTTTTGATGAAAACTTGTTACTTTAATGGTTTAGATTGTGAGCAAAATTGTCTCCTTCGTGCTCTACTGGCAGCAGTTCTAAGACTTGCTCCACCAAAATGTGAAGTAGGATTGGAAAGAAAATGTAGGGAAATTACAACAAACCTCCCAACAAAGATCCCTTCAACTTTACAAAATACTTAAGCTACTCATGTTCTGCTGGTGGATTTATACAAACATTGGTGAAGTGCAGGTTTACTGAGTTTTGATGCTGTGGTTTTTAGAACAACTTGATTTTGGAGACAAGGAAGTTTTTCTTTGTTGTTCAGGAAGGGATGAGCTAAGAGATTTAGCTCATAAAAATTCAATTAATTCAATTAATTAAAGTAATGCAGTCCTTTGCAAGGGAAACATTCACTAAAAGACGAATAGTAGACATAGAAATAATTCTACATGGCTGATGACTGAGCATGCCATTCGGCAGTACTTTGTTCCCTTGGGATCTGGAGAGTTTGCTGTAGAGTTTAGAATCATAGATTTTTAGAGCTGGAGGATGACCCAATAACAATTTCAACCTTCTCAACTTACCGATAAGGTGAGTAAGTCTGAGAAAGATGAACTGGTTCTCTATGTGACTCTCAACAAGTCACACAACCTCTCTGGGCTTCAGTTTTCATATCCTTAAAATGAGAAGTTGGGACTTGTTCATCTCCGAAGTACCATCATGTGAAACATAAGACGGTTTCCTAATCTATCAAAAGATAGAATGACGTAACGGCAGACATTAAATTGAGATCTCAATCCCCACCCCCAAACCGCCTGGTCTGACCAGTCCAGTTTGCATTCTGACACTTGCTCACATATTTGACCGTCATTACACACTTATGAGATGTATAAGTGAAGAAATGATGTGAAAAATATCCCAGAGAAGTCACACACATTTTAGAAGGGTCAATTTATGAGGAATGAGTAAAGTGGTTGAATCTGAACATTTGTGTTAATTCCAAACAAAGGTGATGGAAAGTGGGAAGGAAGAAGACTGTGGCTCTGTAAGGTACAGGGAGAAGAAAGAGTCAGCAGGAATCAGGACTTTTCTTTTCAATTGTTCAAGTTCAATGACTATCATTTAGCTCTATGACTCTAGGCAGCTGCCAAGAGTCGTGGAATCTTGATCTCAAGACTCAACTAAAACAGGCTAGACCATGTAGGCACAAAGGAAAGGAGAAGCATGAAATATAGGTATTCAGTATTGGTAAGCTAGATTGGCCATGGAAATATTCACTTGTCAATACAGTTGCTACCTAAAGAATCTAAAGAACGGAGGCCTGGCCTAGGAACTGGCTTTTCTTCTTTTGGGGTGATTTTCACATGTGGTCACCTAGTAATTCCAAGAGAATTTGCTGTAGGTAGATGCTGGTAACCACTGAATAGAATAATTTAGGGCTATTAATAATATAGGAACAGAAAGAGGGAGACAGATATAGCAATAAAAGTAGATGGCTGATTCCTAATTTTGTGAACAAAATAAAGCTGTTTATTCTGAAAAGTGATTGTGAACTTGAAATTTGTGAAGGGAATTCAAGATCAGATCAGGTAACTTTAGGAGGAAAACCTTTCCTGACCCAGTTAGACTATTATGTTCTGATAAGGCTCCCTTACTTCACACACATATTGCTTCCAGGACTTTCCTCTCATGTGACTTTACAAAAATTTGTGGGATCATTCGCTTAATGTACATTTTCCCATATTTTCCAGACATGACTCTGCCTTATTTATTGGTGTAGTTCCAGCAGAGTATCTGGCACACAGCAGACATTCAATAAGTGTTTGTTAAAAGAAGAAATGTCCACACTGTAATGTGTTTGAAGAGAGGAGAGAAATGAAAAGAAGAAAAATGACTATTGAGAAGAAAGAGAGAGAAAGGCATAGTTTAGAGGAAGGGGAAAAAGAGAGATGGACAGACGTCAGATTGTCAGGATGACTTTCAAAAGTGACCCTTTGTTTCACACATTGGGGGACCCAGGGCAAACCCCTAAGGAGTCAATGTACTCACTTTCTCTACCTGACCCACATATATTTTTCTATCCCTGACACATATATACTTCCTTAGGAATGTTTGCAGAGAAGGGCTAGACAAAAGAGGATGGAAAATGAATATCAGAGAGACTGACAGGGGAAAATAACAAAGAAACAGCCTCTATTGTGTACAACTCCACAGTCAAAGATTTTCTACCTCCCCAAGAATCAGACTAGCTTGCAGGTAGAATATTGACTGCTAGGCAGAGCACCATGGCTATAAAACAGACCACTGAGCTAGGCAATAAAAAACAGAGAGAGATGGGCCTCCCTGGTGGCGCAGTGGTTGAGAGTCCGCCTGCCGATGCAGGGGATACGGGTTCGTGCCCCGGTCTGGGAGGATCCCATATGCCGCGGAGCGGCTGGGCCCGTGAGCCATGGCCGCTGGGCCTGCGCGTCCGGAGCCTGTGCTCCGCAACGGGAGAGGCCACAACAGTGAGAGGCCCGCATACCGCAAAAAGAAAAAAAAAAAAAAAAAAAAAAAAAAAAACAGAGAGAGAGAATGAGAGGTTTAATGTCTTGTTTATGTCCCCTTTATAGTGTCTTTGAGATGCTCTGCAGTCCCACAGCTGGCTTTAGTTCATATGCTTTTCTGATTAAGGCAGTACATACCAAAGCAATCTAATATTAATGTGCAATTTGGAAAAAAATTAGGCAAGTGTAGAAAAGGAAGGAATCTTCACAAACAGTGTAACTAAAATAATAACAGGATACCGGACTTGCTTAATTCTTTATTAAATACATGCTTTATTGTAAGTCTCTAAAACATCTGTAACTCATTTTAAACACTCAATTCTACCATATTGTGTTTAGTGACACTAATCCTTGTTTATAGCCTAATTCTTTGAGAGTAAGATTATGTTCCCAGTGAACAGTTATAAGTAGTTACAGGTTTTATTGTAACAGCCCTGATCACAGATTTACAAAAATAATAAATGAAAAAAATGGAAATGTAAGTGACTAGGATAATATCCAATAGGAAGAAGATCTTTATTTAAAATGAAGTGTAAATCTTGACTGATGAAATGCCCCTGAAAGTGCTTCCAAGAAATGTTTTTTAAACTCTTCATGAAGAACTAAAGTACTGTTTTGAATTTAAACACTGGTTTTACAGTTTGTCACTTTACCATTATACAATTTGTAAGGCCTGGAGAAGTTTGGATATTGGATGCAAATTTACTCAAGTATTCAATATTACACATTGCTGGGAAATGATTCTAAATATATCTATATCTATATATCTATCTATATAGATATATATCTATCTACATAGATAGATATATAGATATACATTTTCCCCCCTAAGAGATTCTATTTTAATTTTGCTAATACTGAATAACACATCATGACTATCCCAACTGTCAAAATAGCCCTAAGGCATCGGTAAAATTGTTTCAAATAAGTAGTTGTTTTGGAAACGTTTCGACATATTTGGCTGCAGTCTTTATATTGATAAAAATATAGAGTGGTTAAATGGAGAAATTTGGAAGACAGAGAGGGTTTTATTTCTGGCTCAGCCATTTACTGTCTGACTAAGCCTCTGTTTTCTCATCCATAAGGAGGGAAAAATACCCAAGCACTAGGGATTGTGTCAAGCTTAAATAATGTGTCATGTGCAAAATACACAGCATGGTACCCAATATATAATGTGCACTCAGTAAATGGCAGCAATTTATAACTATAATAAGTGATTGCTAGTATTAATAATAAAAGCCACCCATTACTGAGGAGCATTCTTATCATTACAAAGCTTGACATCTATCTCAATTCTAAGATAGACTATTTACTACCTCCTCTCTTCTGTGAATTTCTACTTATGACATATTATCATCACCAATAACTATTTCTTGTAAGCCTAATAAGCATAAGGTATTACATTAGGCCCTCTAAAGAATACAGCCAGAATCAACCATTCTCTCATGGGGACCACTATCAGATCTTGTACTTCCTCTCTTATGGTAGTAATAGTCTATGTTTTGATTATTTATTTGTATCTTATTTAAGCTACTGGATAGAGAACTCTTCATGGATAGGTTTTTACTCGGTATTACCAGCATCTAGTATAATGTCTGGAACATCAGACATGTCCATCCAAAGTTGAAAGAATTAATGGAACATCTCTAGCTTCAAAAAGTTCAAGTTGAGGAGAGACGATACAAAAATTAAAAAAAAAAAAAACCTACAGAATAAGACAAAGTCTCATTTATTTACATGAGAAGAAATTTGTCCTTTTTGCACTGGTGGACTGCTATGGTTAATTTACTAGGGTAGTAGTGTTCTATCATCGTGACAATATTCTGGGTGGTTACCTTCTATGCTGTGTTTGAAGGAATGGGTTGCAAGATGAGAGAGGGAGGAGGGAACTCTTGAAGAATAAATTACCAAAGAGTACCTGGGGGAAGAATGGGATCATTCACTGGGCTGAGAGCATGCCAGTCTTGTTAGTTTTGCGAGGAAACTGAAAGTAGAAATTGGAATTTAGTGAGAGGTCTAAAGGGGACTCAAGCTTTTAAACAGGAGGAAAATCTGCTTTTGGCTGTGGAAAGGAGCTAGAATAATATAGAATGGCATCTAAGAGAGTAATGCCCATCAAGAGAAACTAGCTCGAGATATTAATTTTAAATGCAAGGTGAAGGAGACAAGCTTAACCTAATGGTTAGAACCAACCTCCATGGCCTTACCAGTCAACTAGCAAATATGTTCCAGTGTCAGCCAATTGATCAAAGGGACCTTTGCCAGGAGGAGGTGCAGAGATTCCAAGGTCTGGAGCCATAGATGTGTTCTGTAGGAATGACTTTAGATGGGCCTTTGAGCTAGTGCAGGATCCTATGTATCACAGCAAGGACTATTAAAGGCAAGACAGAGAAGTTATTTAGTCTTCGGACCACTGGATCTGAGGTAGATTCTGAAAAGCAGATTCTGCAGGGCCCAGAATAGCCATATACTTCTATATGGTAAAGTTTGGAGTCTGGGAAGGCGACATAGGGAGCTGATTCTCACACCTACAAAAGAGGACAGTTGGGATTTATTTGAGGTTAATGTCTAGGAAGATTGGCTTGACTTTCAGTACAGGCAGAGTAGAGAGTGGTTCAATCTCTGACCAGAACTAAGAGAATTAGTTAAGAAGGGGGTTATAAAAGAAAGTCCTATAACTCATATTTCAATGAAGATCAGGAACCTTTATCACTAGTACACAAAGCCTGGTACAGAGTAGGCACTCAATATCTTCTTGCTAAATTAATTTCTCATTACTCTGTTACTTCCATTGTGTTGATTTGCCTTTAAAAACTAATCATGATTTTAATTTTGAAAGGAGATTCATTTTCTTACGATATTGGGTTATCAAGTGAAAAATAGCAAATAGCAGTTAAGTATCAACAGTTTTTGAAAATCTATCAAGAATTTTATAGATTCCATTTAGCTGTGAATTACCCTGGGACATGTGAGGGGAAATGTACAGCAGTATATACTGGAAAAATGATAAGGTCAAAACTAGACTGCCCTTCTCCAAAAGGACAGGGAAACAAGAAGAAAACTTTTCTCTTGGGCTTTATCACTTATTTTTCTTTGATGTTTATTAAGTGCATGCAGCATGCCAGATCTGAAATAGCCGATGGCCAGGAAGCTTTTCCTCCGGGACGGGCATCATTTCTCCCAAGGTAACGATTTATCATCAAAGTCTAACACGGAAGCAAAAGATCAGCTACACAGGCATCCATCTGCAACTCCCCACAGGCAGACACTCTGATTCAAGTCTGGAATGGGAAGGGACTAGGCAGTGGGAGGGTGACTTACTGTGGAAGTCAGATGACTCTGGATCTTTATTCTAATGGAAAGTCATGGCTTTCCTTGGTAATGCCCCAAAGGCTAACTTAGAGTTAACCTTCCCTTAGGAAGAGGTCTGAAGTTGCCTTAGTCTCAGTATATTTTTTCTGTTACTCAGGATCTTTCCAGATTTAACCCCACAGTATTTAACTTACTCATTTGCATTTGCTTACTTTTCCTTAGAATTATTTCCATTGTCTTGTATGTTCTTGGTCATAAGCAACCTGAGGGTAGGTACTATTCATTTTCCTTTTCATGTGATTTGTTCAGGGTCAATCAAGTTGTGGAATGAATAGATATTTTTAAATTAATTAAACAAGGAGGTCATTATACTCAGGTGGCTCTAACACTATAGCAGCCTCCTTAAGCAAACCCAAACCTACATCTGTAAATGTCTCAAGGTTAAGAAGTTGAAACCTAAGGACAGCCAATCACAGTCGACTAGGCTTTAAGCTATAGCCAATCAAATTATTTCCTTTTTGTGCTTCTGCACTTTCTGTACACAAACCATTTCCATGGTTCCTAACCACTTCTGGTTTGGCACTGCAAAATTTGAATATATTTTTGCTCAAAGAAACTCTTACAAATTTTAATATGCCTCAGTTTATCATTTAACAGTATGAATTTGGATTTGCCTAAAACTTTGAATCACAAGTTAAGTCTCTTTAGTACAATATTGCAAGAATTTCAGTAGGGAAGAAATAACCAGGACAGAATGTGGTATTCTCTGATCATTCAGTGTTGAACTGTACTAGAAAATACTCAGGAAGGCACTTGGAACCCAGGGATCACCTGCCTGTTTCCCATCCAAATTCACCACCACCAGCTAGCACAAGGTGAGTAATAATAATAATTATTATTATAACAGCAGAAGAAACAAGAAAGAGAACAGCTGCTAACACTGAATAAAGAATCCATTACCATCCAAATGGGCTGAGATCCCTTAGACCCCAAACAAATGAGATTTTAAGCATCACTTTCCATTGTACATTGGCCACACCTTCCATAATAATGTTATGTTCCTCTATCAGAGGAAATTATCTTGACAAAAGAAAACTGGGTTAAGAGAGGGAAGAAAATGGGTTCTGGTACTACTTGAAAATAACCTATTTTACACATTGGATAAACCTCTTACAGTGCTTCTTTCCTAAACCGTAGAATTAAAAATCTTGGGCAGAATGATCTCTTACGGATCCTTTCACCTCAAATAGTTCATGTCGCTATGATTCTAGCTGATTATATCTTCTGACACAGTTTTCCACTACTGGGAAAGTACCACAAAAAGACTGACTGAGAAATGGCAGTTAGTCCATCCTTCTGAGAGTTTTGCTGTAAAAGCCAATTCAACTTGAGCCTACTTCTGCATGTTGCACTTGCCTAGACAACTGACCTTTGTCAGATTTTGAAGATAAGAAGGAAAGTGCACATCACTGCATGCACGAGTAAAGCAACATTTGCATTGTTTTGGGCAGTTTAGAGCATGCACACTGTTCTTGTACGCACAGTTAACAATTTACTTCTCTTCCGCAGTATTAAATCTTCTCATGTCACAGCCTAATAAATCAAATATTCTGTAGACCACAGCATAGTTAACGTACTCAAACGACTTCCTTAATTCAGCACTGCCAGAAAGCATTTGAAAGCAACAGATTTCAGAAGTCTTAGTGATTTCTACATTAAGCTAATGAAACTCAGGCATTACGCTACCCGGGAATGTTGGTGGCGTGTGGCTTACACCTCAAACCAGCGCTGTCAGTGGGTAAACCAGCAGTGGCAAGATGCCATTTTCGTATTTCTTTTTCTGAGCTGTACATTACGACTTTGATTTCTACCACAGCTTATTCCCTTTCTAGGAAACTTTCCAAGCTCTTTCTCACACTGCATAAGATTTGCCGTTTTTCCCCTGCCTCACTCAGAATACCCATAACCAGTATTATCATATATCTCCCATACTGTTCAACAGTTTTTTTTTTTTTTCTTTTTGCGGTACGCGGGCCTCTCACCGTTGTGGCCTCTCCCGTTGCGGAGCACAGGCTCCGGACGCGCAGGCTCAGCGGCCATGGCCCACGGGCCCAGCCGCTCCGCGGCATGTGGGATCTTCCCAGACCGGGGCACGAACCCGTGTCCCCTGCATCGGCAGGCGGACTCTCAAACCACTGCGCCACCAGGGAAGCCCTGTTCAACAGTTTTATCGATGGCTTTGATAAAATTAACAGAAGGCATGCCTCATAAATGTACAAAGTGACCCCCAAAGTGAAAAGTAATCTTAAGATAATTAAATTTCAGACAGTTGCCAAGCAAAAAATGAAATTATTATTAAAATTATGTAAACAAAACTTTCTCAAAACATGCATTAAGAAAAGGTGGTGTAAAATATATCAAATACAAACAGTGGTTATATTTCATCACTAAAATTTATATCTAAATATACATATATATCTTTATAGATATATAAATGTATATATCTATAATTATACTAATGCCTAGAGATAGATACATCTCTACATAAAATCTTCCAGTTCTTTCCAATTTCTATTTAATCATGACTCCTTTAATGAAAATGTTATTCTAAAAAATCCCTCATAATCAAAATTCACTTAAAAAAATTAAAAATACCGACCGGACTGATCACTGTAAACAAAATATCATTTGTCAGAGATAAATTTAGAAATTTCTGCACTGAAGATTTAAAACATAAACTATATAAATGAAAAATACTGAAGCTTTGGCTTAATGGTAATACAGTTGCAAAAGACCTTAGAAATGTTAATTAATGGTGATCTCAATGCAAGCCAGTCATGAAATCTGGCTGCCAAGAAAGTTAATGGATCATAGTACCTCAGACACGTACATATATTTATTTATTTTTTCAAGTAATGAGTTTTATAGAAGAGGGAGTGAGCTATTCTCTCTCTTTTCAGCAAACCCAGGATGAAAGGGCAAAAGTCATAATAAGATTACAGTTGAATAAGATTAAGATAGCTAGTATATCAAACAGTTTTTAAAAAGCCCCCAAACTGAGGCATTCAAGCAGAAGGTAGTGACAAACTGTCAGGGAGCTACCCCTGCACTGGATGGCTACTAGAGGGGGTTTTAGTAACGCTCTTGTAACTTCAAGTATTTATGATTCCAAGTTGCAATGGAAATGGGATGACAATTACTGTTTCCCACTGAGTCAGGCATGTATCCCCAAGCAGGGGTGGGCTCATGTAGAGGGAGGAATCCCGGGCAAGGCAGGAGAACTATGGGATCTAGTGGTGGCCTTGAGCACGGTGTCTACCTCTGAACTCTAGTTTCTCTATCTGCTTTCACTTAGTGTTATGCCTCCCAGGGGCTGGGCACGAACTGAATGCTTTACATGCCCAATTAGTCTATTCCTCTCATGAGAGATATCATGACCTTTAATTTAGAGTTGACAAAACTGAGCCTCAATGAAATGGTAGAGAAAATGCCTGAAGTCCTTTCTAGAGTTAAGATTCCTTGACCCCTTGTAAAGGGGACAGTTACAGGTGCCTCAGGTTGCCAACCCAATCAGACAGGGTCTGATTCATCCAAAGATTCTTCACATTTACCAGGTAATACTTCCTTTATCCATGAATAGCTTTTCCAGTATTGTTAATAAAGCAATGGACTTTATGTAAGGAAGGAAAATGAGACAGTGCAGGAATGGGGGAAAGATTCCTTTATTTGGAGCTAAGGCAATCTGCTTGATATTCCTCATATATTTTAAAATATATCCTATTTGTAACATTTAGAGTGGATTTCAGGGAGGAAAAAAAAGTAACCTTAAAAGAGATAGTAAAACAATTTTACGTGAAAAAAGAAATTTCATTTCTAATTAATTGGTATCAATTGAACTTTTTCTCTCACAGGGGCAGTATTCCCAGTGTCGTCAGGCCCCAGCCATTTAGAAAGAAGGTGAATAGACCTAATAGCAGTCAGTTTCATTGTGTCTCCTTAACAATGTAGGAACATGCTGCCCTTTAAAAATATGTACTTTTTTTAACCTTTGCATTTTCTATTTACTCATACCTAAATAGAAAACTTCTGCTAAGGTAGGAGAAATGAATGCCAAGTTCAGCTCAATTCAGTTACTTGTGCTAAAGGCTAAAATTACAGGAACAGCATGAAGAAATAGTTGACAGCTGAAGTGCATGGTCCTTTGAAGCCTCTCTTCAGGGAATCTGTGATTGCTCTTAATGGCATTAAAAAAAAAAACAGGTCCTGTTAATTTTCAAGATATTTTTAAACACTCGATTACTTTTAAAACAATCAGTGCCATTATGAACTCCCAGGAGGCTCTGAATTAAGAAATGAATACCTTTATTTTATAACATTTTGCAAAACACTCACTGTGGACAATAAATATCAAATCCACTAGGGGCCTGGGTAATGCAGCACAAGTTCTGAAAAAGTGAAACCTAATGTGATTAGATAATTTACCACAATTAAAATTTTCAATTGATCTTAAAGGAGCTAAATATAAGAAGAGTCTGTAGTTTTGTCTTCTTGCAGCCTTTTGCTTTCACCCCCTACAGATTAAAGGTTCATGCTGAGTAAACCATTTTGGAGAAGAACCAGCCGTGACAGATGGGAAGACTACTTCTTTTTGGACATGATTTTCAATTAGACCATTCATAACACAGTGAAGTAAAATAGACTGATTATGAATAAAAAATGTACTAGAATTGCCATTTAAGCTGCACAGGACTGGTATCAACCTACCCATATGTTAAATATAATGTATCTATATTTGTGATTTGCTTACAATCACCATCAAACATGGCCTTATCTTCAATCTCTTTGATGACCTTCTAGAGGTCATCATTCTGTGGAGGACCTGCCTCAGCTCTGTCAATGCTCAGAACCTGGTGTATGTGTATATTGGTTCTGTCATAGCCACTTGGAGCACATCCAAATGCTGTACTTTATTGCCCTATATACAAACCAGGGTTTGGTTTTTCTGTATCCTGACGGGGAAAACATCTTCCAGAAATGCTCCCCATCAGGGAGTTGGCAGCAACTCTGATATCTGGCTTCTGACAGAAGGGCATTCTCTGAGGAGTGCCATCGCTTTGGAATTATAATTTTATGCTCCTTCAATTCCATTCAATTACATCGAAATTCAGGATATTCATTGAAACTAATCCTGATAGTCTGGAAATGGCAGGACATTGTTCTCTTACCATTTTTCAGATGCCTTTCAATCCCTCTTTCATTCACGTATTTATCTGACACCCTTTTATGGAATGTCTCCCACTCACTGAAGAGTCTATAACAGACTTCCCAGTTACAACAGCAAGAAAAGAATGGTTGCTAATCTTGAGAAGTTTATAGATAGTCTAGTTACTTATGTGGTCACCACATTAAACAAAGAAAACACATCATGGTGACTTTAAGAGTATGTCTAAAAGCAGCACAATATCTAACCAACTTAATGAAGAGGACATGCTTCAAATTAGTGATTCCATGTCATAAGGCAAAAAATAAAGACTATCAAAGCTTTGAATGAAGTGACCAGACATTCTGGTGATACACAGACAGATTTAGGCAAACACATGAATAGACTTACATCTAGTGACAGCGCTCTTCATTAATTGTATTCCTAAAATATGGAATAAAATATGAACACCATTTAGTCCAATGATAATTCTTAGATGGTTACAGTTAGAGAGAGTGAGTTGGGAAACAAGTTCTGAGACAAGGTCCACCAGCATACAAACTATTTATTCACATAAGCAATAAAGTTGGATTTCCTGGTATCAGTAATATCTGAACACATCACTGATCTATTAAGTAAACCTCTTGATTGCACCCAAGGGTACAAATTTGTAATACTGACCCTTTCTCTTCCCCTTCTTCTCTTAGCTATTTCCAATTGTTATTCAAATTTCAGGTTCAATATAACCTTCTCAGAGATTCATGGCTTAACTTTACTAAGTCAGGCTCCCCTATAATTCCCTTCACTTTCTTTTAAAGCATCTTTCACAATTTCAAACTAATAAACTGCTAATTTCTTGTCAACATCCATCTCCCTCCTTAAATTTCACTAAGTAGATGACTTCTATACCTTCTTTGCCAACATATTCCTGTGCTTAGGACAATAACTGGCACTTAGCAGATGCTCCATGAATATTGTTGAAAAAACTGCTGAAATAACCCAAACCCCAAGGCAGGGCCTCATATTCAAATGGAATTTTAAATACTGAATTTCTGATTATAGTTGGTGATATTATGGTATCTGGTTTCTTTTCTTGAAAAGGTTAAATTGACAAGTTAAAATTCTAGATTGCTAAGTTAAACTCATCTTTAGAATCATTTATACCATGTTTGTCAATTAAATGTCTACCTCTTACAACTAACTAGTTGAAATCTTTAACCTTTTTTGTTCCTAAATGGCAGTTTGATGTATAGACTACCAAATTATTTTTTTTTGAATTTTATTTTTTTATACAGCAGGTTTTTATTAGTTACCCATTTTATACATGTTAGTGTATATATGTCAATCCCAATGTTCCAATTTATCCCACCACCACCACCACCACCCGCCACTTTCCACCCTTGGTGTCCATACATTTGTTCTCTACATCTGTGTCTCAATTTCTGCCCTGCAAACCGGTTTAACTGTACCATATTTCTAGGTTCCACATATATGTGTTAATATACGATATTTGTTTTTCTCTTTCTGACTTACTTCACGCTGTATGACAGTCTCTAGATTCATCTATGTCTCTACAAATGACCCCATTTCGTTCCTTTTTATGGCTGAGTAATATTCCATTGTATATATGTACCACATCTTTATCTATTCATCTGTCGATGGGCATTTAGGTTGCTTCCATGATCTGGCTATTGTAAATAGTGCTGCAGTGAACATTGGGGTGCATGACTCTTTTTGAATTATGGTTTTCTCTGGGTATATGCCCAGTAGCGGGATTGCTGGGTCATATGGTAACTCTATTTTTAGTTTTTTAAGCAACCTCCATACTGTTCTCCATAGTGGCTGTATCAATTAACATTCCCACCAACAGTGCAAGAGGGTTCCATTTTCTCCACACCCTCTCCAGCATTTGTTGTTTGTAGATTTTCTGATGATGCCCATTTTAACTAGTGTGAGGTGATACCTCATTGTAGTTCTGATTTGCATTTCTCTAATAATTAGTGATGTTAAGCAGCTTTTCATGTGCTTCTTGGCCATCTGTATGTCTTCTTTGGAGAAATGTCTATTTAGGTCTTCTGCCCAATCTTGGATTGGGTTGTTTGTTTTTTTAATATTGAGCTGCATAAGCTATTTATATATTTTGGAGATTAATCCTTTGTCCATTGATTTGTTTGCAAATATTTTCTCCCATTCTGAGGGTTGTCTTTTCGTCTTGTTTATAGTTTCCTTTGTTGTGCAAAAGCTTTGAAGTTTCATTAGGTCCCATTTGTTTATTTTTGTTTTTATTTTAATTACTCTAGGCGGTGGGTCAAAAAAGGTCTTGCTGTGATTTATGTTGAAGAGTGTTCTTCCTATGTTTTCCTCTAAGAGTTTTATAGTGTCTGGTCTTACATTTAGGTCTCTAATCCATTCTGAGTTTATTTTTGTGTATGGTGTTAGGGAGTGATCTAAATTCATTCTTTTACATGTAGCTATCCAGTTTTCCCAGCACCACTTATTGAAGAGACTGTCTTTTCTCCATTGTATAATCTTGCCTCCTTTGTCATAGATTAGTTGACCATAAGTGTGTGGGTTTATCTCTGAGCTTTCTATCCTGTTCCATTGATCTATATTTCTGTCTTTGTGCCACTACCATATTGTCTTGATTACTGTAGCTTTGCAGTATAGTGTGAAGTCAGGGAGTCTGATCCTTCCAGCTCCATTTTTTTCCCTCAAGACTGCTTTGGTTGTTAGGGGTCTTTTGTGTCTCCATACAAATTTGAAGATTTTTTGTTCTAGTTCTGTAAAAATTGCCATTGGTAATTTGATAGGGATTTTATTGAATCTGTAGACTGCTTTGGGTAGTATAGTCATTTTCACAATATTGATTCTTCCAATCCAAGAACATGGTATATCTCTCTATCTGTTGGTATCATCTTTAATTTCTTTCATCAGAGTCTTATAATTTTCTGCATACAGGTCTTTTACCTCCCTAGGTAGGTTTATTCCTAGGTATTTTATTTTTTGTTGTTGTTGCAATGGTCAATGGGATTGTTTCCTTAATTTCTGTTTCTGATCTTTCATTGTTAGTGTATAGGAATGCCAGATATTTCTGTGCGTTAATTTTGTATTCTGCAACTTTACCAAATACATTGATTACCTCTAGTAGTTTTCTGGTGGCATCTTTGGGATTCTCTATGTTATAGTATCATGTCATCTGCAAACAGTGACAGTTTTACTTCTTCTTTTCCAATTTGTATTCCTTTTATTTCTTTTTCTTCTCTGATTGCCATGGCTAGGACTTCCAAAACTATGTTGAATAATGGTGAGAATGGACATCCTTGTCTTGTTCCTGATCTTAAAGGAAATGCTTTCAGGTTTTCACCATTGAGAATGATGTTTGTTGTGGGTTTGTCATATATGGCCTTTATTATGTTGGGGTAGGTTCCCTCTATGCCCACTTTCTAGAGAGTTTTTATCACAAATGGGTATTGAATTTTGTCAAAAACTTTTTCTGCATCTATTGAGATGATCATATGGTTTTTATTCTTCAATTTGTTAATATGGTGTATCACACTGATTGATTTGTGTATATTGAAGAATCCTTGCATCCGTGGGATAAATCCCACTTGATCATGGTGTATGATCCTTTTAATGTGTTGTTGGATGTGTTGTTGTTTGCTAGTATTTTATTGAGGATTTTTGCATCTATATTCATCAGTGATATTGGTCTGTAATTTTCTTTTTTTTTGTATCGTTGTCTGGTTGTGGTATCAGGCTGATGCTGGCCTCATAGAATGAATTTGGGAGTGTTCCTGCCTCTGCAATTTTTTGGAAGAGTTTGAGAAGGATGGGTATTAGCTCTTCTCTAAATGTTTGATAGAATTCACCTGAGAAGCCATCTGGTCCTGGACTTTTGTTTGTTGGAAGAGTTTTAATCACAGTTTCAATTTCATTACTTATGATTGGTCTGTTCATATCTTCTATTTCTTCCTGGTTCAGTCTTGGAAGGTTATACTTTTCTAAGAATTTGTCCATTTCTTCCAGGTTGTCCATTTTATTGGCATAGAGTTGCCTGTAGTAGTCTCTTAGGATGCTTTGTATTTCTGCAGTCTCTGTTGTAACTTCTCCTTTTCCATTTCTAATTTTATTGATTTGAGTCCTCTCCCTCTTTATCTTGATGAGTTTGGCTAGTTTATCAATTTTGTTTATCTTCTCAAAGAACCAGCTTTTAGTTTTATTGATCTTTGCTATTGTTTTCTTTGTTTCTATTTCATTTATTTCTGCTCTGATATTTATGATTTCTTACCTTCTGCTAACTTTGAGTTTTGTTTTTTCTTCTTTCTCTAGTACCTTTAGGTGTAAGGTTAGATTGTTTATTTGAGATTTTTCTTGTTTCTTTTCTTTTTTTTTTCTTGTTTCTTGAGGTAGGCTTGTATTGCTATAAACTTCCCTCTTAGAACTGCTTTTGCTGCATCCCATAAGTTTTGGATCATCGTGTTTTCATTGTCATTTGGCTCTAGGTATTTTTTGATTTCCTCTTTGATTTCTTCAGTGATCTCTTGGTTATTTAGTAATGTATTGTTTAGCCTCTATGTGTTTGTGTTTTTTACATTTTTTTCCCTGTAACTGATTTCTAATCTCATAGTGTTGTGGTCAGAAAAGATGTGTGATATGATTTCAATTTTCTTAAATTTACTGAGGTTTGATTTGTGACCCAAGATGCGATCTATCCTGGAGAATGTTCCCTGCACACTTGAGAAGAAAGTGTAATCTGCTGTTTCTGGATGGAAAGTCCTATAAATATCAATTAAAATTACCTGGTCTATTATGTCATTTAAAGCTTGTGTTTCCTTATTAATTTTCTCTTTGGATGATCTGTCCATTGCTATAAGTGAGGTGTTAAAGCCCCCCACTATTATTCTGTTACTGTCGATTTCCTCTTTTATAGCTGTTAGCAGTTGCCTTATGTATTGAGGTGCTCCTATGTTGGGTGCATATATATTTAGAATTGTTATATCTTCTTGGATTGATCCCTTGATCATTATGTAGTGTCCTTCCTTGTCTCTTGTAACAGTCTTTATGTTAAAGTCTATTTTATCTGATATGAGTATTGCTACTCCAGCTTTCTTTTGATTTCCATTGGAATGGACTATCTTTTTCCATCCCCTCACTTTCAGTCTGTATATGTCCCTAGGTCTGAAGTGGGTCTCTTGTAGAGAGCAATATATATAGGTTTTGTTTTTGTATCCATTCAGCAAGCCTGTGTCTTTTGGTTGGAGCATTTAATCCATTCACGTTTAAAGTAATTATCGATGTGCATGTTCCTATGACCATTTTCTTAATTGTTTTGGGTTTGTTTTTGTAGGTCCTTTCCTTCTCTTGTGTTTCCCACTTAGAGAAGTTCCTTTAGTGTTTGTTGTAGAGCTGGTTTGGTGGTGCTGAATTCTCTTAGCTTTTGCTTGTCTGTTAAGCTTTTGATTTCTCCATCGAATCTGAATGAGATCCTTGCTGGGTAGAGTAATCTTGGTTGTAGGTTCCTCCCCTTCATCACTTTAAGTATATCATGCCACTACCTTATGGCTTGTAGAGTTTCTGCTGAGAAATCAGCTGTTAACCTTATGGGAGTTCCCTTGTATGTTATTTGTTGGTTTTCCCTTGTTGCTTTCAATAATTTTTCTTTGTCTTTAATTTTTGCCAGTTTGATTCCTATGTGTCTTGGCATGCTTCTCCTTGGTTTTATCCTGTATGGGGGACTCTCTGCACGTCCTGGACTTGGGTGGCTATTTCCTTTCCCATGTTTGGGAAGTTTTCGAGTATAATCTCTTCAAATATTTTCTTGGGTCCTTTCTCTCTCTCTCTTCTCCTTCTGAGACCCCTGTAATGCAAATGTTGTTGCATTTAATGTTGTCCCAGAGGTCTTTTAGGCTGTCTTCATTTCTTTTCATTCTTTTTCTTTATTCTGTTCCGTGGCAGTGAATCCCACCATTCTGTCTTTCAGGTCACTTATCCATTCTTCTGCCTCAGTTATTCTGCTATTGATTCCTTCTACTGTAGTTTTCATTTCAGTTATTGTATTGTTCATCTCTGTTTGTTTGGTTCTTTAATTCTTCTAGGTCTTTGTTAAACATTTCTTGCATCTTCTCAATCTTTGCCTGTATTCTTTTTCCGAGGTCCTGGATCATCTTCCCTGTCATTATTCTGAATTCTTTTTGTGGAAGGTTGCCTATCTCCACTTCATTTAGTTGTTTTTCTGGGGTTTTATCTTGTTCCTTCATCTGGTACATAGCCCTCTGCCTTTTCATCTTGTCTATCTTTCTGTGAATGTGGTTTTTGTTGCAGAGGCTACAGGATTGTAGTTCTTCTTGGTTCTGCTGTCTGCCCTCTGGTGGATGAGGCTATCTAAGAGGCTTGCCCAAGTTTTCTGATGGGAGGGACTGGTGGTGAGTAGAGCTGGCTGTTGCTCTGGTGGGAAGAGCTCAGTAAAACTTTAATCCGCTTGTCTGCTGATGGGTGGGGCTGGGTTCCCTCCCTGTTGGTTGTTTGGCCTGCAGTTATCCAACACTGGAGCTTCCCCCCAACTCTTTGGTGGGGCTAATGGCAGACTCTGGGAGGGCTCATGCCAAGGAGTACTTCCCAGAACTTATGCTGCCAGTGTCCTTGTCCTCACAGTGAGACACAGCCACCCCCCACCTCTACAGCAGACCCTCCAACACTAGCAGATAGGTCTGGTTCAGTCTCCTATGGGGTCACTGCTCCTCCCACCCTGGGTCTTCATGTGCACCCTACTTTGTGTGTGCCCTCCAACAGTGGAGTCTCTGTTTCCCCCAGACCTGTCGAAGACCTGCAATCAAATCCCACTAGCCTTCAAAGTCTGATTCTCTAGGAATCCTCCTTCCGTTTCTGGACCCCCAGGTTGGGAACCCTGACAGGGGGCTCAGAACCTTCACTACAGTGGGTGGACTTCTGTGGTATAAGTGTTCTCCAGTTTGTGAGTCACCCACCCAGCAGTTATGGGAATTGATTTTATTGTGATTGTGTCCCTCCTACCATCTCATTGTGGCTTCTCCTTTGTCTATGGATGTGGGGTATCTTTTTTGTTGAGTTCCAGTGTCTTCCTGTCAATGATTGTTCAGCAGTTAGTTGTGATTCCGGTGCTCTCACAAGAGGGAGTGAGAGCATGTCCTTCTACTCCGCCATCTTGAAGCCATCTCTTAGACTATCAAATTATGTTGTGAGTATGCATCTTTCCTTAAAAATGGCCAAACCAAGGCAGAGATAAGGAGCATGGGTTTTCCTGTATTTATTATAAAAATCCCTTGTAAGTTAATAAGTCATGGGTTTGGTTGTTTAAAAGGATTTCATCTAGAGGAAAATGGGGTACACAGGAAATGTGGGGAATCCTCATAAGGATAATTAAGTCCTCCCAGACTTTCTTCCTACTCTTTGTTTAATTTCATTAATAAAAAAGTCAGGTTTCTTTGTTCATTCTTCTTTTAACTTTTTAAATCTACTCAGCAAATTTGAGAGAAGACCTCTTTGTGAATTTAGGAACATTTTTTCTTACTCTTGAGAGTGACTGGTTTACACAGGTTGGTTCAGCTCATATGCTGATTTAATAAAAAATGCAATTCTGTGCTTACCGTATTAGAACTCAAAGGTTGGTGACAAGTGTCCTTGATAAGCCACATTAGTATTTAACTACCCAGAGGACCAGCAGTTTTAAGAATAAGCTGATGAAGCACAGAGTTGATGTCATTTACCCTAACACACTCTGGGCTGATTTTTACAGTCTTTGAAAACATGTCACCTTTAACTTCCAGAATAACTTGGTGAATTTTGGCCTTCCTGTAGAGCTCAGAGAGCTAGAGGAGCTGAATTAGGTCATTGGTGGAGATGCTGATGGACCTAGAGACTGTCATACAAAGTGAAGTAAGTCAGAGAGACAAAGACAAATACCGTATTACTAATGCATATGTTTGGAATCTAGAAAAATGGTACTGATAAACCTATTTGCAGGGCAGGAGAAGAGACACAGACGTAGAGAATGGACTTGTGGACACAAGGGCGGAAGGGGAGGGTGGAACGAATTGAGAGAGTAGTACTGACAAATACACACAACCATGTGTAAAATAGAGAGCTAGTGGGAAGCTGCCATATAGCAGAGGGAGCTCAGCTTGGTGCTCTATGATAACCCAGAGGGGTGGGATGGGGGGGGCAGTGAGAGGGAGTCTCAAGAGGGAGGGGATATATGTATACATACAGCTGATTCACTTTGTTGTAGAGCAGAAACTAACACAACATTGTAAAGCAATTATACTCCAATTAAAAAAAAAAGGCTTTGGGTGTGTGGCAGGATGAGTCAATACCAGGAAAACTGACTTAAATGTATTTAGAGAGGCTCACAAGTGTGCAGAAAGAAAAGAGTAGGAAGAGTTACAGAAAGATAAAAGTAATTTATGAGACAGGTAAAAGCTGGAATGCAGGAGAAGGTCCTTGGGTTGACTAAGCATTAATACGTAGTGGGAAGGAAGACTTAAAAATAAAGCTTACAGAACGAAATCTTATTGGGATAGGACTATCATCTTAGTGAGTTTAGTTATGACTAAATCTAATTATGTTGTTTTAAAAACAATTCACTTTACTTGAGAAGAGAATCTTACTGTTTCAAATTTATATTTCATTTAAAATATAATAACAACAACCTCCTTTAAATATACTTATTAGCAATTCCATCATTTATTTTAAAAAATCCAGTACATGACATTAAAGGTTTAGAAATACAGGGGCAACATTGGTCTTCGTTAGAATGGAACTTTCTGGCAAGGGTTCCTATTCTAGTTTAAGTTCCAGTGAACTAATAACACAGGCTGGCTTTTACCAAATGGATCAATGAATCTTAATCCCAGATCTGAAACTCTCTGCTGGTACTAAACCTCTAATTTACACAGAAGAATGAGAAGTAAGATGCCCAGGCAGCAACAAATGGCTTAGGGAGGAATAAGAAACAATTGAAAGTAATTTCCTCGATTGCGCCTTTTCTTTTCTTTGTTTCATGCTTCTGTACAATTCAGAGAGGGATATACAAGAGGACTGTCTCATTTAATAACATATATTTCTGATAATTTTAAAAAGTCTTATGAGCAATTAACTTCTTTTCACTTGTAAACATCTCTGCAGATTAATTTTTGCTGCTACTTAATGAGGCAGGTTATGAAACTTGGTTATCAATTTATCAGATAGTTGCCATCTGTGCTAATCATTGAGGTGTCTCTTTCTTGAATTATTATCTGTTCATCACTGACAGAGCCAATCATGCATTTCTAAGATGACTTGATCACACATATTATTTATACAATAACTAGTGATAAATTATCAAACCAAACCTATTTAATAATACTAGAACCAACAAAAGTACCCTAAAGGAGAAATTTATGTGCAAATACCTTCTTAAGTAAGCTTTTTATATGATTGTTTTGATCTCTTTCCAATCCCCACAGCCACCCCCATCATCGTTACCTGATAAAGAGAGGGCGGACTGAGATTAGATTATTTACAGAATTCCACCACAGGATGCTTTTCACTCTACTAGTGTTTTGCCAACACTGCGTCTAAAAAATTGCTAGGTAATAGGATCACGGAAGAGAAATGGAAATGTCAATTCATCTAAATCATAAGAAGGTCAGCTAGATTGCAAAAAGGTAAAAAAGAGATTTAAAAAAAACCCCACCTAAATAGTAAATATTATAAGTCAGTACTAATTTTTGAGATATATTCTTAGACCAGAATAACGTGATCATTAGAGAAAAAGAGAGAACTGAGATAAAGTAATGGAAGATAAAGTAAAAGTTAATAGTAAGAGTCATATTCTTTACATCGGTCTAGTTGGTGCCTGATAAATATGTGTTCTGTAAATGAATAAGCATGTGAAAACAAACAAATAGTAGAGAAGAGATTTCAAATAGGTAGCCCCTATAGTTAGATCAGGACTACAAATTTAGTGGTTTGGCCCAAGCAATGTATTAAAAGCAAAGTGATCAATATTTAAAAATCAGCAAATGTTACTTAAAATCTTATTTCTTTAAAAGCTGAAAGACATGGCAACATTCCTGGGAAAGAAGAAATAAGGAGAGAACTATGATAGACAAACCACAGGGCACAAATAAACTCAAGATAGTTTCCATTCAACAGGTGTCATCTCAAGAGAGAAGCCATTTTGTTGTCTGGATGTTATCATTTTCCAGGGTTTATAATTTGTAGGCTGTTTCTCTAACAAGATAAAGTATCTGCGTACTGGATAGTTTCCTCCTTTAAAACCCTTAACATCTTTAGTTTCCAAGACTACATATTACTTCCATCTTTCCTCCTTACTGCCATTTAGTCTTGGAACTGAGCAACCTCTTTAGACAAAGTTGCATTCCTAACGATACCTAGCCTTTCAGTCATTTAATTTACCTTCTTGTTAGAATTGGACTTTGTGGCATTTCAAGTAGCAGTTCCATGAAATATTCCAGGAAGATGGATTAGAGGATAGTGTGTCATTTTCAAAACAGGCAAAACAGAAATTTGCCTGTTCATTTAAGGGAGTAAAGATACCTTGGCTTTGAAAACTGTGTAGAAGGGATTTACAAAAAAAAATGATGAGTAAAATTAAGCTATCCCAAAATGAATCATTTCTCCTTTTGGATTTTGTGAAAATCTGGGATAAAAAAACATATTATTCCTCAATTTTTTCATAGAAACTTCATTCTTCCTAGTAGTTTATTCTCTGTGGTTTGTTATATGAAGACATTTTTTTTAAAAGTAGGAATAAGAGGATTTGAAAAATAGGCTTAATCTATTTCTTCCTGACTTTATACATGGGAATCTGACAAAATTACTGCTCACTTGCTGCTGACACATGCAATTCCCAGGGAAAGAAGAAAAGAAGGAAGAAAATTATGCTACACAAAGCACAGGTAGCAAACAGCCCTAAGACATTTTCAAATCGACAGGTGTCACCTCAAGAGAGAAGCCATTTTGTTGTCTGTGTTGCCATTTCCTAGGATTTGTATTTTGAGAACTGTTTCTCTACCTCCACAAATAAAGTATTTGACATAGTAGATTATTTTCTCCCTCGAAACACTTTATTTTCTTGGCTTCCCAGATGTCACACACAAGTTCTGTTTTTCCCACCTTGCTGGCCACTTATTCTGTCTCCTTTGCTAGATTCTGTTCTTTATGACCTCCAAATATCAGAAGACTCAGCTTTCAAACCTCTTCTCCATCTAAACTCCTTTTCTGAGTAATTTCATCTGGTCCTGTGACTTTAATCAATCTAGATGTGAGGATCACAAATTTGAGTCTCCAGCCCCAACTCTTTCCTGATTGACTTCTCTACTTGGATGTCTACTACGCATGTCAAAACCACATTTTTGATTTTATGTCTCAAAACCAAAGCCTAAAAAAACCACCAAACAACAGCAACGATAATACAAAAACCTCTTCTCTACCCCATCCCTCCACCACAAAAGAAAAAGCTCTTTTTCATTTTTCCATTCTCAACCTGGGTTTCCTCTAGTGACACCACCATTTTCACAGTTTAGCAGGTCAAAATTAAAGAATATACTTATTCCTGCTTTCTCTCCCCACATCTTATCTGTCAGCAAGTGCTGTCTGCTCAGCCTTCAAAATGAATCTGGAATTTGACCACTTCTTGTGTTCAGACGAACATTACACCACTATCTCCTGTGTGGACATCCAGGAGGGCATCCTAACAGGTTTCCTTTTTCCCATGCTTCTCTAAAATCTATTGTCTACACTGAAGCCAGAGTTCTGTACTGAAAAATAATAGCCATTCCCATGATCAAAAAATGATCAATGGCTTCCCCTCACACTTAAGACGAAATTCAAATCCTTTTCAATAACCTGAAATGTATGACAAGGCATCTAGCCACTTCTTATATGGCAGCGGCTCCCAACATATATATCAGCTCTAGACAAAAACAAAACAAGGGGGGCTTCCCTGGTGGCGCAGTGGTTGAGAGTCCGCCTGCCGATGCAGGGGACACGGGTTTGTGCCCTGGTCCGGGAGGATCCCTCATGCCGCCGGGCAGCTGGGCCCGTGAGCTATGACCGCTGAGCCTGCGCGTCCGGAGCCTGTGCTCTGCAACGGGAGAGGCCACAGCAGTGAGAGGCCCGCGTACAGCAAACAAACAAACAAACAAACAAAAAAAAACCAAAACAGGGTCTTTATATGTTAGTCTTAAAATACAGTCTGATTTCATTCACTTCAATTGAATATGCAACTATCACTTCCAAGGTACTCCTATCCTACTCCATTGAAACCTCTGGAAGACAACAAAGTGAATCACAATAGCTAATGTTTAGAGAACAACTTATACCAGGCAATGTGATAAAAGCTGTAGAGGTATTATATTATTTAAATTCCTTGTGACAGCTCCATGAGATCTAAGAATTCCTATTTTAGAGATAAGAAACTGAGAGTAATTAGGTAACTTGTCCTACATCAGACAGCTGTTAAAGAGGACCTTGAACCCTTGTCTTTCTGATGGCGAGGTCTAGTCTACATTGGTAATTTTCAGTGTAGAGCTCACTTGCCACTAGCAAGCCTCAAGGACACCCCTGCTGACCCTAAAGACTAAATTAATCCAAATATGTGAGGTCCTTAGGGATTAAGAATGCAGGTGGCCATTTACCTGTGTCAATGGTGTCCTTACTAGTAACCTATTAAATAGCTACTGAATTACTAAAACTTAGTCTTCATAAACTAAAATTAGTACTTAATAGAGTTTACTGAGAATTCTAATTCAATATCCTAATGAGAAATCTGGCTGCTGCACAACACCTGGGAGTAATGCAAATAGCACCTGGGACGTGAACACATGCAGATAGCCAGAACTGCCAAAATTTAGGAGGGAGATACTCTGTTTTTGTTTGTTTGTTTGTTTGTTTGTTTGCGGTACGTGGGCCTCTCACTGCTGTGGCCTCTCTCGTTGCAGAGCACAGGCTCCGGACGCACAGGCTCAGCGGCCATGGCTCACGGCCATGGCTCACGGGCCCAGCCGTTCCGCGGCACGTGGGATCCTCCCGGACCCAGGCACGAACCTGCATTGGCAGGCGGACTCTCAACCACTGTGCCACCAGAGAAGCCCATGGAGGGAGATACTCTTTTATCAAAGCATCTTGGGCACTGAGAGCAGAGGAGGAGGTTTTCAAGTACCATTATTGCTTTAAATTACGAATTTCTGTTTATTTAAACTTCATTTTTGTCAATTTAACTCATTAACGATTCTTATCCTACTCTGTGTAATGATGCGTATTTGAATCAAAACTACTGGTGACCCATAACTGCTTTAAGGCTAGACTTTAGAATATCTACACATAGCAGACAAATATGAATCATCTACACTCCCGTTTACAAAGCAAATGATACGCACACCCCATCCTGTTTGAATTTTCTGTATAGTGATGTTTCATTGTTGTCAAGAGTTTTGTATGTTTGTTTAGAATGGAATGGGGCATGAGGATTGTGGTTAAAAAATGACTGAGAACTTCTGTTCAACGTTAACAACTCTGCTTGTGTTCCTCTAGTGCTTCCTAATGTAGTGTGCAAGAGAGGCATGATCACAGGGCAGGGCAGGGGGAGATACGTGCAACCGGAGAGGGACACATAGCTCTCAGTCCACATACCGTCCATGGACTCAAACATTCCAGAGCCACAAGTATTAAAATTCAGAAACCGTAAGGTACTCTATCAAGCAAAACAGCAATGAGCCTATGTTTAATTATTCTTCATATTTTCCAGGGCAGGTTTCTGAACAATTTTACATGGAAAAGGTGTATTTTAGGCTCCTTAAAACTTCAGGTCAAAGTTGTTGGGTGTTGTGCCTTCTTTTGAGCTTGAGGCATGTTCTGGAGGGGAAAAGGGAAGACACTGAACTTACTACCTTGATTCTCTTTGAGGAATAGCAAGTTCCAGTCCTGATCTCCTCCTGGAAGCAGACACAGGACTTCAGGAGATGCTGTTCCAGGGCCCTACCACAAACCCTGATGACTGGTCTGGCTCTCTCTACTTTTTGTATTATTGTGGCCCTGTGACAGCAACCATGGGGAAGCTTTGGTTGCTGTATTTTGTAGCCAACATCTCAAATGACATGAGAAAATGAGCCAGAGGGGATAAATGATCAGAGTGACAATCAGTGACACCGCTCCTCTGCCATCTGTCTTGTATGCTTTAGGACAGAAACATGTAATGCTGATGTATCAACCTTCACGACAGTGAAGAGACCAGTCTTCTAAGGTTCTCCAGTTGCTGTGATGAAGTGTAAGCAGAGAACGACAAGGACAATGAGTATTTATTGCATTCTTCCTATGGGCCGTGGACTCTGACAAGTGGCTTGCATACCCTGACCAAATACCAGCAGCGACCCTGAGCAGTAGGTCCTGTTATTGCATCCACAGTACAGATGAGGACACTAAAGCTTACAGAGAGGTTCACTGGCCATTTCCTGACCAAGACACAAGCTCCTAATGTTCCTAATCTGAGCTTTACAATTATTTTTGATTTAAGAATTGATCTAGGGACTTCCCTGGTGGCGCAGTGGTTGGGAATCCGCCTGCCAGTGCAGGGGACACAGGTTTGAGCCCTGGTCCGGAAAGATCCCACATGCCATGGAGCAACTAAGGCCGTGTGCCACAACTAAAGAGCCTGCGCTCTAGAGCCCGTGAGCCACAACTACTGAAGCCCACACGCCTAGAGCCCGTGCTCCACAACAAGAGAAGCCACCACAGTGAGAAGCCCGCACACAGCAATGAAGATAGCCCCCACTCACCGCAACTAGAGAAAGCCCGTGCACAGCAATGAAGACCCAATGCAGCCAAACTTTAAAAAAAAAAAAAAAAAAAAAAATTGATCTAGAGAACCCTTCATTCACTGTTGCTTTCTGGCTATTGTCAGTAAAAAGGGTAGACTCAAAAGGAAACCAGTTGTATTTAGAGTGGTGAAGGCAGAAGAAATTTCTTTTTTAGCTTTTAAAACTCCTTTAGGAGTTTTACTGCTGTCATTGACTCAGTTCCATATTCCTTTATAGTAACAGAAATGTTTATGTATAAAATGGTGCGAAAAAAAATCTCATTCTAATTGCAGTCAATTAGATCAACAAATAGAATAAAATTGCAAAACAAAAGAAACCCCTGCAATGTTCAAAACAAGAGATCATAACTCTGCAAATAAGGGGAGAATATTCTGAATTGTTTAACACAGAAAGAGGAGAATGTTGAAAAACTCATGATCATCATCTTAATTTAAACACTGCTTTACACACAAGCAAAACTTGGTGACTATGAATTAAGAGGTTCTGGAATTTCTCAGTTCCATAGACTCTTTGGGTGTTTTTCTCCTATTAAATGGGATTGATTTCTTGGCTAGTTTTCCCAATAACTCTCAGCCCACATAGAACTGTTTAGCAAACCTGCATTGTTTTGTCTCCACTAAGATCACTGTTTTCATAGATTCATGCACCAGAGAATTTTAAAATTTCAGCCTGTGCTAAAGCTTACTGGCTATTGTATTCATTATCTTAGCATTCTTATTATTTTCTCTTGAGAAAGTACAACTGGTAAAGTCAGGTAACGAAAGAGTATGTACAATTTGAATGCAATGTTTTTTGAGCATTGGAGTTCTATCTAAATTAAAAAAAAAAAAGAAGATAAATGAAAATACAGCCAAGGGACTTATTATGTTAGGCAATGAGAAAAAAATAAACCGTGGAAAACATATGTGCATGCATCTCATATAGGATGCACACAAGACCTCACACATACGTATGTCTGTGAAAATGTAAACAATTTATTATAGTGGATTAAACTGGGAAGGACAATTAACATGCCTACAGTTGTCTCCCTATATACAGAAATCCAAGAGACATTTCCACTTGCAAGGGTGTGGTCACTGGGAATAATAGGAACTGCCTTTGGGCAGGATTTACTTATGTTCAATTAGTTTGGATATGTACTTGTTTCCTAAATAGGTGGCTTCCCCATGTGTTTTCTATTCTCATTTCTAGAGTTCCACTATATCAGGCTTAGAAGTGTAAAGGTGATATGCTGTTCAATTATCAGCCTAATGGTGGGGCTGAGAGACGCCCTGCACTTCAGCCAGCCATTTCTCTTACTGATGGTAGGGGTGGGAGAGTAGGTGTACAAGCACATACACGAAATAAACTTTCTTTTCTACCCAGTTGGAATAAATTATAACGTGCCTGGGCGAATATGTGCATGACTATTTGCAGGACTGATTGGAGGCCATGATGGATTTTAAAAAGCACAACTCAAACAGAGAATAAGGTTGATTATTCTACTCTCTCTCTCTTTCTGCTTTTATGTTTTTCACCAGATTTTAAAGGGTCGCATTCTTAGAGGACCTGAGTCATTTTTTAAAATGACTAGTTTATGTGAATTCAAGGAGAGACAGACAGAAAGTCTACTCCTACATGTTCCATAAAACCAGGTTGACACGGGAAAAGGTCTGGAAAGAAATATTTTCAATTATTGAGCCTAACTGCCTCTCAAGGAAGAATGGGTTATTTGCATTTTATTTTATTTTTCCATGACTTGCTCAACATTTTCAAAATTTTCTAGTAATGTTTTCCACTATGTTACAGGGGAATACATCTTCTCTAGTCCATGATGAAGGACTTTAATTTTTTCTTCTTAGTTTCTCTCTCTGACTTTGACTGGGAAATTTGGCAAAACTAATTAGGCAAGCTCCACTCAGTCCCATGCTTCTTCCTCTTGAGAGGACTTCTAGTGGGACCTCAGGTCCCTCTATTCCTTTTAGGGCTCTGCTCCACGGGTGCATCTTGCCCATGGTCCCTCACTTGCATGCTGGGGAGCTAGGTTTGCCTAACTAGGGTTCAGATAGCTGGTTCAGGTGGCTCTCGTAACTTAGTCATGTTCTTCAGATTGGTCTTCATCAGTTTATGTGTTCTTGCAAAACCTTGTATTTGGCAAAAACTTATACTACTCCAAATCTACACAACTGTGTAACCAGAACACTTGTAAAAGTAATAATAATCCTAATAAAAATACTATCATTGGAAAACATTTAATTTTTAATAAATAAATATAGTAAAGAATAGGTCAGTTGAAATTAAAAGGTGGGTGTTGCCTGATGGACAGAGAAAGAATTGAGGATGCTAGGCCATGGAGACAGGAGCAAAGTGCCAAATGTCAGGAGAACAGTATGATCCACACTTGTAGAACAGAGCTTGTGACCTAACTGCACCTCAAGAAAGAACATGAGTTGAATGGGCAACTGTACTTGGCTCCCCCAGTGTTTGATGTCTTGACCTGTCTGAATACTTTGCATGCAACTACTGTTACTTGCTGGTGTAGAACATCAACATGACAGGCAACTCACAAATGAAGGCTGCAGTGTGACTTTCCTTTACATTGACATATTTCCTATATTCCCAGCATGTATGAGCTTTTCCATGTTACAGAAACGAGACACATAGCAGAGCACACTAAACCAAATAGGCTATTTGTTTTTCACCCACCCTTCCCCACCCCTTTTTAACTGTCAACTCGTTAAGAACTTTGGAAGGTAAAAGGGTGCTGTATGTTGGCGGGTGCTCAGAAACCCAATTACTTATATAAACATAAATAAAGTGGGGACATAATAAATAATACACAATTAATAATATATAATTAATAGTTAATAATTGGTAATACATAATAAATAAACATAATAAAGTATTTTTTAAATACTTAGATTTCTTGTTATAATGGACATGTGAGAAGCAAAACTGATAAAACTTAAATAAATAACTAAGACCAAAAGGCATCAATACCTGGAGAACAAGATAAGATTCTCATTAGCAAAACCACAAGAACACCCTAGCTAGACCAGAGAGTTTCCAGGTAAAGTCGCATTAAGAAGCTTCCACTGGACTTCATTGGTATAAATTAACAACCTTGTCAATGATGGAGTTCAAAACACTATAACCCCAAAATATGACACTGAATATTCACTTGGTATACTGAATATCTTAAGCTGAAGGAATTTGAGAAGTGACATGTGTAGGAAGGACTTTCTGACTTCTTCTGAAGTAGGTCATAAAACCCTTATGTGAGAGGCACCCTCCCTAAACCCAGAGGAAAGGAGCATTTTATTTTCCAAAGACCAGGGACACAGAGGAATCTGAAGGAACAGACCTTGCTGAATTTCCCTGGTTTACTACACTCACGCTCTTTATCCTATCGCACCTTCCCATGACTTTCCACTCTTCACCAGACCTAACATAAAAACACTAAGGTTTAACCATTTCTTCAGGTTTTCATTTCCTTATGAAGGCTCCCACGTCATATAAAACCTATATTAAATAAATTTGCATGCTTTTCACTTGTTAATCACTTTAGTTACAGGGGTCCCAGTTGAGACCTTAAAAGGGTAAAGGGGGCTTCCCTGGTGGCGCAGTGGTTGAGAATATGCCTGCCAATGCAGGGGACATGGGTTCGAGCCCTGGTCTGGGAAGATCCCACATGCTGTGGAGCAACTGGGCCTGTGAGCCACAACTACTGATGAGCCTGCGCATCTGGAGCCTGTGCTCCGCAACAGCAACAAGAGAGGCCGCGATAGTAAGAAGGCCCGCGCACTGCGATGAAGAGTGGCCCCCGCTCGCCGCAACTAGAGAAAGCCCTCGCACGAGGGCCCAAACGAAGACCCAACACAGCAAAATTAAATAAATTAATTAATTAATTTAAAATAAAGGTAAAGTAAAAATATATTTCCCCCCCATATTAGTGTGGACAAATAAGGTTCTGATTGAAATCTATAAATTAAAATCAATTAAGTTTCTTAAATTGCTAGAATTCTGAATGCTGAAACTTATAAAAAGTGTGCTTTGGGCAAACAAAGAAGAGTGTTTTACGAAGGGAAGAAGAGTGTATTTTATAAGATTGGGTAGAAACTGAAGATATGAATATGTTTTAGTATGTAGATGACAGGTCCACAATTGATTATATTCAGTTGTAGTACTGCATAATCACTTCAAAACAAAATTTCAGGCCAGTAAGTCTTGTGAATTGCGCTGAGAGATGCTTCCTCTAATACTGAAATACTGAAATACTGCAGTCCTTTCCCAATTCTGAGAAAAGTGAACTAACCAATGTAATATCTCAAATTTGAGTTTTCTCCCAAATTTGAGTATCTCTGGTCCTATTACTAGACTGTCCTCACATGTGATACCAAGCATTTTACTTAGCCTTTGAAGTTCGTCTTTCACCTTAACTTTGGTAAGATGCTTACACTGATGAGGTTTATGCTGTTAAAATGGGACTCTTTTTTTTTTTTTGCGGTACGCGGGCCTCTCACTGTTGTGGCCTCTCCCGTTGCAGAGCACAGGCTCCGGACGCGCAGGCTCAGCGGCCACGGCTCACGGGCCCAGCCGCCCGGCGGCATGAGGGATCCTCCCGGACCAGGGCACAAACCCGTGTCCCCTGCATCGGCAGGCGGACTCTCAACCACTGCGCCACCAGGGAAGCCCGGGACTCATTTTTTAAATCTATTTTTTTAGATGGAAAGTCCTGCTAGTAAAAGTATTCTTAATGTATATGTCTGAATCAAATATTTATATTGATAGTGGTTTGAAAAATCACTGCTGAAGAGTAAAAACAATTGCAGGAGAGTCAGAAAAGGAGGTTCTGGCCTCTGCCTGGAAACTAGATATGTGCCCTTTGGCAAATGATGTGACAACTGAGGACGTGGCTTCCTCATGGGGGCGGCGGGGGTGGGAGGAGCTGACTGGCTTAGAAAACAAAAATCTCTATGATTCCTTCCAGTTCACAAAGTTTGATTATTCCACTCCTTCCATAGCGTGACTTGTGGTATCCCAATGCGATACCAGATACTGGACTAGACCGAAGGCAGCTGGGCCCCTACCTGACAAATCTTTAATTGGTTGTATCTATTGGCAGACAAAAGGCCAAGGCACAGAGGATGATGGGGCAATTCCATACTGATACCATTTTGAGGTGGGCAAGTTCTCAGGAGAGCCTATAAGGGGCATTTTATTTCCTTACAAATAAACAACAAAAAAAATCTCATTTAAAAGTGACTCAGAACACAACCAGGGTGATTTTTTCCAAAATCCCTCCCTGATATTTCAACATCTTGTTGCTATATTCAAAGCTGGGGAAAGCTATGCAAAGCTGACACAGCCTTTTTCCTTCTGGGAGACCTCAGCTCAGCTTCTGTGCTTCCAAAGGGGACTTCGCTTTCCCGTCTGGCCTGGGGATAAGGGAGTTGGAAGCATCCCCATGGAGCGAACTGAAGGTTTGACACGAGAAGCTAGCTGCTCATCTTTGGACCTGCCTAGAACAGCAGCCTTTTATTCTGATTGGATCTGCGGAAAATACTAACCCTGAGGAACTCAGACAAGCATTGCTTATCTTCTTTTATCTATTGGTTTGTTTGGAAAATAAAATTAATCTGTAGCAGAAGAAAAGTAAGCACAACAGGCATCTGCTATAGGCACCAAGGGATCAAAGTTACAGAGCCTTCATGTCCTTCATTTATTTCACAAATTCACTACCCCCATGAAATTTAAAAAAGAAAAGATACAAGAGAAACTATTTTTGTGAGAGAGTTGATATTTGCTGTATCAGCCATAAATTATTCCATAGCTTTCACACACACACACACACACACACACACACACACACACCTCCCCCGTGCTTAAATGATAAAGTATGATAAACTCTTTCCAGGGATGAATATCAGCTGACAGTCTAATAAGTGTGAATATCAGCTGCCAGGCTAATAAGTGAAAACACAAGGTAGGGAGGGGGGAAAAAATGAATAGAATGGGGAAAAAAACCACAAAAAAACAAAAAAACCACCTTGGAACCACTGACAGCAAGCAAAGCTGAATTCCGATGCCACAGTGCCCCCTGCTGGGATATCTTGGAAGTGGTATCTTCCAGAGAGCACATCGGTCTCTGACCAGCCACAGAAAGGAGGGCTTTGTGTTTTTTAACAAGCAAGTCACTTTAGTGAAAGGAATGTGTGTGTTATTGTTATCTATTTCTTTTTACATAACCAAGATCGGGAGTGAGAGTGGGGGGTAGGATTGGGTTACGTATAAACAATCCGAGAGCCCATTAGGAGAACTAGGCCTAGCCCTGGCTCTTATAGATATCATTACGTGATGTTGCTCAAATCCTCATCTGTAAAATGCAAATAATAATAATAACGCAAATTATTATTATTATTATTCATCCATTTACTGCAGAGGGCTGTTGCAAAAATGAGATTACACAGGAGAAAAAGCACTTTAAATGCTACAGCACTAAGCAAAATATGAGTATGAATGTAAGGATGAGGGTGGGAGGGACACTTCCATTAACAATTAAACTAACTTCCCTTAGAGTCATCAGAAGGTGCTCCAGGCTGGACCTCCCAGGCATTGTTGCTAAGGCAAGCAGACATTCAAATTCCTGTAACATCACCTGGTTTCCAAGGACTCACTGCATTATCTTTGATAGCCATATCTATTGCTCAAATTCTTCTTATTTCAAAGAATATCTTATATGATTAAAGAGGTCACTCCAGGTTGATGAACAGAGAGATGGAGACAGGGGTAAAGGAGATTAAGATAATTTCTTGTTAACTTTGTAATCACTACTGCCTGGCTTTCTAGCCCTGTGCCTGCAGACCAGCAGCATCTGGTCACCTGGGAGCTTGTTGGAGATACAGAACCTCGGATTTCACCCCAGACTACTGAATCAGAATCTGCATTTTAACAATCTCCCCAGGTAATTGTTATACACATTCAAGTTTAAGAAACTCCACCCTGTTTAGGCTATAAATTCTCTCTGGTTATATACACCAGTTGATATCTAGTAAGCATTTACAGAAGAGTATTTTTGGCTTGGCCTTATTTTAACTGTCTATTGACAACTACTTGTAAAAATGAAATTGGAAAGAAAACTGTGGCAAAAGATAATTAATTTTCATGAGCCTTAAAAGAGACTAGAATAAAATTGACTTTTCTAAACATAATATTGTATAACATTACTTCAAAATTTTTTTATAGATTTTTAGTACAGATTTTAAGAAAATTCTTGTATTGGCAATGATACATGCACACTTTATATTTGCTCTTATTACTTGTGTTGATAGAACTTTAAAATGCCAATTATATAATTAGAAGAGAGTTTAGAAAGTCAACTCAAGTCTAATCAGATTTTTGAAAAATCTAATAAGCTTTAGCTTTCACTAAAGATATAATCTACCCAATCCATAAGATGCTCTTAGTTCTTGGAACTAGACCATTGTACTAGGAACACACGGGGCCAGAATTATCTAGGCACAATTTTAAAGTGAACCAAACTTGGAAGATGAGTGGGCAGGTGGGAGAAAGGAATCCGCTCCCTTTTTACATCCTCCCATGTCCCACATGTCCCCCCCAACCCTTAACATGCACACATTCGCTCTGCCTTCTTCCTTTAGGTGTTTTATACCATAGCTGTGCTCTGTATAATAGGTTACATGACTTTAATACCAGTGGTTCAGCCAGGATAGTCCCTGTATAACCAGCTTTTGCTATAAAACTACTCATTTCTCTCCTATTATTGAGTACCCTGATGGCAGGTGAGTGAAGCCATCTGATTAAACCAGTGCACAGTAAGCGGTGTGGACTGTCTTTTGCAACCTCCTTGTGGGGATCCTCCGAATTTTCAGGGGAATTCATATACTTAAGTGAAAGGCTCATGAGTGGAACTTCATGTACTTCAAGGAGTGAAGAGTTTTAGGTTTGATGTGGGACAGATTTCAGGATTCAGGTGTCTTCTTGAGGCTGTCCAATCTTCTTTAGCTTATTTTGTACCTAAAATGTAGGCTCTAGCTACACAAGTAATGTCCACGGGTTACTTCCTTGTAGAACAGTAAAAATCCCTAAAAGTGTGGATTTCAGAATTTGTATAATTTCTTTTCTGAACTCTCCATCGGAAACATGAAAAAAATAATATGTTCCCAGGCACTAAAGTTGGACATTGAAGATCTGAGATGGTCTGAGGAGGGGGTCTTAGAAGTGTAGGAATTTTGACTGCCTGTTCCACTGGAGGGAAGCTTTTGAGTAGAGGACAAGGACCTTGACCTGAGAGAGTACCGGGGGTTCCAATCTGTTCACTTCACTGAACAGAACCCAACACAAGCACACAGGCACAGGGGAGCTTCTCTGTTAGGCTCTTCATATTGGCACTCTTTTCTCTTGCCAAAAGCTTTGTTTCCAGATACTCTGGACAAATGTTCTGATCCAGAAAAACTACCCCTTCCCCAGCTTACTACGCTAAGAAGGGAAGAGGACAGGATGTATGTGATATTTTCTTTCCTTCCACCCTTCACAAATCTTTTACGTAGACACTATATCAGGCCTGAACTACAAGATATACACAGTTTCTTGTAGCTTCCATTTAAAGTAAGATCTTAGGGATCTTTCCACTTGTACATTTACAGATAGATATCCCTCTACACAGAAAAGTTTCTTTGTTGATACTGAATGGAGATGTAGGCTCAATGTGTGTGCTTGCCTAACACAGGAAGCAAAGACCTTTTAGAGGAGGGAATTAGGGACAATATAGAAAAGACAATGCTATTGCAAACAATGCTGTCCCTTCAGCTCAAATGCTACATTTTGGCTTACACACTGACAAACTCCAAGAATTGGAAAGAAAACGAAAATGCCTTAAAGGCAACACAAACTTCTAGGGACACTGGGATTTCCTGAGCATAGAGAAAAGGTTGCAAAGAAAATAAACAAAAGTTTCTTTCCATTGTGTTAAAGTAATCCACGTGTTGGTCAGAACTCAGTTTGGGAACTGACACAAATCTGGTTTTCACCAGAGCACATTTTCTACTCCCTATCTGCAAATAGAATTGGAAACCCGAAGACCTAGGTTAGGTTTGGCTCAGGTTGACTCCTGACTCACATGACTCAAACTCAGTGCTTAAATTTCCTGAGGAATTATCAGATTTGCATGATAAAAATATTGTACTCTAAATAAAAACTAATTATAGGAAAAATAGTAATAGCTAACTCTTAATACATACTTCCCATTTGTCAGTCATTTTTCAAGGTGCCCTACCTGTATTAGTTAATTTACTCCTCACAAAACCCTTCAGGGCAGGTAATGTAATGATCACTATTTCACAGATGAGGAAACTGAGGCACAGATTGGTAAATCACTTGCCCAAGATTATGCAGCTGGTATGTAGTGGAATCAGAATGTGAGTTCTGGAGTCTTGCTCCAGAGCGTATACTTTTTCATGTTAGTTCTCCTCCTCTGATACCTTTTCAATCCCTAATTTTGATTTCACATCATGTTTTCCCAATGTTTTCTGCTTTCTATAAACTCTTGACACCTCTGGCAATAAGTCTTTCAATAATGGTTTCACATCTATTGGGAGGAGAGAGGATGGGAAAACCACCATAAAACATGATGGAACTTTCAGGAGAAGACACATTCGTAAATTCGATCTATTAAAAAGCAAGAAACAAAGATGAAAAAGTTAACCCTTAGGAAAAAAGACATACTTTTAAAGCCTGTATGGATCTTTTGTGAAAATTCAAAGGCAATGTTAAACAAAAATGGTTTTGATTGTCTTTTCCAAAATGTTGTTCCTTATCTCTTGGGCATTTTGTTGACAGCACCTAAATCCCACCCTGCTTTAACGACATCCACTTTTCAGTGAGAAACCCTATCTCTGCATAAATTTTACTGTTTGACTCTACAGTCAAGAGGAATCTTCATGGCCATGTCTAGCCAGATGTCAGTAGGATCTGAGTGAAGAGCCAGGAAAGGAGACTTACATTCATTATAAACTAATGACATACAGGTATCAGGTAGGTCCACATGCATAATTAATGACTTTGAGTTCAGCATTTCTGTTTAATGCAGAGAGAGTGATTGCATAATATTTTTCCTCTGGTTCTTCTTATCTGATGACTAATTCTGTTCCATGTACCTCTGAAACCATTGGCTAAAAGGAATGATCTATTTGGGGGCGAGTCTACCAACCAGGCTATAAGTCCAACCTTCAAATACAATTGTAACCCATGCAGTATCCCTTTTTCACGGTGAATTTATGAAGTTCAATTTGTACGTTGACTGATCATTCTGGAAAACAGGAAGACCTCAACTCACAGGCTTGAGAACTTAGAACACTGACTCCAGTGCCTACAGCTTTACCCACCACCTCTGGGTCACAGGGAATGAAAAGGGAGGCTATTTCCTGCAGACACTATGATAAGCCTATGGATGTTATTCATTACACGTCTTTTAAGAATTAGTAAATTCCCTATTTTTTAATTTGTAAATTCCTATGGTCTCAGTCTTCTAATCTGACAAATGATGGGGAAACCTAGATTGTTTCTATAATTGTCCGCGTCTCTATAAAGTTAAAAGATTTATGTTTAAAAACATGTGTAACATTTTCTTTCTTTGTCCCAAGATATCTTTAAAGGTTTTATAGACTAGTCCCCTCTGAACATTTCTGTCATCAACCCGCCACTTTTCTGCTCAGAAATGTACAATGACTTCTCACAGGCAATGATAGCATTATCCCCTCTGCATATGTAAACTGCACAACCTTCAAGACACAAATAAAATTCTGGCTCAACTCACTGTTTTCAGCCTCACTGCTATCATTCATCTCTTCAACACCATAGTCTTTATTCTCTGTACAAAGCTTGTGCTTCACTGGATTCTTATTTGCATGATATTATTCTTTTTATGTTTGTCTTTCCCATCCAATTAGATTATATGCTAAATAAAGACAGTGGACTCAGTAAAGACTTGCTGTCCTTCACATATTCATTCAGTAAGTGTTTTCAGTGTGTACCATCTATATGTCAATCTGGGAAATATAAGAATAAATAAGCTGTAATCCCAGCCCCCCAAGTCTCACTATCTAGAGTGAGAAAGTCTGGTGAGAATAAGGTGATAAATTGGGTGAAATAGTTTTAAGGGCCGCTGTGAGGAATACAAATTAGAGTCCACAACAGATTAATACAAGAATTTCCAAGCAGCAATGAGAGTCTGGTTGAGGTTATGCCTGGCACATAGTCACAGTAATAAAGAATATTTATTGAGCATTTACCATGCGCACAAAATGTGTTATCTCATTTAGTGCTCACCACAACTCTAGGCACTGTTTCCATCTTCATTTTACCAATGATGGAAATGCAGCTGAGGAAGCGAGTGTTTGCCCAAGGTCGCATAGCCTCCACAAGACAGCTGGGGCTCTGCGGAACAGCCTGGCTCTCAGCTGGCTTTAATTACTCTGGGCTACTTCCTCTTGCTTAGTTGGCACTATTTAAGTGTTTGTTGAGATTAGAGAGTATGCAACAGCCGTGAAAAATATATTCTTCAACAGACTCCAAAGCCCAAGGCCCCCAAACATTTTGGACTAACATAGATTTTGTGCGTGCGTGTGTATGTGCATGCACGTGCATATGTGTGTTGGAAAATAATTTACAGTTCATATTGCACTTTCTTTTGCCCCCTCCCTTCCCAATAGCTAGAGCTAATGGGTGGGAATGCTTTATGCCAATTCAAGTGTCTCACCCCCCATCTCTCTCTCTCTCTATATATAATTTATATATTCTTAATCTGATTGTACCTTTCAGAACGATATAAATAGAATGAGGAGACTAAATTGAAACTGCTGATACAAAAACTGAGAACACTAAAGACAATTTTGACATATGGAGTTTTTGGAGTGGCATTCTGGTTTATCTTTGGCGGGGCGTTCTTTATAGACCTGCTCAAGTCTGGTGCATGCCAAAGCCAAAAACGCAGCTTTCCCCTTGATTTTTCTCCTATATAATCTCCATGTGGTCTCCAAATGCTTAACCCTCCCCACCAAATGTTGTAAAAATCTGTCTTTTGATCTCACAGATGGAGCTTGCTCCCCTCGGGAGAGAAGCAACTCACCAAACACCATTCTCCCCATCCTTAGAGTTTCAAGGCCTTATAGATTTTCTGACCCAATCTGTTCATCCTCCTTTACTCATATGACTTCATAAGCCAATGATAACAAACATAAAATAAAATAAAATAGACTCTCTGTTTCTGTTTGGCTCCTGATGGTCTTGGGCTAAGCCCGTCCTGCAAACAAAACCTGCTTCTCTAGCTGTGTTCTTGGGTGGTGCTGTAGGGTAAGAGAAAGTGGCCATTTGCATCTCTTGGTTATAACTAGGCTTTCCATTCCCAAAACTCCAAGACTAAAGAGATAAACTTCAGCATCCTCTTCTTTCATTGTGACAGCATCATCTGGACCAGCTTAAACCTTCTAAAGAGGAGATAATTGTACAGTTGTTAAAGACTTAGAATAAGAAACCTCCTTTTTGATTTTAGCTCTGCTACCACCAACTTATTTGATTTTCCAGATTTTAGTTTCCCAGATGACACAATGTTAAGTTCACTCCAATAGTTTCAAGCAAGAGAATGTAGAGTGCTTTTGTCAACATATGCAAATGATTAAATTTGCTATGAGATGAAATTATATGCTATCTGACAGATATGATTAGGCAATTACTTATAAGTGGACAGATCTTTTTTCAAAGTTTTATCACGTTACTCTTCGGTTAAGAGTATTTTTAATATTCATCGCTCCTTCATTAGGAACAGGACAGCGTCCAGAGTCTCCAAGTCTCCCTCCATTCTGCCTTCAAACACCTGTCCAACCTCATCTTGACATTCCCTACAGGAACCCTCTACTCTTGCCACACTGCTCTCTTTGTTCTATGCCCTTCCCCTCAGTCCTTGACCTGCTACCACCCTTCTCTCTATCCCTCCTCCTCCCCTGCATTCAGGCAAGGATACAGAAGTTCCACAATCCTATTCTCTGATTTACTAAGCAATTTTTAAGACCTCTGCTAGACACTGAGGATGGAACAAAGGAAAAGCTAGGGTATCTCTCCAAATTACTTTCTTTCCTGAAAACAGCTAATAGAACTTAAAGGTCTGGCTGAAATTCACTTCCTCCTCAAAGCTTTCCCTGCTCTCTGGCCTGTGTACTCTCCTCCTTTTCTGAATCCCTATTGTTCTTATTTTCTAAAACACACACGTGACACTTGCCGTACCTACCATCTATTATGAGTTTATTTTGTACCTATTTGCCCCTCAGAAGTAGGCAGGATGTCAACTGCACAGGTATGATGCATGTATATATATATCAACAAACTCTTGTCATATGTTGTATATTCCCAAGTAAACATCTGGAGGCAGGGACTATTGACACACTCATTTTTCTCTCACAAAGGCCAGCATAGTATGTACTCAGCAAAACGAATGAATAAATAAATGAATAATTGTGCTTTGAATTTCCATAAATATTATTTTTAAAGTGCATATGTAATATACATAAAATGCACATATAATGTGAGTGTAATAACGCCAGGTATATCAATACAATGTAAAAATTGTGAAGACGGCTGATGCTGGACTTCAGCAAAGTTCATGTGAAGCCTATTAACTTTGGAAGCCATTCTTACACATACCAGAAATGATTTACAATAAAAAATGTTATTAAATCTCACAGATACCATTAACCTTTCCCACCACTCCCTTGACACTTTTTAACTAAAAGTGGAGCAGATGCATGAAATATGGTTCTCCATGAAGAAGTAAAAGACAATGACACAAAACACGGAATGACAGAAAGCAACAGCTTCCTAGAAGCAGGGTATGTGATGGATTTTCTTATTTCTTAAGAATGAAAAAGAAAACAATTATTATTAACTGGAGGTCTTTGTATAAAATCAGAATACAAAGTTCACATTAAGTCAGTTAGAGTTATTTTTAACTCCACAGATTAATCCATTTTCCCATTCACAGAACTCATTTCTTTGTTCTTTGAACTTTAGCAGCAAGAACCCACAGGTTACAGTAGAAGGTATGTTTTTTCATGGCTTACATGGAATTGAGTCACTGTATTCTCACCTCACTTGTTTGACAAAGTACATTATGGATTGGTTGAAACAAGCTGTTGCATAATGTGACTATCAGAAGCTGTGATGAAGATATCATTTGTTCCAACATGCCTAGCGTGCACTGCAGAGGTTCTGTGGATGTTCTGATGAAGCGTGGATAATGATGTGAATTGAATCTTCAGATCTATAGCATGATAGGCTATAGTCTCACTAGAGGCATGTGGCATGTTAAACAGAGGGATGTCATCTGCCATTTATATCTGTTTTAGTCACAAGATTGAAAAAATGCAAACATGAAATAACCTACTGGGTAAAAATTATAAAGGTCTCTCTAACTGTAATTAGCTAAATAACATCATAAATAATCATAAATATTGATGCAGGACCAATGTTTTTTCACTTATAGTTAGACTGTACATTTGGCATTAATTCAAGAAGATCTCATGACATGGTCCCGCCCAATGTGACATGTCTAATTACTCAAAAACATAAAGAAAAATGGACAAAATCTGTAGGAGTTTGTTAGTTTTGTCACTGTGAATGACTTTCAAATTCCCTATTCCTACTTTTATGAGCAATTGTTAGTAGTTATCCAATAGTATGAAAAAAATTAAACTTAGAATGAATGCTAATTAGAAATAACCAAATCTATTCAGTGTCAATGCTATTGATTAGAAATAACCAAATCGGGCTTCCCTGGTGGCGCAGTGGTTGAGAGTCCGCCTGCCGATGCAGAGAACGCGGGTTCGTGCCCCGTTCCGGGAAGATCCCACGTGCCGCGGAGCGGCTGGGCCCGTGAGCCATGGCCGCTGAGCCTGCGCGTCCGGAGCCTGTGCTCCGCAACGGGAGAGGCCAGAGCAGTGAGAGGCCCACGTACCACAAAAAAAAAAAAAAAAGAAATAACCAAATCTATTCAATGTGAAGAATATGGACATGTTTTAAACAGTCTTCCTTAGGGAGTTTATTATCAGGTTGCTTAATACCAAAAGCTGCTTCTGATTTCTCTGAGCTCAGATTTTGGGGGAAAGTGGAGCCTACTGTGTAAGCATGTGCATGTCTATCTGTCTGTGTGTCTGTGGTGTGTGTACAATCATGTACACGTGTGTGCATTTAACCACTATAGGGATACTTCAAAATCCAAAATGACGTGCAAACAACACATTCAGAGCTGTGATTAATGTAAACTTTTTAAGTTGAAGATTGAAGGTATCTTCATTTCTTTATCTCTATATTTATCTGTGTATGTCTTTTCCTCCTTTTATTTCTTTCACAGATCAGGGATATTCGAAAAATTGAGAAATTGAAAAGCAATGGGAGAAGTAATATAGATATATTGGCTGAATTATTTATTTCTGAGATGAGAATAAAAGAAAAATAGAATAGATAGAGAACTGAAAGGCTTCAGATGGGACAAATACAAACCAGACAACTGTAGACCAACTACAAGTAAGGTTTATTTATTCATTCAACAAGAATCTGTTTAGTGTCTACTCTATGGCAGCCGTGTCCTGGGCACTAGGGATGCCATAGTAAACAATATGGGCAACACTGCCTGTCCTTACATTCTAAGGAAGGGAGATAAGCAATAAACAGAATAAATAAGCTATGTGGTAAAACAGATGGCCTTCTGTCCTATGGAAAAAAAATAAACCAGTAAAGATAGTGGGAGACTTGGAAGTTGTGGAAGTGACTTTAAGTTTTAATAGAGTCATCAGAGCAGGCCTCACTGAGAAAATGAAATTTAACAGGGAGGGAGACAGAAGGAAGACAGGGGAGGGAAAAGTTGGGAAGAATAGGTTGCAAGAAGGCTGGAGAGCACTAATGTGAAGGCTGGCCTCCACCCTGTTTAGATTAATTGAGTTCCCACTATTTCTCCCAGGTGACCTCCCCAAATAGCCCTTTTCAGATTCATGCCCTCTTTCATTCACTATAGAGTTAATGATTTTTATTTTCCTTCTCTTTTATGAGAAAAATGGAAATAAACATTATAACCTTTCATTATTAAGATATGTGTGCACCTTTCTCAGAAAGCTACAATTGGCATTTTTGTAATGAATTGAATCTGTAATGTTTAAGCAGCTTCGTTTCACAATCTTAATCAAAAAAAAAAAAAAAAAGCAACAGCTTGCTTTTTACTATTATGTCTAAAATTCAGAGAGGGACCTGCCCATTGAACCCGCCTTAAATGAGGAAAGAGGGACTTCCCTGGTGGCACAATGGTTAAGAATCCGCCTGCCAATGCAGGGTACACGGGTTTGGGAAGATCCCACATGCCACGGAGCAACTAAGCCCTTGCACCACAACTACTGAGCCTGTGCTCTAGAGCCCGCGAGCCACAACTACTGAGCCCAAGTGCCACAACTACTGAGCCCGCACGCCTAAAGCCTGTGCTCTGCAACAAGAGAAGCCATCACAATGAGAAGTCCATGCACAGCAACGAAGAGTAGCCCCCACTCGCCGCAACTAGAGAAAGCCCGCGTGCAGCAACGAAAAAATAAATAAATAAATAAATAAATAAATAAATAAATAAATAAATAAATAAAAGGAGGAAAGAAATCGTGATTGAATTTCATTTCTGCCTCTAGTAACGTTACAAGGGCCAGAACCGCTCTTCCCTACAAGCAGATGCCCAGCTGTGGGCTGTTCCCTCTGTATCTGCCTTCCTCCCCACCTCCAAAAAGAAGAACTTAAAAAAAAAAAAAAATAAGGGCCGTATGCTTTTGATCTGCTTGGACATTTCAAACAAAAGAAATTTCACAAACGGAATACTGAACTAGATGTGGAAATATCTGAATACTGCATAATATTCTACTGAGTAGAGGATAAAAGGGGCAGTAGAAAACCTTTTCGACTCATCACTGTGTTTATCGTTAAACTAAAACTTCTGCTTCTCTGTTAATATTGATAGAAGGCAAAATTGTCCTGGTCTAGAGAAAGTAGCCACCCATGATTTTTGACAATGTCTAGAACCCTCGTATTCGGTTTGGTCCTAAGGACTGCCATTCTGCTTTCTCCAAAGAACTGGCATTCTGCTTGGTAACAGGGATCATGCTTAGTTCAGAAGACAAACTCCATGCTTACACAGAGGCTGATGGATCAGAACACAACCTAGCAATCATAATCTAAATAAGTGTAAAAATACTTTGGAAGCATATGGGAGGGGCACATAACTTGCATGGCGGGGAGCAGGCAGGCAAGGCTTTCTTAAAGCAGCAGCTTCTGAATTTAGGCCTAGGAAAGTGAGTAAAGATTAAAGAAATGAAGAAACATGTTGAGGAAATAACATGTGCTAAGTCCAAAGAGTGCTTATCCAAGGAACTACAAGAAGTTCAGAGGTGTAAAGAGAAGTGTTAAGTACGAAGAGGGGATGAGGCACAGATAGGGCTGGTGAGGTAAAAATGCTAGATGATGGCCTTGAGGGTCAAGTAGAGAAGGACCATCCTGAAGGCCACATGGGGACTGGGGACTGGGCAGTTGTAAGCAGGAAAATGAAATGACATTTTATTTTATTTTTTTATTTTTTTTATTTTTATTTTTTTTTTCGGTATGCGGGCCTCTCACTGCTGTGGCCTCTCCCGTTGCGGAGCACAGGCTCCGGACGCACAGGCTCAGTGGCCATGGCTCACGGGCCCAGCCGCTCCGCGGCATGTGGGATCTTCCCAGACTGGGGCACGAACCCATGTCCCCTGCATCGGCAGGCGGACTCTCAACCACTGCGCCACCAGGGAAGCCCGTGAAATGACATTTTAGAAAGATTACTGGTTCCAGGAGTCTACTTGAGAGGTCACCCTGATGATGATCTGAAGCACCATAAAATCTGGAGAAGGGAAAAAGATGGATTTTTCCTCTTGTATTCTAGAGTTATTTAGGAGATGAAACCAGTAGTTGATGGAATGTGAAGAAGGGAGAGGGCCTCTGTTTGGACCACTGAAGGCAAGCCTCTTCTTATACCTTTAAACCAAACAGGGGTCGCCATTGAGCCTTGAATGGGCAACTCTGAACTATACTTGCCCATGAAGGATCATCCAGAATGAATTTGGTTCAGACTCATTCCTTAACGCATATTCTCCCCTCTCTGCTGCCTTTCTCAATACGCAGATGTTCTATTTTATGTGTAATGGTATTGCACATTTATCAGTCGTCAGACCTCTGAAGAAAGATGTTCATTGATTGACTGACATGAATAAGACACCTGAGAAAGGGAGCTGTTCTTTGCATTTGACAAGTAGTTGGTAAAAAGCCGATAGTTTGATTAAGGCCTTCCCAGGAAGCCCAGTGCATTTTGATTAGTTTGATCATCATTTAGTTCTTTTCTCTTGACTTTATAACTGTCACTAAAAAGTGAATTTTAAGGAAGTTATATCTTTGTACAGGTAAACTCCCTTTGTAATTCACCCCATAGAACAAACTCACCCAAATGGTCAAGGGCAATCAATAATATTTTTACTCCATTATCAACTTTTACACTGTGATAGAGAAATTATTCTCAAATACAGGCCAAAATTCATATATATATTTTTAATATCTAGGATGCTATAATCACAAAGGAGTTACAATATATGCAGCACATCCATTAACCTGCTGTGAATACACCTATGAACATGTATAAAGACATGAATAGTTTATCATATTTTTATCATAATCAACTGACAAATATTTTGTTATATTTCAATAATATTTTTATTTTTATAACTTTAATCATATTTTCATCATTTTTGTTGCAAAAGTCTTTTGAGTCTCCTTTGAAAATTTCCAAGTCAAGTCTATAAGTAAAGATAAAATATACAATTAATAAGGGGGCCATGATTTGCAAGGCTGTCATCAAATGAATGAACCCAATGACCTGAGTCTGACCTAGAAATCATATGTCACCACTTGATCAAGAAATTCCTTCCAGGGCTTCCCTGGTGGTGCAGTGGTTGAGAGTCCGCCTGCCGATGCAGGGGACACGGGTTTGTGCCCTGGTCCGGGAAGATCCCACATGCCACGGAGCGGCTAGGCCCGTGATCCATGGCCACTGAGCCTGTGCGTCCGGAGCCTGTGCTCTGCCACAGGAGAGGCCACAACAGTGAGAGGCCCACGTACCGCAAAAAAAAAAAAAAAGAAAAAAAGAAATTCCTTCCAGTTTTGAAATAGAGGTATAAATCATCCCAGTATCAAGGTAGTGAATCCCAGGCTTGAACAAATAGTATATATGAAAGAGATGCAGGAACACAGATACATCTTTCAGAAGGCATCCTCAGTAATGGGTTTGGAGCATGGAATATCTATTCACAGACATAATATGTGATAGTTTGGCTGCTTAGCTGAACTTTCACACCCTGTAACTCATCTCTGCATCAGTTGGACTCTAACCTGAAATCTCATCGGATTCATCTTGGCTCAGTATTAAAAGTGTTTTATGCTAATAGTACAAGCGCCATTATTATCCAAGTAACTGCTATTGACTTGTAGTATCCTACTATTATTCTGGGTATTCCATTACATTTTATCCAATTTTCCTTATTTCTCAATGTGTTTTCAGGGAAAATAAGGAAGGAAGGAAGGAAGGAAGGAAGGATGGAGGGAAGGAAGGAAGGAAGGAGGAGACATTGAAAATGAAATGGACTTCCGGGTAAGATGGCGGAAGAGTAAGACGCGGAGATCACCTTCCTCCCCACGGATACACCAGAAATACAGCTACACGTGGAACAACTCCTACAGAACACCTACTGAACGCTGGCAGAAGACCCCAGACCTCCCAAAAGGCAAGAAACTCCCCCACATACCTGGGTAGGGCAAAGCGGAGAGATCCCCACACAGAGGATCGGTGCCGAGCGGCACTCACCAGCCCGAGAGGCTTGTCTGCTCGCCCGCCGGGGCGCGCAGCACTGGAAGCTGAGGCTCGGGCTTCGGTCAGAGCGCAGGGAGAGGACTGGGGCTGACGGCGAGAACTCAGCCTGAAGGGGGCTAATGTGCCACAGCTAGCCGGGAGGGAGTCCGGGAAAACTCTGGAGCTGCCGAAGAGGCAAGAGACTTTTTCTTCCCTCTTGGCTTCCTGGTGCGCGAGGAGAGGGGATTAAGAGCGCTGCTTAAAGGGGCTCCACAGACGGGCGCGAGTCGCGACTGAAAGCGCGGAGCCCAGCGACGGGCGTGGGACGCTGGGGCTGCTGCTGCCGCCGCCAAGAAGCCTGTGTGCGAGCGCAGGTCACTGCCCACACCACCCTTCCGGGAGCCTGTGCAGCCCGCCACTGCCGGGGTCCCGGGATCCAGGAGCGGCTTCCCTGGGAGAACGCACGGCGCGCCTCGGGCTGGTGCAACGTTACGCCGACCTCTGCCGCTGCAGGCTCGTCCCGCACTCTGTGCCCCTCCCTCCGGCCCGGCCTGAGTGAGCCAGAGTCCCCGAAGAGGCTGCTCCTTTAACCCTGTCCTGTCTGAGCGAAGAACAGACGCCCTCCAGGGACCTACACGCAGAGGCAGGGCCAAATCCAAAGCTGAGACCCAGGAGCTGTGAGAACAAAGAAGAGAAAGGGAAACCTCTCCCAGCAGCCTCAGAAGCAGCGGATTAAAGCTCCACAATCAACTTGATGGACCCTGCATCTGTGGAATACATGAATAGACAACACATCATCCCAAATTGAGGAGCCCGGAGTCAGTGCTGTGCCTCTGAGGTGGGAGAGCCAACTTCAGGACACTGGTCCACAAGAGACCTCCCAGCTCCACATAATATCAAACGGCAAAAATCTTCCAGAGATCTCCATCTCAACACCAGCACCCAGCTTCACTCAACGACCAGCAAGCTACAGTGCTGGACACCCTATGCCAAACAACTAGCAAGACAGGAACACAACGCCACCCATTAGCAGAGAGGCTGCCTAAAATCATTAAAAGTCCGCAGACACCCCAAAACACACCATCAGACGTGGACCTGCCCACCAGAAAGACAAGATCCAGCCTCATCCACCAGAACACAGGCACTAGTCCCTTCCACCAGGAAGCCTACACAACCCACTAAATCAACCTTAGCCACTGGGGACAGACACCAAAAACAACGGGAACTACGAACCTGCAGCCTGCAAAAAGGAGACCCCAAACACAGTAACATAAGCAAAATGAGAAGACAGAAAAACACACAGCAGGAGAAGGAGCAAGATAAAAACCCACCAGATCTAACAAATGAAGAGGTAATAGGCAGTCTACCTGAAAAAGAATTCAGAATAATGATGGTAAAGATGATCCAAGATTCTATTTCCCAGATCCAAAATCTTGGAAATAGAATAGACAAAATGCAAGAAACAGTTAACAAGGACCTAGAAGAACTAAAGATGAATCAAGCATCGATTAAAAACACAATACATGAAATAAAAAATACTCTAGATGGGATCAATAGCAGAATAACTGAGGCAGAAGAACGGATAAGTGAGGTGGAAGATAAAATAGTGGAAATAACTGCTGCAGAGCAAAATAAAGAAAAAAGAATGAAAAGAACAGAGGACAGTCTCAGAGACCTCTGGGACAACATTAAACGCACCAACATTCGAACTATAGGGGTTCCAGAAGAAGAAGAGAAAAAGAAAGGGACTGAGAAAATATTTGAAGAGATTATAGTTGAAAACTTCCCTAATATGGGAAAGGAAATAGTTAATCAAGTCCAGGAAGCACAGAGAGTCCCATACAGGATAAATCCAAGGAGAAATACGCCAAGACACATATTAATCAAACTGTCAAAAATTAAACACAAAGAAATCATATTAAAAGCAGCAAGGCAAAAACAACAAATAACACACAAGGGAGTCCCCATCAGGATAACAGCTGATCTCTCAGCAGAAACTCTACAAGCCAGAAGGTAGTGGCAGGACATAATTAAAGTGATGAAGGAGAAAAACCTGCAACCAAGATTACTCTACCCAGGAAGGATCTCATTCAGATTTGATGGAGAAATTAAAACGTTTACAGACAAGCAAAAGCTGAGAGAGTTCAGCACCACCAAACCAGCTTTACAACAAATGCTAAAGGAACTTCTCTAGGCAAGAAACACAACAGAAGGAAAAGACCTACAATAACGAACCCAAAACAATTAAGAAAATGGGAATAGGAACATACATATCGATAATTACCTTAAATGTAAATGGACTAAATGCTCCCACCAAAAGACAAAGATTGGCTGAATGGATACAAAAACAAGACCCATATATATGCTGTCTACAAGAGACCCACTTCAGACCTAGAGACACATACAGACTGAAAGTAAGGGGATGGAAAAAGATATTCCATGCAAATGGAAACCAAAAGAAAGCTGGAGTAGCAATTCTCATATCAGACAAAATAGACTTTAAAATAAAGACTACTAGAAGAGACAAAGAAGGACACTACATAATGATCAAGGGATCGATCCAAGAAGAAGATATAACAATTGTAAATATTTATGCACCCAACATAGGAGCACCTCAATACATAAGGCAAATACTAACAGCCGTAAAAGGGGAAATCGACAGTAACACACTCATAGTAGGGGGCTTTAACACCCCACTTTCACCAATGGACAGATCATCCAAAATGAAAATAAATAAGGAAACACAAGCTTTAAATGATACATTAAACAAGATGGACTTAATTGATATTTATAGGACATTCCATCCAAAAACAACAGAATACACATTTCTCTCAAGTGCTCATGGAACATTCTCCAGGATAGATCATATCTTGGGTCACAAATCAAGCCTTGGTAAATTTAAGAAAATTGAAATTGTATCAAGTATCTTTTCCGACCACAATGCTATGAGACTAGATGTCAATTACAGGAAAAGAGCTGTAAAAAATACAAACACATGGAGGCTAAATAATACACTACTTAATAACGAAGTGATCACTGAAGAAATCAAAGAGGAAATTAAAAAATACCTAGAAACAAATGACAATGGAGACACGACGACCCAAAACCTATGGGATGCAGCAAAAGCAGTTCTAAGAGGGAAGTTTATAGCAATACAATCCCACCTTAAGAAACAGGAAACATCTCGAATAAACAACCTAACCTTGCACCTAAAGCAATTAGAGAAAGAAGAACAAAAACATCCCAAAGTTAGCAGAAGGAAAGAAATCATAAAAATCAGATCAGAAATAAATGAAAAAGAAATGAAGGAAACGATAGCAAAGATCAATAAAACTAAAAGCTGGTTCTTTGAGAAGATAAACAAAATTGATAAACCATTAGCCAGACTCATCAAGAAAAAAACGGAGAAGACTCAAATCAATACAATTAGAAATGAAAAAGGAGAAGTAACAACTGACACTGCAGAAATACAAAAGATCATGAGAGATTACTACAAGCAACTCTATGCCAATAAAATGGACAACCTGGAAGAAATGGACAAATTCTTAGAAATGCACAACCTGCCAAGACTGAATCAGGAAGAACTAGAAAATATGAACAGACCAATCACAAGCACTGAAATTGACACTGTGATTTAAAATCTTCCAACAAACAAAAGCCCAGGACCAGGTGGCTTCACAGGTGAATTCTATCAAACATTTAGAGAAGAGCTAATACCTATCCTTCTCAAGGATAGTGTTCCTCTCGGGAGGAACACTCCCAAACTCATTCTATGAGGCCACCATCACCTTGATACCAAAACCAGACAAGGATGTCACAAAGAAAGAAAACTACAGGCCAATATCACTGATGAACATAGATGCAAAAATCCTCAACAAAATACTAGCAAACAGAATCCAACAGCACATTAAAAGGATCATACACCATGATCAAGTGGGGTTTATTCCAGGAATGCAAGGATTCTTCAATATACGCAAATCAATCAACGCGATACACCATATTAACAAATTGAAGGAGAAAAACCATATGATCATCTCAATAGATGCAGAGAAAGCTTTCGACAAAATTCAACACCCATTTATGATAAAAACCCTGCAGAAAGTAGGCATAGAGGGAACTTTCCTCAACATAATAAAGGCCATATATGACAAACCCACAGCCAGCATCGTCCTCAATGGTGAAAAACTGAAACCATTTCCACTAAGATCAGGAACAAGACAAGGTTGCCCACTCTCACCACTCTTATTCAACATAGTTTTGGAAGTTTTAGCCACAGCAATCAGAGAAGAAAAGGAAATAAAAGGAATCCAAATTGGAAAAGAAGAAGTAAAGCTGTCACTGTTTGCAGATGACATGATACTATACATAGAGAATCCTAAAGATGCTACCAGAAAACTACTAGAGTTAATCAATGAATTTGGTAAAGTTGCAGGATACAAAATTAATGCACAGAAATCTCTGGCATTCCTATATACTAATGATGAAAAATCTGAAAGTGAAATCAAGGAAACACTCCCATTTACCACTGCAACAAAAAGAATAAAATATCTAGGAATAAACCTACCTAAGGAGACAAAAGACCTGTATGCAGAAAATTATAAGACACTGATGAAAGAAATTAAAGATGATACAAATAGATGGAGAGATGTACCATGTTCTTGGATTGGAAGAATCAATATTGTGAAAATGACTATACTACCCAAAGCAATCTACAGATTCAATGCAATCCCTATCAAACTACCACTGGCATTTTTCACAGAACTAGAACAAAAAATTTCACAATTTGTATGGAAACACAAAAGACCCCGAATAGCCAAAGCAATCTTGAGAACGAAAAATGGAGCTGGAGGAATCAGGCTCCCTGACTTCAGACTATACTACAAAGCTACAGTAATCAAGACAGTATGGTACTGGCACAAAAACAGAAAGATAGATCAATGGAACAGGATAGAAAGCCCAGAGTTAAACCCACGGACATATGGTCACCTTATCTTTGATAAAGGAGGCAGGAATGTGCAGTGGAGAAAGGACAGTCTCTTCAATAAGTGGTGCTGGGAAAACTGGATAGGGACATGTAAAAGTATGAGATTAGATCACTCCCTAACACCATACACAAAAATAAGCTCAAAATGGATTAAAGACCTAAATGTAAGGCCAGACACTATCAAACTCTTAGAGGAAAACATAGGCAGAACACTCTATGACATAAATCACAGCAAGATCCTTTTTGACCCACCTCCTAGAGAAATGGAAATAAAACCAAAAATAAACACATGGGACCTAATGAAACTTAAAAGCTTTTGCACAGCAAAGGAAACCATAAACAACACGAAAAGAGAACCCTCAGAATGGGAGAAAATATTTGCAAATGAAGCAACTGACAAAGGATTAATCTCCAAAATTTATAAGCAGCTCATGCAGCTCAATAACAAAAAAACAAACAACCCAATCCAAAAATGGGCAGAAGACCTAAATAGACATTTCTCCACAGAAGATATACAGAGTGCCAACAAACACATGAAAGGATGCTCAACATATGTACTCATTAGAGAAATGCAAATCAAAACTACAATGAGATATCATCTCACACCAGTCAGAATGGCCATCATCAAAAAATCTAGAAACAATAAATGCTGGAGAGGGTGTGGAAAAAAGGGAACACTCTTGCACTGCTGGTGGGAATGTGAATTGGTACAGCCACTATGGAGAACGGTATGGAGGTTCCTTAAAAAACTACAAATAGAACTACCATATGACCCAGCAATCCCACTACTGGGCATATACCCTGAGAAAACCATAATTCAAAAAGAGACATGTACCAAAATGTTCATAGCAGCCCTATTTACAATAGCCCGGAGATGGAAACAACCTAAGTGTCCATCATCGGATGAATGGGTAAAGAAGATGTGGCACATATATACAATGGAATATTACTCAGCCATAAAAAGAAATGAAATTGAGCTATTTGTAATGAGGTGGATAGACCTAGAGTCTGTCATACAGAGTGAAGTAAGTCAGAAAGAGAAAGACAAATACTGTATGCTAACACATATATATGGAATTTAAGAAAAAAAAAATGTCATGAAGAACATAGGGGTAAGACAGGAATAAAGACACAGACCTACTAGAGAATGGACTTGAGGATATGGGGAGGGGGAAGGGTAAGCTGTGACAAAGTGAAAGAGCGGCATGGACATATATACACTACCAAACGTAAGGTAGATAGCTAGTGGGAAGCAGCCGCATAGCACAGGGAGATCAGCTCAGTGCTTTGTGACCGCCTGGAGGGGTGGGATAGGGAGGGTGGGAGGGAGACGCAAAAGGGAGGGGATATGGAAACATGTATATGTATAACTGATTAAATTTGTTATAAAGCAAAAAAAAAAAAAAAAGAAAATGAAACAACTTTGCATGGATACAATAGTTGGAATAAATTGGAAAATACTTAAATTTTATTCCTTATAAAATACAAAAGTTAAGAAAATAATGCTCAGCTACAAAAACTACAGGAAGCATCTATCTGTATCTCCTCCTAATACACGCTCTTATGAGAACACTTTATAAATTTCATAGTTAAGGTAATGCACTTTTTGAAGCCACAAATTTATTTGGTGCAAATAACACTGAAATAGTTCTCCTCTATATCTCAGCTAACACTCCTACATTGCACCAAATAAATCTGAACACACTGGTGAGATAGAACAAGTGATCAGGCCAGACTTACTTGTGTAATGGGAACCATATTAAAGAAAGCAAGAGAGCAGAGATAGAGAGGATTTGGGGAAGGAATAAAAGAGACCAAACATAACACAGAGAATTCTCATCCTTCTACAAAAATAACAGAGCTAGAGGAGGGAACAGAAACAGATAAAGAAAATTAACATTGAAAAGAGTAGAGGTATAGAAGGTATCCATGAAAAGTACAACAAAGACAAAAACAAAACTCATGAGTGGTTTCTTTTGCAAGCAAAAGTTATTTTGGATTTTGTGGACTATTGCTGGAGTGTTTGTATTTCCCTGACTTTGGTGAATGGAGAAACCAATGTAGATGAGCCACCTGTACTCATGATACCTTACTTCATTTATCTTCAATATTAAGCTGACCATTTGAAGTATCTCACTTAAGAGTACCCCAAGGATCATATGATTTAACATTGTGTGATAAAGAAAATCCTATGCAACCCACATACCTTTCTGGTCAACCATAATTTCCTTGTGCATGCACTAATGAATCAAGGTAAAGGAGTAGTAAGAATGCTCAACCATGTAAGTTTGTTCCCTGTTTGCTATGGTGAATCATTATTAGTGTAATCATAATTTATCACACAAAAAGGAACTCTTATGATGGTTAAAGGTAGAAGAATTCATAATTAGCACTAGTACAACAGGAATAAATTTGGACTTCTCCAAGCAAACAGATGTGTGCGGTCACTCTAGCCAAAACAGATGAGGTGGGGTTTTTTTGGGGGGTTTTTTTTTTGCATAGTTCTATACTTCTAGCCTAACACATTCTTATTTAGATATCTTGCAACTGATCTCTTATTGCTAGATGGGGAAAGAGTCTGATTTATGTCAAATGCAGAAAAGTCTGTCCCCCTCCCCCATCCCCTGGGTGTTCATAATGTCAAAGGGCTTTTACAGTGAGGTTGTAATATGTCACATTTCTACAAAGTTCATTATGGTGTCTGTAGTAAGAAAAGCAATTAATTGTGGTTTTCCATTTTGCATGCTAACATAGCAATTTTCAAACCTGTTGTACATTTTGGTAAGATATAATTTTCATCTATTTTCCCCTCCCCCTTCACATTCTAAGTGGAGCTACATTGTAATATAAATTCATGCAATATTAGATCAGTGAGAAAGTAAAGCCTTTCTTTTGCCTATTAAGCAAAGAACACATCTTAGGAACACCATACATCATGCTTGTCACAAGATTCAAAAGAATCATTCTGAATAGTTACCTTGTCTATTATTTAGAAAGCAGACATGAAACAATATAATTCAGTTGGGCTGCATGTATCTAATTTGCATATGGCTGTCTCTTTCTAATCTGAGTTTTCACAAAATGAATATAATTAGCAAGTTTCAATTTATCTTCAAAACCACTGAACTATGTGGATTATTTCCAGGATGACATCACCCATGTGCACTAGCATATTTGGACTCCTAAACAGAGCGATTCAGTGGATTTTGTAGCTAAACAAGTGAATGTTGCAAGTTAAAAAGTGACAAACTCATCAGCCATGCAAGATGCATAATTCATCATGAAGAGATCAGCACTGTAGCTTTATCCTATTTTCCCAATTTTTTCCTTTAATGAAACAGGCAATTCAAGCAAACCACAAATGATTTGGTGTGGCCAGCTTATTAGTCTGTGACCATTGATTAAAAAAACATAAGTGGGCTTCCCTGGTGGCGCAGTGGTTGGGAGTCCGCCTGCCGATGCAGGGGACACGAGTTCGTGTCCTGGTCCGGGAAGATCCCACATGCCGCGGAGCAGCTGGGCCCGTGAGCCATGGCTGCTGAGCCTGCGCGTCCGGAGCCTGTGCTCCACAACGGGAGAGGCCACAACAGTGAGAGGCCCACGTACAGCAAAAAAAAAAAAAACATAAGTAATCAAACTCTTTAGAGTCACTATATGGCTATATTCTCTGTACTTCTCCAATTTGAGCTCCTCATCTAACTCTCCTTCATGTATGCTCTCAAAGTTACAAATTCCTCACATAATGAACTATCTCTGACCCACATTCTCAAGGAGCTTATCTGGGCTAGGATGTTTGACTTTAAATGAATGATAGCGAGAGACATCACATTTAACTTGTCAGCTATAAAATAAAATGTATAATTTACAAGACAATACATTATTTAGTGATATCCAACTTTTAAAAAAATGTACAATTCAAATGTGTGGTTCTGGAATGTTAGAGATGCTAACTGCACAAAGTGTAACATGATAATTGACATAATTTCCTCCCAAAATACCAATTTGTGTCCCCATGAATTCTAACTATAGCCTAGAGTTAAAACAAAGGTAAACCATTTAATAAGGGACCATGTATTACCAATGAGCTGAATATTTTTCCTGAGAAAGGCAAACCATGAAGCTAAACAAAAATAAAACTGATCTTCTTTAGAACTGGCATTATTAGAAATATTTTAGTACATATGGAAGCAAGTAGCATATCTGGACTTTGAACTGGCAAGCTCAAGCAAGAAATCTCATGATGACTTGTTTCTCAATTGAAGTTACCATTTTAGTCTGGCTAATCGAATTTTGTTTGCAGCGTTGGCTGTATGTTGGTCTAGTCTAGATTTTGTATTCAAAACACACAAGCACTGCAGGATATTTCACAACTGCTAATCAGTCTAACACAATTACTTATCTAAGTGCAGATGAAGGTTTGATTAGTGATGTGCTGTTTCTCAGAGAATTGTCGGTTTGACCACAGCAAACCAGAACCATAAATATAGTAAGTAACACAGCAAAAGCTGAGAGGCAGATCAGCTAATAGAAGACATACACCAGGTGGTTACACAGAACTATCTTTAGACATAAAATATGTGCAAAAATTTCCCCAGACTTCCTGACCACTCTCAGTTCTATATGCAAGTTTGCTTTAGCCTGAACACTGATGTTATACCGATTGTCCTTAAATGTCACTTTAAACCTAGCATATTCCTATTGAAAACACGTGCCTCACTAGTCAAACTACAAAATCTAAAGCCTCGCCTTCAAATTTCACCACAATCTGGCATAAACTAATATTTACAGTCCATCATCCCACAGTTTTCTGCTTTGAATCCTCGACAACTCAGAATTACTTATCCATTCCTCAGTGAAACATATTCCTCTCCTGCCTTCCTATATTTGCTCAAGCTCTCTCTCCTTCCTGGAATTCTGTCTTCACTTTTGTCATTGAATCTGTGGTTCTTTCACATGACTTATCTTACTCCAATATCCAGAAGTAAGCCCTTGAAAGCAGAGATGTGGATATATTCCCCAGCATGAAATATGTATTTCTGAATATATTGGGAGTTCTCAAATAATTGGGGTTGATCAAATCCTCTCCTGTCAACTCTCATTTCTTTTGGTTGTACATGCTCCACCTCACTGACTTTCCCTCAGCAATAAGTGGTAGTGCTACTCTGTCAGATTACCCATCAGTGCCATCTGGCTTTGTGTCCTCAATGGACTACCTTCTTCTACCTTTAGCAACTGGAAGGCAAGTCACCTTAACAAGCTAAACTACTAGAAATGAAGAGAGAGAGAACATGGTACCTGCTCCATTGTTCTGGAAATGAAACCAGAAATAGAATATGGAAAATGTTCTCATCATTAATTCATTAATCAAAAATCTTTATTGAGCACCTAGTATGTTTATTAGGAGCTGAAGCTATAGTAATGAACAAGGCAGAGTCCCTGCCCTTGAGAGCTTACATTCTTGTGTTGGAGGTGGTTAGTGGTGATAGGAAGACACATAGTAAGGCATCAAATAGTGACAATAGTCAATGTTACTGAGGAAAAGAAAGCATAATTTAAAAAAAGATAGCCAAGAGTCAGAAAAGAACTCTCTGAAGAGGTGACATCTAAGCAGAGATCTGAAGATGAGAGCAAGCCAGTCATTCTGGTAGCTGGGTGATCACTCTGGTGTCTGGCATAGGGAAAAGCAGGTGCAAAGGCCCTGGGGTGAGATCCAGTTTGCCCCATTCCAGTGGAGGAGTTAGGCTGCCTGAGCACAGGGGTTTAGAGAAAGAGTATAACAAGTGAGGGCAAGGGTCTTTCCAACAATAGCCCCCCAACAATCAATGACAAAGCCCCAGCTAGGCCAGCTGGCATCATCTGTGACACTAAAGAAAGTTTTCTTCATACACAACAGCATAAGCACTACTTGATTTAATTTATCAGATGGCTTCTATTAGCACTTTTTATAATGCCCAATTCCAGGTTAAGCTTTGTGGAGAATACTGTACCCATTTCTAATGGATTTAAGATCTGGATTCATATTTGTACGAAAAACCTGCCTCGTTGGCTTGTATCAGAGGCTGCTTCTTTGCTCTGATTCTAATTTTCTGACCTTGTATGAACTGGTTGCTGACAGATTAATACCAGTAAAGGCAAGTTTTTTCCTACTGTATAATAATGTATTTATATTTAAAAAAAAGAAGCATCTCCTCTATTAATTCACTAATGCTCTTCAGTCTTTTTAGTAACAAGTGGGAGATCTTCCCACTTTGATTTAAAGTTTCCTAACTATTTAGAAACAAGATACCAGGTCTCAGTAATAAGAAAAGTCTTGCTGAGAAACAGGCTGTAATTTATACCACCACTTCAGGCCATATCATGCATTTTGCCAGAAAAATTTAAAAATGCCAAACTTCAATGAGCATGCCACTGTCTCCTGAGCTCTTTTGTGATAGAAATAATTAGTTTTAAAATATTCTGTCATGGGGGCTTCCCTGGTGGCGCAGTGGTTGAGAGTCCGCCTGCCGATGCAGGGGACACGGGTTCGTGCCCCGGTCTGGGAAGATCCCACATGCCGCGGAGCGGCTGGGCCCGTGAGCCATGGCTGCTGAGCCTGCGCATCCGGAGCCTGTGCTCTGCAAGGGGAGAGGCCACAACAGTGAGAGGCCCACCTACCGCAAAAAAAAAAAAAAAAAAAAAAAAAAAAAAAAAATTCTGTCAAGATCTTAAGATGCAACAGTAAAACACAATTGCTTCTATTATATGCCAGTAGTTGCTCATAACAACTGGGAAGCTAAGACTTTATACTGGAACGAACTCCTTTTTGTTACATTCCGATCAATGTCTTGCCTTCATTTAACCTACATGTCTGGATATCTAAGTTTCATCTTATGGCTTGTTTAAATTATTAACATCCATTCTACCCACCAAACTTCCTGTCCTAGCAGCTACTGTCTAGCTGCGGGCTTTATAATCTGTAAGTTATTACTTGTCTTAATGTCCATCCCCTTTCTTGGGAAGGCTTTGGAGGCAGGTAAAGTAGGTATGGGAGAGGTAGAAAACACTTTTGGTATTAAAGGCCAGAATGAGGCCATGGATGTGTACGGCTTTATCTTTGTAAATTAAGATTAAGAGTGTGATATTGAATCCTAAACACTTTTTGTTCTAGCCTTGTTTTTCTTTGTTAAAACGCTTTGGCTGGCTCCCTGTGACACATTTAACACCTCTTTCTTCTTGTGAGTTTGATCTAAGGATTTCCAAAGAAGCGTGGTGCCTCTGAGACGAAGAGATGTGGTTGTCACAGGTCACCCCTGACAGGGGCACCACTGACAAACCCGCTCACTTTTCCAAGAAGCGCCATTCTTTCCTAGAGTCCCTTGAACATTACTTTAGTCCTATTTTTCAAAAACAGAAAATGTAGGCTACAATAATGGAGGCTCACTGGGCATGCAAAATTGTGGACATCCTTATCACATCCCACCTTCCGCATCTCTCAATGATACTGGTTGCAGGGACATTTTAAAATACTTTCAGTAGGTAACTATTTGTACTTACAGCTTTTGTGGTGCCTGAAATAAAATGATATTATTGGAAGGATATGAGTCATGCGCTTCCTGGTAAACCCATCCTGTCTTTTATGATTTTCTAAACTGTTTTGTGGAAATTCCAAGTTTTACTTTTCTTATTAGAGAAGCTTATGAGGCTAACTTTCTGGGATAGAGCTCCAACTGCTAAAGCTTAAAGGGCTGCGGATGCCACCAATAGTGTTTTTTAGTTACTGCAACTACAAGAGACTGTCTAGGTGAATGATCTAGTTCTGCTAATAAAGCCAAATGGCATAGATGGCTTTTATCAATTAAAAACATTAGTGTCCTACTATTCATTTTCAGAGGAAGACAAACTTTTTAAAAATTCACTTAATGTAACAAAAATCCTCCTTACAGTTAATCTAATTTTTGATTTATTTCATAAACGAATTTTAAGAAGCATACCACATACTTTGCACAATTCTACAGCAACATGGTGTGTCATCTTGTTTTCCATATTCACACCTCCCAGTGCACAATGAGATTTATTTGAGAATGGAGAGAAATCTCAGAAGCATAAGTGAGTTCCACCAGGACAATTTCCACATCTAATGTACCAATTCTTTAGACGTCAGTCTTGTAAAATTTTCCCTCTCATTTTCCCTGAGGGAAGCAGTTATTTTTGTTGCATTCAGCCTTGAAAAATTCCACTGCAAATTCAGTCCCTGACCCATGCCAAAGAACAGCATTCACCCAAACCTCAAGGTATATTTATGGTATGATACATTGCAAATGGAGTCTATTTCCCATACCACCACCATAACTGACAAAATATACATTCTCTTTGCCTCATGCAGTCTTTCTCTAAATTCACAGCCTTTCCTTCAAGATTTGAAAGTTTAAAATTGTGTTGTACAGTGACAGCATTTAATGTACAGGTAAGGGGGAAAGAGACATTTGGATGTTTTGGTCTTAACACATGAAGACAGTATGCTTACTGCCAAATTTGCTATGTCTTGGTTCCCCCATCCTTTACTATAAGAGGGATATTAATTTTACAGGGAAGTCTCACAAACTAAGAGGGGGAATCCAAATTACAAGCCGTCTTACCTAATAAACTAAATTAATGACATCATCCAAATTGATTATTTATAATAACAGTAAAATAACTTTAATAATAAAGTAGTGCTCTCAGGAATTTATAGGCCATGTCCAAATTAGAGGCCATCAGTTTATAAATATATAAAGCTGCACAATAATAACTAAAATGAAGTTAGTGAATGTTTCTTTAGGACAAATTATTGATATGCAATTATGTAATAGTCTAATTTGGGGACGGAAGCCATGCGATATTCTGGAAAAAAACAAACAAACATTTGACAACCGATTAATACCTCTCACCTTTCTTGTCATATCTGGAAATAGCAGAAACGCCGAGATTTTTTTTGTTCTGATCATATAGTTAGAGCACATATGAACCATTAGGCTACTTTTCATTGCAGATTTCTATAACTGCAGGGTATCTTTTAGGGATATGTCAACAGAGGTATGACATTGGTGGGTTAAGCACTACCTTTAGAAATTTTTCCTTAACAAGTTGTGCTGATGTTATAAAAACCAAATGGGAGGTCATAATGTTCTATAGCAAATTCAGAATGATAACTCTTCAATACAGATCAATCTGGCAAAACTCAAACTGCTCCCTGCCCTTGCTTCCGTCAGTAACTGTATTTCCTTTGGTTCTGTTGACATAATCCCAAGGGCTAAGAGTAGGATCTTCAAATATATAAGAAAAACTTTGTGTCCTATTCATTCCCATTTTCTTGATATTTTTTGTCATGAGAAAAATACCTGTCTTCAGAGAGAGGTCTTAGGTTTAGAATTTGAAATTTAGAATATTAAGTTTGAAAAACGGATAGAAGGACAAGTAGTCTCTTTGCAGGAGGACAAAAGAATCTGAAATGGGTACTCTAAGGCCAGACTCACTGTTTCACTTCCCTCTTCTTTACAGGCAAAGTTCTGCTGCTTCCTTCCCCTAAAAGAACTCAGTCCCAAATTCTTTAGATCATTGTCATTCAAGAGAAGCTCTAGTAAGAAGAACAACGGGTTTTCCCTGGTGGCGCAGTGGTTGAGAGTCCGCCTGCCAATGCAGGGGACATGGGTTCGTGCCCCAGTACGGGAAGATCCCACATGCCCCGGAGCGGCTGGGCCTGTGAGCCATGGCCGCTGAGCCTGTGCGTCCGGAGCCTGTGCTCCGCAACGGGAGAGGCCACAACAGTGAGAGGCCCGCGTACCGCAAAAAAAAAAAAAAAAAAAAAAAAAGGAAGAACAACGAAGGCAGAGGGAAATTAGAACTAAGAGTAAAATAAGGGATACATTTTCATTGAGAAGAACTTTTAAAACTGAGGTTTTTAAGAATTTTTGTAAACACATTTAAACGGCTCTATTTTATGAACTACTTTCATATACAATTAGATATCCATTTAATTTTATTTTCCCTAGAAGATGTTCCTGTAAGACTGCTGCATGTAAACTGCCCAGATCCCTGAGCTGAGTGGTGTCCTGGCACATGATTAGAAGGGCAGTTTTCTAACCATGGAGGGGGGAAGAAGATCGGCTTTGCTGACAGTTTGATACAGATTTGAATCTCTGAACATTTATTAGCTCTGGGGCTTTAAAAAACAATAGGAAAATAATGGCAAACCTTGCTTTAGCACATTTATTCCTATGCTGAGAGGCTGACAGTCATGGTCTCATTTAATGTGAAGAAAAATCCAGTGAGAAAGATACTGTTATTAAATTCATTTGAAAAGAAGAGAAAAAAGAGGTTCCGGGAAATTTAGCAATTTGTCCAATATCTTAGAGTTTGTAAGTACCTAATTTATATATTTGTGTTTATAAACAGGGTATATTGCTTGTCTAAACAATATGTAACTCTGTGTAAGTAAATACATCTGTATGTATTAAATAAAATCTATGTCTGCATTCTAAGACTTTTGTCTTTACTTATTTTATGTAATTTTTCCATGGAAGAACAATATTTCTGCCATGCACCTTCTTTCAGAAATAAGTTTAAAGTTCCTTATTTAATGTTATATTTAGAATGTAAAATAATAATAGGATCATTTTTCACAACTCTTTGACAGTCACCTGAGAGCCTGTCAGTGTATACAGGCACACCTTGGAGATACTGGGGGTTTCATTCCAGATCACTAAAATAAAGCATACATCACAACAAAGCAAGTCACATAATTTTTTTGTTTGTTTCCCAGTGTATATAAATTTACTATACTGTAGTCTATCAAGTGTGCAAGTGCAATAGCATTATGTCTAAAAAAATGTACATACCTTAATGAAAAAATACTTCATTGCTAAAAAATGCTAACCATATGCTGAGCTTTCACTAAGTCCTAATCTTTTTGCTGGTGTAGGGTCTTGCCTCAATGTTCGTGGCTACTGACTCATCAGGGTGATGGCTGCTGAAGGCCAGGGTGGCTGTGACAATTTCTTAAAATAAGACAACAATGAAGTTTGCAGCATTGACTGACTCTCTTTCACCAATGATTTCTCTGTAGCAGGCAATGATAACATTTCACCCACAGTAGAACTTTTTTCAAAATCGGAGTCAATCCTCTCAAACTTTGCCACTGCTTTATCATCTAAGTCTATCTTATATTCTAAATCCTTTGTCACCATTTCAACAATCTTCACAACATCTTCCAGGGTAGACTCCATCTCCAGAAACCACTTCCTTTGATCATCCATAGAAGAAACTTCTCATCCATTAGAGTTTTATCATGGGATTGAAGCAATTCAGTCACATCTTCAGGCTCCACGTCTAGTTCTTGTGCTATTTCTGCCACATCTGCTTCTTCCACTGAAGTCCTGAACCCCTCAAAGTCATCCATGAGGATTGGAATCGGAATCAACCTCTCCCAAATTCTTGTTAATGTCGATATTTTGACCTCTTCCCATGAATCAAATATTCTTAATGGCATCTAGAATGGTGAATCCTTTCCAGAAGGTTTTCAATTGACTTTGCCCAGATCCATCAGAGGAATCACTATCTGTGGCAACTAGAGCCTTATGATATGTATTTCTTAAGTAATAAGACTTGAAAGTCAAAATCATTCCTTAATCCATGGGCTGCAGAATGCATGTTGTGTTATGAGGCATGAAAACAACATGAATCTCATTGTACATCTCCATCAGAGCACTTGGGTGACCAGGTGGATGATTTGATCTTCTATCAGACCACTAAAACTTTCTCCATATCAGCAATAAGGCTGTTTTGCTTTCTTGTCATTTGTGTTTTCACTGGAGTAGGATTTTTAATTTCTTTCAAGAATGTTTCTTTTCATTCACAACTTGGTTAATTGTTTGCCGCAAGAGGCCTAGATTTTGGCCTATCTGAGCTTTTGACATGCCTTTCTCACTAAGCTTAATCATTTCTAACTTTTGATTTAAAGTGAGAGATGTGTGGCTCTTCCCTTCCCTGGAACATTTAGAGGTCACTGTAGGATTATTAACTCGTCTAATTTTGATACTGTGTCTCAGAGAATAGGGTGGCCCAAGGAGAGGGAGAGAGATGGGAAAAAGACCAGTTGGTGGAGCAGTCTGAACGCTACATTCATGGATTAAGTTGGCCCTTTTATATGGGTGTGGTTTGTGGTTTCCCCAACCAATTACAATAGTGACACCAAAGGTCAGTGACCACAGGTCACCGTAACAAATGTAATAATAACAAAAAAGTTTGAAATATTGAGAGAATTACCAAAATGTGACATAGAGACATGAAGTAAGCAAATGCTGTTGGAAAAATGGTGCCAATAGACTTGCTCAATGCAGGATTGCCACAAACATTCAATCTGCAAAAAATGCAGTATCTGTGAAGTGCAATAAAGCGAAGTGCAGTAAAACGAGGTGTGCTTGTACATAGTTTCTGCAAATTACAGAAATCATTTTTATTCAGGAGAAAAAAGTTAATACTCTTGAAAAAAATTTTTGAAGAAAATAAAAATAGATCCAGGAGAAATAGATCAAGAATAACTCATAATACCTTTCTAAAAATAGTAATAATTAAAAAAATTTTTTCTACTGAAGAGCAGTTAGTGCAATATCTAAAATTGTGTGTGTAAGCACTACCTAATGAATAACTGAGGCAATCGACTACTGGTTCTCCCAAAGGAACCAACCCAGTTTCTGAGATCATGGCCTCATACATGCCCCATCCATGTGGTGGTCATAATGGAATAAGACAAGAGGGGCACAGTGATCAGGTGAAGGGCTATAAAACTAAAAACTGATCTGAATACTTCCTGCATTTGTTATCTCTTAAGCATTTCCATTATACCCCTATTATGAAAAATTGCATTGATTTACATATTAATGTTATGCATTTCAGCATGTGCCCTTTATGTTCACACACAACAGAATACCCTCTTGTCACACACATTTAACCTACGTGACTCAGCCATTAAGTGAAAATTTGAGAGTGGGAGAAAAAAGAAACAGAATGAATACAGTCACCCCCATTGTTCTCTTCAGTGCCTTGGGTTTTAAATCCTTTACTGTCACTCAGCTGAATTCTATTTTTGTCAGTTTGCCTATCAGTCAAGATGGAGAGCTTAACCTAGGGTGAGCCATGGGATTGTCTTGGAACCATTTTTTTTTCAATGTTCTGAGGTTCCTGGGCTGGAGACCTACATGCAAATTTTGATTATCTGTCTGTAATCTCAGTGATCTCTGGACAGGTGAAAAAAAAAAAGACAGAAAACCATTCCCTATACCAGCACTGTCTAATGGAATTTTCTGCTGAGAATGATGGAAATGTTGTTTATCTGAGCAGTCTAACACAATAGTCAGGAGCCATAGATGACTCCTAAGCACTTGAAATGCAGCTAGTACAACTAACTGTTTTTTAAAATTTAAAACTTAATTTAAATAAATTTAAACAAACAAATAGCTACATGTGGTTAGAAGTTACAATATTAAACAACACAGCTCTATACCATGCCCAAACAATTTCTAGGTGACTGTGAAAGGGAAAATGCTGGAGAAGAAGGAACCTGTCTATTTCTCCATATCAGGTATGTGAATTTCTAATCTTACTTTCTCTGCTTCCCAGTTTGTTTTCTTAACATAGCTAAGAACATCTCAAAATCTCTGAGACTGTATCAACTACCACAAGTCAGTGTGTCTAATTCCTAATAGGACCTTGTCGTCATTCGGACACCCTTTGATTCTTCTTATTTAAAACTCATGCATTAACGACAGCCCCTATACTAAGTTATCTCCATATTCAAGGCTCTTACTCCTACTCCTTCTCTTATATGCTCAGAAAATACTCTATGCCTCATTCACAAAGGAACCCAAGCACATGCGATGACAGCGCTGCCAATACACACATCACTACCACCACACATCAATTTCTCTCTATTTTTCCATCCTCCACTCTTCCCGTCAACAACGATGCCTGCATTCTTCCAAGGATCATACCCTGTAGCTGTGACATAAGCTCTTACCTCCTCTGGTCTATTTTTCTTTAATTATCTCCTTTATCTTTTTGTAACTTCAATCTTTGTCTATCTACTGATTATTCCACTTAATAAACAGGAAATCCTTTCTGTTCCCCTCCACTAATCCCACTTAAGCTGTCATAATTATCATGCTTTGTTTCCTCATTTCCCCTGACAGTCTAGGTTCTACCTCAATCACTTCTCTGACCAGTGACTTGACAATCACTCAATCCAACCTTTTTCTGTATACTCCCTTGGTTCTTCTTCTAGCTCTTTAATTGATCATTCTTATTTGATATTCTCCATCATTCCATTCCCTGAAATTGAGCATTATAAGATGAGGGATCATCAGTCTACAACCCACCAGTCATATCTAGTCTGCTGACTGTTTTCATGTGGCTTAAGAGCTGAGAATGTTTACTACATTTCAGGATATTTTATATTGAAATCAAAATAAGATTAATAACTCATGGCATGTGAAAATATTATGAAATTCAAATTTCATCGTCCATAATAAAGTATGATTGAAACACAGCTAAACTCATTCATTTACATATTATGTATGACTGCTTTCATGCTACAATAACAAAGTTGAATAATTGCAACAGAGGCCATAATACCTGCAAAGCTATCTGAAGCAGGTTTTGATAGTTGTCTCTCCAACAGCTATACGGTCCCTTTGTTTCTGACCAGTAGAACCTCCATTTTATCCATGTACTCAGGCAAGATACACCCACCTCTACCAATAGCTTAGTCATGATTGATCTAAATTAGTCAAGAGAAGTGGCTTAGTCTGCTCAGGCTGCTATAACAAAATATCATACACTGGGTGGCTTAAATAATGGACCCTAATTTCTCACAGTTCTGAAGGTTTGGAAGTCTAAGATCAGGGTAATAGCGTGGTTCAGTTCTTGGTGAGGGCCTTCCTGGCTTGCAGTTGGCTGTTTTTTTGCAGTATCCTCACATGATAGAGAAAGGGCTCTGGTCTCTTCCTCTTTTTATAAGGAACTAATCCTATCCTGAGGGCCCCACCCACATACCTCATCTAACTCTAATTACCTCCAAAAGGTCCCATGTCCAAATACCATCACATTGGGGGTTAGGGCTTCAACATATGAGTTGGGCGGAGGGGTGGGGGAGGCAACACAAATATTCAGTCCAAAACACCAGTGAGCTGAAAGATAAAGGGGACCTTCAGAGAAAGGTTTTCCTTTTTAATAAAAATTGATACGTGGGAGGGAACACCCTTCTTTGCCTAGAACAGGTTTAACCAACTTGCAACAATAAAAGCACATACAGTTATCACACTCAAGCTATCAGATGGAAGGATTGAAAGCCTCCTGGTCTCTGATGACTTATTTTAACTTTTGAATTAACCAGTCCTACTGTAGTCTTATTTCTAGACTTTTTATTAAGGGATAAAAAAATCCATTACTGCTTAGACTACCTTTATTTGCATCTTCTATTACCTGCTGAATCTGAGTCAAGCTTCAACAAATATTTACTGAAATTTAAATGCCTGAGTGTGCCTTTAATATATACATATACATTTAAACATTTATATTGCATCTTTATTCTGTATTCAGCTATGCCATGTGTTTTTATTACTTTGAATTATTACTTAACATTTCATTAGAATTATTACTTAACAAAGACATAACATGTCCTTGAAGGTTTGGTGGAAGAAATGTTATTCTATATATTATTCTATATATTTTCTCAGCATTGAACCCATTACAGATACCTAATATCTGCTTGTTGACTGAATACACTAATACATGTTGGATGAGGGGTAAAGATAGGTAGCTAGCAGGAGGGGAGGATGAATTCTGTTCCGATTTCTTCCAAGGGTGTCATATGCAGCAAAAATGTATTGAAAGTTATCACTCCAATGACCCAGAAATCAGCATAAGAAAGAAAGAAAAGAAGAAAGAAAGAAAGAAAGAAAGAAAGAAAGAAAGAAAGAAAGAAAGAAAGAAAGAAAGAAAGAAAAGAAAAGAAAAGAGTGGAAGGAAGGAAGAAAGAAAGGAAGGAAGGAAGGAAGGAAGGAAGGAAGGAGAGAGAGAGAAGGGAGGGAGGGAGGGAGGAAGAGGGAGGGAGGGTGGTAAATGTAAAGAACATTTTATATGCAAATGATGAACAGGTTGCAGAGGTCAACCACCCAATACTGAGGCAGCTTCAGAAATAAAGGCAGATGGTACAGCTTTTTCTTTTTCCTCTTGGCCACAAAACCCCTGCTAATTAAAGTAGCAACTGAACAAGCTGCTCTTTCATTTCGCCAGCAATATTTATGTTTCACTTAGGTTCTGCATTTCATATGAAACAACTACACCTCCTGCTTACTCCTTGTTTCTGGCATCTAAGCCAGTTCCTGCTCTCCCACAGTCCTGCTTCTTTCTTCACAAGACTTCATGAAGATGAACAAATGTATAATTCCAGGCTTGAGAGAAACAAAATGAAATGGGCAGGTCATCCTAAGAGTCTATTCTTAACTATAAAATGGGATATATTTAGAGTCAATCAGAGATGTTTTTAGTTTCTTTGTTCAATTCATGAATCTCAGAACTGTGAAACAGAATTAATGTTACTAACAGCAATTCTACTGTCTCTCTTAGACTGCACTAAATAGTTCTAAATAGAACTTTCTCATAGCCATTTCCATAAGATCGTATTTTTTCCCTCCTGCAGTTCAGACTTGTTTTTCCAGAAATGGAAACAGCATATAAAGTGCTGAGAAATTTGTTAACCCAGCTTGCCCACATATTTATATCACTGTCAGGATACAGTATTGTATTTACCAAGATTAAATTATCTGCTATCAAAACTCAATGAAAATCATGGTGTGCCAAACCATACTTTAGAGATGTAAGCATCTATTTCAAAATGCAAATTACATCGTAAGATACTTGTGTTTACAGGGTCATACTGTACAAAATGGAAATAGTCTGAAATACTAGGCATTTCATGGACAGCAAAGACCAAAGTTGCTGAGTTTGAGAGAGTTTTGGATATTAGATATAGAAATGGGTTCAAGTTCCACATCTGCCACTCACCAGCTGTGCATTAATACAAGCCACTTAACAAGTCACCTGTAAAATGGGGGTAATTCCTGCTCTGTCTACCTCATTTATGGTGAACAAATGAAAACGTGTATGTAGGTGAAAACATTATCTAAACTCTATGAAGGTGTATAAATAAATGGAAGGAACGTTGAAAGCTGGCATTTTTCAATTCACCAAGGACTTTAATTTCTGCTCTAAGAATCAGTTTTTATTGCTAGAATTACAGAATTTTAGAAGTATAAGTAAACCTAAAACTCATGTAGTCAAGCTCCCTCATTTTACAGATAAAGAATATAAACCCAGAAAATACTACCGACTTATCCAAGATTAAAAATAAAAGAAATAAATATTTGAGAAAGAAGTTTAGATTAGAACCTGTTTTCTTCCTAACTCTTAGTTCGTTGTTATTCCCTACTGAAAAACTCCACTTTTGTTAAATGTAGAAGTGTTTACCAGAATTTACTGATTTAAAAATAATTTTACAGTAATGTGAAATCTTTCAGTTCTAAGACATTTTCAAACTAAAATCTCATTTTATTTTTTATTTTTTTTTTATTTTTTTTTTAAATTAATTAATTTATTTATTTTTGGCTGTGTTGGGTCTTCGTTTCTGTGCGAGGGCTTTCTCTAGTTGTGGCAAGTGGGGGCCACTCTTCATCGCAGTGCGCGGGCCTCTCACTGTCATGGCCTCTCTTGTTGCGGAGCACAGGCTCCAGATGCGCAGGCTCAGTAGTTGTGGCTCACGGGCCCAGTTGCTCTGCGGCATGTGGGATCTTCCCAGACCAGGGCTTGAACCCGTGTCCCCTGCATTGGCAGGCAGATTCTCAACCACTGCGCCACCAGGGAAGCCCTCATTTTATTTTTATTATATCCTAGATGGGTTTCAAGGCAGATAGTAGTTTCATTTGAAAGTGAAAATTTTCTGAACCGAGAGATGGGTAGCAGAGCCAAGCATGGAATCAATGTTTTCTACATAGCCTGGTGTTCTTTCCACCTTTCAGCTATCTCCATCATATTTTGATTACAAGGGATTCTGTTTCTTTTAATAGTGCTGCACATTATATATTTTTAAAAGTAGGACAGAGTAAAATTAATTTTGCTTGGGGAGTCTTGTGATCTCCTTTGCGATGTCTGGAGACACCCAAGGGTATCTCAAAACTAGGATGAAGAATACCTATACCAGATTATTCTATCTCCCAAAGTAATTTGTCTCTTAATAACAATCATAATTACCTTCTACAGTATCCAGTCCCTACCCTCTCTACCAGACAAACTATTCACTGAAGTTAGGATCTCCATGGTAAAAAACTTCTCAACACTGTATGGCTAGAAGCAGACTTTCATTCTCCAAAGCCATTCTGGGAAAACCACACATGGGTGTCAACTTCCAAGCTCTTCTATGAATATTTAAGCCCTGTTTCACTTCCACAAAACTAATTATTACAGAAAAGCCTAGTTAAGTGAACTATTATTTGTTAACGACATGGAAAAAACATATAAATACATACTAGATGGGCTTAAATCAGCATTTTGAAGTACTGGATGCATCTAAAAGATCCCAAGCAACCTTTTGTGCCCAATGGTCCTCTTTGCACCAATCCTGTCTCCCCTCTACCTGCCCCTACCACCAGCAACCTAGAACTACCTTTCTTCCATGAGGATGCTTCTAATGCAAGTCCCAGGGTTATTCTTATTTGAAGTCTTATCTCTTACATTTAATAAGATGGCCTTGCCCTCTGTGAGAATAGTTTTTATGTCAGTAAACACATGGTAGCAGTAGCATGTGGTTCTGCATACAGTGTGTCTGTGGATCTAGACTATGTGTTTGGCAGGGTGGAACTGTGGGGAAGAGGGGAAAAAAAAAGAAAAACTGAAGGCAAAATCTTGTCTTTGATCTTGAAAATATGCTAGTAGATTCCTAATTACTTTACTTAATGATAAAGGCAGCTTAGATGCCTATATTCCTTCTGAAAAAATGAAAAGAAAAATTTCTAATTCACTGATATCTTGGCTACTAATAAAACTTTGGTCACCAAAAAGCAATGGATAAAGCTTTAGTGAAATGCTTTGCAACCCCTGGAATGGAAGCTGCCAAAACCCATTAAAATTCATTTGGGGATGTTCATACCATAGCAATCATCACACAAAAAGTTACTACAATTAAAGAGAAGAAGAGTCTTTCTAGGTATCAACAATGCAATCAAGCAGGAGGATCCCAGAATGTCAGTCATTATAGCAAACCAGACGGACAGTGGCATCTTCTAAGATCTACAGACGGAAACACCAAAAATAACTTCCTTGTCCTTCCACCTGGCTCTCTAATATCCTACTAAACAAGAACATGGATTCTCTTTCCTTCTTCCCAGGGCGTGGCTAGAAGTTAATTGAGTACAGAAGAGCCCTGGCATTTTGTATCTCACTTTGCTTGATTTGCTTGTGGATATACAGTCCTGAATGAAGAAAGCTAGAAGTCAGATTTATTTTACATAATTCACTAGGGACAGCCACAGAAAAATGTCAAAAAATGAATCTTTGCTTCCAGCTTGTCCAGGAACAGGCCCAGGGAAGACCTTCTGAGTCTGCTGGAATTGGGGAGAGTGGACTTTTTCTGAGTTGACTCAAAAATGCTGACAGTAAATGGCAGGTTACTGCTTAAGCACAGATGTCACTTCACTGTGTCAACTTGTAAATGATCAGCACAATCTGGCAAGTACAATTTTTCTCACATGATGAGTGTATCTGGGCAGGTGCTATACTTCAATGAGGCCGTACATTGTTTTAACAGATGCATTTTTTAACATCTTTATTGAAGTATAATTGCTTTACAATATTGTGTTAGCTGCTGCTATATAACAAAGTGAATCAGCTCTATGTATACAAACTTTGTTACTCACACCACAGGAGGAAAAAAGATTCACTAATGCATATTCAAAAACAAATGGTGCTAAGATTCAGTAGGGAATAAAAAAGGTTACTAAATATTTTATCAATAATTAGAACATGGGTAATTCCTGTCCCTGGGGGTGTTGATGCTACATATGCTCTAAACTTCCACTAAATTCAGAAGAAGGAAAGACAGCTTTAAGGACACATATAGAAAATATTTTCTGAAATAGATATCCCAACGGCCTCTGCTATGGCCACGATGCATTTTGTTGTCATTTGCATATTGCCCATTTGGCTACAGACCTTGACTTCCCTTGTCATTATGGAAAACTGCCAGAGGTACTCAAAGTAGGCTGTTATTGAAGGGCTACACCTAAACATAAAATAGTACCTCACAGTCTGCAGGGGTCACTCTGGGTTCTGATGGCTAGCTTTAAAAAACATAATTATGTTGGTAAGATTGGTGGCTCTGTTGCCCTGCTAAAAGACTAAGATCAGGCATGTTGAAGAAAATAACTCCAGCATCAGGAGTTGCAGCTTGGAATGGAAGCAGAGTCAAGGCTCTAGATGACATAGGCCAGAATATCCAAAGAGATTCTCAGAGCTGCACTTAAGATTGGAGATGAGATGCTGAGGGCATGTGTAACCACTGAAGGTTTCAAACCTGATGAATCATCTGACTATAGTTTGCTTTTTTGTTTGTTTGTTTAGAAATACAAATGCAAACAAAGCATTATGTTACTGCCCTCATGGAGTGAAGAGAGTCAATAAATAAGATAAATACTAAAATAGGTAGCTTGATAGATGCTGATTACGTTTAAAGGGGAAAATAAGGCTGGAAACAGGGTTAAGGAGTGTCTGGTGAGTTGTGTGCAATTTGATACAGGATAGCCAGGAAGAAGGCTTAACGAGAAGATGACATTTGAACAAAAAGCCTCATTGCCCTTCAGTTCTCCTTTTTCATTAATGCCCCCTCCCTCCAATGTGGTTTGGGATTATCACACACAAAAATCTCATATTTCCTTTAAAAACAGTTATTTTTTGCTTTGGACTGATATTTTTGATTTAAGAAAGCACATGTACATAACTTTCAACCTACCGTGGTCTTTACATATAATCTTGTGTAATGCTTTTATAACTGTTCAAACACAATTTTTCATTTGTTTTTGACTGATGTAAGAAATTTAAAGTCCATCCATTATGGTATAGGGGGAAAAATTAATCTACAGCAGACATAACATAATTCCATTTCACCCCGACTCTTCATCAAGGGTACGCTCTCTTGTTTACTGAATTATTTTTAAAGGCATATTCACTTAGTTTCTACACAATCCAAACAGAGATCATTGAATTTCTAGATCTTCTGATTTTTCTAGATGTGTACCTTTACTTCTACATAATTCTTGAATTTGGTTTTTCATCAGAACATCATGGAAGATTATATATCACTTAAGAAACCCAAGAAATTTAAAGCATGACAATCCTCATAATCCAGAAAATACAGTTTCATAAAAATGTTGCCATCTGTCTCAATGGTCCTTAATTTATAGATTAGCTACTTAATTATCTACTTTGTGGTAAATGGAATATTAGCCCTCTTTTCACTTCTGTTTCCATTTATTCTTCATTCAGTTATAACTGAAAAAACGTTTAATGTATTTAACAATGGGAAGGCTATTGGTGCTCTTAGAATGAACAGTTTTGGCTGAGTTCTGCTGGGGAAGCCAGAATGGAGTGGGCTGAATAGTCAATGTCATGTTGCATTTATCATTAAAAACTTTCACAGAGCTTGGCCATGAAGGAGAGCCAAGAAAAGGGGCACAGAATAGATGTCAGGTCAAGAGGAAGGGTTAGGGGTTTATTTGTTTTTAGGATTAGTATAATTTAATATATAATGTTGAAGGTTCAAGGCAAGAGAGGGAAATAAACTGAAAGACTGAGTCCTTGAGTAGATAGGCAAGGTAAGACAGTAAAAAATAATCACGAAGTATAAGACGAAGAAGAAAGTGGAGATGGTGGGAATATGAGAGAGTCTTCTTCTACTGGCTTCTAGCTTTGTTTTCAGGTATGGCCTTCAGTGGTATAGAAAGTGTGGGGCAAGGACTATGTCATTTGTGGATTTGTGTGAGGAAAATTCACAGCCAGTGTTTGTTTACAGTTTGTTTGTTAGCACAAGCGGTGGAACATTGTTTCGTGACTAAATGATGTCACGTTACAGAGTGGAAAGGGAACTGGCCTGAGAAAGAGAATTCCAGGGGCCCTAATTTGAGATGTGTCTCTAAATCACTGTGATCTTGGGCTAAGCATTTGAAAAATCTCAACCTCAACTTTTTCTTCTGTAGAAGGAGACTGATACAGATCATTGAGAATGACCAATGAATGATTGATGTCACTCTTTGCTTTATTATAGAATTTAAAGAAAGTCTTCAAAATTGCAACTACTTCACTGTCAAATAGTTACATATAGACTTATTTATGTTCATAGACTAAACTTGTAAAAATCCTCTAGATTTTCCATATGCCTTTTATAAAATCTGTCCTCAGTTATCTGTGGGATGTTTTCAATTTCTTAAGTTTGTCATGTAGAAATTTTAAAATAATTTTATTATTTAAGTGTTTAATTACAAAAATATGCCTGGGGCATAAAATATAGAATTAAATACAAAAGTCAACTTGAAGTTTTGGTACTATGGATGGACTGCATTTGAGGAGAAAACTACACCACTATCCATGACATGCTCATCAAGGGTTTTTCACCACCTCCTACTCCACTGCTTTTGTGATTTTAAGTGTGTTTATAAATTTCTATCCAATGACAACACAATCAAAGATGGGCAATGAATCTTTTCTTTTTCTCTGACAAAAATCTTTGGCCTTAGCCAACTCAGAGTGTAGTAAATGGCATTTAATTTTAGCCGTGGGGTATCCATTTTCTGTCACATGAAAAATAAGTATACATAAAAGTAACAAGCTCTCATAGAAAACAGTGTGGAACACAGTTGCCTGACTTTAATTTCCTGAAATGCAAGGGGATGCAATTAACTCCTTGGTTGTGATTAGCCTGTTAGAAGCTGGGTCTCCTCAGCAAATTACAGCACCCGCAGCACCCATAATGATGTCATATACTCAGTATTATTTTTTTGTTTTTTGATTTACAGCCCTGCAGAAGAAGTCCTGGGACTTCTGGATTAATAACGAACAGAGCCAAGTTGAAGTTGCAACTCTGTCTCTGCTCTGATTATGTGCCTGCCAATTGCCCTTTATTTTAAAGTGGATATTTGCCAGGATTGGAGTGAAAGCACTTGCCTCAGGATCAATATTTAAGGTGCGGGACCAAAACCTTGGTGACCAAGCAATATTTAAAAATCAAAATTAATATTTTAAACATCACAATTTGTCCATGATGGACAAAATGTCAACATTTTTAAAAAAGACAGGATCAGTAACACTGGTGTGCTGAGCTATAGTAGAGTCTGAGACAAAAGGAAAACGCAGTAATACTGATGCGTTTTTTTGTTTTTTGTTTTTTTTGTGTGTGTGTGGTACGCAGGCCTCTCACTGTTGTGGCCTCTCCCGTTGCGGAGCACAGGCTCTGGACGCGCAGGCTCAGCAGCCATGGCTCACGGGCCCAGCTGCCCTGCGGCATGTGGGATCCTCCCAGACCGGGGCACGAACCCGCGTCCCGTGCATCGGCAGGCAGACTCTCAACCACTGCGCCACCAGGGAAGCCCCTGATGCTTTTTTGATTTAAAATTTTGATATTTTGTTCATCACGGATTTTTTGCATTAATTTTGATTATTTCAAATACTGCACTAAGTACTGAGTGTTTAGTGCCCCCTTAAATGTTACACCCTAGTGAATGCCTCACTTGCCTCACCCTAGTCTCACACTTTTAAATTTACCACCAAAATAGCTGGCATGTAGTACACATTATACCCATAACTTGTTTCTGCTACCACGACAGGAACACAGTTCTTTGTGGACATCAACTACTATTTACCCCATGAGTTCTCTTCCTTTTAGTTTCTGTAAAGGGATTTATTCATGTACTGCTCTAGAAAAATCCTGGGCAGCCTTTAGTACTTCAAATAACCAAAACAATCTACTATACCAGGGGAGATAAAGAGTATTTCCAGGGAAAATAAATTCCGTATTTTTTGCTCAAAATCAGGCAAGAGTTGCAAGGAAGGCAGTTGCAAAGTTATAAAGTTTTTCAACTGGAGGAAGTCAGTGAATCTCTCTGTGCATATACCTAACAAATGTACTGGTAGCTTCTGTCCATTTCACTCTTGGAGCACAGAAAGAATGAATGACTGCAGTCAAAGGAAAACAACTTATAATGAGGCCGTGTCCAATCTCAAAAGGCAAGTAAACAAAGTTCTAAACTCTGATATCTGAGGCCTACCTCTGTTATTCTCTCAATGTGTGAACCATTCTCCTTTTCAGCACTTATTTGAGTTAAAATTTTATAATTTTTGGAGGGGGCAGTATTTGATCAGTGTCTGATATTCCAACTAGATTTTAAGCTCCATGAGGGGAAGAACCATGACTTCTGTTCACTTATCTTTGTAAAAATGGGAGAGAATCACTTCAGTGTAGGTGGATGGGGACAACTGTCAACCCCAAGCAATGACATATGAAAGGACTTTCATACTAAATAAGCCAATGGTGTGGCAGGGAAAATGGGCTTATACCAGGGTGAGGACACCTGTGGCAATCCTTCTCCCTTGAGATTGGCAAGAGGAGATTTCCTCAAGAGAAGGCCACCCAGAAGTAGGGAAAGCCTTTACTCTTTGCCCACCACTCCTCCCCATTGGCTCCCCAGAAGATAGATCTGGGAAGCCGGCACTGACATCCTCAACTTCCTAATTCTTTTAAATTGATGTAAGAAATTCTTAGATGAATTTCAAGGCCTAGTTTAAGTTATTTCTCATTTGTAAGGCCACTGGGATTTATATTGTATCAGATCATTTTGCTCTTGATTAAACACCATCTTGCATTTCTCACTGCAGCACATATGGTAACTTTGTGTGAACTGAAAAAAAAAGGCACAGCTTCATCAAGACATAGAGCTGCCAAACTATTCGTTGAAATAATGGTTCAAATATTCAGTGATCAATGACTATGAGGTGGACGGTGCCTCCTAGATTCTGCAATATAGAAACTATACAATACTACATAGTGGGTACTGTCCCAATGCTATGTCATTGTTATGTCACAATTCTGTCTGATACCTACAGAGTAAATTTAACTTCTTTCTTTCCTTTTGTTTTTTCTTTCAATAGTTAACACAATGCTAAACCCATAGAAAATACTAAGTAAATACTTCCTGGATGTTGAATCGAAAGCTTCCTTTAAAAGGGAAGAAGCCTAATTGTAGAAATACAGGTGGTTTTGTTTTGCCTTTTATTTGTTCTATATTTTCAATGGTTCTACAAGTATGTGCTGTCTTTATAACCAGTCAGAAATGTTTTAAACTTGCCCAAAAGCTGGAACCTAATTACTCACTTTATGGCCAAGCCTACATGACTGTGCCCTGTCTGATTTGAGGAAAAATGCCCTGCACATTTATAAAAGTTAATGCAATACCACATGATTCAGGGCATGCGATTCCTTTATCCTCTCCTTAAAGGAAAAGATCTCATTACTGTTAGACTACGTTTTAGATGTCTATGATAAGATCTGTAATGGTCCTGCAACAAGCAGGATGGACAATCTTTCAAATATCCATGCTAATAGGGCTGGGTTCTTATATTTTGACTCTAAATTATTTAAACCAAATGGATATTTTGATATTTTTTCTGATCCTACCATAAATGTAGAAAGCAACCTTGCCCTGCGAAAGGTCAACCTGAACTCATATATAAATATATATCTCAAAAGAGAGTTCTATTGACATTCAGGATTTTCTTTGATTTTTTTTTGTAAAATAATCAGGAACATCAGTTGGTCTCCATTAAAAATGCATTTAACTAATATTCATTTTTGTGGGTTCTGGGAGATTAGTAGTGAAATTTAGAAAAGTCATACAGTGAGCAGGGAATATTGCAGAGTTACAGATATTTCACAAATTCTCTAAATCTACTATCTATCCTGTGTATGGCTTTTGTACAACTGAAATAAAAATCTCACCACAAATGAAAGAGAGAACTTCACTAATTTCCATTCACCAATGTTGGTAGAAGCCCCCCATGGGTTATTAAGTCTGAGAGATGTGTGAACAAACATGATAATAAGCAAGTAAAGTGTATCATAAAATATATCGTGTTCATTTATTGTGACAACTAGGGTGTAATTATACTAGGAAATGTACTGCACTTTAGTCAGTGAAAGTAATAAAATCTGAATACCAGGAGACCTTTCTCTAGTCTGTGCTATTAAACTACTTTTGAGAAGAAGGTGAACAATCTAAAACTATGGGAGGAGTGTTCACTTCTATAGATTAGCAAAGTGGTGGTTGGTCAGACTCTCTTGCAGTCTAATAAATAAAACCCCTCTGCTTCTTCCTCATTACTTGTGGGTACAGCACCAAAGAACAACCTCCATTCTGTATAAATATAATGCCTAAATTTGTGGGGATTACTTATGCTATTCATTTTCCCATTCTCCCTCCAATTAAGGCAATAGGAAAATAAATAAATAAAACTGTATTGGAAGTGCCTCTACAAAGCTGTAAGTAGAAAAGCAGGAGAAAAAAAAAAAAGAAAAGCAGGAGAAAATTTATAGAAAGATAAGGAGACAAAGGGATGCCAGAGATGAGAACGTTGCAATAAGTGTAATGATTAAAGCATTAATGGAGGTCACTAGAAAAAGTGAACGGAACATGTAATTTCAGATTAGGAAACCCAGGGCTTCCCAGAATGAACTGCAATTTGGGAAAGTGTAGTTAATTGAATTTTATGACACTTTATGAAAATTAAAATGCATATCTTTTACTACCCTAATAGTTTTATTGCTACTGTGAGATTTATGTGCAGTAATATACCAAAAAGCATATGCAACAATTCACTAAAGACCACCTCAGTGGATTACTACAGTTTTTTGTGCTTTGGCAGCCGACAATCAAGATCATAATTATAGGATTGGAGCCACCTGCCAACTCAACGAACAGAACCATGTGGCTCCACATAAAATGGAAGCAATTCTAACATTAAAAAGAAAATGAGTGTTAAACCAGAGGGGCCTTCAGGGACAGCCTAGGGAAAGCTGGCTATTTATTTTTTCCTGAGCATCAGATGACTAACTCTTACATTATCCCATTTACTGTCCCAGAAAGAAGTAATGTCTGCTAAGAACTTTGTGATTAAACTAGACTATCCAATGAAACGTCTGCATTCTGAGTTTCTTGGGAGACGGCTTGTGGATTCAGACCTCTTATGGACAGGTTGACAGTAAATCCTAGATTTTAGAGCTTATTCCTTCTAATGCATTGAAGCAAGAAGCAAGGATTAGCCTCACTTGGATAAAACTGTTGCCATGGCACACATTTCACTTGCGAAAACCACTGGAGATTACCAAAAGTCAAGGTGATGTAAAAATAGTGGTGTCAAGAAGGTGAATCTATACCAAATTTTTCAAATCAGGAATTCTGATTTACTAAACAAGTTACTCCACACATTTATAATATTTCTGTCTGAATTCCTCTAGATTTCATTTTCTAAGACAAGTCTTTCCTCATTTTCTTAAGTCTACTTAGTCACTCCTTGCTCTGCCCTAGTTACATACCTCTATTAGAGCAGTGCTTTTCACACTTTAATGTGCACATGAATCACCTGGGATCTTGTTAAATGCAGATTCTGATTCAGTAGGTGGAGTCTGCATCTTGCAGGGGCTTTTGGTCCTCAGACCACACTTTGAAAAGCAAAGTATTGAAGGGAGACAAGATGGCGGAGTAGAACTTGAGCTCCCCTCCTCTCACAAAAACACCAAAATCACAACTAACTGCTGAACAACCATTGGCAAAAAAGACTGGAATGTATCAAAAAAGATATTCTATATCCAAAGACAAAGAAGAAGCCACAGTGAGATGACAGGAGGGAAACATTTGTGAAATAATCAGATCCCATACCCGCAGGGTGGGTGACCCACAAACTGGAAAATAATTATATCGCAAAGGTTCTCCCACAGGAGTGAGAGTTCTGAGCCCCACATTGGGCTCCCCAGCCTAGGGGTCTGGCATTGGGAGGAGGCACACCCAGAGCATTTGGCTTGAAGGCCAGTGGGGCTTGAGTGCAGGAGCTCCACAGGACTGGGTGAAAAAGAGACTCCACTCTTGGAGGGCGCACACAAGGTTTCACGTGCTGGGACCCAGGGCAAAGCAAAGACTCTATAAGAGCCTGGGCCAGACCTACCTGCAGGTCTTAGAAGGGTCTCCTGGGGAAGTGGGGGTTGGCTGTGGCCCACTATGGGGGCAAGGAGTATTCCCAGGGAATATTCCTCGGTGTGAGCTCTCCTGGAGGTTGCCATTTTGGCACCAAGACCTGGCCCCACCCAACAGCCTGCAGGCTCCAGTGCTGGGACACCTCAGGCCAAACAACTAACAGGGTGGGACCATAGCCCCACCCATCAACAGATAGGCTGCCTAAAGTGGTCCTGAGCCCAAAGTCACCTCTAGACATGCACCTTGACATGGCCCTGCCCACCAGAGGGACAAGACCCAACTCCACCCACCAGTGGGCAGGCACCAGTCCTTCCTGCCAGGAAGCCAGCACAAGCCCCTGGACCAACCTCACCCACCAGGGAGCAGACACCAGAAGCAAGAAGAACTACAGTCTTGCAGCATGGAGCCTACAAACACAGAAAGTTAGATAAAATGAGACAGCAGAGAAATGTGTTCCAGAAGAAGGAACAAAATAAAACCCCAGAAGAACAGCTAAGTGAAGTGGAGATAGGCAATCTGCCTGAAAAAGACTTCAGAATAATGATAGTAAAGATGATCCAAGATCTCAGAAAACGAATGGAGGTACAGACTGGAAGATACAAGAAATGTTTAATGAAGAGCTAGAAGATTTAAAGAACAGAGATGAACAATACAATAACTGAAATGAAAAATACACTAGAAGAAATCAATAGCAGAATAAATGATGTAGAAACACAAATAAGTGAGCTGGAAGACAGCTTGATGGAAATCACTGCTGTGGAACAGAATAAGTAAAAAAAGAATGAAAAGAAATGAGGACAGTCTAAGAGAAGCTCTGGGACAACATTAAACACACCAACATTCACATTATAGGGGTCCCCAGAAGGAGCAAAGTAGTAATGATCTGTATACATGCCAGTCATTTCCTCTTGTCTATGAGCTCCTTGAAAGCAAAGGTAAGGGCAGCATTGCAATAGATAGCAATTCTGACCAGTTTGGGGTACAGTAAGTATCTTACTATATATTACCTGTAACTCTCAACACAACCCTGCAATATCTATTATCATGGCCTCATTTTACAGATGAAGAAGCCAAGTCTCAGATACATCAATCAATGATGATGGCCACACAGGTACCATGTGCAGTCAGAATGCAATTCTGGGTCTATTTGTCTCCAAAGTCTGTAATTTTTCCACTGTACCCACAGCCTCCTTTTGTTCATTTCTGTATACACAGAGCCTAGCAGTGTACTTGATGTTATAGTGATGCTCCAAAGATGTGTTTGGATCTGTGAATATTTTATCTATAGATTCTCCTTTGCTCATATTATGTCCCTTGTATGGAATGCCTTCCCTGTTTCTCTCTACCCAATTAAGACCCACCTCACTTCTACTCAGCCAGCCCACTACTATGCTTGCCCTCTCCTCTGAGTTCACAAATGGCAATTATTTGCACCATACAATGAGTATTTAAATTACTAGTTATCTTATTAACAATGTATTTTATTCATTGCATAAATATTTATTGAGTAGGTACTAAGCACCAAGCATTGTTGTAAGTACTTACGATAGGTCATGAAACAAAACGGACAATATTCCCTATTGCCCTGGGTCTTGGGAATCATTCTTCCAAGATGAAAACTCCTTTGGGGGTGTGGTTCCAATCAGTTCACTTTCCATATATCTCACAGTGTTTTGTACATAGTAAGTGCATAATTAATAATAGGCTCAGATTCAGATAATTTACCATGCAGATATGTTCCTAACCTACAGACTCTCTAAGCCCAAGGCCCTCTGTTTCTGTACAAGTGACCCTTGGAAGGTGGAACAATGCTTTCACACTGTTTCTCATTTCCCACGGGTAGTGTTTCAGGCCAGAAGCAGAGGTATTAAAGTCTCCTACACAGTTCAAGTATCAGCTGGAGAGATGGAATTCACTAATATTAAATCATAGTAGTTTCCAGCAAAAGGAAATTATCTGTTCAGAAGTATAGAAATTGCAAGTGGAAGAGGCAACTTCATGAAAGGTTAGCTCCACTGTTGAAGATGATCCTTTTCCTCCTTACACACTAAAACTATAGACCAGAAACCTGCTAACTAGGAAAAACCATATGCTTATCATTTTCATGAATGCTTTTAACAACATCCTAAATGTTTTCTCTATCTTAAATAGAGAAAACACAATTTCCTGGGTTATTCAGGATGTTCTATATCCTACTTCATAAGCATCATTTTTAAAGTCTGCTCATTCACTAAAGGTATACAAAGGTTTTCTCTTTGAAGCTGCAAGTCTTTGTAAAGTCTCATTAGGTGTGCTGGTGCACATGCATTAATATGTATCAGTATAGGATACAGGCCTGAAGATGAGTGATTTAGCTGAGAAAATAGGACTAAACTTGCTCTGTATCAGTTCTTCCTCATTTTTACAATTTCTTACATTGAGGAGATTTGCATATATTTATTCCTTTTGTGTGTGTTCTAAAACATTTGAAATGGAAGTAAAGAAAGCATGTGAATCTTCTCAATTTGACTACTTTATTCAATACTAAGAGATTACATGATACCATCTCTCGATGGCAGACCATAGAATTTTAAGTGAAACAAGCCCAAATTCTTATTCTTATTAACATGTGAACAGGGGAATACTTCTTTACCTTAGATACAACTTTTGTAACATAGATGTCATGATTCTTATTATGAGAGAATGGTAGGAGAATAAAAAAATTTAATATGAAAAACCCAGCACATAGTAAATGTTCAATTAGTAGCTGTATCCTGATCATATTAACAATTATACACCCCTAATTATAGTTTTCTAAATCACTAAAACGTATTTAAGTACTATTAATAATTACATACAGCATTTAGCTAAGCAAGTACACAGGCATGATTCTTGCATCAGTAAAATTTTCAACTTAAAACAAATTTGATGTAAATAGATATCTAAAAGGAGCTATAAATAAATAGCTACACAAACATGAAAGAAACAAAGAGCAGATGTCTTTGCCTTGTGTTTCAGGATTAATTCAAAGTTTCCCTTCTCAAAGAGGAAGACATACCAGTAATCGGATTTCTTTTCCCAAGTCCTTCCTTTTTTTATAGGACTTGGCAGGAAAGGCCTTTGGCTAAAATATAGCTTAAGATTAGTGTTGTGTGACTGAGCTATAGGCTGCATCCTAGAAGATCCTTAAACATGAGTAAAAATAGGTCTGAGGGTTGGGGAAAAGAAAAGAAAGAATATAGTAAGAATGAATCACAAACCCTTGGAGCTCTAGGGACCTTAAAGACCAGGCAAATCAAATCTCTAATTTTATAATGGGGAAATTGAGGCCCACAAACTCAAGTGACTTGTTCAGGGTCACATACTAGGATCCTGACTAAATGATCCACACATGAATCATTCTTTGTCAGTAAAGATAAATAAGGAAAAATGAAGATCTTACTAGATATGTGATATTTCTTTATGAGAAGGGAAATCCTATCTAGGGAATTGAAATGGGATCACATTTATTCAGAAAGTGGAAAGGGTAGGTATAGATGTGGAACATTTTAGGCAATGGAAAAAGATGCCATGTGAAGAGCACACTATCTCATATGAATGACATTTTTGACAGTGGTTTATTGACTCAACTTTCTTTTAGGTTAAACTGTGTTTGCATATAAGAATAATATTTTATGGTCCGGCCGAACCAATTACCAGAGTATTATTCTGAGGAATCCCAAAATACATGAACAGAGGGATGTGTACTTGGATTTAGTCAATTTCCTCATACTGCAGGGAAAATTTTGTCTTGAACTAGATTTTTCACAGCATGAGTAGTGTGAGTGGGAACTTTCCAAACATTTTTAAGATTGCCAGCCTACTGCAGAAGCTAATTATCAAAATGAAAATTTGTTAGTTGTTTTCAATTACCATGAAAGAAATAGCCAAGATTGTACTTAAACCACCCCTAGTCATGGTGTTTTACTTATAAGAATTCTTCAGGCAAACTTCCTTTATTCCATTAAATAAAGTTTTTGTTATATGGAAAGCACAGAAGTAACAAGATGAGTCTAGAGGTCATCTGGTCTGACAGTTCTCAAATTTTGGGGTATATCAGAATTATCTGGAGGCTCTTAAAATACAGATTTCATATGGCCCCACCTAACAGTGTCTAATTCAGGAGTTCTGGAATGTAGGAATATTCATTTCTAACAAATTCACAGGTCATGTTGACAATGTTGGTCCAAGAACCACATTTTGGAAACCACTGATTTAGTCCAGCCTGTTCATTTTACAACTTTCTCTTTGATTTAGGTAGACAAATTCTAGTATACTTGGAATTTCTTTTTTATACCCTTTCTCAACCTCTCCAACAACCAAGCAAGTTCTGTTTCTGAGGCTGTCATTATGGACCTGGCAGACTGACTGTGGTTCTACGTCCTGACTGAGAGGTAGAAAATGTTCGTCATCCTATTAAGCTGACATTAGGCAAACTCTCCTAAAATACTGAACCAGAGCAATAAGGCCAAGTTTGCCTCTTGCACTTGGTACACTTGTATACACAAATGATATCTTCACCACATTTAATATGGAAAGGAAAAAAACAAGAATATTTTGAATTCCATCTATATAACATCGTATCGGCCCTTGGCTCTTCCAGAGCTGTTGCAAAGGGAACATTTAGAGAATTCTTCAAGGACATTGGTGAGCTAACTAAATCAGTGCTACGCTATTATAGGAGAAATAGTATCATTTTCCCCTCAGAGACTTATGTTATTGCCAGAAAAGCATCCCAACATTGCAAAATTGTAAAGCTTAGCTAGAAAAGATCAAATAAGCAGTGTAGCATTTCATAATAATGTCATTATTCCTACAGGTATCAGCTAATTAATGAGAAAAAAGAAAACTGAACAAAAAATAGTTACTTTGAAACAACTAAAGGTCTCAGAATTTGTTAGATATAATATGATAATATACAAAGCAGGACATCAGCAGAGTTTGAAGAAAATAGAAAGTGATGTTTTTAAATCCATCTCCCATGGTATGTGCACTTGTACAGACACACAAACTTAACCACACACCCCCAGAGAAACACACACATCTTTACTCAAAGCACTTTCTTTCTAGCTATGTAAGACTCTAATTCCACATGGGTCATTACTATTAGGAATAAAGATCATGAAAAATGTATTTACAGTAATATGATAAAACATAATACACTATCCCTGTCAGATATCATATAATATGCATATACATATATTTTAGAGAACTTTAGGGATGGGCACACACATCAGTTACCTTGTAAATTATGGACTTTGGGTGATTGTGATGTGTCAGTGTAGGTCCATTAATTGTAACCAATCTACCACTCTGGTGAGGGCTGTAGGTAATGAGGAAAGCAATGCATGTGTGGGGATGGGGGGCATACGGGAAATCTCTGTACTTTCCTCTTAATTTGCTGTGAGCCTAAAACTTCTCTAAAAAATAAAGTGTTTAATAAAATTAGGTAACTAATGGAGGCTTCAAGACACCGATCTTCAAGTATTGCAGAACATTTACTGTGAGAAATAATACTGAAAATAGAAGAATGGGATGTAAAATACAGCTGGGAATTAAAGGCATACACACATAAAAAGACACAGGTTAGACAGTAACTGGAGACTCAGAAGCTGATAAATCACTAACTGAAGACTGTCCTACTCTGGATGAACCTGATCTGAGCTGGGTCACCTCTACGGAATGAATTTTCTTAGGAAGAGTGGAAGTCAGGGAGGAGGAAGATAATTGAATGAGGGGCTCATTCAGCAGAGGTGAACATGTAGAGAGCATTCAGTGACCACACCCGTGTCTCTCTATACACGTCAGTATCAAAGAGTTGATGCCTGAGCATACGAGGCACAGTGTACAGTTGTACAAGATTGTGGTTGAGCAAGATTGTGGACAACCTTAAATGTTGAGTGAAAGAATACAGGCATGCTAGGGAAATGAATGTCAACAAAACCTACTGGCAACATTAGAAAAGGAGATATTGGGGTTACGGGGAGAGGATTTTCCAAGTGACCTTAAAACAATAAATGATAGCTTGTACTGAACACCTACTCCATTTGATTTTGCACCAATATAGCTTTCAGGGACTCAGTGTTTAAAAAAAAAAAAAGTATCATCATCATCATTATATACCTTGTAGGCACTGAATTCCAGAAGGGAGACTGCCTTCTCAACCCAGGAAGCAGCCTCTTACACTGTACTCCATAGATCAATTTTAGTTTCATGAGATTTAATTTTAAGAACCTTAGGTTTTTATCTTTCACACTTCAACAGCACTAAAAACGCTTCCAAGCTCTGATTTACAGAATTATTGTCACTGTCAATGAAAGGAATGTACTTAACATACCAAAATCCAGTTTAATTACTTCTGTGATGTCTCCTGCAGCTGAGAGGAAATGATATTTCTCTGACACTTTTGTGTTTTTAATTTAGTAAAATGGAGCACTTGCCTTGCATAGGGCCTAGGAGAGCAGATTTGTGATTGATGTCATGGAAGATGAGCCCCACAGTTTCAGAACACAGCCTTACTCTGAGGGTGTGATGATTGCATGAATCCGGATCCTTGGTTCTGGATTCCTTCATGTTGGGCGTTCAAGTGACCATCAAGGATTCGACATGAAACATGGCTGAAATATTTATGCATCAACTCATGACCCGGAGAAGTTTTGCAATCTTATTCAAAGGTCTGCTTTTAGCCAGCACTGTTCCCAATGTCAGTATTGTCCTGAGCTGCTGGAATCCAGATGAGGCCCTGAAAGCTTCCCAACAGGAGATGCCAAATATTAAAATACACCCTGTTCCATCTGAGTGAAGAAACCAAGCAAAATGTATTCTTTATTTCCTGCTATGTATTCCATCTGTTTCTCTCCCTAAAGGGTCATATGTTATATATTTATAAGAAGCATTCACACCTACACAAACACAGTTTCCAGTCTCCGTCAAACACAGCCGCCTCCTTGTTCACGACCCATTTATTTTTTAACATCCTTCTATATCAGCTCATCCTTTTATGACTTGTTTCATTCTGAAATCATTTCAAGTTAAGAAACGCCTTTGTACCTTCCTATCTCACCAAATCCTGGGGAGATTAAGCCTCAGGCTCCACAGGCCATTTCTGAGAGATGTGAATTTAGATCATTAGGGTCATTAAAATCATACACTCCACAATACCCAGAGCTAACAAGCATCCTTGTACTTTATGCTGCTGTAGAGTGCTACCAGAGAAGTAACAATGTATAACAGCACTGAGCTGCAGAGGATACCATAATTCCTCCCCATAAAAGATTCCTAAACGTTTTAATTGCTACAGTAAATCTCATTAAAGACACAGAATGCTTTGTTCAGGGAAGGAAAAAGGATCGCTGGGCAAGGTGCATTTTCTTTGCAGTAATACTTTTTTCCTCACTACTAGAATAATTCGTTAATGCAAGCACAGCATTATTTTTATCATGACCTTTTTTTCTGGGCTCTGCACATTTCCCCTGAGCTTTCTTTCTCTTCCCCACAAATACAAGGGACAGTTAGTCTTTACTACTAATCCTGTAGGCACTTTTCATGATTTGGGTTTCACGCATTCTCTCGTGTTATCCCTGTGAATCTTCCAAAAACCTTTAAAGGCCACACTGCTAACCTCTGACTTCATTTTTTTTTTTCTTTTCTGCCTCAACACTGCATAAAGAGAAACCTGGGATGTAATCAACATAATCAAACACTTGGCACCGATTCAGTGGTCAGCACAATTCTGAATCTTTGTTCCTTTCCCGTAATATACACTGTGAATCTGATTCAAGTAAAAGAATCTTGGGAAGTATTTTGCCTGACTTCATTATCAAATATTAAATTATTATTTTTGAGAAACCCAGGCTGTCGTAGAAACATCACAGAAAATTCCCATCTCTATTTCCATAATCAGTAACTTTTTATAAAAGAACTGAAAGTTAATGACAGTATGCTTTAAACAGCTATGAATTGTTAACTCATCTTTGGAAGCAGAACTGAGCAGTTAAGGGGAAGAGCATGTTTCATGCAACACAATGCCTAAAATTAAATACAAGAATCAAGAGTCAGATGAGGATGGAAGAAAAATCCACAATGTTAAATATCAGTCATTACTAACTTCTCTGGGGAATTTTGCATCTGGGGCATTTCAGATTCTATCCCTTTCTGGGAAGAACTGTGGGTGCAAGTAAGAATATGGGCTTGAAGTTAGTCTAACTTACATTCAAATTCTTTCTGTGCCAATTACCAGCCATTTCAGCCCAAAGAAGTTATTTAAACTGCTCATGCCTCGATATCCTCACTTGTAAATTGAAAATAATATTTGTGAAGATTGAAAAGGTTTATAATATATAAACAACATGCATATAACACCTATTAAGTATGTGATTCACATTAAAATATGTTGGTGTGATCTACGTAAAATTATTTTGTAGTCCTTCTTATGCACTAGTTAGGTATATTCACAGCAACAAACTATATCAACAACTTATGCCTGATCCAACCACTTTCTTCCAAATTCAATTGCAATTTTATTCTTTTTTTTAAATCAAATGTCTATCTCACAAAAACTAAGCTTATTCTTTTTAATCTTATACTCCTTCTTTTAAAAATTACCCAGGATAATCAGATTCCATAAAGTTGGACAATTACCTAACATTTTACTCTTCACATATCTTCTTGATTAAACTATTTATTGTTTATACTTATTTAGTATATGCAGGATTCTGAGAATTCACCATGATAAATCTTCAGTTTGTTTACAAGGGCTTTCAGTGCATCATTTCTGGGGAAGTAAAATCCATTTAAAAAGTAAGAGTAAACCCAAATGCCTCAAGTTTCAAAAATGAGCACCTCAGATTCAGGCAGTCTCCCACCGCAGCCTGGATTCTGCACCCGCTGTGTCACTCCGCTGAAGAGCAAAGTCAGAAGTCTAAGCAAAATGCACTCACACGAAAAAAAGTTATTCAGACAGAGACTAGGGTTCTAAAGCTCTCTGAAATAGCACCTTGTGAGAACCGGAACCACTGTAACCCCTTAAGGACAGTTAACAAAGGTGACTGGTGAAAACTTCTCTCCACGGAGCCCTGGTCTAGCTGCGTTCTTGTGGGATGTATTAGCACATCAAAGGCTACTTTTGTATTTACATTTATAAGGCCTACAGTGAAGAGCACCAATGTAAGAGCAAAATCAAGGTCCACAAAGTCAGATTTTTAAGCAAGCCAGAAAAACTAGAGAGTACTAGCAGGGGTAAAAAAAAAAAATCGATTGGGCCTTCTTTCTTGACTTCTGGGGCCAAATTGATACCAGTTACACAGAGCAAAAGGCTACTTAGAATCATGGATCATTCAGCTGCTGAAAAATATATGGGACTAATCTGAGTAATTCAAATACAGCAATACTCTACACTCCACTGTTTGGGGACTTTCCTTCCCACTTAAATTTTCTTATATAGATACAGCTTAAAACTGTCATTTGCCCAACTGCAATATGAAAAGAGACTAATGCTTCTGTTAATGCATTTACTTTTATGATGTCTATTACCAACTAGAAGAACAAAGATAAACTTATATAAAATAGCAGAAGATAGCACTTCTATTATATAGTTCATTTCTCTATCATACATTATGCTTTCTGTTCTGGTTTTTTTTTTGCATTTTCTGACTCAGTATGAACAATATTTTAATCCCTTATGGTTTAACCTAAGACAGGTCTGACCCTAGATAGTTTTTCTAAAGCATTATCAGTAAATATTACTTATGAACTGCTTTCTACAACTTCAGGGCCGCCATTTAGAAATGCTTGAATGATTTAAGGTTGATAAGATTCATCATACTCACAATGAAGATCTGGTTGTGGACATAGCTAATTGCTAAATTTTATCCAGACATAAATGGCATCAGTAGCAAATCAGCTCACAGCTTAATACTACTGGCAGCTCTACATCAGAGAGAAACAATGTGACTTTGATTCAAGTTATTTTTATGTATGTTATGATTCCTTTCCAGTAGTTCTGATATTGATGCTCAAATACTGGGTATTGGATTCTCTTTTCAAACAACAAAAGAAGGTGAGAAAAAAAGCTGAAGATACTTTAAAATGCCATGGTAACAAGTCACAGTCAAATGTAATTCATCCTTGGTTCAATGAACAATACTAATTCTCATACAAAAGATATGATGAATTCCTATCAGGAAGATTTTCTTTTGGCAAAGTTTAGAATTCTGAAAATAGTCTTTTAATGGCAATGTCCCCACCCTCCTAGCACCAAAATAACAGCACTATGATGTATTAATCCCTTATGGTAACAGACACCATTGAAGCTGAACTGTAATTTGGCACACAACATTTCCACACTAATGTAATGTGACAGTGCTATTATGTTCACTATTTTCCGTATGATCATAGCCATATTCATCTTCCCCAACCTGACATTAAATTAGCTAGTATGGTTACATTCTATTCTGGACCACAGGGTAGATGCAAAAAAGGATTATTGTAGCACAATGGTCTGATGATGGTGTGTGTGCACAAGCATGAACAGGTGATATGTAGATTTAATGCAATGAATATCAACTCTTAACACAGACCTGGCACACAGCATGCACTCAGTAAGTAGTTACATCCAAGAGAAAGTTCACAAATCTAAGTGCTAAGTGCAAAAACAGTTGCTCTAAGATTCCAGAAGAGGGAAAGCAGGCCCAGCTCAGAGGACCAGGGAAGTTTCCATGGGATGAAGCAGTTTAGGTAAAGATTGAAAAATGAAATTACATTTCTTCAAGCAGATATCGTGAAAGGAATGCATTCTAGGTGGAAGGAGTGCATTCCCCAGGAGGAGAAATTAGCATAAGCAATGGTGAGGAAATTGGGAAAGTGTAATGTTGCTCAGACACCATAAGTTAATTGGCGGTAACATGCCATATTGACAAAGTTCTACAATAGATAAGAATGAATACAAAAGCTAGGGTCAGACCATGGAGGTTCATGAACTCCAAACTGATGAATTTGGAGAGTACTGTTGACCACTGAGGATGTCCTAGAAATCCTTATGCAAGATTCATGCATCTAGTCAACAATGATTTAATGAGTTACTATTATCACCAGTTATATGCAACATAAGGTACAAAACATTGGGCTTATGAACCCCTCCCCCCGCAAAAAGGATTATTGTTCCTGGGAGATAAGACCAAACATAAGTAACTATAAGGTAGAAAGTGATGGCTGATAAAATAGCATAAACAAAGTTCTACAGAGGTCAGAGGAGAGAAAGCATTGTGTCCCGTTAGGAGAATCAGGAAGAGCTTGTGATATTTAAACTAGGGAGAACAGGAAGAAAGAACAAAACTGGTAAGGAGGCGTAGGATGGATTGGATGAGGGAGGGATAAGGGGGAAACTCAACCAAGATATTGCTACAATGAGCCAGAAAAATTATATTGGGGACCTAAAATATGGTACAGATATGGAAGAATTAAGGAGTTACACACACACACACACACACACACTCAGAGCAATTATTTTTGTCAATGAGTAGGTCATTTAGATGGCAACTTTCCAGGGAAGAAAGGGTTTCACAAACACTTTTCTTTAAAAGTAGCCTTTGGCATCACTTTGCCTAAGTACCTCTTCTTTTTGAAAGATTCCTTTAACTTCATTAATTAGTATGATTTATCCAGGATTACACTTACAAGAGAAAACGTATTCCTATCTTTCAGTTGTTAATTATGTCTCCAGGCTAATATAAATAAAATTTTCTAGTTACTCTAACTCTGTGAAAATTATCAGAGAGATGACTTTTAGAAGGTCTGTAAGGGGCAGGGGTCAGGGTGGGAAGATCTCATCTACAAGGTGGTGTGTTCTTTCCCTTTCTTTAAAAAAAGCTTTGTTTCTATCTTCCTTTTTTTTGTTTTCTATGCAGTTGACAGCTGCAGCCACAGAATTTAGGGATAAATATCTAAGCGTGGAGAAAGAAATTTCATTAAGAAACCAAATGTCCTAAATGGCTTCATTAAAAAAAAAAAGTCAACCTCTATACAGAAAAGGATCTTGTTAAAATCCCAGGAATCACACTAATTTTATTTGTGCAACTTACAGAAAAACAGTGAGATGTAGAGATAAGGTTTGTTTTGATCAATTTAAAAAGTGAAGAAAATGTGGCATGCTACTTTTATTGCCATAGCAATTGCATGTCTTCAAGGTAACTGTCACTATTGTACCTTCTACAAATTATAGAGTTGATATGAAAATAAGATTTGCTTTTAAATACTGATTTGTACGTACATATCCTCACCACCAAAACACCAGTGTACAGGCCAAGAAAACTATTTCACATTTCCAGAGAACCCACAAAGAGATAATGACTTAATCAAAATGCATGTATTCTGAGAGCCCTCCAAAGTAATTTTAATGCTGATCTGTGCTAGAGGCATATCAGGAGACATATTTATTGAATGACAGTTACCTTATTTACAAGGAAATAACAAATAGCCTTATCACTGTCATCACTACTACTATCACCCAAGAGCAGCATTCAAATAATTTTCTGTAAAAATGATTTGAAGACAGCACGATACTGAAGGTAGGATCTTGATGTTCCTTTAGGAACTGTCTAGAGAAAATTATATTCTTTATACTTAACTGCTATAAGAGGATACACAATCTGACACAACCAAATGACAACTGTTTTGTAAAACATGGAAACTAGACTAAGCACAAAGTTTGGCAGAGAAAGTTCTTTAGCAAAATGAAAACCAGTTTCATGCAAAAAAAAAAAGCTCTCTCAGCTACATCTGTCAGGATCATACTCAGGATTTTAAAACTGTCATAATAAAATCATAACAAATTATCAGTCTTCTGTTTGTCCTTGAAAATAAGTTGATGTTATTTTCTTTGGGGCAGGAGCAACTGCAGGACGTGACTATTCTATTTACATATTTACATATCTTTATTAAAAGGATATATAGTTTCTTTGATTTGCTTTTCTTTATGTACATATAAGTATTTATTGACTCTTTACATAAGGTTATTTACATAACTCCAAATGTGGCTTAATGTTTGTAAGAATGATTTGATTTGCAGAAATACAGTGTTTGCAAATGTGTGATGGTTTGAATATGTGTTCGTGGCTTCAAGTTTCTTGTAATTCTTGTAAAGGAAGAGCTCACTGGTAGCATGGAGACTAAATATTTCTCCTTCTGTGGTGGTGTGATCTTTACATGTCTCTTCCAAGTACTATTCACTTTGTATTAGTTGCTTGTTCTTCCTATATTCAATATTTTGGATAGGAAACCTGAAGATAGCTAGGAAATTGTACTATATTGCTAGGCTGCAACAACTCAGTTCAATAACATGTTCTGGTTTGACCCCATCTTCAACCTTATGATACACATATCTACTGACATGAACAGAGTCTCAAATAGATAAAGGTCAAAATGAACAAGCTCTAGTCTTTCTTTAAATCCATGCTCAATCTCTGCCTTTGCCTGGAAGCCCAAACCTTCTTCAGTCATCTCATCTGCTATCCCACCGTCCTAGAGCTTTTTCTTCAATGTTGTAGCATTTACAACATAAGCATAGACTATATTTTACAACCAGAAGGCTCTGTCAGATATATCTTCTCAAGAGAGTGGAACGCAAAGTTTTGTAGGAAACCCTTGTATTATCATTTTGATGAAGTGTTGTAAAGCAGTATCTATTTGAAAGTTAAGAAACAGAACTTCATCCCACATACCAGTTAATATGGTCTCAAAATCCACACTGCTATCACATAAATTAGGCACTCACAAATATTCCATAATATAATGTGAATGTCGTGTTTCTTTGTCATGCTTATTTTTTTAATGTAATTTTATTTATTTTTTCGATGTGGACCATTTTTAAAGTCTTTATTGAATTTGTTCAATATTGCTTCTGTTTTGTTTTGTTTGTTTGTTTTTTTGGCCACAAGGCATGTGGGATCTTAGCCCCCTGACCCATACCCCCTGCACTGGAAGGAGAAGTCTTAATCACTGCATCACCAGGGATGTCCCCTGTCATGCTTATATTGTGAGACTAAAGGGGAAAAAACACAAACACAAACATAAGGGAGAGTAGCTGAAGGACCAAGTTTAAACATACTGTTTTTTAATGTAAAAGGCAGTATGGGCTTGAAAAGATGTAGAGAGAGAAACATAATGAACCTGTCAATTCACTAAAATTCCAGCCCTCAATATATAATCTTATGAAATGAAATATTACTTAATAGAAAGCAACATGAAGCCTCTTTCAAAAACTAGGGGATGGGTGTCACATACAGGAAATGAAAAAAATATTTTCGACAAGGTGACCATTAGCAATTTAAAAAATTCCAACAAAGAGTTGAAGACCAAAGAATCACCATCATCAAAGATTTTGGCTAATGGCATCCTTGATTGACACTTTAGTATTTCAAACATGTCCTTTCTGTGGAACCAAATGCTCCTCCTGGTTATGACAGTTTAACTTATTCATGGATAATATAAAGACTCCCAGCTTTAGACCCGGGATGTCAAACAGTAATTGGAAGCAACGATGAGCATCAGTCTACACTCAGAGGGGAACTTACGGTCATTGCAGAGTGGCCCGCTGAAGGAGGTCATGCTACAGTCACAGCTGAAGCCGTCCCACTGCTGCAAACACACGCCTTGGTTGGAACATGAGTCCTCCTGGCAGGTTGTGCTGGGCCCTGAAAACAATCCAAAAGCAACTTGGGTTCTTTAAAAAAATCTAAAAGTGTTTCACACGTGAGCTAGGTCACATTTAGTAGTTGCCAACACCTCAAAATACATGACCAAACTAGTTTGGAAAGTTCTAGTTCACACACCTGAATTAGGAACAGAGAAGCTGTAATATAAAGGTTTCTCAAGTTTCAAATACAGGACAAAATACATTATAATAGTAAACTAGACCAGCAAATAGTAAAAGCAAGCACATAGCTTCTCGTATGATCATGGTAGCAGGTGATCTCATTCCATCATCAATAATTCTCTCTCACTGTTTGGATTTTAGAAGAACGCATGGATCTCCTTAACTTCGGACCAATGGGTAGAGACACCATGAGAGATGGAAATTATGACTTCATGAAACTGAGATACAGATTAGCAAAAAAAAACAAAAAACAAAACAAAAAAACACTGAAGAGTTATACAAAAACGTCCTATAAGTTTCTAGAAGTTTTCCTGCACAAACTATGAATAAAGTTATGATTGCTGGGTGTTTTGGATAGGTATGTTGGCAAGTATCAATCCACATGCTTTAACAATTTCATGCAATTAAACATAAAACTAAAAACTCTGTATAAATGACATGCCCCCATGTAACAGACAAGTAAAAAGAACACTAGTCTATTTCTAAAGAATCATAACTAGAACACTGAAAAACAAAGAACTAAAAAAAGGATGATCAAAGCACTAAAGGTAATCACTATACAAACATATTCAAGACTGAAAGCCTTTATGCAAACTATGCTACAAAATGAGGTTTCTTGGACAACATTCAAGAAGGGGGAAAATGAAAACTTCACCAAATAACAGTTACTGCAAAAATGTAAAAAATGTTATTTTTAGGTTTCCACTGTGTATTACGGGGTTTCAGTCTTGTTTTATACACACAGGGCTATCTACCTTGCAAGTCAGCTTTCATCAATGCAACTTTGTCAGCAAAATTAAAAAAAAAAAGCAAAATATATTAAATGTTAGTAAGCAATACTGAAATGGGGCAAACATAGAAGAACATTCAGATTCAAAAAAGCATGCTGCTGTAAAGGGGGAGAGAAATGCTATGTAGAGCAAACAAATTAATAATTAACAGCCATAAATCTTAAGAGAAGCCAAAACTAAGAAAGCGATAATTGATTAGAATTTCACTATACATGTATTTATATAATGGTTAACTGAGCCGATGACACAAAGTGACTGCATTGCTTAGTTGAAGCATGCAGCCCCATTTGTCACGTGCAGATACAGTGTAGACGATGGTCATTAGAAGACCAATCATCCCTTTCTATTTTTTTCCCTCTAGGTCTTTTATCTTGCTATTGTAGTTAAGGCTTAAAACTGTAATGCCAGCCATTCTCTGTCAACAGTTGGACCTTACAGTGACACCAAACTATCAAAATGTATACACCATTTGGTAGATGAAAGAAAAAGTAAAGGATGGAAGAAACAAATTGCAATATAATTCCCCATAAAGAAACTTCCTTTACAAGATTGCAACGTGGAGTATTTATCTTTGCTTTTACCAGACTGGGTATAGATTTCTTACAGATCTCAGAGTTACATCTATATTTTCTCTTCCTCTATAACTGTCTTCAACACTTAAATACTGCCCTGTGAATACTTATTACAGTAGAACCTCACTAATAAGGGTTATCTTAGGGAAGGGTGGGAAGGGAACACCATCTACCTCAATACCTTTAGAATATAAACTGAAGATATTTTCTAGTAAACACAATCTTAGGTTTTATGAAAATACAAAAATAGACACCAGACTAATTAGATGCTATTAACACTGAGAGCCTTTGAGGTAACTGCTCTAGTGAATACATGAGAATTATCTGTAATTAGATTTTGTACAAATTGATGTTTCTATAAGCATCAATTTTAAATATCCTCCTTATAACCATATTTTTATTATAAATTTCTTAGTCACGGTATTCTTCATAAGAAGTTATTGAATGTAGCCTAAACATTCAATATGAATTTTTACAAATTCAGAAATCATAGTACTGTAACTACTAATTATATAATAATAATAATAGTAATAATAATAATCAGTATAGTAATAATAACAAAAATAATAGTCGTTTTTAATAATAATAAAAATCTCCCAGGCCTGGGAGACCTGAATGGATGTAATAGTTTTTCTCACCTATTGCATCAAAAAACTAAGAGCCACTAAATTGCTCAGTTTTTGTTTTTCTTCCAATCTGTGAGAGGTAAGTGGTCCAATGACCTTTATTCCATGGCATTAAAGACTGAAAATAATTAATATTTGTTTAAAAAGAAAAAACTCAAAGCAATATTCCTTAGCACAGTCCTTCCTCTGGTACAAGCCCAGCCTGGGTCAGGGGCTGTGTTATCAAAGGACACTATTCCCCTGACTTGCCCAGCAGAAGGAAAGAGCAGGAGCAAGAACTGATGAGGAGCCATGTTTTTGTTTTTCTTTTTGCAAAAATTGTCAGAAATACAATTGCAAAATAATGCTTAACTCTAAAAATGGTAAAATTGAAATTCTAAAAAATAACCTGCCTGCCCATGTTGTAGAGCAGCCACCCAGAGTGGCTGCCAAGCCTTTATGTGAGCATAAAGACATGCTTTATTATGTTTTCCATTATCACAACAGTCTTTATATATTCAGGTATTACAAGTGAATGCATGCCTATGCCTGACAAGTCACATTTTTTAAAGTACTCACCTTCTTGAAAAATATTTAAACAGTGACAGTCATTTGCACAAGACAAAACCCTGAATTTATTTTTCTTTTTAGTTATATAATATCCTTTTTATTTTGTCACTGAATAAAATTGGGAGCAAGCCACAAGGATATTTGTATTAAGTGGTTAAAAATAAGGATATGTTTGAAAAGGAAAGGAAAGTGAAGGTAAAACTACAATGTCTGGAAACCAAAGAAACAATAGAGGAAAGTGCTTAGATGCCTGGGATTTCAAGTAAGGCAAAATTGGGTTCAAAGCTTCCATCATCCACTTACGTGCTGTGTGACCTTAGGAAGGTCACCTTACACCTCTAAGGCTCAATTTACTCTTCTAAAAAAAAAAAACAAAACAGTAATACCTAATTGATAGAGTTTGGGGAAATGAAATTGCATATGTAAACTTACTGCTACCAGTGCTTAATCGATGGTAGCTTTAATAGTGAAGTATTTCTGTAGCTTATAATGCAATTCCAGTGTTGAATGTTATGAGTCTATGCAAGTGCCTAAATTAAAAATTGTTTCACTGACTTCATGTATGGAAGTTATCTTGACTCAGTATTGAGCTTAACTGAGCTTGATTATTGGTGTATCGCCAGTCTCTATTTTCTCTTAAGTAAGCAGGTCAACGCTTTTCCAGGTAGTAATTTTCAAAGTCTGGTGTCAGACCAAAAGCATCAGCATCATTTAGGAACTTGCTAGAAATGTAAATTCTAGAGCCCCATCCTAGACCTACTGAATCAGAAACCTTGGGGTGGTGTCAAGTAACATGGGTTTTAACAATTCTCCAGGTGATTCCAATACTTGCTCAAGTTGAGAAACATTAATGTAAAGGGAAAAGGACAAGGTAAGTTCCCTCTGCTAGCTAATGTGTTGTGTAAATAAAATCAGCTATTACTCACTGAAATAAGTTAGAAATGAAAGGCAGCAAGTGATTATTGAGAGAAGGCCAATGACTTTTTACATGAAAGAACATTAGAGATTTGTGGGTCTTGGGTAGAAATGGTGGAAAATCTTGACAAGATATCATTTAGTGATGTCAAATTTAAACTATTTCTATTAATATGGAAGTTAAGTGATTCCAATGTGGTTTGAGCTCAAAATCCCATGAGAACAATCTTTAGAGAAATAATTTATTGAGTATCTAGAAGTTTACCACCAATCCTAAAAATATGTGTATCTCATCAATTACACCTCTGACAGGTACATCTGAGATTATTCCTAGGAACCACAGAGGACAGAAATAATCATAAATTAAAAATTGTTAACCTTGACGTTGGAATGAAAAAATCAGGGAAGTGTCAAGGCAGAAAGGCAGGAGCATGGCAACATTCTAAAAATAAAGGAAAAGGGAGTAAAAAAGGGTGAGAATTATTAAAGCTCAGATATTAAAGCAAACTAGATAAGGTAAGGAAGGAGCCAATGTCATAATCTACTGAATGATTTCGGATGTTCAAACCACAGTTTAAAATTACCCAAGAAGATGTACAATCACCTCAACCAAATTGCTTATTAGATTATGATGGAAAATAACACCAAATTTTATTTCTGTAAATACACTTTCTCAGTACATTTCTTATTAGTTTTCCCTTCCACTCACCCACTCACATTATGTGCCAGCGGTGGGAGGTCATGTGTGTGGGTTTGGTTTTCTATCTTGTGAGTGTTTAGCTGTGAACGTGTCTGTCTGCTCCCACCATTTCTTATAGGTGAGAATTTATGGAGCAACTTGTAGAAAGGCCTATTTTTGAAAAATGTTTTCAGAAGATTTTGTAGTACCTTTAAAAAAAAAACATATATTCTCACTTATTAGATCACCTCCAAGAATCAAAGTTATGTCCCACATTTTTGTCTCCATCCACTAGAGAGAATTTATTCACTTAACAATTTTGTTTCCTTTGCTAAATTGGTAAAAGCAGAAAACACAGTTTCCCTTTGTTTTACAAAAGGGCATTTATACCAAAATTTGAAACAAAGTAAATAAATACATCAAAACATTAAAAATGAACTCAACAAAGATTTCCATTAAATAATCTTATCCTCTGGCGTGATTAAAACACAATTTGAATTCCACCTGATTTTTCAGGGAAATACATGTTACAGAGAGAAAAAAATGTATTTCCAAATAAAAAATTTATATGTACTTAGGTAATTGCTAAATCTAATAGCATTATTTTGGCTGAGAAGACATGATTCATAATCTCCTGGGAGACAGGAATTCACATCTTTCTTTGCTTTCCCCGTATGAAATTTTCTTATGAATCTAAAATTTTCAAAATGGCCCAAACTGTATTCAACATTAAAAGAAAAGCAGCAACACATTCACAGCTACAAAATTCAGGATAATGTGATTAAATTGCATTTATGGAGGGAGAATTGGCTCAAATAACCTGAGGTGTTGAAGTGAAAATTATCTAAAATGAAAGTAGCAATCAAAAAGTACTCCTACAGATCTTAGTCTGATAGAGAACACAAAAGTACAGAAAGATACTTGAGAACATTTCTGAAGTATGGAATATTAGCTTTGGGTAATAGAAGAAACCAATTTTTGCTAAAACAAACTGATAATATATGGGAGACACTCTTGCTGCCAGGTAGAAACAAACCAAACCGTAATTTGAGAATGGGTATCTGAATGTTATTCTCTTGTTGTATCCTACTGAATGTAGATTTCAAAAAGCAGGCTCAAGTTGATTAACATTTGCTGGAGTAAATATGTTTTTCTAGTCCAAGTGGAGTATCTATTTAATGCTATAAAGAAAGCATTGCAGAAGTGATTAGCACACTAATTAGGTGAACTATAGAATGCAAAGAAGCAGAAAATAACAAGATGCACAGCTCCCATTTTATATCAGGCATCAGTCTAGGTTTGCAAACAGTCCAGAAAATTTAAGATTTATGGGATGAAAAGTTGAAAACATGAATAAGGACTTTTAAGCCGTAACTGGGGGTATGGCCAATTGTCAGAAATGAAAATTTTGCCTGCCAGAGAATTTTGCTGTTCTCATTTATAGGTGGAATTAGAATTATTTTGAGTGTGATAACAAAGATCTAGTACCTTCACAGCCTCTCTCAATCTGTCCATTGCAGAAAAGAGCATCTGAGATGAGGTCTGGAAGCCGTCCATTTAGATCAACTGATGCCAGGCAGCCTTGGAAGCCCTCCTTGGCATGGACGAGTTTCGGCAAGGATTTATATGTTTCCTTGGCCACTCCTCCTATATACAAGTCACCTGTGGGAAGACAAAAATTTTGGTCACAAAAGTAACTTAACATTGACTTTAAACAACAGTAGAACACACGCACACAAAATAGAGAGGTTTATTTTTCATTAAATTAATTTTAAAAAGTAAATTTATGACTAGATATTTTCTTAAAAGTACAAAACAATACAGGTGTTTGAATAATACATCAGCACCAGAAGAAATTTCTAGAAGCTATTTCCACAGAGAACTTAAATGAGTTCGATACAGTGTGGCAAAATGGAAGGAACATGGACCATGAAGTGGTCCCTGAATTATTGGGTTGGCCAAAAAGTTTGTTCACGTTTTTCCATAAGATGTTATGGAAGAACCCAAAAGAACTTTTTGGCCAACCCAATAAAATCCAAGTCAAGTTATTTACCGACTCTATGGCTTTGAGCATTTTTTTTTTTTTTTTTTTTTTTTTTTTTAGTTTCTCTGATCATTAGTAACCTCATTTCTAAAATGGGAACAATAAAGCCTGTTCCATAGGGTTGTGTGAGAATTAAATGAGATAAAATAATGGAAAGAATCTATCAGAATGAAAATATGTAGTAGATGTTAGCAGGTGTTATTATTATCAAATCTACATTCTGCTTAGAGAGTTCTAGGCCTTTCTGTTAACTAGAAGCTCAATAAATTCTAAATGTCTAATGTCTAAAATTGCCTTTTCTAGTATGCTTGAACCTATTAATCTTGCTTGCACCTAATTTATTCACTAAGTCACTCCCATAGTAGACTATATATACCTGAATATTCCATCCCTTTTCAAGTATTTCATTTTTTAGGTAAAGGCATACCACTTTGAATTCTTTATGCTGTTCTGGGATCTATTGACAAGTTACCAATTAATTTTTCCCAATTTTATTACAGTTTCTAGTGGGACACTTTGCTCTGCTTGTCATCTTCATATCTCTAGGTTGAAGATTTTCCAACTTTATGGACTACTACTTAAAAAAAGAGATTGCAATCCAAGCTTGATTCTGTTTCTTTTCTATTAAAGATTATTCATCATATCTGTATAGCACTGAGTAGATGTAATTAACTGACTCTAGTAAACAATCAATGCAGAACGTAAGGAGGGTGACCCCAAATTTCCATAATATACTACTCCTGTTTACAAGTCCTAGTAACATATTCTATTTAGCTACTTACTTCTCTGACTTTGCACTGTCATTTGGATTTTCTCTCTCACATTAACCATTTTATTTAACTTTCATGTTACCTGATACCTTCTCCCACTGTAACACAAAACTCCTATATTCCTAATGTTCTCTGGGCCCCTTTGTATTGTTTTCATGGGACTTGGGAGGAAGGAGAACTGATACACATGCTGATGCTCACACTGTTTGTTAAGTCATGAGTAATAAAGTGCTTGGTGTCTGACCCAGAAAGCTTGTGTCTTCCGCCACCATCCGTAAAACAGTAATAGGCTAACCTGGTAAGTAGGGTAAAAATCAAGCAACACACAGAACACTCCTGATTGTACTGATGAGAAAACTGAGCTTGCTTCAAGTCATTTAGCCATAAAAAACTGAGAACTGGGCTTCCCTGGTGGCGCAGTGGTTGAGAGTCCGCCTGCCGATGCAGGGGACACGGGTTCATGCCCCGGTCAGGGAGGATCTGACATGCCGCGGAGCGGCTGGGCCCGTGAGCCATGGCCGCTGGGCCTGCGCGTCCGGAGCCTGTGCTCCGCAACGGGACAGGCCACAACAGTGAGAGGCCCGCGTACAGCAAAAAACAAAACAAAACAAAACAAAAATAAACTGAGAACTTAGGTCCCTGACCTACTAACTAAAGCTCTAAGTATTACACTAGGATGCCACTGATCCTGCATAATTTGTACTGAAGGTACTGGATATGCTTACTTCCCTCACCTCTTAAATAATAGGAAACATCTAGGTCCTTGCCCCTACAGTGAGACATAGTCACCACCCGCCTCTGCAGGAGACCCTCCAACACTAGCAGGGTCACCCACCTTGTATGTGAGTCAAACCCTGGAAACCGACTGGACGAGGGGAAGATGGCGGAAGAGTAAGACGCGATCACCTTCCTCCCCACAGATACACCAGAAATACATCTACACGTGACACAACTCCTACAGAACACCTACTGAACGCTGGCAGAAGACCTCAGACCCCCCAAAAGGCAAGAAACTCCCCACGTACCTGGATAGGGCAAAAGAAAAAAGAAAAAACAGACAAAATAATAGGGACAGGACCTGCACCAGTGGGAGGGAGCCGTGAAGGAGGAAAGGTTTCCACACACTAGGAAGCCCCTTCGCGGGCGGAGACTGCGGGTGGCGGAGAGGGAAAGCTTCGGAGCCGCGGAGGAGAGCGCAGCAACAGGGGTGCGGAGGGCAAAGCGGAGAGATTCCCGCACAGAGGATCGGTGACGACCGGCACTCACCAGGCCGAGAGGCTTGTCTGCTCACCGGCCGGGGCGGGCGGGGTGGGAGCTGAGGCTCGGGCTTCGGTAGGAGCGCAGGGAGAGGAAGCCTGCAGGGGGTTAGTGCGCCATGGCTGGCTGGGAGGGAGTCCGGGAAAAAGTCTGGACCTGCCGAAGAGGCAGGAGACTTTTTCTTCCCTCTTTGTTTCCTGGTGCTCGAGGAGAGGGGATTAAGAGCGCTGCTTAAAGGAGCTCCAGAGACGGGCGCGAGCCGCGCCTAAAAGTGCGGACCCCAGAGACGGGCATGAGACGCTAAGGCTGCTGCTGCCGCCACTAAGATGCCTGTGTGCGAGCACAAATCACTATCCACACCTCCCTTCTGGGAGCCTGTGTAGCCCGCCACTGCCAGGGTCCCGGGATCCAGGAACAACTTCCCCAGGAGAACGCACGGCGTGCCTCAGGCTGGTGCAACGTCACGCGGCGCGCCTCAGGCTGGTGCAACGTCACGCGGCGCGCCTCAGGCTGGTGCAACGTCACGCGGCGTGCCTCAGGCTGGTGCAACGTCACGCGGCGCGCCTCAGGCTGGTGCAACGTCATGCCGGCCTCTGCCGCCGCAGGCTCGCCCCGCCTTCCGTACGCCTCCCTTCCCTCCGGCCTGAGTGAGCCAGAGTCCCCGAAGTAGCTGCTCCTTTAACCCCGTCCTGTCTGAGCTGAGCGAAGAACAGATGCCCTCAGGCGACCTACACGCAGAGGTGGGGCCAAATCCAAAGCTGAGTCCCGGGAGCTGTGAGAACAAAGAAGAGAAAGGGAAATCTCTCCCAGGAGCCTCAGAAGCAGCGGATTAAAGCTCCACAATCAACTTGATGTACCCTGCATCTGTGGAATAGACAACGAACCATCCCAAAATGAGGAGGTGGACTTTGAGAGCAAGATTTATGATTTTCTCCTCTTTTCCTCTTTTTGTGAGTGTGTATGCTTCTGTGTGAGGGTTTTTTTTTTTTTTTTTTTCTGTGTGAGATTTTGTCTGTATAGCTTTGCTTCCATCATTTGTCCTAGGGTCCTATCCGTCCGTTTTTTTTTTTCCTTAAAAAATTTTTTTTCTTAATAATTATTTATTTTAATAACTATTTTATTTTATCTTACTTTACTTTATTTTACTTTATCTTTTTTCCTTCCTCCCTCCCTCCCTCCCTCTCTCTCTCTCTCTCTCTCTTTCTTTCTTTCTACTTTTTCTCCCTTTTATTCTGAGCCGTGTGGATGAAAGGCTCTTGGTGCTGCAGCCAGGCATCAGAGCTGTGCCTCTGAGGTGGGAGAGCCAACTTCAGGACATTGGTCCACAAGAGACCTCCCAGCTCCACATAATATCAACCGGCAAAAATCTCCCAGAGATCTCCATCTCAACACCAGCACCCAGCTTCACTCAACGACCAGCAAGCTACAGTGCTGGACACCCTATGCCAAACAACTAGCAAGACAGGAACACAACACTACCCATTAGCAGAGAGGCTGCCTAAAATCATAATAAGTCCACAGATACCCCAAAACACATCACCAGATGTGGACCTACCCACCAGAAAGACAAGATCCAGCCTCATCCACCAGAACACAGGCACTAGTCCCCTCCACCAGGAAGCCTACACAACCCACTGAACCAACTTTAGCCACTGGGGACAGACACCAAAAATAACGGGAACTACGAACCTGCAGCCTGCAAAAAGGAGACCCCAAACACAGTAAGATAAGCAAAATGAGAAGACAGAAAAACACACAGCAGATGAAGGAGCAAGATAAAAACCCACCAGACCTAACGAATGAAGAGGAAATAGGCAGTCTACCTGAAAAAGAATTCAGAATAATGATAGTAAAGATGATCCAAAATCTTGGAAATAGAATAGACAAAATGCAAGAAACATTTAACAAGGACCTAGAAGAACTAAAGATGAAACAAGCAATGATGAACAACACAATAAATGAAATTAAAAATACTCTAGAAGGGATCAATAGCAGAATAACTGAGGCAGAAGAACAGATAAGTGACCTGGAAGATAAAATAGTGGAAATAACTACTGCAGAGCAGAATAAAGAAAAAAGAATGAAAAAGAACTGAGGACAGTCTCAGAGACCTCTGGGACAACATTAAACGCACCAACATTAGAATTATAGGGGTTCCAGAAGAAGAAGAGAAAAAGAAAGGGACTGAGAAAATATTTGAAGAGATTACAGTTGAAAACTTCCCTAATATGGGAAAGGAAATAGTTAATCAAGTCCAGGAGGCACAGAGAGTCCCACACAGAATAAATCCAAGGAGAAACATGCCAAGACGCATATTAATCAAACTGTCAAAAATTAAATACAAAGAAAGCATATTAAAAGCAGCAAGGGAAAAACAACAAATAACACACAAGGGAATCCCCATAAGGTTAACAGCTGATATTTCAGCAGAAACTCTGCAAGCCAGAAGGGACTGGCAGGACATATTTAAAGTGATGAAGGAGAAAAACCTGCAACCAAGATTACTCTACCCAGTAAGGATCATTCAGATTTGATGGAGAAATTAAAACGTTTACAGACAAGCAAAAGCTGAGAGAGTTCAGCACCACCAAACCAGCTTTACAACAAATGCTAAAGGAACTTCTCTAGGCAAGAAACACAAGAGAAGGAAAAGACCTACAATAACGAACCCAAAACAATTAAGAAAATGGGAATAGGAACATACATATCGATAATTACCTTAAATGTAAATGGACTAAATGCTCCCAATAAAAGACACAGATTGGCTGAATGGATACAAAAACAAGACCCATATATATGCTGTCTACAAGAGACCCACTTCAGACCTAGAGACACATACAGACTGAAAGTAAGGGGATGGAAAAAGATATTCCATGCAAATGGAAACCAAAAGAAAGCTGGAGTAGCAAGTCTCATATCAGACAAAATAGACTTTAAAATAAAGACTATTAGAAGAGACAAAGAAGGACACTACATAATGATCAAGGGATCAATCCAAGAAGAAGATATAATAATTGTAAATATTTATGCACCCAACATAGGAGCACCTCAATACAAAAGGCAAATACTAACAGCCATAAAAGGGGAAATCGACAGTAACACATTCATAGTAGGGGACTTTAACACCCCACTTTCACCAATGGACACATCATCCAAAATGAAAATAAATAAGGAAACACAAGCTTTAAATGATACATTAAACACGATGGACTTAATTGATATTTATAGGACATTCCATCCAAAAAGAACAGAATACACATTTTTCTCAAGTGCTCATGGAACATTCTCCAGGATAGGTCATATCTTGGGTCACAAATCTAGCCTTGGTAAATTTAAGAAAATTGAAATTGTATCAAGTATCTTTTCCGACCACAATGCTATGAGACTAGATGTCAATTACAGGAAAAGATCTGTAAAAAATACAAAAACATGGAGGCTAAACAATACACTACTTAATAACGAAGTGATCACTGAAGAAATCAAAGAGGAAATTAAAAAAATACCTAGAAACAAATGACAATGGAGACACAATGACCCAAAACCTATGGGATGCAGCAAAAGCAGTTCTAAGAGGGAAGTTAGAGCAATACAATCCTACCTTAAGAAATAGGAAACATCTCGAATAAACAACCTAACCTTACACCTAAAGCAATTGGAGAAAGAAGAACAAAAAAACTCCGTTAGCAGAAGGAAAGAAATCATAAAAATCAGATCAGAAATAAATGAAAAAGAAGTGAAGGAAACAATAGCAAAGATCAATAAAACTAAAAGCTGGTTCTTTGAGAAGATAAACAAAATTGATAAACCATTAGCCAGACTCATCAAGAAAAAAAGGGAGAAGACTCAAATCAATACAATTAGAAATGAAAAAGGAGAAGTAACAACTGACACTGCAGAAATACAAAGGATCATGAGAGATTACTACAAGCAACTCTACGCCAATAAAATGGACAACCTGGAAGAAATGGACAAATTCTTAGAAATGCACAACCTGCCAAGACTGAATCAGGAAGAACTAGAAAATATGAACAGACCAATCACAAGCACTGAAATTGAAACTGTGATTTAAAATCTTCCAACAAACAAAAGCCCAGGACCAGGTGGCTTCACAGGTGAATTCTATCAAACATTTAGAGAAGAGCTAACACCTATCCTTCTCAAGGATAGTGTTCCTCTCGGGAGGAACACTCCCGAACTCATTCTACGAGGCCACCATCACCTTGATACCAAAACCAGACAAGGATGTCACAAAGAAAGAAAACTACAGGCCAATATCACTGATGAATATAGATGCAAAAATCCTCAACAAAATACTAGCAAACAGAATCCAACAGCACATTAAAAGGATCATACACCATGATCAAGTGGGGTTTATTCCAGGAATGCAAGGATTCTTCAATCAATGTGACACACCATATTAAGAAATTGAAGGAGAAAAACCATATGATCATCTCAATAGATGCAGAAAAAGCTTTTGAAAAAATTCAACACCCATTTATGATAAAAAAAACCCCAGAAAGTAGGCATAGAGGGAACTTTCCTCAACATAATAAAGGCCATATATGACAAACGCACAGCCAACATCATCCTCAATGGTGAAAAACTGAAAGCATTTCCACTAAGATCAGGAACAAGACAAGGTTGCCCACTCTCACCACTCTTATTCAACAGAGTTTTGGAAGTTTTAGCCACAGCAATCAGAGAAGAAAAGGAAATAAAAGGAATCCAAATTGGAAAAGAAGAAGTAAAGATGTCACTGTTTGCAGATGACATGATACTATACATAGAGAATCCTAAAGGTGCTACCAGAAAACTACTAGAGCTAATCGATGAATTTGGTAAAGTAGCAGGATACAAAATTAATGCACAGAAATCTCTGGCATTCCTGTACACTAATGATGAAAAATCTGAAAGTGAAATCAAGAAAACACTCCCATTTACCACTGCAACAAAAAGAATAAAATTTCTAGGAATAAACCTACCTAAGGAGACAAAAGACCTGTATGCAGAAAATTATAAGACACTGATGAAAGAAATTAAAGATGATACAAACTGATGGAGAGATATACCATGTTCTTGGATTGGAAGAATCAACATTGTGAAAATGACTCTACTACCCAAAGCAATCTACAGATTCAATGCAATCCCTATCAAACTACCACTGGCATTTTTCACAGAACTAGAACAAAAAAATTCAAAACTTGTATGGAAACACAAAAGACCCTGAATAGCCAAAGCAATCTTGAGAACGAAAAACGGAGCTGGAGGAATCAGGCTCCCTGACTTCAGACTATACTCCAAAGCTACAGTAATCAAGACAGTATGGTACTGGCACAAAAACAGAAAGATAGATCAATGGAACAGGATAGAAAGCCCAGATGTAAACCCACGCACATATGGTCACCTTGTCTTTGATAAAGGAGGCAGGAATGTACAGTGGAGAAAGGACAGCCTGTTCAATAAGTGGTGCTGGGAAAACTGGACAGGTACATGTAAAAGTATGAGATTAGATCACTCCTTAACACCATACACAAAAATAAGCTCAAAATGGAGTAAAGACCTAAATGTAAGGCCAGAAACTATCAAACTCTTAGAGGAAAACATAGGCAGAACACTCTATGACATAAATCACAGCAAGATCCTTTTTGACCCACCTCATAGAGAAATGGAAATAAAAATAAACAAATGGGACCTAATGAAACTTCAAAGCTTTTGCACAGCAAAGGAAACCATAAACAAGACCAAAAGACAACCCTCAGAATGGGAGAAAATATTTGCAAATGAAGCAACTGACAAAGGATTAATCTCCAAAATTTATAAGCAGCTCCTGCAGCTCAATAACCAAAAAAACAAACAACCCAATCCAAAAATGGGCAGAAGACCTAAATAGACATTTCTCCAAAGAAGACATACAGACTGCCAACAAACACATGAAAGAATGCTCAACATCATTAATCAATAGAGAAATGCAAATCAAAACTACAGTGAGATATCATCTCACACCAGTCAGAATGGCCATCTTAAAAAAATCTAGAAACAATAAATGCTGGAGAGGGTGTGGAGAAAAGGGAACCCTCTTGCACTGATGGTGGGAATGTGTATTGGTACAGCCACTATGGAGAACGGTATGGAGGTTCCTTAAAAAACTACAAATAGAACTACCATATGACCCAGTGATCCCACTATTGGGCATATACCCTGAGAAAAGCATAATTCAGAAAGAGTCATGTACCAAAATATTCATTGCAGCTCTATTTACAATAGCCCAGAGATGGAAACAACCTAAGTGTCCATCATCGGATGAATGGATAAAGAAGATGTGGCACATATATACAATGGAATATTACTCAGCCATAAAAAGAAATGAAATTGAGATATTTGTAATGAGGTGGATAGACCTAGAGTCTGTCATACAGAGTGAAGTAAGTCATAAACAGAAAGACAAATACCATATGCTAACATATATATATATGGAATTTAAGAAAAAAAAATGTCATGAAGAACCTAGGAGTAAGACAGGAATAAAGACACAGACCTACTAGAGAATGGACTTGAGGATATGGGGAGGGGGAAGGGTAAGCTGGGACAAAGTGAGAGAGTGGCACGGACATATATACACTACCAAACGTAAAATAGATAGCTAGTGGGAAGCAGCCGCATAGCACAGGGAGATCAGCTCGGTGCTTTGTGACCACCTAGAGGGGTGGGATAGGGAGGGTGGGAGGGAGGGAGACACAAGAGGGAAGAGATATGGGAACATATGTATATGTATAACTGATTCATTTTGTTATAAAGCAGAAACTAACACAGAATTGTAAAGCAATTATACTCCAATAAAGGTGTAAAAAAAAAAAGGAAACATCTATTGACTATTAACCGTCATTCTTAATATTAAAGGAAAGCATGTTTTTGATCTGAAATACGATACTAGTTTTGAAACATTTGATTTTTCCCTTCCATATTTCCTTTCTCTCCTTAGTCTTTTCTCTCAGTTAAATTTCAAGTGATTGTGTTTTATTTGCCTCAGAGACCAAAGATACAAAGTTATCTTTATGTATTTGATCCTTAAAATTCAAGACTCTTAGAGGAGTGAAATAGACAGAATATACAGGCAATTACATGAGAAGAGTAAAGCTTTCCTGCCCCTCATGTGGGCAAGCAGGAGAGAAAGTTGGAGGAGAAGAAGTTTGAATATAGTCATTGCCCAATAGAGGACATAGTGATCTGACTTGAGGCCTGAGCCCTGGTGGATGCCAAAACCTCATGTAGGTTGAGGAAATTAATACTGATCTGTGTGCATTTCCTCAAGAGAACCCAGAGGCAGCAGTAATATCCTTGAGAAGAAAGAGATGGATAGTTGATTCAGACATGCTGGGAGCTTTCTTAGCCTGACAGAACTTTTCACATCCCCTTGTTGTGTGGCAGCAATGGAACAATTCCCAGAGTGGAACAGGAGCAAGCAGAAAAAGGCTGGCCTGAGGAGGTCATGCACACAAGAAAGAAGATGCTGGGTAGCAATTCAGTGGGCACCTAAGAAATTAATCTAGAATATTTGAGACCAACTCCTGTTCAATCTCTCTACCTCCCCAGATACTGGTACAATGGAAGTCCCCCACCCCCAAATCATCTAGACATAATCCCAAGGAAATAAGGGAACTGAAATTGCCTGAGATTACATTTTCACTAACTCAAAGAATCACAGCTCAAAACAGAAACCAAGGTGAGTTATAGAAAAACAGAGAAAGTGACCTTTCTTGCTCATCTGAGATTGTGGGCTGAACTTTATGCTATTACATATCAAATATCAATGCAAGGAAGTGCTCCCTACATTCATTTGCTGAGCTAACTTTGTTAGGAAATTTCAGCTTTCCTCTGGGCCTAATGAATGTAGTATTAGAGAACAGTGGGAGTTGAATGAAGAATTCTTGTCACTGCTTCAGGTTTTTCAGATGTAGAACTTAGTACTCAAAATTATGTATGGGATGCTATATATTTGACAACATATCTTCCTCTTTCTGATTGTAACCTCCTGGAGGATAGAGATTGTGTCTTTGTCTTAGATTCTCCCACAGTGCCTAGTACTGGGCTACAAGCACAGTGGGCAATCAATAAATATTGTCAGTCAACTGATGGATTGAAGTCACAGTAGATAAGAATCAGAAAAGAAAGAAGAATGGTAAGGCAACACATAGGGAGAGAGCTAATCCTAAAATGCACTTACTTCCTTTCCTCACTTCCTGCTACTTCCTATATTTTTTCCTATCAGCACACTTACCTGCCCAAATAAGTTTTTAAAGCTTATTGAGGAGAAGTAGTAATCTTTCCCTTGTGTTGTTAAAGAGCAGAAAATATTGATTCAAGCCGTGCAGGATTTAAGCCTCAGACGTACCAAGGTGGATGAGTTTGGCTTTACAAGCAGGGGACTCATTCTCATTTTCATTACTGAAGCTGCACTTAGCACCACAACTTAATACCGTCTTTATAAACTCTTCATATAGCAGAGAGTGGTCTTAAGTCTCCCACAGGATTGCCACAGGAAGAGAACAAAGGAAACCTTTAAGTGGCCTGAGCCCTGTGTAACATTAGCACTTCATCAATGATGCACCTTTTCCTTTTCATCCTTGGGGTGATGGAAGGAAAATGACCCATTAGCATTAATGGGATCTTGCAGGCAAAATTCTGTGCATGGCAAGGAAGCTAGGCTTTTTAATGACCCAGTGTATGAACGAGAGCCAGGATGGACATCCAGTAAGAGTCAGTTTCCTATGGACTTGAAGACATGCTGTTACCCTTCCTTCAAGCTATGAGTGGTTGATTTTTATTCATATTATTTAAGTAGGCCATGTATGCAACTGACAAGGAAATGATGGAGCTGTGGCAGAAGAAGGTGCAAAGAACATGTACAGAGCCAGATAATCTCAAACATTTGGGGAGTGGGCTTTTAAAAAAAAATCAAGAAACCCTTATCTTTGTCACTAGTGTGGAGTGTGTGTGTGTGTGTGTGTGTGTGTGTCTGTGTGTGTGTAACGGCCCCCCTCTCAAGAATGTCATCTGTGGAATGATCTGAGATGATATCACAAGTATCCGTTTCCCAGTAGTTGGGCAGCAATGAGTAGGGAATAGCGCACAAGCTTCTTAGTTATACTTGGCTACAAACACCTGGTTCTGATTGACATTTACTGATTGCCTCAGTGTAGGCACATTAAGTTACATAACTTCAAGAGTCAGATTCCTCATCTGTGAAATGGGTTAATAATGCCTACTCTGGGCTTCCCTGGTGGCGCAGTGGTTGAGAGTCCGCCTGCCGATGCAGGGGACACGGGTTCGTGCCCTGGTGCGGGAAGATCCCACATGCCGTGGAGCGGCTGGGCCCGTGAGCCATGGCCGCTGAGCCTGTTCGTCGTCCGGAGCCTGTGCTCCGCAACGGGAGAGGCCACAACAGTGAGAGGCCCGCGTACCACAAAAAAAAAAAAAAAAAAAAAAAAAAAAAAAAAAAAAAAAGCCTACTCTGTAAGGCTGTGAGAATTACAGAGAATGCATGTAAGAATTGGGCACAGCGTGTGCTCAGCACATGATTGCTACTGGTGTGGCAGTGTTGGTGTGTGTGATAAGGACTATCCATCAACAGTGTGCCTCATTCTATGTTGACTGCACTGAGAGATACAGAAGAATGAGAAGTACAGGTTGTCCCCGTGTTTCTAGTACAATTAGAGTGTCAATATGTCAAATGTACAAGTCTTATTTTCTTTGCCTTAGTTTAGACGCATTTGTGTACTTGAAGTGTGCCCTGCACTATACAACAAGCAGCTTGAGAGCTTTGACATACTCAGTTTGAATCCCAGCAGCATTGAACCTGGTAACATAAATGCAACAATCGCTTGATAAATATCTTCTATTTTGATCTAAACAGACTGAGACACAAGAATTCTGTGAAGCCCAAGGAACAGGTTGTAAGGTTCAGGCTAAATGCACCTTATAAAATCAGAGAAATAAAAGGATTTTATGGACATCAATTGAAGTATCATGAACGAGTTTAGACCAAAAGAAAGTATAGGATACATTACTTTGTAATGACATAAATGAAGGTGCCAAACATGGGGAACAGCACAAATGTACCAAGAAGACAAAACTAATACAGCATTCAAAAAAGAGCACAAAAGGCCAGAATGGGCTGGAAAAGAAGAATTTTCAAAGGGGCCATGGTAAATAATGTTGGATAAAAAAAGTCAAAGGAAAGCCTTGAGTAACATGATAGAATTTGTGACTAATGTTTTTTTTGTGTTTGTTTGTTTTTAAAGGCAATGAGAAGTCCAAAAATAAAAGCCATGCAGGCTAGGAGATGAGGGAATTTGAAAGAGTAATAATTTGGAGAGAAGAGATGAAACTGCATTTAACATTAAACATGTGTAATTTGAGTAGGAGTGTCCTACAGGGATGATATGAACTGGGGGCTTAGGGATGCTGGGGCTGGAAGGCCTGGCTTGGGAGCCATCAACCAAAAGCAGAAAAATGAAGTGGTGTAGGAGGTTTTCTCTTCTCTTAAAAAAGGGAGCATGAGGCAGTTAGAGCAAGGACTCTTAGCTCTACAGCAGCAGAATGCCAGCGTCAAGGTATAATTAGTTCTTTGACTCAGCTTTGCTGTTTATTCATATGTATTTTTTAGTGCCTCTTAAACATCTCAGTTTCATTTTAATTAAAAAGAGCATACATAAAATGGACAACTGCTTTGTAGATTTGGATAGCTAAAACTCTAGGGAAACTTAAGGAGGCTCCCACAATCTCTTATAAGTGGCATTTGAAAAAAAAAAAAAAAAAAAGCTGGAGCAATACACACTGTCTTACTTTCCTACTGGCCAGACTGGAGAAAGTACAATTCTGGAGGCTTTGATGAGAGGATTTGACTTTGGACAGCAGATTGGGAGACTACGCTAACTTTCCTCTCAATTCTTGTTGTGACTGGCTAGTAGAAAAAGTCCAATCAGGCTGGGCTAGTTTCTCAGAGTTATTCTGCAGGAAAATGCCCTTCCTTACATCAGAGAACAATCAAACTCTGCCCCCACCTCGATTTGTATCTTTATCTTTAATTTTAATCTTTTGTCACACATCCACAAATGAACATCGGCAGGTTAGATCTTGACCATATAAGTTAATGCAGGCTTTCTCTGGGAGACAAATTAAATGTAAACATCTTTTTATAACAGGTGTGCCCTGTTAGAAGAAAAATCATCTCTAGTCCCTGGAGAACAAGTACAAACTTATTTACTTCATGTTTTTTCTCAGTAGAAAGCCAACATTACTATTTCCTGTGATTGCTTAAACAAATGATGTTAAATTACTAGAAGCAAAAGCATGGGAAATCGTTAATATTTCTCTAACACATTTGAACCTAAGAGTAGATAAATGAATACTTTCATAACAATGAACAGTTTGGATTGAACAACAAACACTATCCGAAACCACATCTAAGTTCAGGGCACACCAAATAGTCATTACTGAAGTCAAAGTTGGCAATTCAAGTGGATGTTTTGCTCAGAAACACTACATCTGTGTCCTTCATAGATCTCTATGAAAAATCAAGTTAATTTTAGAAATACAGTGGTCATCAGTTTGATTTATTAGATATTGTTTAAATTCTCTATACCTTAGTGTTCCTTGGTGCATAAAGGGTTTAATCCTAGAATAACCTGTTTTTACTTCTAGGAAATACCTGTAAATCCTTATCTTTAGGCCTATCCTGGTTTTCTAAGTTCAGCCTAAAAACAAACCATCATCTTTCTCCCCCTCCCCACACTGGGAAATTACTTCTAGACTTCCCTGTTTTATAGCAATCACATTTCTAGTCTCCTTATTACCCATACTGAAATTAATTTCAATATCATTTTTTAACTCCATTCTATTTCTTATATCTTACATTCAAATTATTGCTGAGAACTTTGATGTGGATGACTCAACTTGGCCAATACTTCTGACATCTGTGCCTCCATTTTCCTTTCCTTTTCCAGTTCTTATCTTCCTTTCCCCACGTACACCTTTTATGCAGGAACCCATTACCTGGTGTCCCTGCCTCTATCCATCCTCCTCATTAATACCATATCCATCGTCCCCATACTGTGTTCTGATTTCTTTAATACCTCCCGCTGGTTTCTAAATAAAGTGTGAGGCTTAGGATGGTCACAATTTTGAGATATCCTCCCTCAGTAACTTTTTCTAAACTTTGAACAATGTCTCCCCAACAATTTTTGCCAGGGAGAGAATTAGGCTAACATCAATCCTCTACCTATATTTTAATCTTTAGTCAAACTGTATCTTTCACCATTTCTCCAATACTGCACATTCATGCTGTTCCATCACTCTTTACAGTACATTACTTCCATCATGAGTGTCTTTCCCCTTCCAATGTTCCATTTCAAAGCCTGATGCAATTTCGGGGCCTCAACTCAAATTCTACCTTGTTAATGTGTTTTCTCAGTCATAGGCAACTATGATCTTTGAATCCCCGTAACATTTTGAGCCTCTTTTCTGACAATTACCATTTCCTTCCGAGTTCTCTGTGTGGATATCTTGCCTTCCCATTATTTTATAAATTCCTTGAAGAAAGCATCATAAGCGAAGCATCTTTTTAGTCTCATTTTTACTTAGCACTCACTAATTATTTGTTGACTCATTAAATGAATGGATGAATTAGCAGTTTTCATTCAGTAAATAATCATTTGAACAATAAGGACATAATGAAGGTTCCCTGGTTCCCTCCACCTGAGAAATAATGAATGAAGTTAATTGTGGGGAATTTTTCTTCTACTGACCCCTTTCTTGAAGCCACCCAGCTCATTAAGAGGGTTCAATGCAGTGACATTTTTTTCCATTCTGACAGAGTAATTCAGGAACAATTTTAACCAACATGTGTTGAATTCATTTGCAGAGAGAGGCAGACAAAGATAGAGGTACAGAAATAGTTTAGGGTATCAATGTGTGGTGATGAGAACCTATTCATGAGTCTCTTCAGCAGTTAAAATAAATGCCAAAATCTTTGTGGGAAATTACATTTCCGCCTATCCTGTACCTCTACCTCATTCTATCTCTGGCCATTCTGTCATTCTCTGTGTTGCCCCATATACAAATATGACCTTCTGTGTTGCCCCATATACAAATGACCTAACTCATGCAGCCTCCCTAGGCACACTCCCCACTATGGACACATTACACTATTTCTCCAGATGCTTCTACTTTGTTACACTGTTATCATTACAGAGAGGTGGGCATTTATTGTTTGTGGTCGTAGAACAGAGCCAAGCTAACTGCGTGGACCCCTGATGCTTTGCCCTGGTACATCTGTTAATCCCTATGTGCACTTCCTGTGGGTTTGCAGATGTCTCTCTCCATCTAGCCTGTGGACTGCCACTCCAGGATTCCTGGGGTTAGATTCCCTCTGGTTTCCTGCTTCTCTCTCTCAGGTCCTTGCCAGCCACAGGTATCCCTGATCCCATAGCAGGCTCCCATATCCAACAGTTTGTATATTGTTTTCACTACAAAGGCATTGAATTCACAAAAATCACTGAGACAACTGAATTTAAATGTACAGAGCCCGGACCGAGTGAGAGAGAGCCTCATCACTGCTTTGAGTCCTTCATGATCAGTGTAAGCTTTGCCATGGTCAAACCCAGAAAAGACAGCTCTGACTTTATCATTATAACAATAACTGACATTGGTGTAGTGCCCTAAACTTTACTGAGCACTTGCACATAGGTATTGTCATTTGGTTCTCACCCCATGAGCTACAGAAAGAATAAAGGTTATCATGGACACGTGTCCCAGACAAAGACACTATGGTTCAGTGCTACAACACCAGAAAAATGGCAGGGTCCGATTCCAAGCCCAGGTCTCCTGAATCTATGATAATTTTCACTTAATCTGCACTAGTTTACACACTGTATAATCCAGGTGGTGAGTGGCCAATTTGTACAGCTCCACTGCTACAAAATAAAGGAATGTTTTGGAGTAACTTGGCCAGCGGAGAAAAGTAATGGTAATAAATGTTCACAGAGTCCGAGCCAAATAACACAGATTCCCAGGACAATGCGGGACACATCTGCATGCTCACTGAGTAATCTCATGAAAATAAAGCCATTTGCTTCTATAGTCATAAATGTTAGGTATCTAAATTCCAGTGAGTGGGTAGAACTCTTATGACTTCCAAATTTGATTTTTAGGTATGGAAGCCACTTTTTAGTTGTCTCCCACAGAGAGATAAGTAAGACACCTGCATTCATCTGTAACCCAGCCTAATACCTGTGTGTGAACAGGTGGGCGGGCACCAAGAAAACCGGAGTTCAGACCTTAATGTTTCCCTGTAGTAAGGCTTTAAGAGTTAATATTGACATTATAGTTATGGACAGGACAGAAAATGCTTTCAACATTCTGAAATTTCTGTTTCTAGCTGATATTTTTGAAATAAAATTGCCCAAAGAAGGAGAATTTTTGAAAAGTATGATTGTAAAACTGAAGACAGATGTTGTGTGTTTGGCCAACAGACTGTAAGGCAAAGCTGGTGGGAAATAATAAAGTGAAATTGCTATGGAGGGGTGTGTGGTAATCCATCTTCTTTTTAACCATGCCAGGTCAGTGACACTGTGGCAGTTGGGATGTGAGTTCGGGCATATCACTTCATGCCAAGCTAACTTTGTCTCATGCTTGGTAAATTTACCTTTTGGTAAAAACAGGGTTCAAATATTTTCATTACTTTTCCATTTTCCCCACCCAAGTGACAACCAGTTTAGATACCGTAGACATACTTTAGCAGCATCCATCCTGTCACCATTTCATGTTTTGTTTTCCACTCTCTGGGTGTTGTTCTCTGGGGCTGCATACAGTCTGTAGAGCTTCCCTATCTCACAAATACTGTTCCACCTGACACGTGCACAGCACCTCAGTTTGAATGGTGTTTTGCCATCTCTCGTTCCATTTGATTCTCATACCAACTCTTCACAATAGGTAGGAAGTTGTTATTATCCCTACCTGACAGGTGAGCAAATTACCCTTCGGGAAAGGTAAGTGACCTGCCCAAGGTAATGCAATCAGTCCCAGGAGAATAACACTGGCACCCCAGCCTCCAGTTCCAGGTGACCTCTTTTCCCACTGTACTACACTGCCTCCTAGTTTAACTAAAAACCTTTTCAGTGACAGGAATAGAATGGGTAGAGGCGTTTAGAAATGGCTGTTCTGTAAATTAATAGAGACTTATAACTAGGGGTCCTGTAAGAGGACCTATTCAAACCTGTTATCTTTCCTGAAATTTTGAGGAGCTCAGTATAACAACTTGGCTTTCTTTTTCAAAATAACTTTTCTTATTTCAAAGAAATTTTCTTTTCCTATTTCAAAATAAATGTACATTTATTTTGGGTGGGGAAGATCTAGTGGTGTACAGAGTAAGTATAAAAGAACAGCTCTTCTCCATCATAATGGCCTGTTTAATCCAGGTCAAAAACGTCACCTGCTCTCCACTTACATATACAGAAGAAAAGAGGGGAAAGCCACCAGGGTTTTCTGGAGAGCTTGAAAGGACAAAGTGATACAAAGTGCCCAAAAACCTTTACAGACATTGCCAAAAAGCTTCTAAAATATGATGAGCTTCAGAGAGTCACATAAAACTCTTATATTTTTCTTAAGTGCCTGAACTCTTCTGTATTTTTTTCAAAGAACAAATTGCTTCTGTGCTTAAAGGATGGAAGAGTCTCAATCAGGTCATCAAATCCCACTGGAATAGTATATAAAATTCCCTAGGGCATGTCTCCAAATACTTTGTTCTTCCAATACTTAAATTATTCTTAAGGAGAAATGCAAATAGTTAACAGCAATAATCAAAAAGTGGGTCAAGAAGGTGTGGGGAACTTTCCCTAAAGGCTAGGAAAATGGAGGGCTTTAACAGTTGAACGGACTAGCAAATAACCTACTGGAACAAGCTGAGGATGGATTGATAGGCCAATCTCCAATCATCCAACCAAGTACTATATTTGCCTGGGCCTGCTTTAAGCATCTACAAATACAAATGTTCTATAGAATACATATTAAGGACACACAGCAATTAAAATTGTTGGCTGTTGTGTTTGACGAAGACTTTAGGGGCTAAGGAAACAGAACCAATATATAGGTTATATACAAGGCATATGGATGGGAAGAGCAAGTGGAAAGTGAAAGGAGAAACACCCAGTTATTTTGTAATTACCAGAAGTGACATTTGCAGCATTATACAGGTAGTAATGTAGAAATTTGAAGAACTATGTTTTATACAAAGGAGGAAATAATTTCTTTTATTACATGACATTTTCCCCTAAAATTAATATAAGTACTATCTTTCACTCTAGATATCCAGAAGGAATCCCTTCTAATACGTTGGGAAATATATATAGTAGTATTTAAATATTTCTATGGACCTGGGTTCAAATTCTATTTCTGGGCAATTCACTTAGTCTTAAGTCTCCATTTTCTCATCTGTAATATGGAAGCACTAATGTCTCACTCATCTAATTGCTGTAAAGATTTAAGAGATCATACTTGTAAAATACAGCATCAAAATTGAGGTTCTGACTGAAGTGCCAACATGATAGATATATGATAATGTGAGTCTGAGGCAGATACTGAGATGCAAAATTTACAAAGGAGATGATAAAATACTGGTTCTCAGTCCTTGAAACCCTCAGTTATATCAAGAACGTCATCATCATCAAAGGGGCCCAATGGGCTTCCCTGGTGGTGCAGTGGTTGAGAGTCCGCCTGCCGATGCAGGGGACGTGGGTTCGTGCCCCTGGTCCAGGAAGATCCCACATGCCACAGAACGACTGGACCCGTGAGCCATGGCCGCTGAGCCTACGCGTTCGGAGCCTGTGCTCCGCAACGGGAGAGGCCACAACAGTGAGAGGCCCACGTACCACAAAAAAAAAAAAAAAAAAAAGGGGTCCAAAACTGGAAAGAAAGATGCCCAAGAATATTTTCTGAGGTAAGTCCTACGGTGGGATAAATTTGCACTCCTGCCCGATAAACGGGGACTACATTCTACCCCCAAGCCTAGTGGGAAGGCTCTCAGGTCTCCTGGAGAACTTGTTTTATGTTTCTTGAGGTTGAGGGATACAGAATTGCTGGGTTATAGATACAGTACATTAGTACAGGACCTGAAAGAAGTCTTTTTACAGTCCCTGAACTGCAAAGTGAAACCAGCGGTGGGAGATCCAAACAGTGTTTGTGTTGAGGGGGAGCAGGGTGGGGAGTTGGGGGGTGGAGGTGGGGACAGAACCCAGTACAACGTGGCTACTAATGCTAATAACCAACCTCTAAGAAACCTGGGAATGCCAGCTGGGCTGTCCTGTGCCAGGGCAGTTATGGGCAAGTGGCCTAAATATTGCCGAACCCTGTCCTACCCAGGTGGGCCTTACAAGTCCACCCTCCTTATAAACAGTTGAGCTTTAAAGAATACACTGGTTGAGCTTGTGCACAGTTGTGAGAATTAAATGAGATCTTATGAGTAGAATATTTATAAGAGTGCATGGGATGTGATCAGCCCTCAGAAACGGTTAAAGTAATTATTATTACCGTTTGATTTTATTATCATTACTGTTTAGGTGAGATGTTTAACCTTCCTAAGCCTCACCTTAGCTTCATCATCTGTAACGTGGGGCTAAGTACAGCAACCTCACCAGTTAGCCACAAAAAACAAGGGGATAATATATGTAAATCTCTTAGCTACTGCTTAGTGAAAAGCGGATGATGATGAAGATGATATGATGGACCTTGCCTAAGGACACCCAGAAATAAATGGTAGAAACGCTATTTCACCCAAGTCTGTCTGACCCCAAGCCTGAAACTTAATTATAATGCTACATGGCTTCTTGCATTATCCTTAAGAAAAACCACAATAATTAATTGCAAAGGCCAAGAAAGGGCCCCTTTTAAGAGCAGACACAGAAAACCACATGAATGTGGCATTAACAAGAAACCCTGATTGACCTCACGGGGTTCTGAAGTAGCATCGCAAGTACCCTCCAGTGTGTGAAAATGATGGGCCAGCAGCAGCACAGTGGCATTAAAAATGTGCTTTCCTACATGAGTAAAGTTAGCAGAACTGGCTTTGAAGCATCTCTACAATAGTAGGGGTGACGTTGTACTAGGTCCACCCAATTTTCCAGTCTATTCCGATTTTGACCCATGGCTCTAGATGAATTGTTCAGGGTCAGGGGTAGAAGCTAGCTGTCCTCTGAGTCACGGTGTAAGAGGGCTGGAGCAGCATTATTATGAAACCCTAACTCAATGGAACAACTGCCTGAATATACTAGTGATACTTACTTTTGAGATTTATAATGAACAATTGTAATATTATCCAGATGCCAGCTGGGGCCTCTCTGTCCTTTGTAGATCTAGAGGGGCCTGGTTTGAATCTTTCCAGTTCCACAGAGGATGAAAATCTGGTTTCCTTCCTCCTGTGTCCCTGTGAATTCCAGTGAGGCTCCGACTTCTGCTTCTGGCTTTTGAATCCCATGTGCTGCCTCTGACCCCCGATGGACACAGTCTCTGTCTCCACCCACAAAATAATATTGTTCACCCAAGCATTTATGATTTTAGCCATCTGAACAAATTGGTGCCATGCAATGCCCAGTTTCCCGCCATCTAGATGACTGTAGCCTCAATCCCAAGCCCCTGTTCCAGAGCAAGCCAAACCCATCCCCTTGATTTTTGCATAGCAGCTTAAAGATCACCTTTTGGAGCCCTTGATGGCTCCACTTATACCCCAAGTAGACTGTCCAAATACTTCTTCAAACAAATCCAGAGCAGTCATATTTTTAGAGTGTGACCCTGCCTCCTATCCCCCAACCCTGGTCACAGGTAGGACGTGTATCCCAATCAAATTTACTCCTCCAAGAATTTGGCCCTAGGCCTCCTAAAGCCAAGTCAGTCTCTCCTGGGTATTTAAATTGGTCAGGGGTGGAAGGCCAGGTCTGGGGAGGCCAAATTTGCCAACACTGGTGAAAGCAGAGAAAGCCAGCATGCAGAGAGGGAGGAGAAGGAGGGCTCCCTGGGAAGCCAGGAGAAGGCAGCTCACAGCCCCCATGGAGACCAGGAGGGGACGAGATGCCAGCTTGTTGCTGACAGCTTCCCTGATATGGCTCTCATGAGCTCCAGCTGTAAATTTTCTCTTTCTTGCCCTTGGGTTCCTTGAATGCTCTATTCTGCCCCACTTCCCCCTTTTTCATTTAAGTTAGTCTATATGGGTTTATGCTTCTTGTACTCCAAAGACCTTTGTATTTTTCTTCCTTCAGAAAAAAAGAGGGAGGTCTGAGAGCCATGAAAACGGAAGACTTAAGGCCTTCTTCAGTGAAAGAGATGATACCGAGCTTTTCTTCCCAGATGCCCCTGACATAGGGAGCTCTTGGCCGAGAAGCTCAGCCTCTAAGAAGACAGCTCAGCTGCACTCCTGGCGTTCTCTGAAGAGGGACGAGCTGTGATGAGGCTGAGGTCTTGTGAGCAGTCACCTGGCCCTTAAGGACCCAGCTCTGAGCACATGCAGCCACTTTGTTCTCCACAGCATACATGGCACCAGCTTTAAGAGCTCATCTCATCTCATCACTGTCCCACTGGGACATGGAAAACGGGCACCTTGTCCAAAAGGCATGTGAGCACTGGATTCAGATTTCTAGGAGGCCACACTTTCCTGTGGGAGGAGAGGGAAGCTATTTCTCCTGGAAGAGGACATCCTTGCAGATATTCCAAGCACACAAGCCAAGCCCTGTGGCTGTCAGAGCTCAGCCAGGGTCGAGGGTGAGAAGAAACTAGCATCAGCACTTAAGTCCCTATAACACCTTCCCCAAAGCAACTGCAAAGGGGAAGGATTGAGGTCCTTAAAGTTGCACCAGAATAAAAAGCTAATGGGTGACCCATGTGCTACCAGGTTCCATCTTGACCCTATGGTGGACCATACGAACTGGCTTCTTCGGTGAGTCCACAGAAGGCCTCATTTCTTTTCAGCATGTGTTCCAGGCTGTCACTAGCAGAAAACTGAGGTGAATCTGAGCAATGCAACTTGTTTTCCCTGGTCTATTGTGAAACGTGTTAAACTGGGGATCAGAAGACCAGCCAGATCTAGAACACTGACTATCTGGCTGGCTGTGCACAGTCTCCTGAGCACATGTCTCTCATCTGTATAAGGAAAGGCTCAGATCAAAGTGTCTCCAAGATCTCTCCAAGCTCTAAGTTCCCAGGATCCTAAGAGCGGGAAGAAAAATTTTAAATAATAGAATTGGTGGGAGGTGAGAAAAACTATGCATAGTAAAACTATGCCCAATGTAGAAGAGATTCCAAAACAAGTACAATGAGTGAAGGAATTAAAAAAAAGAAAAAGAAAACAGAGTTCACTGGTAGGGAATAAAGAAAAACTCTGTGGCAGTCATGGAAGCTGGTCCAAGGGTTATAAGGAAGGAGAAGGAAGAACTTCCAAGCCAAACGTTAGACAGCAGGTCTGAGGCAACTGGGCCTGGGAAGGAAAGGATGCCTCAACGGCGGGGGCAGGAGGGAGTAGTATTAAAACAAAGTGACAAAGGCATTATAGTAAACAGAGGAGACTGAGGCTTATTTCTGCAAAGCCTGGGAATTCAATGGGGACGTCAGGAGAAAAACAATTGTTTCGTATCTCTAAACGTCTTTCAATTCTTATGTGGGAAACAGAGTAACAAAAATGTTAAGTCTTACTTTTATGTACTCAGAGTCCGACTGTCTCTGTTCGGTACCATGACAATTGCCTCCAGAGTGATCTCTTTCCTCAGCCCATCCTCTGCACTGAAGCCAAAGGAATGATTCTCAAGCGCACCGTAAACTCCACTCTCCTGCTTAAAAAACCCTTAATTCTCTCCTCTTCACCTTCTGCCATGACCCTTGGGGCCCTTCTGAATAAGCAAATCACCTTGCTTCCTTCTGGGAAGCTATGAGAGCCTTCCAGCCCACAGCCTCCTTCCCAGAGACCATCATTTTTTTTTTTTTTTAAAGTTCATGTTTTATGCCGTGTAAATCTACCTCTGGGTTTACAGCTACTCGGTCTGAGGAAGTGAGCCTGACCACAAGCAGCAGGGCAAAAGCCCATGCAGTTGTGTTCTAGACAGGTCCACTCACCATATTAGAGCATGTTTTGGGGGGAATCTGAAAGTGAGAGGAAGAGGAGAGTGGACAGAAGTGGAAACGCACACAGGAGCAAAAGCAATAGGTAGAAGCCATGAGGCAGAAGCCAAGAGCAGGAGAGACCAGGAAGCGGGAGAGGAGAGAAAAAATGATCTAAGTGGGAGTAGACACAGCAGAGAGAGGTCGGTGGTGCAGCCCTGAATTAGGGAGCAGTGGGCACTTGTATCCAAGGGAACATGTAGAAGGGTTGCTCTTGAGATTCCAGTATGACTATTAGAACAAAGTTTTTATTCTCTGTGTGGTCTCGTTGTTCAGCAGCTGAAAGGATGTCTTGTCTCTCTTACTTCCTAATGGATCCTTAAAATAATCTCCCATTAACTGAAGTAATGTGAGTAAATCTCTTTCCCTTACACACCAAAAAAAAAAAAAAAAGAAAGAAAAAAATCTAACAAAGATAGCCTAACCAACAGGACAGACAACATGTTCAATGCCATCTCCTGCTTTAAGGCTAAGCTCAAAGTCAGACTCTTCTCTGAAAGTTTCGTATTTGAGTAAATTATCTGGGCAAGGCAAGCAGGCTATCAGATATTACATGGCTGAGTACACAAAGCTTGGGTATATTTAAACATGATCAGGGTTTTGGAATACAATCTGGATCACTGATTTATTGCAGCAATGATTTGTCTAAAACACTGAAGGGTAGAAAAAGGTGGGATATGTGGTCTGTTCAGGACTGGAGAGGGTACGTAGCTGAGTAACAGAGATTGATGTGAGATCAAGATGAAAAGAGCAGGAATGCTATTCATCCTCAAATCTCTGCTTAGAGATTGAGTCTATTTGAAATGACAGTCCTAGTCCAGTTGTCTCTGCTTAGGGGAGCTCTTAGTGGCTTGGAAGCAGGATAAACAATAGCAGGTGTTTGCTTTCAAGGTAAGATTTAAGGAGGGATACAAGGAAGGTTAACAAGCACCCACTAGTCATGGTGGTAGGAAGGGAAGAGACAAGATGGTAGGACAGAGGGAGAGCTCGCTCAGAACCCGTAGGGCCGAGGAATTGGGGTATGAGAGAGAAAACAAAGGGCAAAGCTCTGCCTGGGCTGACCTAGATGTATGTGGCCTATGAAGGAATTATTCACTTTTAAGTAATTTTGCTAAGTGGCCACCTGAGGGCACTGTATCCTCTGTGCCTAGGAATCGTTCTCTTTTCCCTCACAAAGTAAATTTTCCTCAATTTGCTGAAGGATAAACTTAATAATGTCTTAAGGAAGGGGACCCATGGAAGATGGGGGCCAAAGACAATCCTTCCCCCCATCTTTGCTCTTGAGCTAGATTAACGAATGAGCAAGACTGACCTCAATTCAAGTCCCTGGGTAATTTCAAGGATTAAATAAAATAAGCTCATTTAAATCTATTTAGTGTCTAGTAGGGAATCAATGCATATGAGCTCCTTCCCATATACATACACATGCAAACATACACTTTTGTCAAATACAGGAACAAGAGAAGGAACAGCAGGAAGAGTTACACCAACCCCTTCTCTCTCTAAAGGGGCCAGGACTCAGAAGTCCCACATTGAAAGTAAGTACAACTGTGCTAGGCAATCACTGCAGAGCAAACTGCTGCTGCTCTTTCCACTGCGCGCTGCAGCTTGTACATAAAAGCCAGAGGGGATGCAACGCAAACAGCTGGGAAATAAAGATGAAAGCAAAACTGTGGCAGCGGGAAGAGACACGCAACCCCCTGAGAACGCGGCAGTGTCACGAAAGACAATTTGAACAAGGTCACCCGCGTGGGATTCCTCGTCTCAGAGAGATCATTAGGCTGTTGCCTATTTCTGACTACCTTCTTCCGAGTCAAGCTGGGGAATGGGATAAGCGGCCCCTAGCTTGCACATTCCACACTAAACTCCTCTCCATATAATGAAACAGAGCCACAAACAAAGGCATGCGTTATCCTAAAGGCTAACTGTGGAATTTTAGTTGGGCGAAAACAGAGTCCACTTCCCAGCGCCCGTGGAGCCTGTTGAGGCTTTTTCCCCCCGGCTCCCGCTTCCCATACGGCAGGTTTTGCGGCCTTATGCTGCCCTCTAGCGTCTTTTTCCGGTATGGTAACATGAGAAATACAAGCAAGGATCCTGAAGCAACCAATGTCACTTTGGCCCAGGACTAGTAAAACAAAACAAAACAAAAGTAAAGTTCTAACATAAAAGCAAAACCAAATTTTGTACTAAAATTCTAAAGTGAGTTAAATTTGGCCTCGACATAGACACTGCATTCATTCAGGGCTCTGAAACTCAGCATCTAGATTAGTGAGTGCCCTTTAAAAATGCAGAAGACCTGGCCTTCCCTGTAGTCATTCTCAAATGATCCCTGCCTCAGTATGTCTGAGGGGGTTGCAGAAATTTGCACCTCAAGAACCGCACCATAGGACTCTGATGTAGTTAAATAGGTTGACCTCACTCTGAGAAGAACTAAAGATTATGGCAGTGACCTTACACAGAGTGTGGAATAAATCTGATAATTTTATTTCAATAAGGGCCATAAAATAAAACCATTGTCCAAACTCGGTCACCTCTCAACGTTTCTGCATTGAGAGTGGCTGACTCCTACATGACTAGCATGCAAAGGAGACAGTGCTGTTAAATTCAGAGGGAAGAGTTCCTGTCTATGGTCCCCTGCCTCATTAAGCTCCCCTAATTCCAGGGGGCGGCATCCAGGTGGGAAGGAGAAACAATGCCTCGTCGCGCTTACTCATCCTTCAGGTATCTCTGAAACATTCCTTCCTCTAATATTCTACCTGGTGACGCCACATACTTTTCAATGTCCTGATGACGGGAATCCTGTTCTCTGTCCTGTCAATGTTCCCTCGGTGTCAGTCTTCTCCTTGGGACAGAAAGCTTTTTCTTTTTTTTTTTTTTTTTTTGCGGTACGCGGGCCTCTCACTGTTGTGGCCTCTCCCGTTGCGGAGCACAGGCTCCGGACGCGCAGGCTCAGCAGCCATGGCTCACGGGCCCAGCCGTCCCGCGGCATGTGGGATCCTCCCAGACCGGGGCACGAACCCGTGTCCCCTGCATCGGCAGGCGGACTCCCAACCACTGTGCCACCAGGGAAGCCCCCAGAAAGCTTCTTGTTACAGGAAGCCTGCCGCCCTCTTCGCACCTGTGCTCTCCACTCTGAGCACAGCGTCAGCGCTCAGTAAACACTCCTCATCTGACCAAGGCCCCTGGACCCACACACCAAAAGGCGGTGCTTGTGGAAGCTGGGAGATGTCCACCCCAGGACCATGCTCTCTTCTCAGGCTCCCTCGAGTTGGGGACACACATGGCAAGGGGGCTTCTTGGGGTTATTGTTGTCACTGGATCACACATCCAATTGATGAGTTCACAGCTTTGACTTTTTTTTTTTCACTTCAGTCAGAGAAAAGAAAGAGGTGTAGACTATAAAACAGCATTTCCTTTGAATTTCATTTTACTTTGTGAGCTAAGCTATTAGATTTGTAGGTACAAACAGGCTCTCTTTGAAGTTAACAAGAGGCCCACTCTGAGAAGGGAGACAGCCATCACCACACATTTTATGTGTTAGGACAAATATAGTACTGGGACTGTAAATATATTCTGCAATTACAGAAAGTGAAACCCTTTTCTGTCTTCTTTCACCTTACTCACAGCTTTTTTTTTTTTCCTCTAGAAAGAATTCTGTTGGGTTTTCTCTTTCCAGTTCCCTAACTCCCCTATGCATTTATCTTTTAAATCAAAGGGAAAGAGCCCATCAGTACAAATGAACAGCTCTTGCCAAGCAAAAATGATGACCATGATGATTCCTGCAGGGCTTTGGAATGCACCCAATCAGCGCAGAAGGAGCAATGGAGAGGCCATGTGTCAGAACTGGGGTTATGTTTTGCTCTGCTGAAGTAGTTGTTTTAACCCTGGGCAAGCCATTCAAAGCTCAGATTTCCTATATTCATAATGAAGCGCTAATAACATCTTGTCCAATGCTTGTTGTTGTGTTAAATGAGATGGATATATGGACATGCTCTTAGCGAGTCACAAAGACCCATTCAAATAGAAACTTCTGTTATTTTCCATTATTGACATGTTTTCTAAGTATTTTGTCTTGCTCACTTGAGAAATCAAGTATCAATAAGGAAGGAAATGTAAAGCAATTATACTCCAAAAAAGATGTTAAATAAAAAAAATAAGGAAGGAAAAAGTCTGTTAAGACTTCCTTAGCAGCTACTGAAAGAACATTCCCATTGGTGTTTGTGGGTGTTGGGAGGGATTCACCATTGGAGACACAGGGTATAAGCCAGCCTCAGACCCCTGTTGGTGAGAGGCTCTCTAAGTATCTAGGAAACCTCACCAAGAAGAGAAAACTAATAAGCTCTAGAGGAAACTCAGTAGGTATCTGGTTACCTTGACTCCAAATCAACTAAAAGCTGTTGGGACTAAAGAAACTTGCAAACGCCTACTTTTCTTTATAATATCAAGACTAAGATACATTCCTCTCACTCCTTACATTTTACTCATGCATGCATTCTTAGGTGTTGCATTTTCTGAGCTGCTATTAAAAATATGTGTTTCTGCCACATTAAACGGGGAGCAGAGGCTTGTGTGTTGTATTATTAATTACACGTTGGAGATGAAATTCTGGTCAGTCTTTGCAGAAGGTACCCACACCCGCCCCCCAAAGCAAAGGATGTGCCACAGGAGCACAAACCATGTGGGTTCCTGCCTGCTGCTCTGACTCTGTGCACTTACTTTTTTTTTTTTTTTTTTTTTTTTTTTTTTATTTATTTATTTATTTATGGCTGTGTTGGCTCTTCGTTTCTGTGCGAGGGCTTTCTCTAGTTGCGGCAAGTGGGGGCCACTCCTCATCGCGGTGCACGGGCCTCTCACTATCGCGGCCTCTCGTTGCGGAGCACAGGCTCCAGACGCACAGGCTCAGTATTTGTGGCTCACGGGGCTAGTTGCTCCGCGGCATGTGGGATCTTCCCAGACCAGGGCTCGAACCCCTGTCCCCTGCATTGGCAGGCAGATTCTCAACCACTGCGCCACCAGGGAAGCCCTGTGCACTTACTTTTAAGGTCCAAGTTCCTGGCTCCCGCTGTGATTTGCGTTGTGATTTTCGTGTCAATCTTTACAGTGTGGAGGTTGCTGGTGTCCCTTGATATCATCACGTTGTGCCACTGATTGTCATTGAGAGGTTTGTTTGAGCTCCCTTTGATGAGGTTAGCACCATTTCCCAAATCAAACACGTAATGTAAGTACCTGGGAAAAAAGGGAAGGTGGAAAAGTGCCATCACTTTTTGAATTTCTGATGGAGTCAAACTACTTATTACCAACAGAGATCTCTTTTTCAGGTGGTTGCATCCTTGCTAGAAGTCATGAGAGTGAGTTGTGTAGAAGCTCAACTAACAAGAGGGTAAGAAACACTACTGTTTCAGCAAGGAGGATTACTCATTGTCTTCAATACAGGAAATAGTGAAAATATTTTTAAAATTGTGGTCCACATTCCACTTCATCGCTGTGGAAGATAAGTATCTGTCACTACTCGTTCCCTACTTCCACCACTCTGTCCATCCTTTGCCAACCACACAGAACTGGCGATTCTCAGCTTCCTGCACTTGTTTCCCGCCATCTTGAATGCCTATTTCTCTATGGGAAATGTGCACTCATCCTTCAAGACCAGCTCAGGTAGCCACTCCCGGACTCATAGGTTTTCCTAATTTTGCTAAATAATCTCCTGAACCTTTGCCCAAGATCATATTAGGAAACTTCCTGGTGCTTTTCTGCTAAATTTATTGTGTTCACCTGTATCCCCTCGGGTTGTGTGCATCTGTGTGCCTTGGGGTTGGTGGAATCTGAAGTATGCACAGGAGTGGCAAGGAATATACATATATATATATATATATATGTAAACTAGTGTGTGGCATATTATCTAGCCAGTTGTAAATGGGCAATGATATTCACCAACTGAATGAATACCTAAATCAATTAAAAGATATCAAATGTTCATCACAGTTTCAAGGAAATGTCATAAAAATCTTTCTGAATTCTTCAAGAAACTCTGACATAGAATTAAACTTCAGTTAAATGGGATTTTGTGGAGTTGAAGTAAGCTGCTTGCATGAATTAGCTATTTAACTTAGCCGACAAGTGTAGAAATTCTTTTGTGGAATTATCATGTGCGTAGTAAAGAAATCCACATTTGAAGAGTAAGACTTATGGAATGCCTACAATAAATTAGAACTCGACGCTATTTGTACCTTATGTATGGAAATGTAGATATAAAAAACTGTACTGAATCCCTATTAACTTTATAAGATACCTAAAAAGTGGTTTAAACAAATGCAATATTTGCAAACCACCCTCCCTGCCCACCACTTTCTGTTTAATGTATAATTGTGGAACTTGAGGTTCATTTTCATAAAGCTCTGTTTGTCATTGAACGGACCTGTACTTACCCTTTAACTAATTCAACCACAATAAAGTCGTTTCCATCCCCACTGTTATACAGAATTAGTCCATCTAGGGATGTTGTCTTGAACTGGAAAAAAAGATGCATAGAAGTGTAGGCTTGCAACGTAGCTAAGGCAACATAGCTTGATTTGGTCTTGAAGGTGACAGGGTCTGCTATGATGTTCCTGAAGCCAAACCTGGCATTGAGCTCACAATAATCTATGTCGCCATTTTTACACAAGTCAATGTATGCCATTCCATTAAATGTCAGGCTCTGCAGGTGTCCAATGAAGTTGGAGGGAACAGAAGACAGATACCGGCGTTCCGTGATGATGCCAGTCTCTATGTTATGAAACTCCAGCCTCGTATGATCCCCTGCCATTTGACCTAAAAGAGAAGATGGTATATTATTATTTTCTGCATCTGAAGGGCACTTTCAACTTTAGACTTCCATAGTAATATCACATTTTAAAATGCAAGGATCTACAGACCTCCTTGATATTCAGTTATGTATAGTAAAAACGAGAAATGATCTTACATGGTGAGGCTGAATTACTTAATAAAACTTTTTTAGGTCAAGTTTTAATCTCTGTCCAAATTTTAGTCTTAATAAAAATGATCCTCATTAACTAAAGCTGCAGAATTTTTTAAAACTAGAAGAAATAATAAAGGAAGGAAAAAATGAAGAAAGGAAGGGAGAAAGGGTAAGAGGAAGAAGAGAGAGGAAGGAAAAGGAAGGAAGGGAGGAAGGGAGGGAGGGAGGGAATGGAGGAGGATGAGGGGCAATGACTATCCTAAATCATCCCAGTAGAAAGTGATACATCCCAGCTCCATGGTGATGTGACGTTTGTCTTTATAAAGAATGTTCTTCAAGAAAAACAAAAAGTAACTGTATATTTTCCTATATTAATAGAAATAATGAAGAGCTGCTGACTATTCTTCCAATTACGAACCATGAAAATGTGTTTGAAGTTAAATATGTACTTTTCACCTTCCCTTTTCTATACTGAATAATTCTGTCTTTCCTAGACCTAGTCTCCCAATCACAAAGAACTCCTCTTGATCTCTTCTGGCCCTCTGCCATTTCCTTGCATTTAGGTTTTTGATACCTAAATTGAGCACAACATACCAGTTCAAGGCATGCCCAATTTTAAGAATACCAGTAAAATTATTCCACATTACCACGAAGTATAATCTTCTATTAAACAACCTAGTGTGAAGCTTGGTTGTCAATTTATTTAGTGATTCACTCTTCAACTCAACCCCATTCCTGTTCATCCTGCCATATTACTCTGCCAACTCCATTAAAAGCCTACTTAGTCCCGTCTTTACCTCTAGAGTGATCATTGTACCTACCTGCAAGGTTGAAGTCAAAATTAACAAAGATGTGAACTTGCTTTCTAAAGCACAGCGGTAAAGTACTCTTATCATTGCTAGTGATTCGCTCCCGGCATCTTGTTCTTGTCTAATTAAACTGTCATTCACTTTCTTCAGAAACTCAAAAAGGTCATTTAAATTGCAGTCAAGTTCTTCCAGGTGTTAGCTTCACTACTCAGTTTGGCGTAATTGGAAATTTTATCGAGCTTACCCTATCCCATCATCCCTGATATTAATGAAAATATGAATTAGAGCCAATCCCAGTCTCAGCCCTGAGAAGATGCACTGAACCTTCTTCCCAGGTGTAATAAAGATTGAGGCCCTTTGTGGGCCTGCTTCAACCAGTCTGACAGGTTTCCATCTCTTTAGAAAAAACAATAAAGTACTAGGTGGCATTTTAAAGGAAACACCTGTAATTAAATCATAAAAGGCATACTTTTTTTTTTTTTCCAGTACGCGGGCCTCTCACCGTTGTGGCCTCTCCCATTGCGGAGCACAGGCTCCGGACACACAGGCTCAGTGGCCATGGCTCACGGGCCCAGCCGCTCCGTGGCACGTGGGGACCCCCCGACCGGAGCACGAACCCGTGTCCCCTGCGTCGGCAGGCGGACTCCCAACCACTGCGCCACCAGGGAAGCCCTAAAAGGCATACTTTTTGTTGCACAAGAAAAATTGCCCGCATACTTAATTGATTTTGATGTTAACAAACTCATTGGTATAAAAAACTCTCCCCTGAGCTGTACTTAATGCTCCTTAATTTCCATACTCCTTACTAGTCCTTGATCCTGACAACGCAGTCCTGTCATCCCTTGGCATGTTCTCTTTTCAGTTATTAGTTTGTTCTGATTCCTTCTCTGCAAATGTTTTTTTTAATACAAAAAATAGCACTGTAAACAGTTGTCTCTCCTCCCTCCTCCCCACTGTACCTCCTTCTTGTCTATCCCAAGCAAAAATACTATTAAATCCTTAGCAATTCTGGTTTTTCATATGACATCACTTTTCTCCCCTTCTTCAGTTCTTTTGTTCAGTGACCTCAATACTAGTCTGTGTGGAACTACCTCTTGGGTAGCAAATAAAATTAGCCTTTAATAATTTTCAAATATAAATCACTAGAGACACCAGTAACATTGAATTAACAAGCTAAATAGAATGAAGAATATGAAAAGCTGAAAAGAATTACTTGGGCTTTTCTATCTCCTTGTGTTATTTTACCTTTTTCATTATATTAAAATTTGAGTCTTAACTTGGTAAACCCACCCTGACCCTGAAACTGTCATGTTTTCTTCTTAAAAGCTACATTAATGAACCAACTGACAGTAAGAGAATATCCAGAAAAAATATGTCTAATACTTGAAATAAAATATTACTCCAAATTGTCCAGTTCTTGGCAGCTCTGAAATAGGGAAGCACATTTTGTTCAGCAGAACTGAGAAAGAAGTTCAGTGATAAAAAATAACACGTATTGTCTGTTTTCTTTTCTCAAAGGAATAGAATATGTGTTCAGAGCATACATAATAAAAAAGTAGTAAAAAAGCACTGGAGCAACCATGGCCCAGTTACAAGAAAAATCATTATGGCCCATGTTCAAGAGCCTTTTTTTTCCTTAATAAGCATATATAAATTGCATTGACAGTAATGGCATATATGTTTGCTCATGAAGGAGAATTAGCACCTAAAAGCCATTGTCCACTGCCTAATATAACATTTACTGCTGCCTTTTAAAAATCCTTTTTTCCTCAGAATTTATCCCCATGTTTAATCCTCAGTTGGCAATGTAGCCACCTTTACTATTGTATACATATATCGACTACGAAAAAATAAAGGACGATGTAGGAGAAATATTTTTAAGGCTCCACTCGTTAAAAAAAATGCAGCATCTTTCCTAGAGATTTACTGGAAAAGGAGAATTTGAAATTAACAGAATGCCTCTGATCAGTGTCTGGGGCATCCAGATTGATGATAATCTCCAATAAGAAACAACCACCTGGGTGGTGTGTTTGCACAGAAATCTCAATTTCTAAATCAAATCTTTCTACCAAAACAGATAGCAAGATTTTATGCTGAGCCTTGCTCTGAGTTGGGTTAAATTTCTGCTGCAGAAGAAAATGACCACCCCTCCCCAGCCTTAGATCCACTTGTTAATTCACTGAAAGGTATTGAAAGTTACTGAGTGTGTAGTATACGTATAAGGCAGGTGCTGTATTAGGCAATTAAGAAATAATGTTGACAGAAGCAGACTTAGCTCCTGTTTTCACAAAATTCATGGTCTATTGGGGTAAGGCAGACGAAACCAGGTAAGAAAATAATGAACTATATGATGATAAAACTCAGAAAATGCCATGAATTTGATGAACAGCATGCTGGGTTGGTAAATATAGAAGGCGGGCAAGTACCTGAGTGGATATTTAAGTTAAATTTGAAGAACTAAAAGGAGAAAGCCATGCTAAGAACTGGAGAAAAGGAAGGCGGAGGTGGATCCCAGGAAGGAGAGACAGATGAACAGAGGCTCTCAGGTAAGAAAAACCCAGAGAGTGTGGCTGGAGAGTCATGAGTAAGTGAGGTTAGTGCTCAGATGAGATGGGAAGAAAAGTCAGGAGTCAGATGTCACAGTGCCTCCTGATTCTATTAGGAGCTATTGAAGGCTTTTAGGCAGACATAAGACATGAGTCTGTGTGTGTGTGTGTGTGTGTGAGTGTGTGTGTGTATTTGATCTCTCTGTTGTGGATATAATAGATTGTAGACAATACGAAGTAGAGTGTTTATAGAAGAAATGGAAAAAATGGACAAAATAAGATAGTCTCCCCAATATAATTGCAGGATTTATCAATAATGTACAGAATGATGGAGAAGGGGGAAATAATACTGGCCCCAGCTTCCAGGCTTGGGTAACTGGATATACAGTGAATAGTGTTCAACAAAGGACACATATACTAACATACACACACATACAGAACACACAATTCCAGATATTTTAGACAGACTAGGTGATATGTTGAAACCCAAGGACTCCCTACTTAGGGATCCCATACAGTGTGTAGAACATTTTCTCATCTGAGTTCTGGGGAATCTCTCTCTTCTTGGGCTTCTTTGCTGGCAACTGCTTACCATCATGAGCCTTGGTGAGGTTCAGACATTCCCGGGAATGACCTGAGTATGTACTGTCCTGTATTCAACAAATACTTGACTTAACAGTATATATAACTCTGATTTAAAGATGTGGTCAAATGTAGGCCTTTGCATGAAGAGTTTCCAGTGCTTTCCTTTAAAATTTTTTATTGTTCAGTGATTTCTGAATTTGCTGTAAAATTTAATATAAGAAATGTGTATTGCTTTCCTGATTCATGGCTGGCTTCATGTGGCCACGAGAGTGTTTGCAAAAATCTCATTCCAAACTGAAGCCTCAATGGCAAGGTTCCATTGCATATTTGGAAAACTTTTTTATGCTATATAAGTCAAGGCAGACTTTTTATTCTTATGAATTATTGACTTTCATAAGATCTTTGGCAACACATAATTTCCCAAATATGAATCACCCTGATGCCAATTACTGTGAAAAACAAAAGACAAAACATTGTCTTTAGTTCTGAGAAGCAAGATGCTGGGAGCTGGGGGAACAGAAGAGGTGGGGTGGAGTACTGGAGGGAGAATATGCATAATTTGTGTGAATCATCAATGTTTACTCAGTTTATATGCCCATTCATCTTTGAACTCTGAGAAAGAGCAAGTTGGTTTCCACAACTGAAAAAACTTTCAACTCCTACACAACAGAGAGAGGATAGAATGTAATTTCTGCTCTAAGGCCTTGGCAGTTTTGAGACAGAGTAAATGGCAGGCTAATTTACTGAAATGCTGGTTTATATTTTGTTCTCCCTTCAGTTCTAAGAAACTAGCCAAGTTCCTTGTAGCACTTTGCCTCAAAGGCTTTTACTTGGCAGAAAGTGGAAGACAACTTTCTGGAAAACAACACCTTTTCTAATCTTTTCTGAAGGCCTAGTTTGCAAGGTGTTCAAGAAAGGAAAAGGAGGGCTTCCCTGGTGGCGCAGTGGTTGAGAGTCCGCCTGCAGATGCAGGGGACACAGGTTCGTGCCCTGGTCTAGGAAGATCCCACATGCCGCGGAGCGGTTGGGCCCGTGAGCCATGGCCGCTGAGCCTGCGCGTCCGGAGCCTGTGCTCCACAACGGGAGAGGCCACAACGGCGAGAGGCCCACGTACCGGAAGAAAAAAAAAAAAAAAAGAAAGGAAAAAGAAATGAGCAGAATGCATTTGAGGGCTAAACTAGATGAGGCAATTACCACTGACTAGGAGAGAGAGATGACCGTCGGTGGGATTTAGCAGTACTGAGTGCCAGCATCCTGCTCTCTGGTCAGGTTCAGGGTTTCAGAGAGAACTGATGAGGTAAACCTTGGTGGACTGAACCACAGCTCTTCAGCGAGGGGAGTCAGCAAAGACCCTTTGCCTCACCTAGGACAGGAGCAACAGGCTTCTTATCGCTTAAAGGACAAACTTGGAGAACTGTCTTTTTTGGTGAGAACCAGTGAAGACAGAAGCTAACAGGAGCTTCTGCATGATCCAGGGTGTGGGTGGGAGTGGGGGTGATGGCACATGACTGATTAAATATCCTGTAACCCCAGAAGAAAGGCCTAAGGTCTGATTTAAATTGATATAAGGTCAATTAATAAATGTGCCATCTCTTGCACCCCTGAGTTGGTGGACTAAGACTCATAATTTTTTTTTTTTTTTTTTTGTGGTACACAGGCCTCTCACTGCCGTGGCCTCTCCCGCTGTGGAGCACAGGCCCCGGACGCGCAGGCCCAGCGGCCACGGCCCACAGGCCCAGCCGCTCTGCGGCATGTGGGATCTTCCCGGACCGGGGCACGAACCCGCACCCCCCGCATCGGCAGGCGGACTCCCAACCACTGCACCACCATGGAAGCCCTAAGGCTCATAATTTTAATAATACCTACTGGAAAAAAAAAATCTGTTAAACAAATGTGTCTGTCATCCAAATTTGGCAATTTTGAAAGGGAATTCCTTTTCTTTCAGATCATAATTGAAACCTTACCAATGGCCTATGGATTCCTAATGAAGTCTTAGGTGCCAGAGTTTCCCAGTATTAACCAGCCAAGGAGACATGGGTGACTTCACCGTGAAGAAACAGTGCATGCCCAGGAGGAGAAGAGTGGAAACATGTGACATTAACTTAGGAATGATCCCCCAACAGAGTCAATTCTGAGTTCTCCTTTGAATCCATTACTTATTTGTTCCTATATCGATAAGCCAACTACATCCATATAAGTATCTGTTAACTCTGCTTCCTAACATTATGATTGCTGGTGAGAGATAAATGCACAACCATTTAAGTAACAAAGGAATGATGTATTCACTGGAAGTTGAAGAAAGCAACTGACTAATATAGAATATAACTATTCATTTAGAAGTTTGGTAGGAACCTATGAGATTGAAAAGATGTATCTTAAATTTTAATGAAAATTAGATGGCAATTCATTTAGGGAACATTTCTGGAATTTTCTGTTACAATGATCATTTTCATACTCTACACATCACTTCCTAATTCACAATGTGTTGCCCTGATTTTAAAAGCATGCTAATGTTCTACACACGACTGTAATTAAATACTTAAGAATGGGAGGGAAAAAACGAAGCTGAAATAAATAAAACAAATTGTATTTCAAATGACTACTATAACTACAGTAAAGGGAAAGGAAGGAAGGAAAAGGAAAGGAAAAAACGAAGAAAGGAACTAATCAAAGTTATTTATCAACTTAGCATTTGACCAGACACGTTAAATCTTAGGCAGTAAGGACTGAGAAGAATCACAAACTAATCATGAATTGTTTTCAGTCCATAGTACTAGTGGTAGTGTGGGCAATTTAAAGCAATTCTGAAACTACTGTAGATGTATGACTGGATTGAGCAAATGAGAAAGTGACATCACTGGGAGCCAAGATTCCACCTTGGAAGAAGGGATATGAAAACATAGAATGAGGGAGTCAAGAAACGATGCTGCAGATATGGAGGTGCTAGTGTGAACTCATGTTTTCTAAAATACGTGTATATTCATTTTATGTGAATGTGTAATTGATATGTATGTATGTACATATTTATGTGGAGAAACCTGTTAAGACATATATATATATATATATATATATATATGCAGGTATATGTATATATGCTTGAGTATATTTCCTATCTTAGTCTCCTGAAAAGGTCACGAAGCAGCACTGAGCATATCGATAGCAACCACTTAGATCTTGGTCTGTAATATAATTCTCCACTAAATGGAATGTAAATGTCTGATTCCAAGGCTGAGGCATGGCAGGTAAAAGTTGTGCCTGAAATATACTGCTATGCCAGAAAGTGAGGAAGTGCTAAAAAAAAGGTTGGAGTGGAGGCATGTCACAAGACCACAGAGGCCAACTTCATGGGATTCACAGTGGCCCAAACAGGGACATTTTAAGCACCAAAATAATTAAGTGAAGTAATTATAAACCACTTGAAAATACAGAAACTTGTGGGTCTATACCAATAAGGAAGGAAGGAAGGGAGGAAGGAAGGAAGAAAGGAAGCAAGGAAAGAGGAAGATGGTGAGAGAAGGAGGAAAAGAAAAAGAAAAGAAGGGAAAGAAAGAAAAAGAAAGAATGAAGGGATAGCTCTTGTATATAGTAGAATATTAAGTGCTGACTCTAAATGTGGAAAGAGAGATGGAGTTTGAAAATAATCACTTGTATCTACTGTGTTAAAGACTGAATCAGGCAAAATCTTCAGTGGGTGATACATCTAGGGCAAATTTTTGATGAAGTACAGATATTTTCATTGTCTTAACATGTCTCTCCACAGTTTATTAGTTGTAAGGGAGAAAAGCATACTGTTCAGTGGAAAAACTGGGCAACATGTTGACCAAGCATTAAAATCATGAGTCAAGGACATGGACATCATTTCCCTCCACATGGGATACAGTAAGAAGACCACACCATCAACAATGTATTGCATCCAAGAATGCAAAACATGAATATAATCATGGCAAAACATCAGATAAGCCCAAAAAGCGACTTTACATTGATAAAAGGTCGGAGGACTATATATCTTTTTAATTTGTCAATGTCATCAAAGACAAAGAAAGTCTAAAGTAATGTTTCCCATTAAAGGAGGCTAAAGAGACGTGAAAACAAAATGCAATGTCTGGCCCTAGACTGAATGCTCTGATGGAAGCAAAAATGCTACAAAAGACAACATTGAGTCAACTGACAAATGGGGAATATGGATGAGAGAACAGATAAAACTATAAAGCAGAAACTAACACACCATTGTAAAGCAATTATATTCCAATAAAGATGTTAAAAAAATATTGTATCAATGCCAAATTTACTGAAGTTGGTGACTCTTTGTTCTGTAAAGGGATATCCCTATTTTTAGAAAATGCACACTGAAGTATTTAGAATGAAGGGCTATTAAGTATATAACTTATCCTCAGTTGGTTAAGAAAAAAATGAGATAGTGAAAATGTCAAAGCAAATAGGACAACACGCTCACCATAGTAAAAGTATATCAGTGTTCTTTGTACTTTTTTACTTTTGAATTTTTTTGTAAATTTGAAATTATTTCTAAACAAAACTTTAAAAAAAATGTGTTGCACCAGTCTTTTGTTTCTATACCTTCTTCATTCACTGTAGTACAGGACTTTACTACTTTACATCCTGAAGTAGTTAGTACATTGCACAGGATTCATTTTGCTCAAAAAATATTCTCTTAGCTTACTTTCCAGCTTAAATGCAGCAACTTCCAACTGCCTGAAAACCCATGAAATATGAATTCCTTCATTCGGAGCACTGACCTATTGGCCCCTAAAGGCCATTCTAGCCATGTCAACCGTCCTATGGTTACATGAAACAAAACAAACCTTCTCTGTTCCCTGAACATAAGTCTGTCTAGCCCCATCTAAGCCATACTTCCCTGTGTGGAATGCTCTCCCAGATACTTTTTCTTCTGCATTATCCTTTCTTTACAGCCTAGTTCAGATATTATCTATTGCTTTAAGCTATTCCTGAAACCTTTAAGCTCTTCTGAACCCCAAGAACATGAATTGTTTACTCAACTGTTTAGTACATTACATGCTACCCTACATGATCGGTCATCATGTGATTTTGATATGTGTGTATATATTATCCTCATAAAATCATGTTATGTCCGGGAAAGTATTCATCATAGAGTCATACATATATTAGGATATTAATAAATATAAATAAGTGACCCATGAGTCAAAAAGCAAATTTTTAAAAGTTAACAAATAAAATTAAAAAATAAACCTAGGTGCTCCCTCAGTTTTGGTAACAATGGCATTTCAAAGAACATAAGTCACTTAACCTCTTTGAACCTCAGCTTCCTCATCTATGAAGTGAGAATGTATATACCCTATCTACTTCATAGGGCTGTGTGAGATTTGAGACAAACTTAAGGGACTGAAGAATGTTCTACTGTGATTCTCACATGTCCTTGTCCCTGGCAGTTATTTCTTCCCAACCTCTTGCACATGACCTTAGACCCTGTTAATTTCTACCCCTTTTGATAAAACCGAGATTGTCCAAAGAGTGGATGCTAATCTACAGAAACAATTCATTCTTCTTCCAAGAACTGCCTTTAACCAAAACTAGCTGAACTTCAGCTAACACTCCTGCCAAAGCCCTATAAAAATTTGGCCTTCCTTCCCTAAGTTCACACAGTTTCTTTAGAGACTTCTCGTGTTTGGCAATGTTGAATAAAGACTTATGCTAATGGCTCCCTGGTTGATTTCCTTCCTGGGAGAATAAAATGACATAACATAGCAGTGGTTTTTAAATGCCAATCCATGGACAAGCTGCATTAGAGTTCTTCTGAGTGATTTTAAGAAAAAATAATAATAATGATGAGCTCCTCCCACACTTTCTGTGGTGTCTGGTCAGGAATTGACCCTTTGAAAGCTCTTCAGATAATTCTGAAACAAAGTTGCCCCCACGTGTAGAAAAAAGTTTTGGAAAGTCACAAAGGGCTAATGAAATACAAGCTGGTAAGAGATCTATGAGTTGGTAATTTGCTTCATTTGAACTCAGGAATGATTCTCTTAAAAGTTAAAATTCCATACATGATATTTCTACATTGATACAATCACCTGATCTCTGAGTATGGAAACCCCCTTGAGACTGAATGTAGAACAGACACTTCTCTGCTGCACAAGGACTGTCTTGTGCCTTGTACTAAAATAATTAACAGGGAGATATTCTCTAAAAAAGAAAAAGGAGCTAATATCCCAGCGGGTCATGTGCTTGAAGTTATTTTCAGCAGAGAGAATAAAGGTGCACCGATTCCTCTTTCATTCGGTTTGCCTATGTCTCCGGGATGCACCTTGATGTGGCTCACCTCAGTCAGGAATCTACAAATCAGGGATTGAACTTGACATTCTTAACATTAGAATTTAACCAATGGAGCTAAATGGCCAAAAATGATCTAATATAGCTTAAAATAAAAAGCAGTTCACCTGACAGAATGCCAGCATATCTATCAATATACCCAGAAGCTAAAAAGTATAACTTGCTGCTGTTCATTGCCTAAATATATAAGAAACAAAGAAAGTGAACAGAACTTGGCATCCAAACAATAACTTCAATATTTTATAAAGCCCTAAGATACTTATCAAGCCATAAAATTAAAATATAACTTCTTTTTGCATTATTAAATGGAAAAGAACATGGCAAAAATTGTTGCTCATTTGAGAGAAAAAACACTTAACATGCTGCTTATTAAATTTACTTGTTGCTGGAAGAACTGGAATAAGGAATGAACTGTGTGTATCAGCTTCAAGTTGTTCACTTGGTTTTCAAAGTCAACTGCAAGAAACAGGAAAGTCTAAAGCTTCAACAAGGCAAAGGTGTTGGGGCTTTACCTGTCATGGCCTGTTGATCATCCACCGTTAACTTTAAACCTTTTCCTCGACGAACCACACGCACTGTGTGCCATTCGTTATCATTGAGGTTATAGCCGGCAAAAAGGGTCTCGGGACCTTTGCCTGTAGAATATGCCAAACAGTCATTATGGACACTCAGAATCAGTCAAGCAAACGAACCTCACAGAGAGTGAGAGAAAGAGACAGAGGAAGGGGGGAAGTGAGGGAGAGGGAGGAGAGAGAAGAGAGAAAGAGGAGAGAAAAAGGAGACAGAGAGGAGAGACTGGCTGGATCAATTCTCAAGCCCATTAGAGTCATAGCAAGCAAGGAAAATTACGTTAACAGACATTCAGCTGTAACACTTTAAGATCTTTAACATTACACATTGATCAAAGACAAATGAATTCACCTGTTGTTATAAATAGGCACAGTCAATACAGCATTGGGAAGCCTCCTAAATCTGCACTTTTCCCTCCCTCAGGAATTCTCTGATTTTGCCCTATCACTTTCTTGCTAACGAAGTAGCTAGCGGTCATGAAACCTCTGACCTTGGGGACAGATGTGACCACAGGTCATTAGTTAACCATTTTCAGTGAATGGCACCTGGCTGATTAGACTGGCAAGGAGGCAGCTCTGGGTACGAGACTATGTGATGGCTGCTCTTTGCTCTTACATCATGTACCTCCAATGTTCAACAGCTTCTTAAATGTATGGAATGTTGTGTCTGAGAACTAAGTCTGGTGGAGGCACAGACAGTGGGTACAGGTAAAAGAATGGACTCTTAGGAGGTGAAGAAAGTGAAAAAAACACTGCCAATAAAGGGCCGAGTGTTGAGTGGGAGGGAAGAAAAGACAAATGAGATTAAGTAGCAGTACAGGGAAGTGATGCCCAGCTAAGGACCAAAGGAAAGAGGACAAGAAGTGTAACCTACTGGAAAAGCAACCGCAAGTGAACCCATGTAAACCTGTGCAAGTTGAATTTAAATTGGCTTAGGACAGAGAGGTTATTTCAGGAGGTATTTTGAAATTATTGAAATGACAAAGTTAGATAAATGTCTCTCTTCCACATAAAAACAAAGGGAAAAAAGAGCTTTCAATAGAACTGGAAATTTTTTTTTTTTTTTCTAGTACGCAGGCCTCTCACTGTTGTGGCCTCTCCTGTTGCGGAGCACAGGCTCCGGACGTGCAGGCCCAGCGGCCATGGCTCATGGGCCCAGCTGCTCCGCAGCATGTGGGATCCTCCCGGACCGGGGCACGAACCCGTGTCCCCTGCATCCGCAGGCGGACTCTCAACCACTGCGCCACCAGGGAAGCCCAAAAACTGGAAATTTTTTATTAAAAAATAAGCACTGTCAATAATCTGATATTATGATTCACTTAAAAAATCATGAAAAGTTGTTAATGATACATTTTTGGGTGATAGATTTTGCCCTGTTTTTTAGGTACTGACATTTCTATATGTATACTAAAATAACTAAAGACATGACACTGAGTTGAGTTATATGACTTTCAACTAACTCAGGATCAGGATGGAGTTCACAATTTCTTCCACCAAATTCTATCAGCCAAACCAGCCAATGTCCAAGGACCATAGGAGGATGTACGAAAAGGTCAAAGAGAAGAAGAGAGAAAAATAAATAACTTAGGGAACCAAGTACTAGAAGAAACCTCAGTAGTTGGTCCAACAGGAGATCACTGTTTGCTTTTAATACCACAGGCTATCCAGCAAGCCCGTTGATTTCTCTCTTAGGATATTACTGATGATACAAGTTCTGTCTTCCTTGGTTGGGGTTTCTGAGGCTTAAAATGAGCCAGTGACATAAGCTAAATTTTGCAGGATGAACTGCCTCCTATCTTTAAACAGAACCATCATTAAAATTAGTAATCATCTCTTTTTGTTTCTTTAGAGAAGTTAAATTGCATCTGGATACATGAATAAAAACTAGTCTAGACAGAACCGTTTTGAGAGATTGATCACTAAATATCTAGAGGAAGCCAGTTAGTTCAACAACTGCAAAAATGCTTTGAGACCAATTGCTGAAAGCAAGTTCCAGGATCAAAGGAACTCTTTCTAGTTTCAACAGTGAAGAAAGAAGTGTTTAGTAACTCTGCAGAATCTTATCATCCTACCAGAAGCAAGGGCCATTCTGAGTTTTGATCTTTGAAAAGAGAATATATCATTTTAAAGCTATTTTTATAGGGCACATCTTTTTTTCTTAGAAATGTGTGCTTTTGAAGCAGCTTCACTCCCATTCTCTTAATTTAAAAGTGTTTTGTCAAGAAAAAGAAGCATAAGGATGATATCATCATTATACCCCATTCTGGGCTTGATCTTGCAGTAAAATCATAATGCTTCATCTATGAAACAATAATTTCCATAACAACAGGCACAAAACCCAATTAAAAATAACCCTTTGGTTCATGAAAATCTCTGTGGGCCAACTTCAAGCTCCTTCTTTGCATTATTAAAAATGTGAAGAGATTAATTTAGGAAGACAGGGTTTGTTTGTTTGTTTTTTAATGCACTTAATATTCTCAGTTCAAAACAATGTTATCTATACAACATGAAGTGTTGTGGAGAGTGCACTGGACAGGGAATTAAGAATTGTGGTTGCTAGTCCTTAATTTGCTACTAAGAAAGAAGTTAGAGGCTAGTAAATGCTTATTATGTACCAGGCACTTTATTTATTAACTTGTTTCATCTTTACATTATTATCATTTTGCATATGTGAAACCAAAGGCCTAGAAATCTAAAACAACTTGTCCCGAGGTCACACAGCTAAAATGTGACAGAAAAGTGTTCCACCCTAGGTCTGACCTACTCAAAGCCTGCATACCTTCCCCTGCATTATACTGCCTCCCAGCTAATGTGACCTTTAGATAGCAACATGACTTCTTAGTTTCCTCACATCTAAATGAAGAGGCTAGGAAAGTTGCTCTTTGTCATGACTTCCAGCTTGCTCTACAGAACAATCACAATGTTAGGAAATCTTACACACCTTCTGCATAAGTCATGGTGGAAAGAAATCTCTAAAAAATACACTGTACCTCTACTCAGGGATACTGAAATGGCTGGTACTAAAGACATGATATAGAGCAGTTTGGTACTAGATCCACCCACAATCAGCAATTTGCTAAAACGTGCAGCTTCTTGTAGTCTCAAGAAGTCAGACTTACAAAGTGAGGAGATGGTCTAGAGGATGTCTGCAATGCCTTTGAGATCTCACATTCTCGCATTTAAAACACATGTATTTGGTAAAGGAAGATGGCTTAACTGTTGAAATTTTGGAGTTCAGAGTCATTTGTCCCCATGGCAAAATTATAGTCGTTCAAAGCATTAATGATCTGAATTCCTTTTAAGATTTCTTTTTCCTTTTGGGATATCAAAACATGTCTCATTGGTACTAACACCTTACTCCCAGCATTAATGTGAGTGTTATAGAGTGAATATCTACAAAACTGGGGCAGTGGTTTTATTATTATTTTAAAACGTTGGAATTATTTTTTTCTACCTGTAATCACGCATAAAGAATATAAAAATCACATAAAGGGGAAGTTGTTCTGCTGTTAAAGAAGGAGGCTAGCTTGTCCCCCAAGGCATCACCCAGAACCTCTGGATTCTGCAGAACCCTCTAGGGGGCTCATTTCTCCCTTTAGGAAAGTGATGAGTTTCTTTATCAGAAAACTCCAGCAAGGGCTTTTAAAAAACATTTCCAAGTAACCCTTTGCTCTTTAAAGTCAGATTTAAAAATAAAGATTTTCTTCACTTACAGATTAAAAAAACTGTTTTTCTAGAACATCATTTATGATACACATCAAGGTCCAGAGTTATTCAAAGCTACCCTTTTTAGTCTATCTGCATTATCAGCCCTTTAGCATGCATTTTCAACACTCCTTTAATTACAAAGTCCAAGTTCATAAGCTCTCTCTTGAAGATTTTATAGGCCATATCCTCTTATGTCAAGTGAGTTACAGAACAGATTGCCTTTCCTTATTTCTATCCATCAGGAAACCAAGATTTAGGATTTGTGCTTAATTTCAGCAACTTGATTCTTTTCTTTCCTTTAAAAATACCCCCTGCATATTGACTTTTCTCCCTAATTATTTAAAATTATTTTTGCTAATCACTTTACATTCTATTTGAAAGTATTTGGGCATAAGTCAATAAATGAATTTATTTAATGAAGAAAAGAATAGCTTCCAAGGGATGTAGTGATAATTAACCCAACTCCCCCATTTTACAGACAGCTTCATGGGAGGTTAGTTGATATATATGTATATAACATCATTGATGGATTTCAGATTTGTTTGCAAGGGTATTTTTAATCTATTTTAATAGTTGTTTGTTTCTTATTATTTCATGAATATTTCAAATTTATTTCGTATTCAAGATGTATATAATAGTAACTTTGGGTCCTTTTGGAAAGAAAGCCTTGTGTGCAAATGTCCTGTGAAGTACTTATATTGGTTTTTTTGAATGTGAGGAAAGAAACATTAAAGAGCAATAGAGAAGAATAAAACAAAGCTAAGAAATCTAAGAAGCAATGTGATCAAAGATGTCTAACAGACTAAAATGACAGCTGTCCCTAGAGTTGAAAGATGGATGTAGCTTGGGAAAATCAAACCCAAACCAATTATATTTTTATTTTTAAAACTTTTAGACTTGAGTGCCACAAAGCTGAGACTCATTACATACCCTTTAGGTAGCTATCTCCCTCTACTGGTATAGTTTAAAGATGCTAACTACATAAATGAACCATCTGTATCAGGTACCCTATCTCTCACTATAGTACAAACTAGTTGGTTCTAGCTTCCTTTTCGTTGCCTTAAACATCAGATGTAAGTAATTTCTATTTTATAACTATCTAGTGATTTGAGTAGCTAATCTGTTTACTCAATTAAGCCATTTAAACATGGGGATTCCAATGGGTACTTCTGCAAAGCCACAACCCAGCAAACTGCATAGATAATAGGCAGGTAGGAATCCATTTAGTTTGCCTTCTAGAAATGATCTATCTATCTCCATTTTATTAAGAACAGGTTGTGTCTTTTCAACCACAGCTATGTGGGCTAAAGATGGGCATCACATGAAAGTGGATCCTAAAGTTTCCAAAGTTCTTCTATAAATTAAAAAAAAAGAAAAGATTGGCATTGCCTTATGCATATAAATTGGTTCTATCTTTACACATAACTGTTCAATTTTTTTTGATCATTAAACTGCCTATAGAACCCAGCAATTGAATTAGAAATTACAGCACCATACGTCTTAGAATTATGAAATTTTGAAATCAAATGGTCCATACTATATCTGTTGTTTATCCCATTTAATTAGTCTTATTCATTCTGGGTTATGTGGCACCCATATCCTACTAATTTAGTTTAAAAAATATTTTGTACCGAACACTGATCGCACAAGCATTGGGAATGCCCCAACTTAGATTTTCGAGGAGGTTTCTCGAAAAAAAGATCTAATAGATCTAATTCTAATAGATCTAATAGGGGTCAAAACACTTCTGCAATGGACCCAATAGTAAATATATTTGGCTTTGCAGAATGTGGTTGTCATGGCAATTACTCAACATTGCTATTGTAGTGCAAAAGCAGTCATAGACTATATGTAAACAAACGTGTGTGGCTTTGTTTCAATAAAACTTTTTAAAAACAGGCAGCCAGCTTGTACTTTTCAGGTCTCTGTAAGATACACATAAATAAATAGACAATTTAAATTCCCTTTTCTCCTGAATCTTTACATTGAATATTAAAGAAATAAGTAATGGAAAAATAATCAAGAGCTTAAGAGTCAGGAGACCTGAGTTTTAGATTCACTGTTACCATTAAATCCAACATAAGCTTAATTATGCTAACTTAGTCTAATTCTTCTCCTGCTCTTGGTCTGAGTTTTCTTATCCGTAAAACAACAACAACAACAACAACAACAAAAACTAAAAACAATTTTAAAAGGCTGTAAATGGCATAAACCAATTGCAAAGTTCCTCTACTTCTAAAATGTTATCACCTTTCCTGTTCTACAAATTTAGAATGGCAGCCTTCATTAAAATGCATGACATTTGTGTGTATATATAAAATTAGGTGTCTATCTATATCAACTTTTCCGAGTACTACGAAGTTTTATTTGGCAATTGACTTTGAGGACTACGGCCTCCAGTGGGAGGCAGGACCTGGTGGGAAGCTGGAAACAAGCCTTGACAATAATAGGAAGAGAGAAAAGCCAGGAGAAACAGAAGCAAGAGCCACCACTGCTGGTTGCCTGAGTTATGGCTCTTGGCAAGAGCACTTATGCCCGTAAATGACAGGAGGATGTGTTCCTCAGGTTGTAATTATGATACCTTCAGCCTGCTATTTGACTTTGCCATTAGTTTCTGATTTTAAAATAATTGCTTTAAAAAATAACCAGACCTCTGCTTGAGAAACAAGCAAACAAACTAAAACCTAAGGAGAGTAATTCCTCATTAAATGTTTCTGTTTTATCTTTCTCAATTTTTAGATACTGGGCTGGGAGTAAGCAGAATTCTTTTGTTTTTATTTCTCACATGAATCAGCTAGGAGAGTTAATTACCAATTAAAATTAGAAACACATAAAGGGCACTTCCAGATTCTTCTTTGATATTCACTAACCTTACTAGGGGAAGGACCAATTAAAGAGTTTGTGAGCCCAGTGCAAAATGAAGACATGGGACCCTTGTTCAAAATGAAGCATTTCAGGACAGTGGTAGCAGAGCATTAATGCAAGCACAGGCCCTTCAAAGCACAGAGCCCTGGGTGACTGCACAAATTGCACGCTGTTTGAGCCACCCCTAATTAAGAGTCTAAGTTTTGTGCTTATTTATTTTTAAAGTTTCCTTTAGTTAGCTCTATATTCAGGAATGTTCAGACAAGACTTCATTTATCAATGTAAGATAAATGGTTGGGTCACCTTCCCCATACTGTCTGTCCTTAATGACAAGGCCTCTGGGGTATCAGAGAAGCTGTCTGTCTCAGAGCTGTCTTGCTGGCCAGGCCTGGTGCCAGTCATGACCTTGGACTGACTAATCACCCTAACAGCCATGAAACTGAGGTACTAGCCCAGCCACCTAACTCCTCCCTCTTTAACTCTCCTTAAGCTCTCCTCAATTTAGCTTCGGAGACACCCTTGGGAACTATTCAGAGTGTTTTTATAAATAGCTATTTGCCTTTACTGTATAGGCAAAGACACATGTATAGAGTCCTAAGAACCAACAAATTTCTTTATACTAAAAATATTAGAAATATCGTTCCCTGGGACTTCCCTGGTGGTTCAATGGTTAAGACTCTGAGCTTCCACTACAGGGGGCACAGGTTCGATCCCTGGTCGGGGAACTAAGATCCCACATGCAGCAAGGCCTGGACAAAAAAAAAAAAAAAAAAAAAAAGAAGAAGTATCCCTCCCTAATTAAAAAGTACTTTGAGCAAATAGTATAAAGTTAGACATTAAGCTTAGAGATGAGGGTTTTTCAAAAATGAACAGTAACAGAAGAAAGACATTTTGTAAACTTTTAAAAACCACTGGAGAAATGAAAGTCACATGCTAGTTAATTACACTGTATTTGCTTTGATAGGATTTCTACTTAAATCTTTCCTTTTTTTTTTTTTTAACTTTCTAGAATGTATATATCTTGGTCTGGTGCCTGTGTTCTGGATTCACAGATTATCCAAGTTTTTATCCTAGTTCCATGAGTTACTAGCTGCGTGACCTTGGGTAAAATATATAAGGTCTCTGTGTCTCAGTATTCCTATCTGTAAAATAAGCTAATAATAGAAACATTTTACAATATAAATTTAAGGCATTTTAATTACTTAAAACAATGCTTGGTACATGGTTCACCCTCAATTATAGTAATGGTAATATTATTATCAGTATTATACTGCCATTATTATTGTTATCTTCCCCTAAATGGGTTTAAAACCTCAGAGAGAATATCCTATGTCCTATCGTTCAGTGCCTTGAACCTAAAAGCCATTCACTAATTATTTATTGAATGGGTGTATCTGTTTAGATTTTGTGAGACTTTTTTTTTTATGGTAGATTAAATACCTCTTGATATTGAATTAAGTCAAATAATGACTTAATGAAAAGTAACTCCATTAACTTTTAATGCCTATCTTCACTAAAAAGTGTCAATAATAAAGTTTCATCCCTCTGTTTTCATATTTGGTAGCATGAAATCTGATAAGTCAAATAACTGGAGAACTTGGGTAACTCAGTTATCTGGCTAATTATTTAGACAGCGTCATTGTTTACTTCCATTGAAAATTAATTTAATGATGTGTAGAGCCTAGGAGAGCAAAATTACCCAAGGCCTGCAGTCAGGAATTTCCAAATGCAAAGAGAAGAGTTGGCTTAGGAATTGGAGGATTCAAGGCTTAATGAGTATTTAATTATAAGAAAACACGGATCTTATCTGCAAAAGGCTCTGACCTTGTAGAGCTGCTGGAAATACCCCACAAAGACTCCTCTGCCATTTTCCTAACTCATACTAACCCTTTTCCATCATCTACAAAATAAAATTCACTATATATAGCTGCCTCACCTCCTGTTTCATTTCTGGCTATATATCATAGCTCTAGGCAAGTGAATAAACAAGGTTCAAATGATCTACTAAGAAACATTTAGCCTTTACATATAGCTTTGATATTGATTGTACCCATTTATGACAGATCAGGATAAATATCTCTGATGCAATTCATTTTGATGTAAAAAAATGTACATTTTAAGAAATATAATTACCTTTTAAGAATATAATTATATTTACAACACAGTAAAAATGAACACAAATTATATAAATATATTGCTAAAAGAATGTTTCAAAAGAGGTTTCTTTAAATCTAATCTAGCTCAAATGACTGGTTTGGGAAGAAGCATAATAAAATAAACCTATTATAATGAAAGGAAAAATTTGGACTGTGACTTTATTTTAAGGAAAAAAGGTCATTTCCAAGAAATGCTTATCACATAATAGGATAGCTTGCAAGTATAAAATTAAGTACTAAATACTTAATATGATTTTAATAAAGCATTTTAACCTGAAAATATACTCAACGTTGGCATAACATGAAAAGGATTATATTGATTTATATTGACACTTACTTAAACATGTCTTATGTAATACCTACATAATGCCAAGCTATCTGAATGAAAAAAATGAAAAAGTATACAGATACTGAGCATTTGGAAATTTACAAATATTCAATTTGACATTCCATAAACAAAGCCATGGATTATAGTCACAAATGCAAAGATTTTTAAATTAAATATATGATTTCTCATCCAAACACATTGTAATAGCTACAGAATTCATTTTAATGAGAAGACCAAGAAGAATGTACAGTTCTGTAAAATTCAAGCAACAATGGCTTTACCCGTGTGTTACTGTAAGTGCATTTGAATATCATTAAATGCGAGTCCTTCAATATTTTGGGGGGTATTCTTGTAAAAACCTTCTCCCAAAATAAGAGGCATATTAGAAAAAAACAAGTAAGTTTCTGGCTTTGTTAAAGTTTATTTGTCCCCTTCTCTCTTCATTTCACAAGTAAGTCATATCAGTGTTTGAAAATCTAGCTTTCAGTATTTGTTGTAAACATTACAACCAACTTTTTTTTTTTAAGAAAATGCATTCTAAGGCATATGATAAGGGATAGTTTGTCTTTAGAATTTTTGAACTGTAGCATCTCATTTGTTTTGATATTTTTTCTTTTTTTTCCTCAGTGATTGCCCAAAGGAGGTTATGGACAAATAATACATGATAATTCATTCATTCATCATGTAAAAATTAGAATGATAATATAAAATTTTTCTTTCAAAGCATTGATACAATGATTTACTAAATTCTTTATTTTGGGTTTTATTATTGCAATAACAAATAGTGCTAACTTAATTTTTTCTTTTATCATAATTAGCTTATTTATCAGGCTTACTTATAGTCACTAACTTGAGGGCTATGATTCTATTTGACTATTTATTTTAGTAACTGGAAAAATACTGGGATTACTCCTTTGTTTGAAGTTGTTTTGGGATCAAAGTCTTCTGAAATGAATGACTTGCCTTACTAAACAGGAGGTATACGAAGACGGTGCTTGCCCAACTATAGCAATGGCTCTCAGCAATTAAATTTTACACAAGATTAATTTGGTTAATCTCAGGAGAGAGTGCTTGGAGGGTCCCTGGAGCTGGTCAACCAACTGCTAGAAGTAATGTTATATCTGTGTGCTTGTTCCTGGTCAGTCTTGCTATAGTGAGATTATGTTAGTTAGGCTTTCACTTTAGTGGGTTAGTGTCAATGATGATAACTTATACCAACACATCTAGAAGTATTTCTTCATTTATGGTTATTCCAATCTGGTTTGTTTCTCAAGATCTTGCTCACAGATGCTTCCAATCAGTTTTCATTTGATTGCTCTGAGGTCACTGATGAATCATCATAGAACTTATTTTTGTACATAAATGTTTTCTCCCTATTTTATCTTTCTTCAACTGGCTCAGTGACCCGGACCTGCTTTATATCACTTCAGTATAAAATCTGAAATAAGCAATAGATCAGATTTTAAAATACTGCATGTTATAGTCACATACTGGACCTAATGTTTACAGTATGTTGCTGAAGGAAAAGAACCTGTTGCAAAACATTTGCACACCATGACCCTATATTTTTAAAGATACATGTGTTATACATTTATTTCAATAGCACTATGCATAAAATATTTCAAGCCTATATTTAGTCTGATCTCCTGGGAAGGTGGGATGGTGAAGAATTCTCACAACTGTATGAAAGATGCATTCAAAGAACAAATGACAACAAACAATCCAATATTAAGTACAATAAAAGTAATAGTAACTGAAATACTCTTAGAATTTCTTACTTTACCTTTGGGGAAACTGCTTTCATAATACACTTCTTATCCATCTTGCTCTTTGCTCCCATTGGTAACAAGTGAAAGAAATGGATAAGAGCTCTGAGCACACTGAATATTTCAATCTCCAATTTTTTGATGGTCCCATGCATTTCCCCCCTGATTTAAAGAGCCTTGCCCACTTGACTTACGGACCATATGTTTGTCAGTAATGTGTTGAAGAAATTGTAATCCTCAAGGGTATTTCACAGTTAAAGTCAAAAAATTTTTAATCAGACAGCCTGGAAAAAAGATGTTTGTGGAGAAAGCCTGCTGCTCCTACATCCCCTTGGAGGTGAGTATACTGTCCTGCTCTGAGGACAGCTGACTGGATCACCAGTGGGCATCTGCCCCCAAAGCTAAATCTGGACAGTGTCTTGTGAGGTGACATGATTTGAAATCTCTGCTCAACAGGACAGGTATAAGTAATGAATATACTGATTCTCTTTCTAGGGGAGTTTGAATACATAGCATACATTGAGTCAACAGCTGAAGGAGCAGCAAAAAGTCAAAAGACATGCACAGGAAGAGGCAGTGAACAATAACCATGAGGTAGGAGACACCATGAGTAAACAGAAGACATGAAAAAGTAGAAGCTATAATCAAGCAGAACCAAGTCAGTAGAGAAGAGGAAGCTAAATGGAAGCTCAGCTAGAGGCTTATATTAATCATGCCTGACCTGTGGTTAAGTGGACAAAGCATCTTTTAAATTATGCATCCTCTTTAGAAGGTAGCAGATGCATAATTCCTGTCTAGCAACTACATGAGGAATTGAAATCCACAATCAGCATTTGTTTTCATATTCTCTGACAGGTAAGCAATTGACAAAGTGTAAATTGTTAGTGGCTTTCTTTTGAGGAAAATTAGGAATGCAAACATTCTTGAAAAAATTCTAATCTATATTTGTCTACACTAGTAAAACCAGTTATTTGACATGGCACCTTAGATCATCATTGAACATTAAGGCTGTCCAACGGATTAGAGGCTATTTTAAACAGAAGTTCTTGGGTACTTTTTAGTCTTTCTGATCCTTTAGGATTAACTCTGTATGAACCTGAATCATTAAAGATACATCAGTAAAAAGACAAAATGCTCCAAATACAAAAAAGAAATTGTTTTCTTTAAAATTAATGAAATTCTAATCATACATCTTACAATGAGATTGACTAAATGTAAAAAAGAAATTTTTTAATAATGGCTAGGAATGTCTAATGTCTAATTCATATTTTTACCTTTGATTTTCTGGATCAATGATAGCATGCTAAAATGCTACCTCTCTACCAAAGAAAAAACAAAAACAAAAAGAAACTCTAAGCTATGAAGGAAATGGCAAATGTTTAGGAACCAGCTCTAATAACACAATAAAAACCTCCAACCAACAGGTTGTGGTCTCAAAATTTGTGACATTTTGTGGTATAAAAGAAAATTTCCTTTTCACAGAAGCCAAGGGGATATCAAATTCAGAATGTTTCTTCTGAAACTTTATAAGTTTTTCTGACAATTTCTACCTTGGCCATTGTTGTAATACTAACTTTCAACAATGAAAGATAATTTGATGAATTTGGCCAATGCCAATCTGGAATTTTGTATTACTTTGAGCACACCCTTTTGCACTAGTAATAAGAAAATGCTTTACTGAACAAATTAATAATTGAGTGTGATTTCAAGATGAATTCTTAACCTGCACAAAAGAGCAATCTTTTAAAACACTTCAGCATTTTATATTTGCATATAAGCAATAAACCAATTAATTGTTCACTAAAATAGACCCAACTCTTCTACTTATCAAGCCCACACACTACAATTTTGCACAATCTATGTAGTCATTAAATGTGTACTCTTCTTTATAATTCTCATAAATTTTAGATATGGAAAATCCAAATGGGCTCTCCTTAAATTTTATTCCAATTTTGATATTTTTTTAAAGATTCACTGTCATGTGCTAGTTCCCTTTGCCTGTTTTGGCTATTTGTTTTTCATCAGAAATCTATGGTCTCTATATTTTATATGTAATTTCTTTTAGATTTTTGTTAAAAATACTCATTCATAAACTCTCTCTTTTTCCTTTCTTTCATATATACTTTAAACTTTAAAAAATGACAACAGCAGAAAACAAACAAAACTCCTCTTTTCTGCATGAATATATTTATCTTCCTTTATTCCTTGAGCAGTTCCTATCCTAGGTGGACGGACAGTACCAGTCACTGAGAGGCAATGATTGAAAGAACTCTACAAATCAAGGGATGGTTATGTGGAGGCAGAGTCAGAGGCTCCTTTTTGCAGTTCTCTGCTCTTCAGGCACCAGGCAGCTGCTCTGACCTGAATATTTGTTTCATGTTAACAACAGCCAGCCTCCAGAAATTTCCTCATATCTTTTCAAGTAGCCTGCCAAGTGGTAGCCTGATCAAAGCAATCCAATATGGCTTAAGTGCCACTGGTTGACATTTTGCATTATTTTATTGCTTTCCATTTTTATCTACATAAAAAAAATGGTGATAACTAATATCTAGTTGATCTTTTCATTCTGGTAATGAAATGATAATACAAAGATCTTATTATCCACTCCAGACATCCATCATAGTACATTTTCCGATAACATATTACTCAGAGCATTTCTTCACTATCTCCAAATCAAAAGTGAGGTTAAGTACTTGGCCTTAGATTTCCTTTCTCTCCAATCCTTAGACAATGAACTACAAAGAAAAGGAGCTGAACTTCAACCCTTGACACTCTGTCCACATTAATGTCATCTCCAATTTTGTTGTCTCTGTGTCTTAAATAAACCATTTTCTGTAAGAAGCCAAAAATGGTTGGAAGCTCTGCCTACTAAAATATTTTTTTTCAACCCAGAGAGTTTTTATTCTTGTAAGAAAACAAGAGGAATGAGAACAGGAGTAAACAACATTGGAAATGGAGAAGTAAGAAGAGTAAATCTTGGTAGGAAGGAAGAACAGGTGGGCAGGAGAAGAGACATGTGTAAGGATTAAAGGAACACAAATAATTAAATAAACAAGCAAAGTAAACATCAGAGAACATGGGTTTATGAAAAGCCACTTTTTATATGAATGTAGAGGCGGCCCCAAACTTTCCTGTGGCCAAGCAGGATATTCCATAATTATGTCATTGACTTGAAAAGACAAAAAAAAAAAAAACGGAAAGAAAACACTAACAAAAACAAAATCACAAAAGCTTCCTTGCATCCACTACATCTTTAAAGTAGTTACTTATATGACAATTAGGACTCACCTATAATTGATAGGAGCAAGTTTAGTTTTCAAATTTTCAATGTATTTAAACCTTCAGATTATAATACTAACAATTTGTAAGGTTACTAGAACAAGAGAGAAAGAAAAAACAAATGGGACTATTGGAGCAAGCAATACACTACCACGATGCGAAATTATCAGAAAAAAATTATATAGAAATATATAGTCTAATGACTTTGGATGTACTGTTGCTAATTACTGGGCAGCAAATTTGAAATTGAGACTGTCTTGGTCACCCTATCTCAGGCTACATACTTTGGCAGACAAAGAGGATGCAGAATAAGACCAATGGCCTTTCTAATAGTACTTACTACAGGCCCTACTAATAATTCATTTGAGAAAATTTCACAAGGGGTAGAAAATTTCTTTTGTGTTCTTTATAGTTTTTAAAAGTCTTAAGTCAATCAATACTATGGACTAGGCAAGAGACTCTCATACACTTACTTTCTGATGCAAACAATTCATGTCTCAGTCACAAAGTACTATTCAGTCTGACTTGGCCTCTTTTGGTAATAACTTGTTAATGATCAGTTGGTATTTGTACATATTTTTTTGTAAATATTTCTATAATAATTATTTTTTGTAAAATCATCTGTAATTTGTCTTTTTTCATTAATTCAAATAATTGATCTTTATGTCAAAAGAACGTGACTAGACAGTCCTTTTCCATCTCCCATATAAAATGATTTTATGATGGTAGACTATGGTTCTCCATGTTGGAGTTGACTGGGGAGGCAAGAATAATCTGATTGCCCTGGACAGAGGAGGATGGAGGGCCATATAATAACACCTCTGTGTTCACCTTCCCATCTGTGAATCTGCAAATACTGACCTAATCTAATACCAAGCTGCAGATAACAAACATATTTTAGCAATGAAATAAGCTAATGGACATCAATGAACTGAGATTGGTCTGGGATTGTGTACAGAGACATTCCATTTGTAATCGGAGAGAACAAAGAATACATTTTGACACTGACATGACCGCTATTCACAGAGACAGTTCTTTTTAAAAAATACCCTTTCCACACATAAAAATAAGCTTTCGATTTTTAAATAAAAACAGCCTCTCTCCTTCCATTTAAAGATTTTTGACAGCTTTTCCTATGGGGCAGGGGGGAAAGGTGGCAACAAAGAATCTGACAGAGATGGTCCCTGGAATTCAAATCAGCCCTTTCTCAAAAGGACCTTAACAAAAGGCTTTCCCCTGGCCTGTGCATGGAAGATTCCACTGCTGCATCTAAACTACTGACACAAGAAGGGCTGAAAAAGAAACGTATCTGCCATCTCCTAGTCCCAGAGGTCTGAATACATGCAATGCAGCTAGACCTTCCGCCCTCCTCACTTACTACCTATTCTTCAGTAGCAAAGATTGGAGGGTCTGATGCTTTATATATTTTCTTTTCCATATCAAGTAATATCTCCTGTAAACTGAGGAAGGGAGGGTGGAGGGGTGATGAGAAAGGATGGAGTGACTACAGGAAACAGCCGAGCAATTCTGAGTAAGTGTAGAGAATTTGGAGAAGATTTCCATTCAAAATTAATAATTTAGAGTTTAATATTCATTCTCAATGTAAGATAATTTTTATGTTACAGTTTGTATACTTCCTGTGGAAATTTTCTTAAAGACATCAATTGAGGTATTTCTTATTAAGCTCAAAACACAATTGATGTCTAAGGTATGGTATAATTTTTAGACGGTGGTGGTAGAAGGTTGTAATTTAGTAAATGTACATTTCAGTTTCAGACAAACGTATGGCTTACAGAGGATAAATGTAGTAAGTCAATCTTTCATTAAACTACAAGTTATACTGAGATACAATTATTTTATTTATATTTTTTATTGGGTACAAAATGCAGTCCAGGTGGACATCTCTGCTTATTTATCACTGTGAGTTAGAATTGCATTATTTGAAATGTAAATTCCTCCCTATCCTCAAAGTTGAGTAATAACATGAATTCTAGATGGAACTTGGAGTTCTGGCTACATCTGCCCACTACTTCCCAAATAAAACAAAGGCAGAGGAAATGAAAACATTACCTGATCACTGAATGTTCTTTCCAGTGACTGCTGTCAAGTTAAGGCATTTGCAGTCCTGTCCGAGGTGTGCACTGAAAGCTCACAATCACTGGTTTAATTCAAGTAATTTAAGTGTAACACACACTCCTTAAAAAGGGAAAAAATCCACTAACCAGCAAAAACCTTTGTCCTCAAAGGTATTATTCTGTGAAATATCCAGAGAAAATACTATGCTTAATATCAGTCTTATAATAATAAGCCAAATGAAGAGAAGTAGCTAACAAGGGTAATTAGAATATAAACAAGTATCTTAAAAAAACACTGATAGAGCTGAGAACACAGAAGCACGTTTGATGGGGTTAATTTCCATTAAATACTAGACCTTATGTAGTTATATTTTGTAAATAAAAACCCATGCTTTATTGTATGCCTAATATAAATAAAATTAAAGCAGAAGTCTAGAAAAATAGTTTCCTCACATGGATTTTCTAAGATCCAGGAAGAATCAAGAACATCTACAGCTGCACTGAGTCACAAATCTGGCTTTGGGAAAATATTTTGTGAGTTGCCACTTTGTCTGCACCTATGCTCCAGAGCTGAAAGCAAACTGGACCATGGTATCAGACTTCTAAACCTGTGCTCCTTTTCAGAGAGTGTAGTAAAGATGGGGTTTGAGAAGAGATGATGTATACTTGAAAAATTCTACTTGTGTTAGAGCTCTGAGAGATTAGTTCCGGAACTGTATTCTGTTTGAGATGATTTTTATGCCTGTATGATAGTATAATAATTTATTGTTTTCATAAATCATGATTCAGTTACCTTTTTATCGTTATGATTGGAAAGACTGGCTTTTATTCTGCTTTAATATGAATATTAAAATATTTTAAGACAAATCTGAGTTGTAAGAAGCACGGGTATTTGAAATAGCATGCATTTAATTAGATAAAGCTTCTTGTTTTTGTAAGTTGGAGACCGTCATTTTATTCTTCAGAGGATGACTTACTGACATTTGGAAACACAGCCAAAGGTTTTGGGAGTAGACTCCATCAACTCATACTCAGCATTTTCCAAGGATATAAAAAAAATGTTTTACTGACTATGACAGTGAAAGATTAGAAGCTTGTTAGAACCATTTTAGTTAAATAACTAACAACTTTGGTATATTAGATGAGATTCCTCAATGTGGTCAGCAAAACCTGGAAAAGAAAAACCTAAATATTTACGTAAAGAAATAAAATAAGTTTACACTTCAGATAATGCTACAACTCAAAATAAAATCACAGTCCTTACATCCTTTCAAGTTCTCTAGTCCAAATCAAAGAACTCAGTCCATGCATCTTTTCTAACTCATCATTTGGCATGCATATCACAGATTTGAAGGGTTTTGGTTATTTTTGCAGATATATGATTAGGATGTAAAAATTCATTATGTAAATAGTCATAATGTACAAGAAAAAACTCTTTAGATAAGTAATTTTCTGTATATACATAAAACTTGGAAAAACACACATTTTCCAATGTAAAATTTTGGTTGAATTTAGAAGGGTTTAATAGTAACTTTCACATGAAAAGATTTTTTTTCTTCTATATTTGAGTTAAGAGATAAAAACAGAAAGTGAAGGAAATAAGACCCCACAGTATTTTCTCCTAATTTGGTTGTGAAGAGAACTACTGGAGTCCAAGATCTGCCAAAATACAAATGCTATTTGCTTTATCCAAAGGTCTACAGAGACGTTTGCACCTTCTGTTACAAGATATTTGTCACCTCTTTTCCCACTTAGAGGTAGGAACTGAAGCAGGAAAGTCTTCAGCTGGACAGATTTCAAAATGAATTTTTACAACCCAGATGATGGACTGGTATACTTCAAAAGTGAATTCATGAGTTTTATAAATGCCTTTCTCTTGCTCTCTTTTTTCTTGACTAGCTACATCATAATGGAGGAATAACATTTTAAAAATTTTGAATAGGCACTTACTGGAATTACAGTTAATCCTGATACAATCTAGATGGGGAAGAATAGATGAAAAATGAAAATTTATCCTTCAAGGTAATAGCTGCAGACATCCAATAAAATCACAGTCCACCCTTCCGGGGACAGACACATGCAAATATGGCCACTCCATATTATTTATTCTTTACATACTTCTAGAACCCAGATTCATTGTTATAAAACTGCACCATTGGAAACAACAATTAAAAGGTTTTTTAAAAAATGGCCAATTCAAACAAAGCTACATGGTGACAAATCTAAGTGAAATAACGAATTGTTAACTGTCAAAGATGCTTGGCTTAGACTGGCTGCAGCTTTCTCCCCATCTGTGAAAGAACAAATCATTGTTTTCAATATAATTAAAAAGTGCTCCGTCACAATGGGGTACAGTGCAAGCTCAGCTAGGCTCAGACATCTTGAACCTCCAAAATCTATTATCCCACAAAGGCCAACAGAATCCTATAGAATTTTCATGGTCAAATGGAGAGCTAGTTGAAATTATTCTCATTTCACCCTAATGTATTTATTATTATTATTATTTGCTTGGGCAAAAAAGGTAAGAGCCACGTGTTAGCTAGATTCCGTGCCTTGTATTAATTGGAGGAAGAAAGAAACAACTGTTCCCTTTAGAAACTCTAGTGGCTAAGGAGTAGTGTCATTCTTCGGAGCACATACACCTATCCCTTTGTTAGGAGCTAACAATGTTATCTCTGCGTAGTAAGTGTCATGGTAACTACTGCTATTGATTTTCCTTTTCCTATACTTCCTTCTTATATAAAATCAGATTCCCTAAGAACAGAATGTCTAATCTGGATAACACAGACTGTGATTATAAGGGTTATCTTTAAAGGATCATGTGGCATGTTTTATGTTTATTTTATATATAGATAAATATTTGTTGGTTTTGTTTGTAGTATTTAATGCCTTTGGGGAACATGAAAAATACAAACCTAGATTCTGTTTCCATATAGCTGAGTTTGTCATGTGTCGTCAACCGCATCAGAAAAGTGGTTGCAAACAGCCAAGGATCAGCACCTACACAACTCTTTCCACAGAATGCTTTGCTGTTGGAAAATTCCCATGAGCGAGCGTGTCTCCCTCCCAGGGCTAACAGCCCCTTTACTGCAATTAGGCAATTTTGATTGACTTGTAGTAACCTATCATTGTCACTAGAGGGAACTCTAACAGAACTGTAAAAGAGTACTATGGATTCTTTAGTAATCTTAAAAAAAAGTCTTATTATTGAACTTAATTTAACTAATATTAATTGATGCAATTGTATGCAATAAACTACCAATGAAGTAATTTTATATTTTATGAGCTACTATTCTGCCCAACATAATTTGAAAATGTATGTGGGGTTTTCACAAATGCCTTACCTCATCACATTTTACTGATCTTTTTGTAAATCTATGTCGTCTTGAATTTTTCTCTGTTTATTCATTATTGTGTGTACTCAGCACTTCCAGGAAATACAGTAAAACCTCATTAATTTGTACTCCTATTATTTGGAGTTAATGATAATATTGAAATGTATTGGGCAGAATATTTGTAATTCTTCATTCAATATGAGCGGAGATCGCCTGAGAAAAACTAAACAAATTATGAAAGGCCAAGTTTGGGAAGAAAACTGATTTCAAGTAATTTACTATACAATGATGGCACAACTAACATGAAATAATGTGCTAATTATGGATAATTCTTAACCACCCATTATCATCAGCCTAGTAAGACCTTTCCTTAAGATTTTTCCAGCTATTAATTTGTGCTTTTGAATGTAACTGAAAACAAAACTGCTTACAATTTTTTTTTCTTACAATTTAGACTTTTTCTTAATTCAGCCTGGCCTTCCCCCAGATTTCATCCAGTTTGGTGAGGTTTTACTGTAGTGACTCTTTCTGAATGCTACAATTAAGCAGGAAAGCATTATTTTTCTGCAGAAGAGTCTGTGTCTTTAGTGTTCTCATGGCTGTTTGCTGAGGGCCGCAGACTTTGGGCATTGAAGGGTTGTGTATTGCTGTTTGATAGCAAAATATCACCACACAGTATTTCCAAACAGAAATGATGGAATACCACAAAGGTAATTATTCAAAGGAGAAGCCCAAGGAGTAGAGTAAGAGCAACTGTTGATCTAGGTCACTAAGTAGAAATTTGACATTTTATAGCATATGTTATCCAAGTAAAAGTTGGTGTATTTTTGTTTTATCTAAAAGGATTTCACCTATAACCAATCAGAGTGTCAGTCAATATAAAAACAGGAAATTCAGTTTGAGGCATCATTAAGCCTGAACATTTATACTTTCAATTAACCTCATTAATACATATGGCTTCCCTTTGAAGAACCCTCAGTGGTAGGAATCACAAAACAGTAAATTATGTTAACGAAATAGAAACAATAAAAAGATGTCCCCAAAACCTAAATGAATTTAAATAATGGAGATGAGACCATTAAATGTTTTAACTTTCCATGGCAAACAGGCTACTTGATAAATGTTTGCAGGCAAAACTGAATAAAGGGTGAAAAGTGTTAGTTCAATGGGGGAAGGCGAGTTGTTACCTAGATTGACCGTCAGTTTCACACGTCCTGCGTCCAGCTCCAGGCGGAGGGTGTCTGCTGAGTCTCTGGAGGTGGTTGCCATGAGAATGCCATATGCGCGTTGGGACCGAAACCGTAAGGATACATCCTCAGCCTCCGTGTGCATCACCAGCGGGAGCTGGATTTTCATAAACATACTCCCATCATAGCTCAGAACCGTTGCTTCTATAGATGGGAAATGAATATACAAGCTCTTGGTCAGTTTAGTGCATTTATACTTTGAAAAGGAAAAGCATGACCTATTAAAGGTTTCCATATAAAACACAAGACACAAACTCAGCTCATCTTCTTCCGAAATGAGCAATTTTTTTTTTTTTTAACTAGAAAGAGAAGTCACAGGAAAGAGAATTTCCTCTGTGAAGTATCTGCTAAAGTCCAGAAGCAGAGGTGGCTGCACTTCCCTTTCTGTACCCAGAGCACTTTCTACCTATAGCATTCATCATGTCAGATTATCCATGCTCATGTATGCATATCCCTTCTCAAGAGCCGACATCATATTTTTTTCGTATAGCCATAGAGTGAGCCTGGCTTGAAGCACCAGCAACTGTATATACATGTTTATATATGGTCAGGCCACTGATCAGCTCCGTGAAATTAAACTTGGCTCTGCATCCTTCACCTGCAAAATGAGAGGGTGCTACTAGAGTATCTCTAAGGCCTTTGCTTACCCAAAAAGCCCATGATTCTAAGAAAAGTTATTATCATCTTTTTCATAATTTCTGCCCTAATACAATCAAAAAAGAAACATAAAAAATATGACTTAAATATAGGATTCAGGCCAACACTTTTCCAGAGGTGATGTTCAAAAACAGAAGAAAAATTGATATTACCGAACAACAGGTAATGCTTCTTCTGAGTCACTATGGTTAACAAGGTAATTCTTTTTTACAAAGACACAAACTGTAACTTCATTTGTAAGTTCATTTGCAGATAAGTGGTAACTTAAAGCATTATCTGTAAGCACCACCATGGTGTTCCGAAAAAATTAAGCTATCACCAAAAAGTCAATAACTATGTACCTGGGTAACATTGAGTAAGGATGGGGGTGGGACTGACAAGCTTGTGTGGGTGTGTGCTACTAAAGGAAAATGGATTGCTTTAATGGGGAAGTTGCTTAATGCTGCATTAAACACATAGAGAAGCGAATAGCAAAACTGTTGATCTCAAACTGACTGTTTTAAGAAATAGCACCCCTTAATGTTAAACACCATACGGTTGTGGAACCCTGCAAAACAAGTATGAGTCATTTTGCTTTCTCATGGGTTCTGATAACTCAGAATAGCATTTAATAAAAGAAAATCTACCTGAAATTAAAATGAACTAGGAAATTCTCATTATCCTGCCTATTTACAACAATTAACTTTACTGATGAAACCATGCTTATTATGAAGACTATATTCTGGAGTTGTGGTTTTGAAAGATTATCTTCCAAAAAGTCAGGAAAATCAAGTATTGCTTTTTATTTATTTATTTATTTATTTATTTATTTATTTATTTATTTAAAGAGGGAGATTTTTCTTTTTTCTTTCTTTTTTTTTTTAAAGCTGTGAATTTTTTTTAAATTTTTATTTATTTATTTATAGCTGTGTTGGGTCTTCGTTTCTGTGCGAGGGCTTTCTCTAGTTGCGGCAAGTGGGGGCCACTCCTCATCGTGGTGCGCGGGCCTCTCACTATCGCGGCCTCTCTTGTTGCGGAGCACATGCTCCAGACGCGCAGGCTCAGTAATTGTGGCTCACGGGGCCAGTTGCTCCGCGGCATGTGGGATCTTCCCAGACCAGGGCTCGAACACATGTCCCCTGCATTGGCAGGCAGATTCTCAACCACTGCACCACCAGGGAAGCCCCAAGTATTGCTTTTAACAGACTTTAATCATTAGTTATCTTCGTGGGACTGAATGCACATCCAGAACAGATAAGTGCTGAGGGTTCCAGAACTCCCTCCTTAGGGCCCTTCTCTTTTCTCTCTACCTCTTAAGGGATCTTGGTCAACTCACATGCTCACTCCCCCTAATACTTATTCACAGTCCTGACTTCTCTCCTGAGCCCCATCAAACATCCATCAGCCATTGCCTATTTGACATCTCCAATCTGAATAAGATACACACACCAAAAATGAACAAATTCAACATGTTCCTGCCCCAGTGTTCTCCATCTCAGTAAATGGCTTAACACCATTATTCAGACCTTAACCTTTCTGCGTTCTCTCTTACCCTCTCTGCCACATCCAATCTATTTGCAAATCTGCAAGTCTTGCAGCCTCTGACTCCAATCCATTTCCTGAATCAACCAGTTCTTGCCGCTATAGTACCTTAGACTCTGCTCTCATGTCTCACCTAGACCACTATGATAGCTCCCTCAATGGTCTCCCTACTTCTACTCTTTCTCCCTATACACAACAGCCAGGCTAAACTTTTAAAGAAGTCGATCAGATTCAATAGCACTTCATTGCTTCAACTGTGCACACCCACCCCCAACACCTCCATCCTTCACCTCCCCACCCCTCGCCAATAGATTCCCACCACTGCAGTTAGAATAAAATCTGTATTCCTTTCATTAACCTATAAGGTTGTGTGTGATTCGGCCCCAGCCCATCTCTCTGGCCTCAGCTTTTAGCACGTCCTCCCTTGTTTAGTATACTCCAGCCACACTGATTTCATCTCTCATTCAAGTATCTGCACTTGTGGAACCTTCTGTCTTAAAAGGTCTCACCCCGAGATCTTTATATGGCTTGTTCCTTCAGCATTCAGGTCTCTGGTCAAATGTTACTCCAGAGACGCCTGCTTCAAATCCTGCTTCTAATTCCCCCTCCAGTTATTCTATATCTACTTACCATTTCTTTTTTTAAATTACCATTTCTGATTTGTTTGTATAGTATAATCTGTCTTTGCCTTTTAGTATGTGACAGTCATTACAGCAGAAGCTGAGCTCTGCTATTCATTGCTCTATCATCAGCTGAGTGCACCAAAAAGTGCCAGGCAAACAGTAGAGCCTCGATAAAATTATCTGAATTGACAATTGCACTTGATACTGAGGATATATGAAAGAGCATATTTCAATTTGAATATCATACATACATAAATACTCACTAATGAGATTATTTATTCTATTATAAGTGAATCTAATTTTGGTAATATAGATGAACAAAATATTCCTTAAAGTCTACGTTGAAAGCCATAATTATGCCACAAAAGACAGACTAGGAGAGGGGTCTGTTTACCAAAACAGGGGTCTCATGGCTAAGCATTGACCTAAGTACTGAGAAAATAAAATATGATCCCCTTAAAATATGGTGGTTCTACCTCATATCACATATCTACATCATATTTTTCCAATAAGGTTTCCCTAAAGAAAATCTAGTAGGAGTTGCTCAAAAAATAATTAAAACATGATTGTAAAGTTGTAGTGAATACTAGAAAAAAATGCTTCTAGTATAATCTTAAAGAAATTTGATCTCTACCATTTCTCTTCCTAATTTATAGCCAATTATTGTCCATATCTATAAAGCAACAAATAGTTGAATAAAAACTTACAAGCCATTATCAATTGTTCAGTTACTTTGGTGTTATACAGAGAAAAGGGCAAAAATATTTTTAGTTTTCTCTTATTTATTTAATCTGTAAATCTAGTCTCTATTATTCAACAATCATTTTTTAAATGATCTCATATTCTTCTATGAAATGTAGCTTAATTTGATTGAAAATTAAGTAGAGGGAACATCCTTTTAGAAATATAGATGACTGACAATGGATCATAAATATTGTATGAAATACAATCTAAAGTAAAAAAAAATCAGTATCATTGGCCTTTAACATTCTCTGAAAAGCTGCAGGAATGAAATAACAGTAAAGTAATAAAACTCGAGTGCCTCTGAGTTAATGTTTAATTAGACAAGAAATGGAAAATGCAAAGGTTGTAGTCTAGAGTTGCCAAATAAATGGTAAACAACATTCTGACATTTGAAGGTTATGCTATTTGGCAGCATCCTTTAAACATTAGTAAACATCGCTTAGAACCCAAAAGAGCTCTTTAAAAGGCTAATACAGTACTTCCCAGCAGGAGAGAAGAAGTTTCAACTTCGTCCCCTCCAACTCCTTCCCCCTTGTCGTTAAGTTTGATAAATTTGCTTTTCTGTGTTATTCCTTCTTGTGGTTTAAAATGTGCACCTGTGCTCAGTTTTGCCGAAAGCCAGTCACATATTGTGGTCAGCGATGAAAATCAGACAGGGAGCCAAATTATATTGCTCTGACATCTGTCCCTCCATCTGTTGGAGTTTTAACAAACAAGTATAAAGTAGACCTCCAATGATACCATATACATACAACCAAGAAGGATTTCTATATGACCATGTCTCCACAAATTTTCAGTTTTAAAAAATAAAGAAGGAGGGAAGGTGCTGAATTCAATTTATATTCAATTGGACGATTTCTATACTACTCTTCTTTATGGGATCAGTGCACATAAAAAAAATACTATTTTCTTATTTGTCTAAGTCAGCATACACTCTGATCTTTTTTTTTTTTTTTTTTTTGCGGTACGCGGGCCTCTCACTGTTGTGGCCTCTCCCGTTGCGGAGCACAGGCTCTGGACGTGCAGGCTCAGCGGCTATGGCTCACGGGCTCAGCCGCTCCGCGGCACGTGGGATCTTCCCACCCCGGGGCACGAACCCATGTCCCCTGCATCGGCAGGCGGACTCTCAACCACTGCGCCACCAGGGAAGCCCCACTCTGATCTTTTTAATAAACTCTTCTGCTTACTTAATGAAGAATGAAGATTTTCTATGTGATTGCAACATCGTTCCCCATGCTGCAATGTCCAAGGACTTGAACATGCTTCTTTATAAATTAACATTTATTGCTCAATAATAGTAAAATAGAAACTTTATAAATGCCTTTTTCTTTTTTTTTTAATTTCAAGAGTTGTCAGTCAACTTTTATGTGATCAACAGCTTTATGTGATCAGAGTATATGTGAAGAAGAACCACAGTCAAAGCTCTCTCTTTTGAATTGGAAACCCTGAGGGTTGGACATGATCTTGTGTTGACTGAACTAGGGCAGAGCTGGGAACTGGACAGAAGCCAGATTTTGTGGTATTGAGCATGACAAGCATCCATAACCTTTGTTCTTGGGAGATGCCACAATGTGAGCAAGAAAACTAATTCTGAAAAGCAAAGACTTCTCACAGTACACTGGGTAGTCCAGAAACAAAAACCTCACAAAAAATGACTATTTCCTCTCTTCAGTACACAACCAACCTGTATTCAAAGAAATCTGCAGAAATTTCCAGCCACCTGTCAGATAAAAATGTATGTTGAATCCCAGTGATGAAGTTCGCTATTAAATTCTCATTTGCAAAGCTGCATATGCTTGCCACCCCTCCTTCTAATTATTGCAATATATAAATAGTTTCTCTCCCTCATTCTGGTTTAGGAAGCTCTACAATTTCCATTCTTATTTCTGCCATATGTAGTAGCGGAATATTGCCACAGGGTGGTACACCATGCATATTTAACTGAAGGCCTTTGTAATTTGTGTGACAGTTCAGTTATACCCTTTTCTAGCTTCACTTAAGCAGGAGGCATCAGAATAAGTGACAGCTCTCTGAGTGATTAAAATGAAAACACCCTGCCGATGCAGGGGATGCGGGTTCATGCCCTGGTCCAGGAAGATCCCACATGCCGCAGGGTGGCTGGGCCCGTGAGCCATGGCCACTGGGCCTGCGCGTCCGGAGCCTGTGCTCCGCAACGGGAGAGGCCACAGCAGTGAGAGGCCCGCGTAACGGAAAAAAAAAAAAAAGAAAAAAACACTTATATTACACAGGTCTGCTAATCTCACGTTATATCTAACTGTAATATATCTCAAAAGCTTTGTCACTTTGTTGTTGTTGCCTCCTTTGGGAAATTTCTAAAAACTATACTATACAAACAAATAAACTGAAATTAGAATGGAAAATGTGCCGAGAATATATACCTTACAAACAAAACTATGCAGAAATAATTAACCTCTAATGACTATCCACAGGAATTTCAATTAAGTACTAGGAGAATGAATGAATCTAGGTGATTAAAATATTTATCTATCTATGGACCTATCTCATTGTACAACCCAGAACAGTGAGAGTATTTTGGTAGGTAATTTAAGATAATTATTAGATTATCAGGTTATTATTATTGATTTTTATATTGATTAAGCTGATGAACCTCCTTATTAAGATAAAAAATCAAAATTACATTTCAACTTTGGATTCTGGAAAAGAAATACTTCTCTAGTAAGTGTTAGCTTAAGTAAATTAAACTATTTCAGGAATGCAGGGTCAAAAAGACTAAATGTGTATGGCTTAAAAAATAAATGGCAGGGCTTCCCTGGTGGCGCAGTGGTTGAGAATCTGCCTGCTAATGCAGGGGACACGGGTTCGAGCCCTGGTCTGGGAGGATCCCACATGCCGCGGAGCAACTAGGCCCGTGAGCCACAACTACTGAGCCTGCGCGTCTGGAGCCTGTGCTCCGCAACGAGAGGCCTCAATAGTGAGAGGCCCGCGCAGCGCGATGAAGAGTGGCCCCCGCTTGCCACAACTAGAGAAAGCCCTTGCACAGAAACGAAGACCCAACACAGCAAAAATAACTAAAAATAAAATTAATAAACTCCTACCCCCAACATCTTCTTTAAAAAATAAAATAAAATAAATAAATAAAATAAATGGCAGGTACTTTTAGGCTAAATGTCTAAGAGAGCAATGTTATTTGGAGCATGAGAGGACATGCAACAACTCGTCAATATTTTTTCATATTGATTTTTTGTTCCATTGTTGAAAATGAGTGACAATGGGTATAGTGACTGAAGCATTTATCTGAAACTCTTGGGTCAATGAAAGAACATACTTAGACATATTTGTTCTGCTATTTCTTCCTTTTGTCTGGTCTGCAAATGAGCGGTGACAGCTATCACACTTTACTCTTCCTTTAACCCTATTCTCCTTCTAATGGGAGAAGAAAAAAAAAATGTAGCTTTGCCTCCTGCAAGAGAAGGAAAAAGAGGCACCCGTTCAGAGCTTCCACAGACACGCTAAGCCTTAGTATCAAATTGGTAAAGGAACCTCTACCAATTGGGTCAGTAGAGTCTTAGGCAAAGTGCCTTTGAAATTAGGGTGCACTTCTGAAAATGCTGGTATAACTTAGATGGTTTAAAATCACCTTACTCTTCAAATTTCAAACTTGAGAAGGTCAACTAAAGTGAAATGACAGGCTCAGGCAATAGTGTCAGGGAAGCTGCAACTCACAGCTTAGCTTGCTTCGAATGCTATTTTTGACATAGATATTAGCACTAGATGCCAAAAGGATGTCTAATTCATTCCTTTTTTTACTTTCTAGTGTCTTGAAATTAAAAACCGGGCAAAAGAGACAGGGATTGTCTTTGATACATCTTAGGCCCATACCTTAGAGGATCCAAAAGACTCAACTATTTATTTATCCCTGCAATATACTTAAAAAGCTGTGTCTTCCCAGAATCACGCCCTTTGAAAATCATTAAGGACTCATCAGTAACACACATCAGGTGTGGCTGCACAGCCTGCAGAGAGTTTACTACCGCAGAGCATATGTTATGTTTCAATGGTCATTTAAAGTTTGAGGTCCACGCTGAATATGCTTTTCAGCTCAGGGGAGTCAGCAGCTTGGATTTTGGAACCCTACCTCTCTCGCAGGACCTGCCAAGATAGCCTGTTCCGGAACAATCGCAGACATATCTGTTCCACCCATCCCTGCACATGCCGCTGTTTTTGCAAGGGTTGCTAAGGCACGGTTTTGCTGTTTCCCTGGAGCAGGAGGGCTTCACTCCAGCAGTACTTTGAACTTCAGCCATTTGCCGGATATCTTTGCTCTGGCCGTCAATGAACAAATCTCTTATGCAGCCCACATAGCCATAGTTGAGCAGCGCAGTCCACACCTCGGTGGGGAAGACGAGGCCGGCCTTATTTTCTGGCAAGCCCCCCAGGTACAACTCGTCATCCAGGTCCAGAATCTCACTCTCGCCAGGAGCAGTGTAGGGCGTGCGCAGAGTGTTGACAGAAATGGTACCTGTTGCAAAGACAAGAGAGCACACAGGTCTTTACAGCGTGCAACCTGTTCTGAATATCACACTTTCTCTCCTGCATCTGCCTGAGCGTGAACTCCTTGAGGGCAGACATTTCTTATTTTTCTTTCTATTCCTGGTGTACTTCCTAGGGAAATGAACAGAAATATGTGGAATGAAATAACTTTAAGAATAAGGCAAACTGTCATTTAAATGGTTCTATTTCACTTTGGGAATGAAAACCAAAGTGTACAGACAAGAAAGAATGTTTGTCAGCCTCTAAGAGTTCAGGGTAAAAAGGAAGGAAGGAAGGAAGGAAGGAAGGAAGGAAGGAAGGAAGGAAGGAAGGAAGGAAAGGACGGAGGGAGGGAGGGAGGGAGGAAGGGAGGGAAGAGAAAAGGGCATTCTTACCACTCTCTAACAGTTCAGCCAAGATGGAAAGAAAGGAAGGGTGGGAGGGGAGGGAGGGGAGGGTGGGAGGGGAGGGAGGGGAGGGTGGGAGGGGAGGGAGTGGTGGGAGGCAGGAGGGAGAAGGAGAGGGAGAGGGAAGGAGAAAGAAAGAAGGAGAAATTGGCATTCTACATCACTCTCTGGAATAAAGTCAGACTCTCTTTGGTTAGTGTTCATTTTCAAAGCAGGTATGCATCTGCAAACCAATGAAAGGTTGTGTTGTGCCCCCATCCTTAACTGACTTCATTGTTTTTATTTTACACAATACATTGACAGATTATCTATGTCAAAACCTGCCTTCATCACACTCAGCTGTATGAATCTATTGCTTAGCCTCTATGGTCTCAGTTTACTCATTCATAATATGGGCATAGTAATATGACCTACCTCATATGAGTGTTAAATGAAATAATACAGGTAAAGTGTCTGGTTTGTAGGAAGCACTACATAAATGCTGTGTATCATGATTCATCACAAGAACCAAGTCAAATTGGGTGTTTACTTTAAAAAAAAAAAAAAAACTAGTTACTTATCTAAATTGACAAGTTGTTTTTTCTTCCTCACTCCAATGTGAGGGGAAAATAACTCTATTAGTTTATAAACACACGGAAATCCTAGCCTTAAGCATAGGATAAAGAGGTAGACATTCACATGGGATTCTCTGAGGATCACAGAAAAAATTATGTATTTATGGAATCCATTAAAAGAAGAAAAAAAGAAAGACAGCAGGTATTTTCCTGATCAAAACTTTCATCCTGTACCACCAGATTACTCAAAATTCCACTAATATTCTATCTTCAGAAACATCTTTGTAAAAATGCAAATATGATACCCAAAAAGGACACCACATTGACCCATTTCCAGATTATCCCAGATTTCTTTCTCAGGTCTAGACCATAAAGCAGACTAGGGACCTAGAGTCTAACAAGAGAAAGTGGATTAGAAGCCTCAGGGATTTAGAGTGCAGACAAAATGGGAGAGGCCTGAAGACAGAAGATGGGGTACAGAGGTAGAGACAGAAAGGGAAGGGAAAGGGTAGTGTGTGTAGAGGGTGGGTAGGAAGATGCATTTCAGTTCTTTCGCCAACTAGAGAAGGCCCACTCCAAATGGAACTATGGCCTGTGGTGAATGTGAAACGTGCATCTAAGCACACAGGGCTGCCAGGCCCTGCATTGTTCCCAGGAGACTCCCAAATCCCAGCAGAGGGGTGCTCCTAGATATGGGCAGTGTAATGGGATCTGTCTTTGTGAGGGAGAAGGTCATGGAAGACGCTGACAGAGACCGTGCGCCGGCCAAGTCATTAAGAAGACATTTGTCTCTCTAGACTTCCACAGAAAGAAATGGAAAAAGCTCCTAGGGGAGAAACACTCAAAGGCATTGCTATTTTGGCTTTCCAAAGAGAGGGGTATAATAGGGATTTTGGAAGGAGGCAGCAAAAGGGGAAAATGACAAAGTGCTCGTTTTTACTGTTCACATTTGTGCAAGTGTCTAGAAGAAAATTCATTTAGGAACATACAGGAACAGGAAAATCCCACTTAGAAAAATATTTTAAAAATCATTTAGGGGAAATTAAATATATAATTTTGAGAGAGAATGGTGACACTTTTCTAAATAGAATTTCATTACACGCAGTTTTAACTGTTCAAAATGCCCTAAGAAGTGAGTTGAGATGATCCCTAACCTCTGCAGCAGCTAATGTAAGTTAGAAAATGATGAGAAAGAGTTAAGTATTAATGACAAAAGGTAAGGTGGACATTAAAAAAAAATGTGGAAAGCAAAGTGTTGTATGCAATGAACACAGTGACTTTTAGGTTTTTAACATAAAAGAGACAGAGATGCCAGCTCCTGTTTGCCAATTAGTTCAAGAAGACGTCCTAGAAATGAATACGTCATATTCAGAGACAACAGCTAGGAGACACAGAGCAAGTGAACAATGACAAAGTTTACAAGAGTGGGGATATATTTTTAAAATGGGCCTTTTTATTTATGGAACAAGCTTGATTTAGCTCAGGGAGGGGAAAACGCTTGGAAAAACTGTCTTGTCCTTATTTGTGGTGTTATAATTCTGACACTAAAGATACTTGGAGGATTCCTGAGATGAGGGAATCCGGTGGCTTGCATTAACACTCCACTCTCTGTGTCCTCTGCATAGTTTGCAGAGCTCGGTACACTCTGGAGTTTCCATATTCAGTGTGCCTATACTCTCGGGGCAAATCTGTTGCCAAGTGTTTCAGATACTCATCTATTAAGAGTTTGTCTGACAGAATGGGGTGACTAGGTCTTGTAATTTTTATTTATGGTGCATTAGTGCCTGCTCTGAACGAAGTATCTAAGTTCAGATATGTCTCTATGAATGTGCTCATTGTGGCCAGGGTAAGATATCCACTATAACTTTGTGATTAGATTAGAGCTTTCTGATCACAACACCTGAAGTTAATCCACAGGTTTCATGTGGTTTACATGTAGCCCAGTGCACACACACATACATACACACACATACAGATACACACACATACACACACACACACACACACACTGAAATAACCGTTTAACAGGAAAGTATTTACCTCTACTACCTCTGAGGCACTCCGATAATGTTTTCTTATTAGATAAGTTTATTAATACAAATGCTAGACATGACCCACCAAACTGATTTCAGAACCAACTAACAGGTTGTAACCTGTAGTTCAAAAAACACTGAGAGGGTACTATCATAAAGGATAAGGTTATTTTTCTCATAGCTCCTTTTCATCCCTTTGGGGTACAGTTTTAAAGTTCTCATGGGAAGAAGAAGCCATGAAAGGTTGGAGAGGAAGCAAAAGAAATATAATCCTAACTTCAACTTCAAGAGGAATTAGCTCATTAATTTGGCCCCAGATTCAAGGTATGGAGTCTCAATGAGCAAACGCATGTATTAGATATTATTCACTGTAATATTCTGCAAACAAACATAATGGAACAACCATGACCAAAAATCAGCTACACGTATGCTCTAGATGCTTTGCCAATTCACTTATATGTTAGGAAGTCTTTATAAAAGGGATGGCAAAAAAGGGAAAGGTCAGAACTTGAGTGGGAACAGAAATGATTATTTTTATATTTTGAAGATTCAAAGAGTAAAAATTTATTTGAGATAATAATTATATTTGATTACTTAGTCAAACTAAAATAGAGATTGATATTTTAGCCTACACATGTGCAAATATCCTGAAATACTAATATTTCTGGTAAGGGATTTGAATCCCTAATTCCTTAATGATTTTATTCTTGACATGAAATCAAAGGACATTTTCACCTAAGCAAAGGACTCATCATAGAATCACTGAATTCATTTAAATCAATTTAACACTTATATAGGACACTGAAATTTCAATATTAAGGTTCTCAAGTGCCTATTTCATTATAATCGAGTTATAAAGGCAGTGGTTACCAAGAAAACATGAAATGACTATTTAAACCTTATTCATTGATCATTAAAGACGAGTAGTTGCCACAGCTGTATATATCAATAGAAAATAAGCATTTTCCAAAGTTTGGGGTATGACTACATGTAAATAAATGTTTAAGAGAAAACAAAAATCTGAGTATATTATTGGTTTATCCCTCCATCTTTTTTCCAGGAATTGCAAATATTGATGTGTTCTCTTTGGAATAGTTTGATTATTTCACACATTTTACCTTCTTCCACTATAATTATATGTGGAGTTTCTGGCAAATTAAACAAATATTTTATGTAAAACATTGTTATATCTGAGCTATTATAACTTGTAGATGGTAGTCATATTTGGGAACTTATTTGGATCAGTGTTTCATGCTTCAGTATTGAAGAATCCGAAGCACCCTGCTGTGCTATTTTGCTTTTAAAGAAATGAAATTTCAGCTAAAAACAAATATATTTGTGTACATAGGACTTTTATCATCTTAATGTAGAAATCACATTAACTTAACATTTAAACCTACTTGTTTTCATGGCATGTGCAAAAGATAAAACAAAAGTGATAAGTAGATAAGGTAATATTTATTTAAGAATATTCACAAGCGTAAATAATATAAATTCACATTTTATGTAAAAGTATACATAAAAGGGGGAAAACTGTTCTTAGTTATAAAAATAGAAATCAGCTTCATGATTTGATCTGGTATTTATAAATTGTTAGTCTCTACCCTTTTTCTCATCCAGTTTTTCTTGGCTATTCCATTTCCAGAAGATTTGTTTATGGAGTGAAAAGAAACTTGAAGCAAAAGGTGAGATTTAAAATAAGTTAATTTGGTTTCAAGTTTTAAATTACTGCAAAAGTTTAAGTGATTGGGAAATGAGGGGGTAGAAAATAGTGTGCTGTAATAGGAAATGATTTTGCCTGGTCAAAGGAAACCAATTTTCATGTTCTAGCTTTGCAACTAACTAGCTGAGGAGCTTAGCCAGATAATAGATTCATTAGGCCTCAATGTGGCTCTTATGCAAAATAAAGGACTTGACTGGATGGTCACTAAAGTTCTTCAGTGAGTAAAAATTTTTGAAATTACTGCTTAAAATAATTTTAGTTAAATATCAATTTTATCTATCTACAATTCTGCTTCACCTCTCATTGCAGAAGAGAATCAGATTCCACAAACTTATAAATTTACTTGTCAAATTTAGTATTCTATTAACAAATCCAAACTCAGTAAAAAGGCATAATATAAGTGATAAAAGCAGAATGAAGCACTGATTCCAGGGTATGATGCAAAATGCAAAATACATAAGTCCCATAAATAGATAGTAAAAAAAAAAGACAAAATATTAATAATGGGAGTTTTGGGGTAGTGAGATTATGAATGGATGGTTTTCTTCCTTCCTTCCTCTTTCTTTACTTTCTTTCTTTTTAGTTTTCTCGGTCTTTTTAAAAACAATTTCATGTACTAGGTTTATAACATGAACTGAATAAACTTTGCTTGAAAACAAAACAAAAAACAATCTTAATATTCTGTTTTCTGCTTATTACTATGTGTTTCTTGCTTACTTGGATTACTGTGAGCTGGGAATTTCAGAAATTAAACAGATATATGACAAAATAAATCTTGGAGCAAAATTTAAAAGTTTGGTATTATTTAATAAAGGCCAAGAGAGAGGAGAAAAGGGCAACTCATATACTGCAGATAAGAGTGTAGACTGAAACAGTCTGTTAGTAAAATAACCTGTCATTACCTTTAAAATTAAAAATGCAATTAATCCAGCAATTCCAATTCCTAGAATCTATCCTACAGAAATTCTGACCAATATGCATAAAGATATAATATGAAGGCTTTCATTATAAATTAGCTTAAAACACTGAAATTTTTTCAAAAGCAAAAAGTTAAATGTCCATCAATAGAGGAATGATTAAGTTAATATTGATATATTCAAACTAGGGATATCTGATGTCACTATAAAGAATGGCATAGAAAAAGTTCTCAGTATTTTTTTAAGTCACCCAATAATTGGTGAAGAGTGATCTTGTTTATGTAAAAAAGAAGCTCTACATTTATTTTATATGTGTAATTATATTTACAGATATGCTGGTGCATAGGAAAATATCTGGGAATTTTTCAACACCAAATTATTTTACTTATGGAGGTGGGAGTGAATTGGTTAGGGGAGTGTGTGGTAAAGGAAAACTTTTCACTTGTGTACTTTTTGAACTTCCTGAACATTTTCACCAACAGCACATATCTATATGTTATAGACACGCCATGAATCAAGCACAGGCACACGTACAAACACACATACTCATAGCAATATATGTATACCTATGAGTTTTAAAAGTGATCACAGACAATGCTGGGAAGTTGTAAATATCAATCAAGTGATGTGTTTTGCAGCAGTTAAACTACTATTTTGCAGAAATTCCCCAGATTTCCGCGCCGCACTCCACAGTACTGGCCACTGCGGCTGGTGTGGTCAGTTAAATGCCTATTTCTTGAGGATGCACCTGACACCCTAGTCCAGGGTCTGCCCCTTGGCCAGGTGGGCCTGGAAAGGAGATTTAGTGAATTTAGAGAGAGAGGTTCCACTTCTCAGAGTTTGACTGATATTTACCAAGCCCATAAGACCAATGTATAAAATAAGAAGGCCAAGTTATTAATTCTGCATGAGAAATTAACTCACACAGGATATGGAATGTTTTTTTAGGGAAGTCAATTTATAATCCAAATGTGTATTTATTCATTTATGATGGGAGCTTTAATAATATTAGCCTAGGATGTTCTGGCACCCCCACCCCCATCTCAATTAAGATGACCTGCCTCTATTCTCTATAGCGGGGGTGAAGTAGTCAAGTCCCTTGGGCAGTGCTTAGATAGGTACTGCCAATGTTTGTCTCTGTGACTTTTTTTTCTACAGACACTGTATATGTTAATACATTTGAGTCCTACAACCCTGCAAGCCTGGTTAAGGTGCCTCTGCAAAGCTCTGCTCTGATTCTTAGATGCTCTTTTCACAACTCACAGAGAATAATTTTTGTTACTTGGGCACTTTTGAATAAAAAAGAGTTTATGACATCATATTAACCAAATAGTCTGAAAAAGTAAGTTTGTACTTCAATTGTGACTATATAAAATATATTTACATGTTAAAAAACTAGAGGAAAATATGTAAAACTGAAAATGTTTTAAACGGGAGGGGAAGGCAACAGATGACTATCTTCTTTTAAACACATTCAGAATAAATAAATAAATATAAGGATCAATTTAATAAAATGTAAAATAACTTTATGCAAAATTGACTCCATCTAGTCATTAGCATAGTCAAATAACTGATAAATTATTGATAAGGTATTTCAGTCTTACCGTGGATGAGTAATGGTTTATGGACATGGGTACAAATTAAAGCATTATACATTTACTTAATGTTATTTCAAATGTCTGCAACAGGCTACTAGGTAGAAGCATGGGAGGAATGTTTATAATCAGAGGGCAAATTCAAATCAAGGCCTAAATGGAGAAATCGTCTAATGGTCGTTCAAGTAGAAATGCGTAAGAGTGGAGATTCATGAATGGTATACACAGAAATCAGTGCTGGTAATAGATAGCTAGAAAGTGCTGTTCACATCAAACAGTGATTACTATAAACCTCTAATTATGTACTCGGGAGAGAGCCTTTTGCTTTTCCCTCTGTAATTTCTAGTTCTTAAACTGGAACTCTATGACTTCAATTCAAATCTCAATGGCTTCTTAGCTGTTAAATGTGGGTTTACCCATGAATAACTGCTGATACAATCTGCTATATCCTGCTGTACACAAGTAGAATTTGACAAGAATAATGAGTTTTCTCTTTGATTTCAATGTGTAATGATGGTTTGCAAAAAAAAAAAAAAAAAAAAAAGACTGGTAGTTTGCTGTAAAAATACTTGAGAGGATACCCTTGACTCAGCCAAACAGCTTAACACAAATTTAAACAATATCCATGCCCCAAGAAAACAGTCATTAATCTCCTCCTAATTTTAGCACAATTCATGCTTTAGTTAAATACCTAGGAAGCTGTCTTGTGTTGAGTTTGGGAGCAAAAGAGAGGCAAAGGGGAACCCTGGAAAGGGAGATGGGGGTGGTAAGAAAATGTTCAGCTGTATGTCCTGCAAAGTTTGCAGAGTAATGAGCCCCATCAATCATATTTATTAACTCAGTAACTTAGGGGTTTGGCTCTGTTAAGTAGCTATACTATCTGTGGAGCATATCCACTTTTTGTGGCACTCAAACCATACACTCTGATCCACAAAATCAGGCTGGCACTTGGTATGGTTCCTCCTTTGCCAATTTAGTGCAGGATCTGAAAATGCCACTTGTGGCTTAGTCCACTTAGCCTCCCATGGCACCAGTCATAGACTAAGCCAGCCATGGAAGAAACTACACTGTACGGAAAGACTGAGACCAAACAGTATTAGTCAAGGTTTGGGAAAGTGCTTCTTTCTTTCCCCAAGTCACAGAATGGAAGAAGGGACATATAACCCAATACAATTAATTGTGCTGAAAATGAAGTTCTGGAAAAGCATTCAGATGAAGACAATATTTCTTATCAAACAAAGGGCTCAGGTACCCACCTTTTAGTGAACAAAGGACAGAAGGGCAAGTAACCAGAAAGATGGACATCCTGAGTGACTATCTTCCTCATCAGTAGCATGCTTACTGTGGCTGCATATCCCAGCCCTCAGAAAGAAGTGAATGCTTTTCCTCAGGATTAATGTTCCTTCTACCTACATGTTTGCTAAATGATACAGGGAGCTCAGGAACAAGCAGGAATAGCAGTTCTGTTCTCATAAAAGGTTGTCATTTTTGTATGAGGTTTATCACAGTTCTCTAACAACTGTTTAACTTCCTCACCACATTTTTTTTGGACGTCTGGGCTTGGAGGATGGAACTGTATTCATAAAAGAAGGACAGCACCTATTATCCTATATTGTTTAAACTGCTTTCAGGAAGTAATGTAATTCTTTAAAAAGCTGTATTTACAACTAAAAGAGTGCTATTACTCTTCAAGAGTAGTGATGGTGTTACTATTTTTAGAATATTGGGGTGGGTTGGCACTGAGCCATTCACATGTTTTTATTCTTTATTTTTTCTCACACCAAATATGTATTGAGCAACTGTTATTGCCTAAGAAAACACCAGGATATAAACATAAAGAATATAGTCCCTGTCATACATGGGTTCCCCTTATAAACTGGGGAATATCAAAAATTCAGTCTGTCTACCAAATACAGTTTTAACACTGTCTCTGATAAGACAGCCAAAATTTATTAGCATCAAATTAATGACCATGGCTTTTAGTCCTATTTACTTTAGTATGGTCAATAAGAGAAGGAATAACTCCTACGTCTGGGCTCCCTCTACTTTAATAATGGAGATAACATGGCTCATTAAATGTTTTTTTTTTTTTTTTTTTTTTCTTTTTGCGGTATGTGGGCCTCTCACTGCTGTGGCCTCTCCCGTTGCGGAGCACAGGCTCTGGACGCGCAGGCCCAGCGGCCATGGCTCACGGGCCCAGCCGCTCCGCGGCATGTGGGATCCTCCCAGACTGGGGCACGAACCCGTATCCCCTGCATCGGCAGGCGGACTCTCAACCACTGCGCCACCAGGGAGGCCCCCATTAAATGTTTTTAAATATTCAGCTAAGGAGGATCCCAGGCAAATCAATAGATAATGACCTTCATTGTCCATGAGTCAGAAATCAGCCCACATTGCCCTCTTGTCATATAAATATTGTTTCCCACATTATTGTAAGAGTAATGTTCATATAGCCTCTGAATATAACTGATGTGAAAAATGGATGAAACTATTTCTTGAAATTCTATGTTTCTTAGTTTTAACTGAGCTATAAATCTTAGCATTTCACCAAGTCTAACTCAGAAATATCCTTTAAGTAAAATAAAAGCTAGTATAGCTATTCATTCAATCTTTAAAAAGCTACTTTATACCAAACCAATGCAGTGTGCAAACACAGAACTTAATTAAAATACTATATATAAAATATTAACAGCTGCAGTTATTAAAATTACATTAAGCTCCCTTGAGCTAGGCCAACATAAGGAGCTCTCTTTTTTTTTTCAATTTAGTAAAGGCAGAACTTGGTTTAGTGAATGAGCATTGTTTTTTATACTGTTTGTTCCAATTCACTAATCTGAAATCATAATCGAATAAAAGTACTTTACCATCAAAACACAACGAAGCATACTAAATCTTTCTATTGGATTCTGACAAAAATCCCACATTTTGTTTATCTTCTTTCTTACTGCAAATAACACTTTTTTAAGGCATCTCTTTCTTCTTCCCATCCAGCATTGAACTTTGTAAATTAAAGTTGATATTTTCTGCTCTGCCCTTTTCCAATGAGGGTATAAACAGGGCAGTTAATAAACTTTTGGTTATTTGGATGAATTAAAGAGCTCAAACAGCAAAAGTAGATTTTCCTCGGCTTGAGGATTAAGGTATTTATCTGATCCTTATTGTAATAGGTCATCCAAGGAACTTAGGAAACTAATTAATTGCACCACTACTTAAGACTGGCTAGAAATATCCAGGTATAAATCATCATTATCAAATGGATAATGAATGGTTTTATTTTCCTTTTTATATCATTTTGCATTTACTAAAATTTTGACATTAACCATGTATTTCTTCATATAGTTAGAAAATAGCTCATTGATCTTAAGTGTAATATTTTTTGCCCCTCTGAACTTCCAAAAGTTATCCACTTAATTAAATTGCTATAAAATCTGACTAAAATTATATATATTCTTAAAAGTCATTTTCAAAATTTTATTCTAGATGTATTTCAAGTCAAGTGATAACATCCATAAGTTAATATTTCAAAACACAAGATTAGTCCATGTTCCCATCCTCCTTTTAAGTCTTCTGTCTGAAGGTTCTTAAGTAGCAAATTAACTGCTAACTCTGGCAGAAACAGGCTGGGGGAAGCCAAAGGGAGGCCCTCTATTGCCATATTTCTGTATTCCTATCAATGAACTCTTCTCAGCTTAAATCAGAAAAACAAAGAGGAATCCAATTCCTAATGGAATCAGTATAGTACAACAGACAAAAAAAAAAATCTTTTATTGTCTACTCTCAGTTATCTAAGATACTGGAGAAAAATGACAACATAGCACACATTGCACAGAATGGTAACTAATCTTCCTTTTGAACATCTTTAGGGAAATGAAAGAATGTAGAGAGACCAAGTTTCCAGAGAGGGATGAGTCAGAAACAGAATCTCCAAGATATCTTGGGGATCAGAGTAATAGGTTCTGATTGTTCTTCAACTCTCCACCCTCACCCCTAGCTCTCTCCCAATTTTCATGCATTTCATCTCTATTTTAGTGGGCAAAAAAGATCTCTTTAGGAAGGCAAACACGACCTTCTTGATCAATAAACAGGAAAAGAAGGCATGAATAATTGTAAAATAGGAAACTGCTCTGCTGCAGAGAAGCCAGAAATAAACAAGTGACGGAGCAATCTGTGAAAGGAGTGCGAGGAGGAGAGCTCACCCCAGGGCTTCAGCATGGCCCTTCTAAACTAGGATGGTAATTACAGATTCTTGGATCTGAAAGAAGTACAAGGTGTCATCTGATCTGTGGTTCCCAAATTTGATTGATCGTCGAGTCCCCCAGAAAGTTTTGCAAAAATATACTATGCTAGTCTCCATCGCTGTTGATCCCCTGTCACTGGGTCTAGGATCCACTGAATACTGGGTCCTTCCCAACATGCTTTACAAAGAAAGAAATCCAGGCCCATTAAAAAATGCCTAGGGCTTCCCTGGTGGCACAGTGGTTGAGAGTCCACCTGCTGATGCAGGGGACGCGGGTTCGTGCCCAGGTCCAGGAGGATCCCACATGCCGCGGAGCGGCTAGGCCCGTGAGCCATGGCCGCTGAGCCTGCGCGTCCGAAGCCTGTGCTCCGCAACGGGAGAGGCCACAAAAGTGAGAGGCCCGCGTAACGCAAAAAAAAAAAAAAAAAAAAAAAAAAAAGCCTAGGCCAAGCTTACTCTGGTATTTAGTGGAAAATCCAGAGTGAATGGTATAGTACAAAAGCAAATAAGGGAGTGGGGGGAGAGAGGGGAGGAGAGCGGCCAGGTTTATATTCAGCCGTCTTCAATTATAAGAAGATAACTTGATTTGTAAGTTAAGACAAATCAGCATGATTTGAGAAGCACTTGATAGCTGACAGTGTTGGCTGCTGTGAAGGACAATCAGCATGAAAGCACAGAGTGAAGAAAGTAAAAGACATAATATATAATTATAGACCTGAAACAAATGGCTTCTCTCTCTCTCTCCCTCTCTCGCTCTCTGGGTTTCCACAAATGCTACTTCCTTTGCCTGGATGACTCTTGCCCCCGCAGACGTAATGCTGCTCAACTCCCTAAGCCCCCTAATCTATTCCACATTTCAGAGTAAGTAAACGTTATTTCTTCAGGCCTTCACTACAAACATCCTCTCCTTCCCCACCTCATGTACACCACTCCAGAAAAAAAACGTGCAGGAAAAGGAAGCCAGAGAAATGAATTCCTGTTGGTGGAATTCCAAACCTCTTTCATCAGAAAGGGAAGCTATTTGGAAGGCAGCGGAGCTTTGCCTGCATCCTTGAAATCCTACTGTATTGATTAAAGTGTTTTTGATACCATAGACCCACCTTGGATAAAAAAGTGTACTGTATTAAACTAAGGATTTTATATTAAAATTTTTTTCATATTTTATATTTGCCACTTCAAGCACCTCCAAACACCCAATGATACAAGAGATAACTGGGAACACAAGAACACTGAATTTTGTCATTTGCAAATTCAAGATAAAATTTCTTGCAAGATTTGGCACTTGATTATCCATTTAATGTTCATTTAAGAAGCTATTCTAGAAGCCATTTGAGCATTTGGGGTTTGATGCCCAACTATGATGATTAATTAGCTCCTTCTGATTCTTTTATGATGTGAAACAGAAATAATAACAATTTCCTTTACCCTAAAGAGAGAAATGCAAGAACTCTTTAATATGTCTTGGTTTTAATTCCTTAGGAGTGGTGTTCCAGCAGATAAACAGCATAAAAAATGATAAATTACCTGACCGTCCGTCTCTTTGGAAGTCCACATGATACCATTCTCCATCATTCACCTTCTTCTGTAGGGCTTTGATTTTGATTGTACCTGACCCCATGTCTAGGAGGAGGTAGAGGTGGCCATCCAGCATCTCAATAGCAAAGAAGTCAACCTTTATCATCTGTGGGTGCTTGGCATCTTTTTGGTGCCGTGGTTTGCCATGACTAAATAAGATGAGGCCATTTGGCTCTGTTGTGCGGAAATCAAATGATATGGAGCCTGTTTTCTTTGCATTCCATTTAGGCAAAGAGACAAAAGATTCTGGGGTTTCAAAGGTGATTGGGTCCAAAGTTGCAACATTCTCACATTTGAAGGCCACCACTCCATGAATCTTCATCTTCGGGTCTCCTTGTTTGGCAAGTCGAGATAATTCCAGCCTTACATCATTATTTTTATACACAACCTGTAGGCAGAGGATAGCAGTGAGAAACTGGGCCCATATTTTAATGTTTCGAACTTGTCATCAGTTCACGTAATTTCCAAGTAGATTATGAAAAGACATACAATGTTTAGTGCCTTTTGATGTATAAGACAGCTTTTTTAGCCAAATAAAATCCAGGTATCAATTTATTGAACATAACTATTCTAATATAATTTCATTCCAATAATGTGTACACACACACACACACACACACTCACACACAAAGTACCTGTAGTTAACTCAAATAACTTGAATAAATCTGCACAAAACTTTCATTATTCCAAGCATGTATAGAACCATTTGCTTTTGTTAGTTGGCTATTATGCTTTGTTTATTAAATATAAGTACTGAGGTTTTTCAGTTTTGCCATCACTAAAATATTTGAAATTAGATACTTTTTATACCAGTAACCTAAAATACAGGATCTCTTCTATGGTCTATATATCTATGGTGCATAGTAACTTTGTAAAATAATCACAAGTTGAGGTAAAAAACATCCTGAATTTTCTCAGAAAAATCGTAAAATATGACTAAGATACAGAGGCTCTCTCTTGCCCTGCCCTGCATTAGTAACTGTTTGAATCATGTTAGCTAACTCTGGACCTTGGTGTTTATCCTAAATCCATTCAATCTATATTACTAACGTTCCATTTCACTTTTAATGTATATGAATGTGGAACAAAGTTTGTCCTGTACCCTCATTTCCAAAGGCACTTCGTCTAAAGTGGCTGGGCAGTTCTCACTGCTTGTTTATAGTCCTAGGGCTTTGGGGGGACTGCAAATAGCACTTCGGACAAACCCACTGGCAGGGCTCACAACATCATGCACCTGCTATCACATCACCTTAATAAATCCGTAGTTATTTCAACATAGAGATTCATGCCCTTTCTCTACAAAGTCCATGCCATGGATAAAAACATTTCCAAAAGATATGTCATACAGACTTAAGGATAAATTAGTTATCTATGTCCAGATAACTATCTAAATTCTTTTATGAAGGCACTCGAAATTTCACAGCAGCCAACACTGTCAGTTTCTAAATTCATTTATCCATGTATAAAAATATACTTGCAAAACAGAAAAAGTAAGCCTGTGTCTGATTAGTGCTATCAAGTTAACCAGGTCAAGACAGCTGTTACTTCTTCCACACCCAGGACCAATCGAGCCAATAGTGTGGCTGATTAATTTCCTGATAGGATTTGTTAATGGATACTTTATTTTTTAGAGTGATTAAGAGTGCAAGCTCTGGTATCAGACTCCCTGAGCTCAAATTCCAGCTCTAGCATTACATAAGTATATGATCTCTAAGCTTTGTTTATAGAGACATAATACTTTACAGGATGGTTATAATGATTACAGAAGAAAATGCATGTGAGAAAATCTACATGGCAAACAATCCAATGCCAAGCACATTGTAAGATTTTAATAAACATCAACTACATCAAACTGCATGATAATAAATATCATCATCTCTTTATTATCATCTAGGAGACACAGATATATTAGTTCTAAATTAATCCATTATGAGAAAATGTTTAGAAATTAAGCGCACTCATATAATTGGTGTTTTTTTACATGATTTGTGCCAACTAAATAAATCACATCTTTTCAATGCTAGTCCTGGTGTTTCAGTTTACCTTTATCTTGAAGAAGGATTATTATAAAGAATACCATATCCCTTATTCTTTGAACAAATATGTATAAAGCTTTAACAAGCATCTATTGACAACAAAAGAAGGGAAAATGAACTCAAGCAATAACAAAAAGGAATTAGATTAATTCTTAAACATACTTCCTAGAAAAGAGAAAGAGCTATTAAGCCTTGGGAAAGTTGATTTAGGATTGCCTTTCTTTGGGAACCTTCAGTAGTGGATAAAATGCTTTTCGTGGATGATTTTCCAAGTTTTATAACCTCTCACCATGATTTTCGAGCTACCTAAACCTGTATATTTGTTTTCATTTTTTCCTGGTGATTTATATTTTAATGTATGGATATTCCTTTGACATAGATATTAATCAGGAATGAGTATTTTCTGACCCAAATGATGCAGATGGTAATGCTGATCAATGCTAACACATCACCATGAAATAGAACCCCAGCAATGGAATTGGATGTTTCTGACATGAGCAAGTAGATATAAGGCAGGATATATTGCCTCATGAGTCCCACATCAGCTAACAAAAAGTTGAAAACATGTAGGGCTAGGGCAATTGTAGGTGAGAATTTCAGTGAGAGATTTATAATCTCATGAGTGAATTGGGTTCCCTGTTGATTCAGTGAGGTTCAGGGAGATGGAGAAGAAACGTAAGGATTCCCTAGATCACAATACTTAGGGTGAGCCATGCACCACCCCCTCACCCCAAAAAGGGAGTATGAATCTCCACTAGAATTTATGCTTTATGCAGGAAAAAACCTTACAACAAGATCAGTACCTGGCACAGAGCAGACACTCAATAAATACTTGCTGAGAGTTGAATAACATTCTTTCTTCACTTTTTTTAACCTAGTTCCCAGATTATAGACTATTATTAATAACAATATTTACAAATATAGTTAAAATATAACAGAATGCAGTATTGTGGACCCATCTCATAACCTAGCTATAATTTTTAGCTAATTTCTCTAGGAAAGTGTGGAAACTTACGTACAAATGGCGAGTTGACCTATCACCTTCAAACTCATTTTATGGGGTGTAAACTACTTTTAGAGTAAAAACACCTGATTTAAAATTCTCCAGGGGTAGAATAATTTCCATAGAAGAACTATCTTGAGGAGAAGCACAGTGTGTTTTTTGTTCTTATTTTGTATTCTTTGAAAGGCAACTCTAGAAGACAGAAAGGCAATATTGGATAGGCAGGCTGATAGCTCTCAGATCTACACAACTACTTCAGCTGACCCAGATTTCATAATCACTCTACTTTTCTAAAGTCAGACTTACTCTGCTTTTTTTTGGGGGGGGGGCGGTACGCGGGCCTCTCACCATTGTGGCCTCTCCCATTGCGGAGTACAGGCTCCGGACGCGCAGGCTCAGTGGCCATGGCTCACGGGCCCAGCCGCTCCACAGCATGTGGGATCCTCCCGGACCGGGGCACGAACCCGTGTCCCCTGCATCGGCAGGTGGACTCTCAACCACTGCGCCACCAGGGAAGCCCTAGACTTACTCTTAATATGACCTGAATATAGTCCAATTATAATAACAAGGAGTAGCCAGTAAGCACTCCAAATCTTTTTTTTTTTTGCTTCTTTCTGAGATAATATGGTTTTCAATCATATATAATTATTCATATATCTTTTTTATTTATGTTAAAATTGTAATTTATTTAATAGTTTCAACTTTCAACAAATCTTACACTTTATCATCTTAACAATTGGTGATATTATTGCACACCTATTTGGATCCTTTTATGGAATCAATATTTCTTTGTGGATACTGATTTTCAGTCTCTTTGAAGAGTAATTCAAAATGTTGAATTTCACTTCCCTGCTTCATGAAATTATATCATAAATCCCAAAGGAATAGAAACATAAAAGGGGTCTTGGGTTTTTTGTTATTTGCTGGGTTTTGTTTGTTGTCTTTTAGCTGCCATAAAATTTCCACACATTGCTATGATGATCTCTTCCCTTTCTTCCAACATTTGTTAGAATTTTCAAAATGTCACTCACACTTAAATGGGCAAGAAAAGGAGTAGGATGTTTGTGTTTTGATATGCCTAGGCTGGAAATCTGAGGTAAACAGTCACTGAGTATTTTATTTGATCTTGATAATAGTCCTAAAAAGGCAGGGGGAGTAAACAGGCTAAAGAACAGAACTTTGGTAGTCTGGATACAGACTTGGTTTAATCACAAAGCTTTTACCTAAGTCAGGCTGCCTAACCTCTCTCTGTCTTAGTTTCTTAATTTCTAAAACAGACATCTAAAAAGGAAAGGCATGTCAAATCCATAAATCCTTGAGCTTTTTTCCCCTCAAACTCTGTGATTTGGGGAAGAGGTAAAAGATGCCCTATTGTTCCTTCTCTTTGTCTGGCTTTTTCCAGTTGTGGTTTTGATGCCAGGATATCGTTCCCTATTCTGAGATGTATTGAAACCCGTATTCCATTAGTAAAGAGAATGTTCACCACATCTTCAGGTACACAGACATGCCTCAAGGATTATATCTATCTAAGGTTTGTACAGATGGTATTGAAGAACTGGTGGCTGATAGATAAATCTCTTTCCACGGGAGGTAAGTGTGTGTGAAATAAGCAGATCAGTAGGAAAATATCTGCCACTCAGATCATGACCTTTGTTGTTGTTGTTATCAGTATGTTTTAGCTTAGAAGTCTTAATGGGGCTCTTGAATTAATTTAATTAATTAACAGGCATTGATCAAGACTTTTCATATGTTAACTATGAGAGTAGGAGGTGTGGTAAAATAAGCACTGAAGTCAGAGTCGGAGTTCTCTGCAGAGATCTTGACTCTGACATGACCCTCCCTGAGAGAACATGAGTGACTCCTTTTAATCTGAGTCTTGGTTTTCTCTTTCATTCTTGGAAGCAATCACAAGTGAGGCCTAAGAATCTGGTTCTCAAGTCAGCTTTCAGAGAGAACTCCAGCTCACCCTCTTGCCATCCTGTGACTTTGTGGAAGTCCTTCAACCTTGCAAAGGCTCAGTATTATCTGTAAAATGGGATAATAATATCTACCACATTAGGGTTATTGTAAAAAATGAATAATAGTTCAGTTAAAGCGCTAAGAACAGGATCTGGCACAGAGTAAGTACTCAAGTAAATAGTAGTTGCGGGCTTCCCTGGTGGCGCAGTGGTTGAGAGTCCGCCTGCCGATGCGGGGGACATGGGTTCGTGCCCCGGTCCGGGAAGATCCCACATGCCGTGGAGCGGCTGGGCCCGTGAGCCATGGCCGCTGAGCCTGCACGTCCAGAGCCTGTGCTCCGCAACGGGAGAGGCCACAACAGTGAGAGGCCCGCGTACGGCAAAAAAAAAAAAAAAAAAAAAAGTAGCTGCTCTTATTAATGTGGTTGTTATCATTATGAATAACAATATTATCATTCTTACAGTGAATTAATGGAGTTGTACAATCTAAATGTTGTAACAAGGGTAACAGCTAACAAGGCACATGGTAGATGATTGGTCAGTGTATTAAAGTAATTAATAGAGTTGCAAACAGTAGGATCAAAGAGATCAAAGCAGATTAGGACTTTCTTTTTTATTCTGATAGCCCTATTATAGTTTGAAGTACAGTGAAGGCTTTCTTTGCAGATGAGGTTTCTCAGCCAGAAAATATATACAGGAAGCTGGTGAACCCGAGAGTTTCACTTTCACTCGTGAGAGGGGTTTTATGTCATCAAACAACAACTACCCACCCCAACACTTCAAGAAGAATCAATTCCGATTTATGGAGGGTTTACTTTCTGTCAGGCTATGTTACAAGATACTTACACATATTATATGTTTATTCCTCACAAGCAACCTAGGAAATAGGTAACATTATCCTATTTTATCAGTAAATGTGTACAGAGATCACTAGAATATCTTTCATCATGACTGTGTCTAATACTCCTTTTGAATATCTAATGACGTTAACTTCAAACTTTGTCTTTGTCTCAGCAGGAAATTTCACTTAGTTTTTGATAGCAGTTTCTAAGTAGGAGATTCACAATCAAACAGCTATTTGCCACCATGCAAAAGAATGACCCTGTTATAAATTACATGGACTGTTCTAGAAAAAAAACAGTACTTTCTTTCCATTTGTCCTGATTAAAATCTCTCTAAATGAATCAAATATCACAATTAAGCAGAGGAATTTTTTCATGTGACTATTGATTAAAACGTCTTTTTAAGCCCAGTTTAGGCAGAGGGGCTTATTTCTCTGTTTCCAGGACTATAATGTCATTTTAAACAGGTATGTCATTTAGGATATTATATATACAAATATGTATACATATGTAGACAAACAGTCCTCCCTCGGTACCTGTGGCAGGACACTCCCAACTTACCCCGTATCAAAATCCGCAGGTGCTCAAGTCTCATATAAAATGGCATAGTATTTGCATATAACTTACATACATCCTCCCATATACTTTAAATCATCTCTAGATTACTTGTAATACCTGATACAATGTAAATGCTATGCAAATAGTTGCCAGTGCATGGCAAATTCAAGTTTTGCTTTTTGGAACTTCCTGGTATTTTTTTTCCCTGAGTATTTTCCATTCTTGGTTGGTTGAATCTGTGGATACAGAACCCACAGATAGGGAGGACGGACTATATTCTAAAAGTCCAGGAGGTTTAAGAATTAATTTAAGGAGACTGTTTTAGTTTTACTTTTTATTTGTTTTAAATGTACTTAATGCTTTTATTCTATTAAGAAAAAGTCAGAATATTTCAAATATCCAAATTTAATTCTTCTTTTTTCCTATCTGTGATCTGTCCATGTACCATCTATTTATATCAGTGTGCTCATTTCAAAATACAACCAAGAGTTAGCCAGTAAGTGAACAGTATAAGGACCACTCAGGCAAGTAGGAAGTAATGGCATTTGTTTTTCCATGACCTAGATAAGAAGCAGCTGGGAAAAGGACATAAACTGCATCACAACTTTCATCCCTAACATTAACTTATTTATTATTTTATTTATTTATTTTTTGAGGTACGCGGGCCTCTCAATGTTGTGGCCTCTCCCGTTGTGGAGCACAGGCTCTGGACACGCAGGCTCAGCGGCCATGGCTCACAGGCCCAGCCGCTCCGCGGAATGTGGGATCTTCCCAGACCGGGGCACGAACCCGTGTCCCCTGCATCAGCAGGCGGACTCTCAACCACTGCGCCACCACGGAAGCCCAACTTATTTATTATTCTGAAATGATTTTTCAAACCCCACACTTTCAATTTAATCAGGTAAGTACTTGTTAGGTAAGGTACTGAAGAAAATGCAATTTTAATCACTTCCCTGTGCACATGCTCAGTCCAATAAAATATGGACCACTGAGACTACACCAGTTTAATTTCTCTTGAATATTTGCTATATATGTATGTGTAAACTATATGTGGACACAGACACATACACACACAGAGTTTACACGTTTCCCAATGTAAATGTGTTTAAATGTAATACATGTCAAACCTGCTATCACTAATGTTCAGAAAAAAATATACACGTATATTAGAATAGATTGTACATCTCTACATAGATAAGTAGACAATACATATGTATATATGCCATATACACACCAAAATATAAACATGCATATATTTATATACATTAAACACATGTATATTAAACACAAATATATTTATATATTAAATACAAATATTTAATAATTTCAGAAATTAGAGAATTCTTGGCTAAAATATATAAATGGTCTTACTCAATGTCTAGGGTCAAAAATGTCTTGGCTAAAGACAAATTTTAGCCCTTATAAGCTTCGCACATTCCAAAGGAAGGGCTAGTAGCCAAAGAAAAAACCAAAAAAAGAGTTTTTTACAATTAAGATTTAAAAAATTAAACAGACTTTCCTTAGTGTTCCTGCCACCATGAAGAGATAATTATAAAAGCAGAGTAGAGGCAAGGGGCGTGATGATCACATTGTTTTAATCGTTGTACTCATTATTGTCCTATCATCTACCCAAGATCAAGTTTCTTATGCTAGTTACTTTCTTACATTGAGAGCCTAGCACAGAACTTACTTATAATAAAAAGGTTAAAAAAAAAAAGTTTGTTGAACTTAACTCATCAAGGGACAAATAGGATTTTAGAATTTCTGAGAATGTCACACCACAGAAGTTTTCATATGTAATTTGAATATGTCCATTGAGGCAGATATGCATCCAGGTGCAGGGACTTATGTATTTGGAGTGGATCAGAGAAAGGGTAGAAATGAGAAGGGAAGTGTAGGAGATGTACAATCCCTGTACAAAGTAGCTCAATACCTCTTTAAAAAGAAGACAGCAATTAGGAAACTCAATCTTAAGGAGACTTACATAAGGCATTTTGAAAGATAAGAAGGGCTTTTGGAGGGGGGAGGAGTTGGTGGTTTTTGTCTCATTATCTAATTCTATTTAGAGATTATGTGCAGATAAAATGTTCAACTAAATTGAAATTTTCCCCATACCAAAACACATTTTTTATAATATAATAATAAACTAATTATGGAACATGAAAACAGACACCAACAACATCATTTCTCAATAAAGGCATATGACATTTAATTTGACACCAAAAAATTAGTTGAAATTTAAAGAGAAAAAATATTTCGTTTAAGTAATATAGGGAAATAAATATTTTTTTGCTTAGTTCCAATTAAGCATGACCAAATACATCTTATTCATAAAAAGAAGGAGAAGAAAAAGGAAAAGAAAAACCCTCTTGCTTGTCCTTCCCTCATTCCACCATCAGTGAACTGCCTCAAGTCGGCAGACAACACTGCGTACCATCTGTACAAGTTAACCGTAGGAGCTAAAAGACTGCATTGTCCCTGGGGTAACAGCTCTATTTAATGAAGCTTTCAGTGGCATATGGGTGTGTGGCAAAAGAACTCGAGTTCCATTAAACAAGAATATCTTTTTTCTCACATTAAATATGCAATAAATCAGTAATGCCTTTTGGGAAAAAACATATGTATATAGCAAAAATGAACAATGATTGCCAGTAATGTGAGATTTGAGATGCTGACGCAAAAAAAAAGAAAAGGTTGAAAACTAGATCAATTCTCTTTTGCAGATGAGTAAAATGAAGCTGAGATAAGCTAAGGAACTGTTCCAGTGGGCATCAAGCTCTGATCATGAACAAGTATTGGGGACTTCACTGTTCAGGACTCTTTCAAAAACCTCTGCTAAAAAAATTAAATAAACAGAACAATGAACTGTCTCTACCTCAGGCACAGGATCATCAGAGGCCCTTAAGCAATTACAAATGAAGAGCAGCTGTCTTTTCTGCAACATGGCAGAAAGGGAGCCGTAACTGATTTAAAGGCAATTCTAACTTTAAAACTGCGTTAGCTTCACAATAAGCTGCTGCTCAAATATAAAAATAAAAGTCCTGAGGGGAAAACATCTTGCTGTTATTTCCCCCACTAATGAAATTCAGAAAGACACCGAAAAAGTTAACTAGAAACAATAAACTTGCAATGTTTACTGTTATTTTGCAACTAAATGATGAAGATATTTTCAGCATCAGTCTTTCATGATTTTGCAGAATGTAACACACCATAAATTAGGGTTTAAAACTTCTATTCCAAGCCAGCAGATGCTGCTAATAGGGGCAATGCATGTCTGCTTTATCCAGAAACTTTTAAATCATCTGTTAGTCTCAATGAGGGGAAAGTAGCCACTATTTTTTTCCCAAGGGAAACTATCTTCCTATCAACCAAAAATGGTATCTTCAAACTGACTGATAGTAACAAAATGATGGCACCGAATGTTATGTCTAGATTAACCAACTCATGTTCTTTTGCATCTCTACCCTCATGAGTTCAGTGAAGCTCCCTCCATCATTTAATTTTACACTTTTCTGAGGGGGTGGCCATATGTATAATGTACCATTTAGTATATGTTCACTATATGCATGAATACCATTTACTATATAGACTCTGTCCTTTCCCCATTGATTCACAACGACATGGTATACCAGTGTATGTTCTTTTGGATATGCCAAAGTCTCAACATCTGAATCTACTATCACTTTTTTTTTAAAATTTTCATTGGAGTATAGTTGATGTGCAATGTTGTGTTAGTTTCAGGTGCACAGCAAAGTGAATCAGTTATACATAAACACATATTCACTGTTTTTTAGATTCTTTTCCTATATAGGCCATTACAGAGTACTGAGTAGAGTTCCCTGTGCTATACAGTAGGTCTTTATTAGTTATCTATTTTATATATAGTACTGTGTATATGTCAATCCCAATCTTCCAATTTATCCCTCCCCCTGCTTATCCCTGGTAACTATACATTTGTTTTCTACATCTGTAATTCTATTTCTGTTTTGTAGATAAGTTCATTTGTACCCCATTTTTAGATTCCACATATGAGCAATATCATATATTTGTCTTTCTTTGTCTGACTTACTGCACTCAGTATGACAATCTCTAGGTCCATCCATGTTGCTGCAAATGGCATTATTTCCTTCTTTTTTATGTCTGAGTAATATTCCATTGTATATATTACCACATCTTCTTTATCCATTCCTCTGTTGATGGACATCTAGGTTGCTTCCATGTCCTGGCTATTGTAAGTAGTGCTGCAATGAACATTGGGGTGCATGTATCTTTTTGAATTATGGTTTTCTCCAGATATATGCCCACGAGTGGGATTGCTGGATCATATGGTATCTCTATTTTCAGTTTTTTAAGGAACCTCCATACTGTTCTCCATAATGGTTGTACCAATTTACACTCCCACCAACAGTGTAGGAGGGTAAATTCTTACATACACAAGGTTCTGTTCCTGAGCATCTTATTCTGTTTTTTTGTTTTTGTTTTGTTTGTTTTTAAATTTATTTATTGTTGGCTGCATTGAGTCTTCGTTGCTGTGCACAGGCTTTCTCTAGTTGCAGCGAGAGGGGGCTTCTCTTCGGTGCAGTGCGAGGGTTTCTCATCGCGGTGGTTTCTCTTGTTGCAGAGCACAGGCTCTAGGAGTGCAGGCTTCAGTAGTTGTGGCTCGCGGGCTCTAGAGCACAGGCTCAGTAGTTGTGTCTTAGGGGCTTAGTTGCTCCGCGGCATGTGGGATCTGCCTGGACCAGGGCTCGAACCCGCGTCCCCTGCATTAGCAGGCAGATTCTTAACCACCCATTCTGTTTTATTGATGTTTCTTTTTTTCTTGATCCAGTTCTACTTCATTTAATTATCATAGCTTTATAATATGTTCTAATATATCTTATGCCCCTCCTACCAAACCATTTACATTAATTATTCTAATAATGTTTACACATTGTATCATACAGAGGTTCTTGTTTTATGCATGGATAAGATAAATATATACAACAGAACTACTGAGGTTGTTCTGATCTAGCTTTCTAAAATGTAGCAAGTCAAAGCTGGTGGCAAAATTATTTATTCAAACTCACTTAAAGAGACTTGAATAGCAAAAGGAAATTATACCTTGCTTAGAATTACATACCTGTTATTATAATTATTTGTAAAGTTATTATTCATAAGTGATTATAGTAATTTTGAGTTTAACGTATCAGTGAATCTGGCCTCATGCCAGAAAATTACATTATTTGTTAGTTGGAGGGTAGATATAAAACTATAGAGAGAAAATCAGAAAAAAAAAAAAAAGGAACAGTGAATGCAGTTTTAAGCACACCAATTCTTTCCCAATAATTACAGGGTCCTGGTAGAACTTCTTGCAGTAAAATACCAGGAGTGGGTCACCAGTCCATCAGAGATATTTGGAGGACCAGGTGAATGACTATCAGTGCAGGAGAAAGCAAAGTGCCCTCTGGCTCCACTTTAATGTGCCTCTCTTCAAGAAGCAAGGCCACTTGTCCGAAGACACACAACTAGGAAGCATGGAGCCAGTAAGTAGTGGACAAGGCAGAATCTGAATGCCTGTCTCCACAGCCAGGAATATATAATTTTTTTGGTTTTCTTTCCATGGGACTGTTTTTATGGTAGTTAAATTCCCTTCAGCAATAAAAACTGTGGGACCCAATTAAGCCTCCTGGACCTGAGATTTCAAGCGCTGCTTTTCTAATTGGTGAGTACTCAAGCTGTATGAGTCCCCTTTCTTGCTATGGATGCCAGCCTTTACTTCTCAGTCATGCCTCTACCTGAGAAACCTCAAAGAAAACAGAGGAAGCTGACATTTAAGGCAGCCAAAGCTGTTGTTTTTAGCACCTGAGATGAAAAGATTTTGCAAAGTAGACTTGTTCCTGATAAATTTTGTGTAAATCTCTCCCGTAATTTTAATATTATCTGATGAAGGCAATGCACTGTATGATATACAGATACGGATATGGATATGGCTATAGATTCATATGGATATAGATTCAAACAGCTCTGCTCTGCTACTTAACTAGTTACACTGCCTTGGGCAAGTTCCTTAGTCTCTCTGAAGTAGTTTCCCTCTTTATCAAATGAGGTTAATACCCATTTTGTAGTGTTATTTAAGCACATACAGTACTATGTGCTTGGTCTTGGGCACTGAGTAAATAAAGAGTAGCCATTATTGTTACTAGTATGGTCTTCAATGTGTAAGATCTTAAACTATCAGAGGGGAGTGCTCATCGTCATTTAAGTAAATAAGTGACTACTTCTCTAAAAAGCAAAGAAGCACTCTGTGAAATAATTAATCACCCTCAAATCTTGTTTACATGACTACTTCCCAAATTTCATAACTCTATCTCCCATGAACTATACATTTGAGAGATTTCCTCTACTAAACAAATAGTATTTATTAAGCAATTGTTTGATTTTTTTAATTTATCAAAGCCATCTATATGAAAAAATGAGATAGCTTCTGTAATCCCACGGAGCTGATCGAATTATAGCCTATGCAAATAGTTGTTTTATTTAGCTTGTGCTAAGCGTGGGTAAATACGTAGCCTTTTCCGGGTTTGTTGAAATAATAAGCATATGTAACTGTTCTTCATTTCTAATTTTAAAGACCCTAAAAAGTACACAGACTCCAGGTTGGGAACTGTGATTTTTCAATTATGACTGCTAAACAGGGGGTATTTCTTCTTAAAACATTCTTTAATTATTTCCTTTGGAAGGTCCCAAGTGCTTCAAATGTCAGATGGGTTGTGTCTTTTGCCAAGGGTTGCTTAGTTAACTGTTTATTTAATAAATGGCATTTTATGTGCTGCTGAATTTCTCATGACACACATTAGGAAAATTTTGGCAGCATTTAAACTGGAGAACTGAGAAACACATTGGCTCTACGGAAGCTCAATCAGCTCCCAGGCAGAGCAAGGTCTTTGCCAAGAAAAATTCACTAAAATAAAAAATACAAAGACCTAACTCACATATAACCCAAGGAAAACTGACTTTGGTGTCTAGGATTCAATGAATATTGCATCTAGGTATCTCAGCTAGCCCATGAATGGAAGGGGGGAAATGCTTCACAATTCTGGGAGAGAAATGAGAATGGGATCTCCTTGCTTTGGAGGATGACAATATGCTTAAATTTCTTGGTTGCTTGGAAAATTCAATTAGTTGCTAAGAAAAAGCAAATGAAGTCATGTAATATCTCATGTTTCTTCCTTATGGAGATCAGTCTAAGCCTGTGTTTGTAAGTTATTGAAAGACATACTCAGTTTATTCATTTCAATGAAGGAGTAATCAATGGTTGATTTTTTTGTTTTACTGAGCGTCCTAGACCAAATATCCAGATGGCTACATTTTTTAAATGATTCAGTCAGGTTCCTAGACATTGTATAAGCACTGGTTACCAGGTATGTTTTCTCTAAGGACTCGGAACAGGAAAATGCCCTGAAATGTTACCTGGGCTCTGAAAAGTCCCCAATCTATTACAAGGTAATTTTTTTACTCACTTGTACTACAGAATGAGGATGGAAGAAGAGATTTTTAAAAATAAACATTAGTTTGAGAAAATAAGATGAGAACGTAAGTATCTTTCAGCAACTTAAGATGAACAGCACCAGCCTACAAATCATTACTATAAGAATGTGCTGAGGCTTGTGTGTAATAAAGGCCTGCTGCAGTCATCTTCTCCTAAGTAATACTGTCATCAGCTCCTTCCCTCTATTTTCTGCACTACACCAGCCCACGTCCCAACCCCTTTCCCTCTCTGGAAGATCAATTTTCTGAGTCAGCTTGGCTCTCTCTTTCTCTACTGGTTTGCTGAAGGCTCCGGGCACTCTTGGGCAACCAGAAGCCTGGCTGGATCCATGTATTCTTATCTGTTTGGCACCATTTTTTTGCTTTATTTAGAAATTAAGAGGGCTGGGCCCATCAGCACATAGATGCTGATCTGACGCTAGGTTGTCCAGCTCTCAGGTGGCTATATGGATTCGTATACTCCTCTTCACGCCTAATCATTTGGCTGTCTCCTTATCCCTTGATTAGCTAGTATGTTGCTTGATATAATATTAATGTGAATCATAATAGCACGAGTAATCACCCATTACGACCCTGCTATGCGCCCCATGCATTTTTAGCTACTTACAAAAACTCTTATTTCTCATGACAGTCTGGTGACGTAGGCATATTAAGGCTCAGAGAATTTAAGTATCTTGTCCAAATTGCACAGCTTATAGATGATCAAGCAGGAGTCCAACTCAACATTTATCTGATTCCAAACTTGTATGTGGTTTTTGTTTCATGCTCCTCATCATCACACGGGATACTGGCTAAGTTCCTGTGTACTTTGCCAGCATGGTGAACCTCATCATAAGTAAGTAAAGAGACACCTTATGTCTTTTCTTCCACCAAGTGGCTCATTTGACTAACTGTGGTTCTCTTAATACTACTGGTAAAAAATTCCCCTTGGGTTCCACCCCACTCTCTTTCTCCCTTGATTTTAGGATAACTACCATTCACATGGCTGCCCTATGGTACTCTGATTTGGTGTCACACTTATTTTGTGTTCATTTCGCTCTTAAGACCAAATTGCCTGACCATGTTTTCAAGTGAGTACAAAACTTGTTTTGAAATTTAAAGATTCCATAAACTAAGATTATCTAAGTTACCTTGTAAGTAGAAAATAAAAAATGAGATTTAGCATTAGTAGCAATGACATTCTAAGGGTCAGTTTCCAGGGTCTAGATTTAGATTTGGCTACTACAGCCTGCTCCTTGAGTCAGCAAGAGAATGGTGATGCGCCAACCACATGTAAATTGGGAGCACTGTTTTCATGACAGCAGATGAAGTCAGAACAGCAGGGCCAGAACTGGGGTGAAATGGGTGAAGTGAGTGAGGCATTCATCTTGGATGCAAAATATAACGCAGTGAGGGGCGGGGGGCACGCAGAATGCTAAAAATTCAGTAATTAAGACAAATAATATTTCAATGCAATATTTTTTTAAAAATGCAAAAAAAGTCTATGATAAACAAAATATTAATTTTTAAAATAAGGATGGGATCAGTATTACTCTGTTCTTTTTGTCTCAGTCTCCAATATAGCCTAGTAAAGCACTGCAATACAGTATTTTTCTAGGATGAAAGAGCCTAATTTAGTCTTTGGAAACTTATTTATGAGAACAAGTGCCAGTAACTAGAAGTAGTTTGGGGGAAAAGTCATTAGACATCATTACAATTAGAACTAGAATGCACTATTAATTTTTAAGGTGTCCACGTCATTAATAAAACCACCTTTACCCAAAGGATAATAATAGCAAATACTTATAGAGTGCTTAGTTAGGCAATATTTTAAGCCCTTTACTCATTTAATCCTCAGGACAACCTGCTGAGATAGAGGAACAGGCTCCCTGCCCCAGAATTCCTGGTGGCACATTCACTAGAATACAATGTCCGAGGAGCTGCACAACACAGTGACTCTGGTAGAATTGGGAGTCCTCATTTTACAGACGAGGAAACTGAGCTCACACAGTTCGAAACTGAAAGAAACAAGTTTGAAACCCAAGTGGTCTGTCCAAGGCCCTTGCTCTTAACAATATTATAGAAACAAACCAAGCCTCACAAAGACCGAATAATCTAGCTGCGGCCTCCATTGAACCCTACAATGCAGTTAACTTTAATAATAATAATTACCCCCAAAATAAAGATCCTGGCATGAACTTTCATAGAAACTAGTCAATATTTTAAGGCATATATATTTCTTTTCAGTGACTTGTCACTGAAATCACCTTGACAGTTAATCATATTGACCTGAGAACTGAATACAATAGATCTCTGACATTCAGCAATCAATCTACAGTTCAAATGTGTAAACTAGACTGCTCATTCAAGATTTTTTTTAAATAGTGATGAATAAATAAAAATTAATTCAACAGCTCACAGGCACTGAAAGGCCAATAGAATCCAGCCTCCCAACTTCTGTCACTGCTGGTAAACTGTAAACTGACTTCTACAGGTGTATAGCCAGTATTCTTGTATTAAACAGCCAGTGTGATCAAAATGGAAAATAATAAGTACATAAATTTCATCTCTTTGTGCTCAGCAGCACTATAATTATATGATGAAATTAGAGCACTGTGAAGGATTATAAACAAAAGAATAAAGGATTCAGAGTAAAGCCTTTAGACCATATCTAAAGTAATTACTGTCACAATTCATGCTGTCCATACATGTGGATTTCTGATTATCTAGTTTACTACTAAATTAAATAACAAACAAACAAAAGTTAATGGCCCTATTAGAATATTCCCTATTGATGTTTTTTTAGGCCTATAATGAGCCAGTATCAAAGTAGGAATATCTTTGAGGAGCAAAACAGAACAAGCTTGGCTCTTGGGAAAATGTTACTCCAGAGAGGAAGAAGGGTTAGGAGGTGGGCTGGCAGTAGAGTACTGAGGCAGAAAAATACCAAAGTAGAATATAAATGCCTTTATTCCACAAAAAACTCGGGCATTTCCACAGCACTGGTAAGTAGGTCGGGGCTATTAATTATATGTCATTAATTGAGATTTATAATCCCATTTAAAATTAATTTCTTATAAATGTGATAAATCAAATCATCTTCTGCTCCTTCTTCCTCGTGCCAGTGTATCACTGAGGAAAACTTTACTTTTAGTGGATTCGTGAGTGTGTTTATTCATACACGACTTATTCAAGCACTCTCACAATGAGCTTTTCACATGAGTCTCTGCTCTGGTCCCTGGTTGACTTGCAGAAAGCAACCTGAGGCTTGGGCAGCTGTGTTGTACGTGTGACCCATAGGTCATTAAAAAATTAGACACAAAATATGGATAGATTAGAAAAAAACACATCCAGACTGGAGGAGAAACAGAACAACTAAATAGGCATGCTTGATCAGTGGTGGGAGGCTTAAAAGTATTCTCTCTATATATTGTTATTATTGTACATCTATTTTATGGTAAATTTATAATATGATGCCCTTCACAATGTTCATCTGATGCTGAAGCTTATTAAAGACTCAAAGTGATGGTAAGGGCCATAGATACATATTTATTTTAAAATCAAAGTGCTTCCTGTAGCTTGGTCACCTCCTTTGTGATTGGATCAGAGAGAGGTGTGTACTCTAGCACCATACTTCGTGTTAGGCAGTTGTACATCTCCCTGTACTTGTTGAATAAATATCGATGGAAAGAACCATTGGTTATCTCATGAAAATAATGCAAGTGCTTTTCCTGGCAACTCTTCTAAATGAGGGCAGTAATGATAACACTTTTTATTCTAATACACATCAGCAAGGGCATGGGGAGTAAGGGAGGTGAGGATGAAAGAAGTGGTTGGGACCTTCACTCATGAATTACAATGTTCAACTGGTTTTGACCAGGTTACAAGAAATCAGTTAGCGAATGAAGACTCTCTTCAAGAAGCAGCCCTAAGTTTAAACCTGAAATCAGGATGTCTACACTGGAGCAAAATTACATGTTTACTGATTTTAACTTTAGCTATAAATCCAAGGACCTATTTCTTAAAGAATCTAGTTGACACCAGGAAGCCTCTAAAGGAGATATTGTTTTAAATTATCACAATATAAAATGTTTCCCACAGTGATGATTAGAGGATTAGAAGCATGACTGTAAGAGCTGATTGCTTCAAAAAGGTAAAATTATAAATGTCCATTTAGAAGACTAGGTTTACACAGGGAAGGAAACTCAATCAGTAAGTTTGAAAAATACTGTATTAAGTCTTGAGAAGGCCAACAAAGAGGTGGCTTTTACATTCTTAGATACAATGGAGAAAAAATTTGTTAGAGGGTAAGCCTGTGTGATTTTATCCTTCATAATCTTCATTCCTAGTTGTCCCAGGGTATTTTTGTTTCAAGTAATTTCTCTTTTCTTGTTGTCTCTTGATTCCCCCACCCACTAAAACTATGGCTGAATACATTTGAGAAACCTGTAGTTCTGCTCAGTTTTGAGTCTAAGTTTTGTTAAATTCCATAGTGAAATCATAAAGTATTCATTTTTTTTTGTAAAATCCACAATTTTTGAGAGGAAAAGTAAACATCTAAAAGCAGCAGTCCCCAACCTTTTTGGCACCAGGGACCGGTTTCGTGGAAGACAATTTTCTATGGAATGGAGGAGGGGGTAGGGACGGTGGGGGGGGGCGGGAGGATAGTTCAGGCAGTAATGTGAGCGATGGGGAGCGACGGGGAGCAGCAGATGAAGCTTCACTCACTCGCCCGCCATTCACCTCCTGCTGTGTGGCACAGTTCCTAACAGGGTCACGGCCGGGGGGAGGGGGTTGGGACCCCTGTCTAAAAGGATTTGCACACTTTAACATTTCGGCACGGGGTGGAGGTGTCCAGGAACCACCACAGAGCAGCAAATTACAGTGGAAGTTCCCACCACACAGGAAGGAAAAAAACATTTAGATGCTTGCAGGAAGAGCTCAGAAAGAGGAAAAAATAAAGGGAAAAGAAGGCAGATGGAGTGACCCTCCTCCCCCACCAGAACCGAACCTAAAGAAGATCGGACACCCAGATACATAAGACTGGAGAATTCAGAAACAACTAGTGCTGGTGTCACACTTCCCTGGGGGGAAATGAAGACCTCTCGGAGAAACCTTGATTTTGTTAAGGTGCCCTGTCCATCAAGGCCTGAGAGTAGAGACGGTAACTGCAGAGGAGGATATCCGAGGGGAACCTCAAAGACTCCGGCAGGTTGCAGAGAATCTTGGATATAAAGGCAACACAAAATCCCAAGTCCAGAAGGGTGTATGCCCACACAGTGCCCTAACCACTAGCCAGGGCCACTCATGTCTCAGTCCACAAAGGATGGCTAAAGAGCAGGCTGAGGAGGGACACCTCAGGGAGTCCAGGGATGATTCCAAGGAAAGCCTTCAGAGCAGAAATCCCTCCCCAAGATCCTGGGGATGGAAAGAGAAATTTCCCCTTACTTAACAGGGAGAAAAAACTCTGATAGAGAATTTGAAATCTGAGTTGACTGAACATTTACTTGAAAGAAATACTTTTAAACAAGAAGAAAATGAGTGATGTAAAATTGGAAAGTTTCTCTACCACCTGCCCTCACACCACCGTCACCAGGAATGGGAAATTAAGAACAAGATTAGTACCAGAAAAGTAAATAATCTTTCTCTGCATATCTTCTTTAAATTGCATAAACTTTTATATCCTTCCTACACCCAACTTACTGAAACAGCAAGGCTTTCTGTACAGTGAAAGCTTTCTGATGCTTACAATGTGTGGTCAATACCACACAGGTGATATATATGACGCTGTGGCAAATTCTGCTACCAGAAACTGTTTTCAATGCACTCTGGGCAAAAGAACATACTTACTGTGTACTCTTTTCTTTTAAGGACTTTTCTTGTTTGGTCTGGCCTCTTCTGCTTGTTCAAACCCACCTTTTAGTGTGTTCTTTCATAAAAAGAGGCTTATTTAGCTCATCTCTTATGAGGGTGATAGTGGTAATCTCATAGTTAATGATAATATTAATAACCACCACTGATTAATGCCCAGTGCATGCCAGTCAGTATGCATCGTAGCCATTAGGAGTACTACTGCATCAATTCTCCAAGGTAGGTATTTTGTATACCCATTTTCAGATACAGCAATTGAAAATGAGAGAGTTTAAGTAACTTTCCCAAAGTCACACAGCTAGTAAAAGCTCATTTCATTACCTAACGTTAAATCCCAACACGTGAGTTCTAACATATGAATAAACCCTGACAACCTCTGAGGAACAAAGGGCTCTGTGAAAAGAAGAAAAATAAATAAAGCTAACTTTCTTTTTCCCTATTCAACGTAAATCTTCAGGATTATTCATTTTCTCAGTAGACAGAACCTATTGGGTATCGGAATGAGTTTTAAAGTACTGAGAACTTATGGTTCTAGTTTCAGCTCTGCCATTAATTGTGTGAATTCGGTAAGTACCTTTTCAGTTTTCTCATCTGATCAATAGGGATAACAGCTGTCTTATCTCCTTCGCAGAATCATGAGTATTTCTACCCTTGTCTTAACTGATATAGAATTGGACAGTATGCAGAAGTACTTTTCTGGTGAATCTAAAATATATTATTATAGTCATCTAAAATTCATATCAGGTATGAGGATGACTAGGGAGACAATTTCAATATGTGGACTTTGTGTCAGGGGCTGGACAAGGTGCTGAAGACATAATGATAAAAAGATCCAGTCTCTGGGGACTACCCTGGTGGCGCAGTGGTTAAGAATCCGCCTGCCAATGCAGGGGACACAGGTTCGATCCCTGGTCCGGGAGGATCCCACATGCCACAGAGCAAATAAGCCCGTGTGCCACAACTACTGGGCCTGCGCTCTAGAGCCTGAGAGCCACAACTAGTGAGCCCACGTGCCACAACTACTGAAGCCCACACGTCTAGAGCCCGTGCTCCGCAACAAAGAGAAGCCATCGCAATGAGAAGCCCACGCACCACAACGAAGAGTAGCCCCCACTAGCCACAACTGGAGAAAGCCCACGCGCAGCAATGAAGACCCAACGCAGCCAAAAGAATAAAAATAAAAATAAAAAGATCCAGTCTCTGGAATTGAGGAGCTCCCAGCCTGATGGAGGGAGTTGGGAACATACACAACTGATTAGAATGTGACGAGACAGAAACAGACAGAAACAAAAATAATGTTACGAATCTAAAGTCAAACATGTAGATCTCTGCCTAGGTCTCAGAAGAAGGACCTGGATGAGGAAGGTTTCATCCACAGTTGTATGGTGGTGATAATTTTTGAATTTGATTGTGAGAAATATAAACATGTAGAAGGTATGTTTACATGTAGAGGCTCACAATTAAATCTCATTATATTTTTGAACACATTATCAGCAAGTAAAGATTAGGAATGAAACAGCTGCTTATTGGAGATGGAGCCACAAAAAGATGTAAAACTGAGTAGTTTCAGAAAAGTGATGGAGAATTTAGGTTTCTTTGACAATTTGAGTTTCTCACTTGCATAATAAGAATAGCTACCATGTATTGGATCTTTTCTGTGTATCACAGGCATTGCACAAAGAACTTTATAGGGGTATTTTCATTTCGTTTTTTTCTGATAGCCTCATGTGGTAAGTAGTAATATCATCCCCATTTCACAGATAAAGAAACTGACAGAAAACTAAAGTGGTTTGGCCCAACCAAACCACAGTTACAGAGTTAGTAACTGGAAGGAAGAAACGATGTGGCTACACAACCCTTACTCTTAGTTCCTCACCTGCACGTACTATACCGCACCCTGGGCTAGGACAATTTGTGAGCTACAGAGAAAAAACAGTAAGTGCACAGGGATGTAAAAGCTACGTTTGAAATCATGGGGAAGAAATAGCAGGGTAACTTTTCTCAACTGCACTTCTCTGCAACTACGCACATAAAAGATGGCTGGCCATTAAGTCACAGATCAAGCACAAGGATTACCTCTCCTAATAAACTCTTCTGGTATTTCCTGAAGGCAAGAAGATAACATCCACTGCTCTAATAAATCTGGCAACACTAGACTTGTATAAAATACAATATGATTGGCCCAGTAAGAAAGATTATATACAGGGCACTGCATCTTCAATGAAGGAATAACTGTCATCAAGGGTTTTATGACAAGTGATTCCACAATCATTTGAGTGACTTTTGCTATAAGCTACCCTGAAGCATTATATGTATAGATAATGGCATATTATCATATAACAAACATGCCCTGTTGAAATTTCCTTTATTTGTGTTGTTGCATATGCAAAAACTACCTCCAGTGGTTTCTCCTAGTATGTGTACATAGCACTGGGCCTTATAAGGCCTTAATATACTGATAGAAGATTTGAGTCAATAAAGGAACACCAAGGAAGAAATTAGAAACCCTGTGCACGTAGAATGTCAGTAAAAGGAAGCAGTCCAAAATGCTATCTAACCCATAGAAAAAGAATAAACTGGTGGACACCTTACAAGTTCACTTAAATTGTCAAATGATTATTAAGAGGATGTCTCTCAAAACTGCTTGAGATATTGGCTTTTGTCAAGAAAAACGATCTGATGTGAAATTTGGATATGCACCAAAAGCTCCAGTCTTCAAGGACTTTTCAATTTCCTCCAGTTTGCAAGTTTAGAAACTAAATGGTTCAGCATATCTCTAATAAAAAATCATCTCCCAAGGCTCCTTTTCTATGCAGGCAAAATCAAATTAACTTCAAACAGATGAGGTCAGATGCATACATAAAGGAAGTATCAAACTGTAACATCATCTTGCTCCAGCTCTCTCAGTTCTCCTAGTATCTACCCAGGAGAGAAATCCAAATATTAACGTCACCCAAAAGCACTCTACAAAATCAAGCAAGAAGGGTGGTTTCCAAAAGGGAATGGCACAAAGTGAATTATCCTATTGTGCTGTTGAGCACATTGAGGAGGAGACTATAGCCCTCTGGACTTTTATTTAACATTTGCTGACAGCCAACAGGATTCTAGGTTCCTTTCACACCCCACAAATTGTGCAGCACCCTTGCCTTGATCGCTGGCAGCCACTGCATCAGGGGATCCCCGTGCTTTGGCTTCTGCTCTGTACCCTCCGGACCATGGACTGCTACGTGAGCACCACAGCCTCTCCCAGAGATAATGTATTGCACACATATGCTCTCAGAGAGTGCTCATTGGGATGGATTAGAGCAATACATCACCAAAACACTTTAGCTTATAAGATGTATTGCCACGTGAGATAGAACCGGTTGCCAGAGACATATTTTAAAGATTTAATTTCTAATGTTTTGTATTAAATGATGTCTACATTCCCTTTCTGGTGGTTTGGAAGATACATTTGAGAATTCTGTTTTGGTCAATCTTTGACATTCAGTGTTTTTCCCTATCATTAAAAGCATTCTGGGTACATACTGTGTTGCATAGGAATACTCAGTAACTGAGCTTCCCTGAAGTGTGACGTGGAGTGAGTAAAGAGGTCTGTGTGCACAGCTGTACACTCAGCCTGAAATCCAGTCCCCAGCATGAACCCTGGTGCTGGGCTGCATCTTCTCCAGAGGGCACTATATGGTCTAGTGGTGGGCCCTGGGCAGGACACATGGGAGCCAGGAGGAGATGCTTCCTAGAGGCAAAAAACTCTGTGCAGGCGCCTATTTCCTGGGTCCCAATACTGCACGCTCTTTAATGATAGGTTCTGCATGGCTATAGTTGTGGACCCGAGAATTCTTTTTTTTTTTTTTAACATCTTTATTGGAGTATAATTGCTTTACAATGGTATGTTAGTTTCTGCTGTATAACAAAGTGAATCAGCTATACATATACATATATCCCCATATCTCCTCCCTCTTGCTTCTCCCTCCCACCCTCCCTATCTCACCCCTCTAGGTGGTCACAAAGCACTGAGCTGATCTTCCTGTGCTATGCAGCTGCTTCCCACTAGCTATCTATTTTACATTTGCGGACTAGGGAATTCTGATCTCTCTTTTTGCTGTCTAATTTTATTGACAAAAGAGTGGAATAATGTTTAGAAAACTAGCAATTTACAAATCCTAAAAATAGATATTAGACTTTATCATTTTTTTGGGATTATCCAGAATATGTTGTTAGAGGCACATTCTATGAGGGCAGAGCCCACAGCTATTTTGCTTTTTACCATTTTTTCCCTGTGCACAGTGGTTGTTCTGTAAAAAGTGCTAAATAAATATTTATTCAATGCATTAACAGCCATGTTTCCCTTTAACAGTAGAATTATTTCATCAGCAAATTTTTCTTTAGAGGCAAAGCATTACTTCCTTCAAATATAACTGCCCTCTGTCATAACCAAAAGTTAAATTGCATCTAAAAATGGTAAATAATGGCAGGTCTTTTTAAAGAAATGGTTCTAACCTATAGACCTTGCTTAAAGCCAGCATAGGAAAATAATCTTTATAAAACATGTGAAAAACAGAGAGGGAGAGAATAAGAGAAACAGAAAGGGGTGGGGGAGGGAGGAAGAAAATGAGAGAATAAGAGGAAAAGAAAGAGGGAGAGAAAGTTAATTATTAATAGGACTTACCAGTGCATTCTTCATATACATATTGGCAGAAGACTATTTTCTAAAGAGATATCCACCTACATAGAGTTTAAGCTGTGAGGGTGACTGAAAATTTATATATGGATTATAGAATTAGTGTTATTACTTTATAATCACATTTTGTATATTGTAGTTTTTAGTTACTTTAGTGACAAAATTCCTAGTATATTTCTTTCTTAGTCACAGACCTTATTGGCTATTTTTGGCAGTGTCATATATTCTGGGGTCTAATGCAAAAAAAAAAACAAAAACAAAACAGAAAGCAAAAACACAGTCAAAAACACTTAGTAGCACTTTTTATATCTGCATTTCAAACTAAGACCAGGGCATTCCTGATTGCCTTCCTGTTGAATCAAGTTTTTTTTTTTTTTTTTTTTTTCCGGTACGCAGGCCTCTCACTGTTGTGGCCTCTCCCATTGTGGAGCACAGGCTCCGGATGCACAGGCTCAGCGGCCATGGCTCATGTGCCCAGCTGCTGCACGGCATGTGGGATCTTCCCGGACCGGGGCACGAACCCGTGTCCCCTGCATCGGCAGGTGGACTCGCAACCACTGCGCCACCAGGGAAGCCCTTGAATCAAGTTTTTAATCTTTTTTATTCTCTGCTTATATCGCGCATCTTAGGTCTCCAGAATAGCTTTGGTTTTAAGCTACCTGAAGAAAAAAATTCTTACTTGTAACTTTAAATTCAATAGCCTCACTTTCACTAATTATCACACACACACACACACACACACATGCGCGCGCTCACAGACACATACACAAACCTTCAACATGCCTCCACATTTCCTTTATATATTCTATGTAAATAGCTGCAGGTCTTGCATTGCAAACACTGAATCTGTTTGCATCCAGCTTGGTCAGGAACTGAATGACAGTAGCTCTCTTTTGAAAGCACTGCCAACTCCTCCTCCTAAAAGAAGGCTTTACCGATGGCCTTTTTATTTTCTCATTCTGCTCGCTCTGGCCTTCTCTCTCCTTACCCCGTTGCCTATCTCCTCTGTGATTAAGTAGCCATTCTTTGGAGCTGTAACTTGTAAATACCATACCTCTATGATAGAATTTATTACACTCTTGCTAATCCTTTCTGCCATTTTAATAATAAGCTCCTTCTGTGGTCAGCAGCCATATTCTCACCCAGAATTTGTTTCTATATTACCATCATAGCAAGTGATAAACTACTACCTATTGGTTGTGAATATTCTGAACCATTATTACATTTCCTAATCTCAGCATTTTTTCACTTCCAAACCATTCTCAGTGTGATACTTCACATAGAGAAATCAATGAATAAATAATGCCAGCTGATGAAGAACTCTGAGAATGGTGTGGAGAAATAAGATATGAAATTCAAACTTGTTCATTTTTCTCTGTTACTAGCACAAGTGAAAGATTTGAGATCCCATATAAAATGTTATTAATCTCTGTGAATATAAAATAAGCCTCACCACTACAACAGATAATTATGAGCTTCATATATACTAGCTGAAGATTTATCTAAAAATAGTTCACTGTTAAAAGTATTTAAGTGGACTTTTAAGATTGATTTTGCTTTAACATTAGTGCCCAATAGCATTCCATATTTTGGTTCCTAATATCACATGTTGCAAGGAGTTCCAGTTTTACCTTAACTAAACATTTAGCTGAAGAACATTAATAATTAGTTTTATAGGGCTTCCCTGGTGGCGCAGTGGTTGAGAGTCCGCCTGCCGATGCAGGGGACATGGGTTCGTGCCCCGGTCCGGGAAGATCCCACATGCCGCAGAGCAGCTGGGCCCGTGAGCCATGGCCGCTGAGCCTGCGCGCCCGGGAGCCTGTGCTCCGCGATGGGAGAGGCCACAACAGTGAGAGGCCCGCGTACCGGGGGAAAAAAAAAAAAAATTAGTTTTATGGCTACCCATGGCTAGGCTGAATAGTATATAAAATACCAATTAATGAGACTATGCAAGGTATTATATCTACTGTTATAACTAAAGATTTGGAACAAATATAAGGAAAACTGTCATAGTATATATGGAATGGTAATAGTATCTGGCTGATATAATTTTTTATAGATGCCCAATAGTATGTCTTTCTGAAGGAAAAAACTATATTGAAGGCACAGAAATACAGAATAGTTATACTTTATTGGTAAACCCAAGTTTTTAGGAGATGGGAGAGATTGTTAAAACAGTTACTAACCAATAAGCTTATCTATAGTATGCAATAATGTGATCTAGTTACTTTTTTATTTGGGCATTTGTGCATTAGTAGGGATTAAGAAGTCTGGCCTGAGTTTCCTAAATCATATTTAAATGTAGATTAAAAGCTAGGAAAATTGAAATCTAAATTGAGCAAAAGAGAAATTATTTTTTCTTAACTTTTTAAAATCATTAAAGGCTAAAATTTGGTGCTACCCACCCTGTGACAAGTTCATAAAGCCTCGTCATGAAGCCTCAGGATGACAAGTTCGTGAAGAATATTAGAAAGAACACAATGGCCCTGAACATCTCCTATTCCAACATTGAATTCAATGTTCCAGATTTTTCTTGGGTTTTTCCTTCTTAGAGCCCTCTATTTCTCACAGATCACTTTTTAAATATTTGTTTACAGCAGGAGAATAGTGTCCAGGGCTCAGGATATCAGTTCCAGAATGTCATATAGGAAGGGTTAGGGTCCACAATGTTTGAAAGGGGTTGCTTAGGAGACTTGTTTTGAAGCTGCATTTGCATAACAAGCTCATAACTTTAAAAATAAAATTTGCTTTGAGATAGCAGCAGCTTCACATGTCGTTGTAAGAAAGTACAGAGAGATGCCACATACCTATTGTTCACTTTCCTATTGCCCACTACCACTAACAGTAGCATGTTGAAAAATTTTAGTACAATATCACGACCAGGATATTGACATTGATCCAACCCACCTATCTAATACAGGGATTTCCAACTCTTTTGTACTCATTTGTATGCGTGTATCTGTGGGTATGTGTGTACTTAGTTCCGCTCAATTTTATCCAATGTGTAGGTTCATGTATCCACCACAGTACTGTATTGTACGTTACAGTGTACAAAAATAGCAAAATGTGCAACACATTTTTATTTACACTCTAGATGCATATGAGAAGATGTAAATTGTTCAGAGCAAGGAATTACACTATAATTATTTTGTTCTGAGGTCACTGGAGAGGTGGCGATGACAATTTTAAGAAGGCTAAATCCACCCACCCACCACTCACTCTCCCAGACTCACTCTCACCACTGAGGGCATCTGGGCTTAGCCTTGGATTAGATAACATGAAACTATCACTTCTTTACCTCGAGCACTTGTGGCATTTTCAGATTTCTTTTCCCTTAAGCTGAATGTCCCATTTTGACATGCTCCTTTACAGAGATCATTCAAGAAATTAATATTTTACTGAAGTCAAATGATCCTAATCTTAGTCACACAAACCCTACTCACTAAATTGTGGGTAGAGTGAAATGAGATGCCTAGTTTTATATCAGCTTCTAATGCAGGCCAGCTGCCATGCAATTTACAGGGCTGGGAGGAAAACTGATTCTCAGCTAATGTCTTCAGAGACTAGGAAGTCTGGGAGGGGACTGATTTCATTTTGTATTTTATGCTGCTAGGGTAGCACTGCTAAATAAGGAAAGCCTGTATTGGATTCCTAAAGAGACCACAAAGTCACAAAGAGTCGTGATCTAATCTGGAGAGTGAGGGTGGGGGAAGTGAGCTGGGAGCTCCACGTATGATGAATAGAACAAGATTCACCCAGGTTGCGCTACTGTCACCCAACTTTTCCACAGATGTGCATGCAATATGAAGGAGAAACTAGGAGGAAAATATGACTGGGTTACTATAAATAATCCCACCACTGGAGACCCAGTGCAAATGTCAGGCACATCCTTGCCTGAGATCTACATAGGAAAGATGGCAGTGTAGAAACTTTAGATAACTAGAGTCAGCATGAGATGGTTATATTTTCTGCTGGTGGGTTCTTAAGACAATGTTTTGATGTAAAAACATGTTTTCTGCTCCAAGTCTTTTGCTTTATATTCCCTCTTAAAATGCTCGTTTCCCAAGGGGTTTGAAAACAGATCTTATTCTTCTCTATATCCCCTGCAGATTTTAGGATACCTAATTGCATATAATAAATATTCAGTAAACACTTAGAGAATTAAATCATGCCTAAACTTCATATTCCCAGAAGAAAACTCATGTCCACATCTTAAAAGAATGAAAAAGGACTTACAAAACAGACCTGAAAATTAATAATTCAGAGACGAAAATTCCCCAAAGCATGGTTCTGGATCTAATTTATAATTTTAGCTTTGTTGTTTACTGATAGCATCCAATCTTCTGCTAAATGCCCCATACGCACACCCATATACAAAGACAGTTAGAGGAATCCTGATTTTGATATGTTGAGAAAAAAAGAGCATTTAAAGATAATCATACATTAATTCAGCATATTGGTGTTAATTATAGTCTAAAAATATAATTACTTTTAGTGGTTACTTGATTGACATAGGTAACAATATTATTTCCTCTAGAGATAAAATTGAGAGGAACGGTTTACAAGAAAATTCTAACACACCAATGTCTCCAATAGATGCTGGAAGAGAAAGCTAAGAGGACCAAAAAATATGACAAGTGAAGGAAGGATGAAGACATACACTGGGCAAGAGGCTACCTAGAGCAGGAGGCAGCACATTCTGGATATCTGAAACTGGGGTTTCTCTCTCATTTGGGTGGGGGCCTGGCTCAGTGCTACAGTGCTCTTCCTCCGTGGCTCATCTCCCTCACATGATTATGTCCCTGAGCAGAAGGGCTTGTGTCTTGGGCTATATTCCCAGTTCCTACACTGTCTAGGGCACTGTTAAGACCAAATGCACCTGTTAGAATGGCTATTATCAAAAAGACAAGAAATAACAAGTGTTGGTGAGGAGGTAGAGAAAAGGGAACTCTTTGCACACTGTTGGTGGGAATGTAAATTGGTACAGCCACTATGGAGAACAGTATGGAGGTTTCTTAAAAAAGGAAGGAAGAAAGAAAGAAAGGGAGAAAGAAAGAAAGGAAGGGAGGAGGGAGGAAGGAAGGAAGAGAGAGAAAGAAGGAAAGAAGAAAGAAAGAAAGAAGAAAGAAAGAAAGAAAGAAAGAAAGAAAGAAAGAAAGAAAGAAAGAAAGAAAGAAAGAAAGAGGGAGGGAGGAAGGAAGGGAGAGAAAGAGAGAGAGAAAGAAGGAAAGAAAGAAGAAAGAAAGAAAGAAAGAAAGAGAGAAAGGAAGGAAGGAAAGAAGGAAGGAAGGAAGGAAAGAAAAGAAACTACCATATGATCCAGCAATTCCACTTCTGGGTATTTACCTGAAGAAAATGCAATCACTAACTCAAAAAGATGTATGCACCCTATGTTCCTTGCAGCATCATTTACAATAGCCAAGATATGGAAACAACTTAAGTGTCCATCAAAGGATGAATGGATAAAGAAATTGTGCCACACACACAGACACACACACATGGGAATATTATTCAACCATAAAAAATGAAATTTTGCCATTTGCAAGAACATGGATGAACTTGGAGGGTATTATGCTAAGTGAAATAAGTCAGACAGAGAAAGACAAACACCATATGATCCCTCTTATATGCAGGATCTAATCAAACAAACAAACAAAAAATCAAGAAACAAAACTAAGCTCATAGATACAGAGAACAGATTGGTGGTTGCCAGAGGCAGGAAGTGGGTATGGAAGAAATGGGTGAAAAAAATTTTTTTAATCTTTTTTTTTTTAAGTGGAAAATGAGGGATGTTAGGTGACCAGAAATTTCATTAAAATAAGATTCTGTCTGTACTGGATACTGAGTCCCCACTCTTGCCCTTGTCTCAGAGGGTGCCACTGGAAACAAGATGCTGGTCTTTCAGAACAAGTCCTAAACCTCCTGCCCCTCTGCATTGCTCACTCCAGATTCAAAGTTCTGAGCTGAAGCAACTGCTGGGCTGAGTGGCACCTTTGGGGACAGCTGGGACACCTGACTTCTCTCCATGTAGACTCAGGGTCTCTCCTTATGTGACCTCACCACATGGTCTCTTCCAGACCAAACTTCTTATGTAGTGGGGCAGGGCTCTCAAAAGTGCAAAAATTGAAGCTGCCAGACCTCCTTAAGGCTTAGACTTGGAAAGCCCCAATAGAATGCCTCAGAATAGAAAGGCATTCTATTGGTTAAATCAAGTCACTAGACCAGGCCAGAATAAATAAGGAGCTAAAAGAAAAAAAAAGAAAGAAAGATAAAAAAAACTGAAAAATATTCTTACTTGGCCTACACTTTTCAGTTTAATGTGGCAGCATCTTTTATCTATACATGCCAAATGCCTGATAATGACTAATCCAAATAATAATTCTCATATTACCACTCCCACTTTAATAAAGAGCTTATTCATCTCTCTTCAAATAATTTAAAGCCAAAAAAATTCAAATTGGCCAAATTTCACCTTCCTGTAAGATATGTAGATGATAGAAAAGATAGATTTGTAGCCCAGTGAAAGAAAACTAAGAGGTTTAATTTAAATATGTCTTCAACAGATAAGTATGTGCCGAACTCTTAAACAAGAGTTTTCTGTGACAATCGTTTTAGGTGCAAAGGGAATCCAAAAGGAAAAATAGGTTTAAAGTGAAGTAGGAGATTTTGGAAGGATCACAAGAGAGGACGTCATGGTTATGAGGAAAAGGAAGTAGCAGGAGTCTCTGGAGGTCTCTTGAGAATGCCAAGCACAGAGCAGGCAGCTGTTTGTCCTAGGCAATAAGATACCTAGCGAGGAATGGTGGAGCCAAACTAGGTTATATTTAAGAGCCCAGACAGGGTACTTATTTATCCAAGAACATACAGTTATTTAGAGGCAGACCCAAGATTATGAACTAGGTACTATAAACTAGGTACACTTTAGAACTTGGGCTAGGCCACGTTGGGCAATGACATCTTAAAAAAAAAATGCTGTATACATAGTAAAATTTTACTCTGATATACCATCACAGAAAGGTTATGGTTTTTCTGATTTCAAAAAGTCATAAATTAATAAGATACTGTTTGAGAACATACAAACCACCTGTTCACAACAATTAAATATTGTTAACATCCAGGAATTTTGTCTGATCTTCAAAATGTTTTCTTACCTACCGGGCTAAAGTATCCCTCAACATAAAATGCAGATTTGGCTTTAAATATTGATTTTATATGTGGCTAACAAAATTCTGACCCTAAAAATAGGGCATAAAAATAATTACTTAGCAGGTGGAAGAAAAGACAAAATAGGATAAAACAACGATGGCAAAAAGGAAACAGAGAAGAGAGAGGGAAAACCACTAGTAAAGCTAACACACAAATGTAGTCTAACTAGCTTCTCAGTTCTTTGTTAACCATACTTTGGGATCTGTCAAGAAAAAAAATCAAAACATCGTATACCTTTAGCGTTGCATTTATGTCTGAAACATTCATATAAGTACTAACCCAGAAACACCTCCAGTAGCTTCCAGTTTCCTGGCTTGAATCATATGGGTTTAAGTTGCCTACCAGTCCTCACAATGACCAGCGTAACTGATCCCATGTGTCTTAATAACTTCATTGCCTGTTACTCACTTTCAAAAACCCTAGAGTCCAATCACAGTAAACTTTTTCCTCCCCAAGGAAGCCGTCACTTTGAATATATTATATCCCTTCCTCATTTCTTTCTTCTCTCCTTTCTCTCTGACCCACTTATTTATTCAGTGTTTGTCACCTCTCCCTTCCCCAACCTTTTAACCTGGTTAACCTATTCATCTTTCAAAACTCACTGATATAAGGCCGAGAAGCCTTCCCTGACAACCCCCTCTGGATCTGCCATAGCACTAAGCATTCACCCCATCAGAGGACTTACAGTGGAGTACTGCAATTACCTCTTTACCTGCCTGTTTCCACAATGAACCCATGTTTACTGAGATTAAAGCCTAGGTCATGTTAACTCTTGTATCTTAGCGCCCCTAGCACAATACCTGGCATACAGTGTTACTCACCAAATGTCCGAAGGCTAAGCAGCCAAACTTTATTGAGCACTTCCTATTCACCAAGTATTGTACTGAGGACATTAGGCTTAAGGTTCACAAAATCTAGAAATTCCTTCGCCACAAGGTAAAATTTTATTTAAAGTTTAAGATCCAGAACAGATAACCCAGCCCTCATGATCTTCCAGTTGTCAAGGTTTAGTCACTCTCCCGGCACATGTAAAAAAGTAAGATAATGATACTCAAAATATTATATCAAAATTACTCTAAGTATCTGTCCCACTGTATTTGGTGTGCTTTAGGTCTATGATTCCTACTCCTCACCTTGACCCCAAGTAACTAGTGATGAGCTGGACATTTGACTGGAGCACAGTAAACGTTTGTTGAATGAAACCATGGAATTAACAATATTCTAATTCTCCTTTTCCCTTTCTAAGTATATGGAAAGAAAAAGTCTACCCAGTGCACTACCTTAATATGTCCTTGAAAATGTCTGATTTAGAGATAACATCCCCATCAATCCCCATAGTTAATGGCTTCAAAGATCTGTTGCCCTAAGGAAGTTCTTTTACTTTTGTTCAAGGCAAGCCAACAATTATTCTTTAAACCCAATATGCTAAAAATGGAGAATACCAAGTTTTTTGGGTGACCATATGTTCCTATATTTCTAGGTCAGTCTTGATCAAATAGTCTCTTCCACGGACCCCATAAATACACTTGTACCCGTCAGCCTGTCTGTCCTGGTTTCCTTGGTTTGGGAAATGTGGTCACCGTTGAATGTCCTATTTATTTCCTACCAACCACCCAACATTTATCTTTTATGTTTAACAATATTTAAATTATCTTAGCTCCTTTCTGAAAAAAGTAAGGAACACATGGACAGCTCTTGGCAGAGAAGATGAATATGATGAACTATTCTTATTTTGACATCAAATGACTTGGAAATGTGCTGGTGGTGGAACAAGGAAGATCAAGTTTCCCTCTGTTAACTGAAGGGTTTCCTCTGACCCAAGGATAAAAGCCTAAATGAATGGGTGGTCTGGGCTTGGTAAGTAGATGGTCAGCGTCAATACTGTCACCATAGCTTGATGTGTTGGGTCAATCACAGTATATCTACATGACTGTGAAAGAGAGTTCTTAATCTCAGCCCCACATACAAATGGAAAGGTCAGTGTGTCAAACATAAGTAATAAGTGAAGAATTTAGGATGTTCTTGAGTCTGGCATCAAGCCACAGGCTCTGTCACTTCAGTTTGGCACTGCATTCCTCACACTGGAATAGTGTTGCAAACTTTTAAAGGAAATAGAAAATTCAAAGGTCCCCAAGAATAAACCTACATACCTCACCCTCTTCCCACAGATTCTGAGCATTCTGGTTTGAGAAACAGTGGAGTAGTAAGTAGTTAAGTGCATGGGTTTTATCATTAGACTTGGATTCAAGTCCTTAGTGCCACTCAATAACTGAATGGCTTTAAGCAAGTTAATTAAACTTTCTAAACATTGGTCTCTTCATGTATAAAACTGGGATTTAAATAAAACAAACATTTTTTTAAAAAACCTGCCCCTAAGTGAAATAAGCCAGTCCAAAAAAAAAAATACTATATGATTCCACTTATATGAGGTATCTAAAGTAGTCAAATACATAGAAACAGAAAGTAGAATGGTGGTTAACAGGCAGTGGGGAGGGGGAAATGCAGAGTTGCTTAATGGATATAGAGTTACAGTTTTGCAAGATGAAAAAGTCCTAGAGATCTGCTGCACAACACAATAAGAATATGCTTAACACTCTTGAACTGTACTCTTATGTTATGGTTAAGATGGTAAATTTATGTTTTTTTTTTTTTAACCACAATTAACAACAACAACAACAATACCTGCCCTATAGGATTATAGTGAAAATTAAAATTTTATAGATAGATGCAAAGTACTTTACTCAGTCCCCAGTAGAGTCAGTGCTCTTTATAAAAGGGGGCTAGTTTTCTTTTTTCAGTGAAATCAAAATTATTAAAAGTATCAAGCACACAGACATTTCTACTGACTCAGTGAATGATTTCCTTCTCAATCCGTGTGTTAGTCGGTTGTTGATGGGGCATCAGTAAAGAGAATCACTGAACTCATTCAGATGATTCATTCATGCTGCCGAATTTAGTGATGATTATGAGTCTGGTGTTTTAGTGAAGCATAAGGCAGTAACCTAAGGAAGAACCAGTCTCCTAAGAGAATTCATTCAGTTATACTTGGTAGCATCCATTCAGGCACTCTGGTAGGCAGTGACAATTCCTAAACACCTCTGAGAGCAGAGCCACACAGATTTTCTTTCTGCTGGAGGAAACAGGCTGGTGACATATACGTTACCAGACAAGAAGCCAAAGTCCTTCTGAAACTGACCCTGACCCTTACCCCTGGGATCCACCCCCTCTTACTTACTTCGCTCCAGCCCCACTGGCCTTTTGGCTATTTCTGGAACCCCCCAGATCTGCTCATCCCTCAGAGTGTTTGTACTTGCTCTCTGTCTGCCCAGAATGATCTCCCTCAATGTGGCCACAGGATCACTCCCTCACCTTCTTCGGGTTTTTGTTCCCATGTCACCTTGTCAGTGTAGAACTCTGTGACCATCTTATATGAAATTGCTACCCTCTTCTTCTCCTGGCCCAGGGACATTGATTTTTCTCAAAAACACATACTATCCACAGATGAATTATATATTTTTAAAATTTGTTTAGTGTCTAGGTCCTTACAGTACAGTCAGTATAAGCTCCATAAAGGTTAAAAAAAAAAAAAAAAAAAAAGCCCTTTTGTTCGCTACTGTATTCCAACCTAGAATAGTGTCTGGTACATAGTATGAACATATTCAAAATTTGGGGATTGAATGAATGAATATATCAGTCAAAGCCTTATTCAATACGAGTCAATAATGGCTTAACCAAAAGAGTTCTCCTCACAAAGGAAATATCTAAGAAATCTTACTTAGCAGCCCCATAGCATGCCTCTACTAAAAGTCATTTTGCTTTAACCTCAAATTCTTTCCCATTCCAGTGAAAGTGAAAGTGTGTTTATCTGTTTTGCTACACTTTCCCTAATCAGAAGGGTTTCGGACACACAGAAGCGAATGTCCCAACAGTTACTGAAAACGATTTGGGAATTTAGAGGTATAGGTAGATATGTAATAAAATGCTTTTAATAATGTATTATTATTTTATTTTAATATATATTTATTTTAATATAAGTCACCTGTTATTGTAACTAGCTTTATGAAAATACACATTGGGTTCTTGGCTTATGCTAGAAAAATCAAATATTCACGAATATCATTATTATACTTGCATGTGGTACCAACATACTGCTTCTGTTCTGTATTAGGAGAAAGAACTTCCAAAAAGAGAGAGTAGCTAGAAAGAATTTACAACAGGGAGGTGTGCAAGCTGGGTTCCAATGCCAGATTTGTCTTCATCCAGATCCCTGACCTCAGGCAAGACACCATCTCTCCATATCTGGCTGTATAGACTCTGTTTTACTATAAAAACCTTCTTAACTTCTCTGAGCCTTAAGTGTCTCACTAGAGAAATGAACATAAAAATCCTTGTTTTACCTATTTCACAAAGTTGCCCTGTAATTTTGAAAACTGGGATTCGTACCCCTGGTGATGTGGTGGATGCTGTTAGGTGGTTCAAAAACTGTATTTAATTTCCAGGTTATATTTATTTGGATGTGTACTTGGAAGGAAAAAGTATAACTAGCATATTAAAGTTGTAATTTTATGGATAACATTACTTTAAGATGAGATTAATTTCAAAAGTAAATTAAGTTTAAATGGAAAATATGAAGTAAGTGATAATATAGGTAATATATAAATATGGTACAATTATGAATGTGGTAGATAAAACTGAGGTTTGGGAAAGTCTTGTGAGAATCAGTTGTGATAATATGTGAATGTTCTTATCAAAGTTAACAGTGTCAACCATGGTAAGATACTATTAGTATTAAATAAATGTAAATGAAATAAAGTATTATAATGATTATTCTGGTAGAGTTATCTTTTCTTTTCTTTTTTTTTTTTTTTGTTTTTTGAGTGCCTACTATGTTCTTGGCACTCAATAAAGATGAGGCATTTTACCCGTAAGTAAAATCCCTACAAACAAACCTGCTGGAAGCTGGGGAATATCACAGTAAGCTGTTTCCCCACATCACACATCCAGGCCATAAATCCGGTTCTGCTGATGCTAGACCATGCTCTAGCAGAGTTACAACTTCAGAAATGACATCCAGAGTTCAATAGGTATTTTTTGAAAACCAAAAGGCAAACCTTATAAGTCTGGAAGCCGCTCTTTCACATGTTCCTCATGTCCCACTATGCAGTATTGTGAAAAAACAGAATTAGAGCCTTATTGATCAATGCTGAATAATAAAAAATAGCATTGCTAAACTCAAATAATAACTGTGATATTGGGTCTTTCACAAAAAGGACTCAAAGAATTTGTACCTCATAAAACCATATATTTTAATGGAAGTGTGTAGAATGAGTATAATCCGTATAAAAATGTGAGCATGTAGGAGACGTACGACCCTGGGGTGCTTGCCGTCTGCCTTGCTCCCCTTCACATATTCCTTACCATACTATGTGCCATGGTTCAGATACCGTATCTCCATTCTAGCATGTTCTCAGCTACTTACGATTTTTTCTGCATTCACTTATTTTCTCTTAATTTTCTCAGATTAATCAGAAATTCATCCTATCTGTTCTGAAAATAGACAGGTGTCTAACTACTGCTGGTTCTCTAGGCATATGTCTCTCTCACCCATTAGATTGTAAAGTCCATGGGAAGTCAGAAACCATTCTGCTTTATACCCTGTCACATCCAACAGTACCTGGAATATAGCAGATTCTTCACAAATGTGAATGAATGGATACTCTAGTGAATAGATATATTTATGCAGCACCTGTTACATGCCAATTACTATGTAAGGTTCATTGCTGCTCGAGTATTGAGTATAATAAAATAAATTTTAAAACTTTACAAACTTTAAAGGCCCTTGTAAATGTGGAGTGGTTCCAAAGCATTTTAAATTAATTTTTAAAATCAGTTATTCACATGTAGTTTTAAATCAGAACCGTTAGATAAATTCTCAATTGGAGATTTTATCAAGATTGTATTTACTATTCACAAAGATAGAATTTTACAGTGCTATGGTAACAAAATGTGCTTGTACAATACATGCACTGTTTCATATAGCTCCATGAAATGCTGGTTCTTTATAACATTGCCTGTGAACTACTTTCTGTGATGCCGTTGTATCTATGAAACAATCCAGAGTATTCTGTTAGTATACATAGCTTTTCCCATGATATGAACACTTTTACATCCCTAATCCATTAGAACATGGGACATTGTATGGCATTCTCCTGGACAACTGGCATTAGCCCGCTATACTCTAAATACTATGATTTCCTGTCCTGAATCGAGGGTGTTCTGTACCAAACATGGTTTCTTCCATAGAGGTCTCTGTTGTTGGTGAACAGTTTTGACATAACGGCTGACAAAATATGTACAATGGCTAGTGATCAATGTGCTGAAAAGAAGCAAAGAACGGGTCCACGGCGTTTTAGGGGTTCATCCAACAATCTGGTGGGGAGATAGTAGAGAGGCAGCACTTTGAGGACAGAGACTGAAGTTGTTCAACATTTTATCCCCAGCGCTAAGCTTGATTTCTTGTCTAAAGTCACCACATTAATAAATGTTTGATGAATGGATAAAGGGAAAAAATAGCTACATAAGGTAGGAAGGGCTATTCAGTATAAAGAGTCTGAAGTCCTCTGTTTTTATAAACAGGACACTCAAGGAAAGCTCTACCATATATATATGTTTGACTCAGATCTTTAAGGAAAGACAGATTATAATCTACAGAAAGGGGAAAGTAGAACAAAAGATGACAGTGACATAAGAAATGTAGGTCTGCGGAAGTTCTGGGTTATCTAATTTTAATTATCACGATGCCTGTGATTTCCTTGCTCCTTGATGTTTCTCTGAATCTTTTCCCAGTTCCTTTCCTTGCTATTATGATTCTTTCCTGCATTCAGGGCTCTTCCCAAGGGGGCTGACGTCAGCGAGGGCTCCGTGCTGTGCTGGGGAGGGGCAAGTCTGCTAGGTGGGGACAGCATCTTTCTCATCCCTCAGCAGATGCCCCAAAGCTGAGACTGGAAGCATGCCCCAGTTTGCCTGTTAAACACGAGTCAAGTGCCCTTCAGCGAAGATTCAGGCTTGGCTTCCTCCCCTTGGCTATTAAGCTGCATTCCCACAGAATTACAACATGTCTGAGGTTTCTAAAACCCTTTGTGGGTATCTCAGACAGTTATTGTGCTGGATCCAAATTCTGACCTTGGTTAAGCAGGCCTCAAATCCTTTCCAACCCTGCCCCTGAAGGTCCAAGAACACATAATAAAGGAGGGGATAAGAATAACATCTATAGCTTAGTGACCACTTATTATGGACCACTCACTGTGCTAAACTTTTTGAATGCAGCATCTCCTTAACATAAGCCCTGCCTGCTAGCTCCAACAATTACTCCTATTACCTCTATTTTACAGATGAAATAAAGAAACTCATTCAAGTTACACAATCACTAAGTATTAAAGCCAGATTTGAGACTCCGGCAGTCAATTTCCAGAGTTTTCAAGGGCAAGGGCAAATGACACTAGAAACACATAAACAGGCCTAAAAAGACAGCATGTAAACTGCCACCTGCCTACAGTGTACACACCCCAGAAGAAAGGGGTAGTGGGTCATCTTCTTCATGCACTTGGGTAGCAAGTACGTGAGCCCAGAGAGCCTCTGTGAGATGTAACAGACGTTCTAACAGTGACAGCACAGGGGGGTTTTCTGAGCTTGTGGTGTCAACGGAATCGGGAGAGGTGACTTTGGAAACAGAGCTTGCTCTCGGTTCAGGGAGCAAAGAGCAAGAAGACTTCCAGGACTTCTCCAGGTTCTCTCGTTAACCAGGATAGAGAGGGCCACAGGTTTCAGAGCACAGACTGTCCACCTCTAAAGACCGTGTAATCTGTTGTGTCAAGCTTGACCCTTTGGATGCTTTTTTTTTTTTTTTAAAACAGGAACCTAGTTCAGTGGAAAGGATGCTCATAGCGAGAAACATGTGTGTGTGGTGTATACATGATCACAGAGGAATTTAGAGAAAGAAGTCTGGAAAAAAAAATGTCATCTAAGTGCAGAGGACAAAATTGCACCAAAACACCAGCATCAGGAAGCTTGTCATGAAGATGGGGAAACAGAGCAGGTTCCTGGGGCACGTTACCTAGGAAGGCATCCCAGCCAAATGGGCCAAAATCAGTGTAGTGATCAAGAGTTGCCAGTCTTAAAAAGCCCCTGGCCTGGGCCAAATAGAGCCCATTGTTTTCCTCCGCCTCCCTCTTAATGCCCTGCCCTCAATCATTTCAAAATGAAATTATCTAAGATCAGATTGTTTGTGCTGTTTATTTGAACAGAGCCATGGGTTTTTGATCGAGTGTTACTTCTTCTGAGTCTTATAAACTAAAGCATGATTAGGTGAGTATTTGCTATGTGAGATAACTAAGGGGATCCATTCTATGCGAATGCACAAAAGACATGTAGAGAATATTCTCTTCATCCCAATCAGCCCAGCTCTACCTCAGTTCTTCCACATTGACAAATGGATTGGACATGAACCCATGGGGCCTATGTCACCTGGTATCAATGGAAACTTGTGTATATATATACTTAAAGAACATGGACTTTACAAGTATATACATTTCTCCCATAGCTTCTCTATTATACAAACTGTGTAGTATAAAAAAATACAGGAAGATCACTGAAGTGCCAGTGGCCAAAATGAAATTCAATCCCTTTGTGATTTCTGACTGAGGCAAGAACCGTAAAAGGCATGTCAATGCACTTCCCATATTCGCAGGAAGATTATGTCTTCTCCTCTTTCCAAAGAGCTGAGGCAGAAGGACAATGTTCCATTCATGCCCATCCGAAAGGATGAAGTTCAAGGTGTGTGAGGGTGCTACAGAGGGCAGCAAATTAGCAGAGTAGTCCAGGTTTCCAGAAAGAAATATGTCATCTACACTGAGCGACAGCAGCAGGAGAAGGCTAATGGCACAACTGAGCGTGCGCACATTCACCCCAGCAAGGTGGTTATCACTATACTGGGCAAAGACCGAGAAAAGATCCTTGAGCCTAAAGCCAAATCTTGCCAAGTAGGAAAGGAAAAGGGCAAATATAAGGGAGAAACAATTGAGAAGATGCAGAAATAATCTTATATACAACTTTCATTAAAAACTGTTAAAATGAAAAAAAAAATTAAATTAAAAATATAGTAAGACATTCAACTTTTGTCTTTAATACTATCCATTTTTAAAACCATGACTCATAAAATAAGATTTAGACGGTAGAAAGGAAAACGATTTATGAATCAAATAGACCCAAATAGAGCATCATATTTTTGGAGTAGATCCGATCACTATGGTTGGTGGTTCTAACAGAATAGATTTTGTGTATTCATTGTACAGTGTAATTTTATTTGTTGTTTGCAAAGGGGAAAGTAGCCAAAATTCCCTTGACTTCTTTAGTAACATCTACATGTTTGGCCATGTTTTAGAGATTACAGAAATGTTTTATGTGGCAAGTGATAGTTGTTCTTATATCCACTACATCTATGATGTTGAAACCATGCTGTTGGATGGCACATATTAGAAACCTTGAAGAAAAACAGATATTATCATACACTTAAAGTTGTATGACAACAATACCCTTGGCATCCCAGCCTATGAAACCTATGAAAAGATATTTTTAAAAAGGTGAAAATTGTGAAAAGGAAACTAATAGTGACACATTCTTTTAAAATTAGCAACCTGAGACAATAATATAATTGTTATGCATCACAGCTAAAAATATTTCCAAACTGATAAAGTATACTTGAACTTATAAAAGTATGTTTAAAATTCCTTAGTTTTGTATTTCATATTTGATAACAAGGTAGATCAGGACATATGGTCATATCTATGTAAACTGAAACTTTATTCATATGTCTATAAATTTCCTTGTCCTAAAAGAAATCAAAATACACATTAGAACTATCTGGCAACCTTCAACACCTGTAAGCATCAGTGTGGGTGGGCCATAGAGGGAACCATTTGCTCCAGTTCATGAAACACGGAGAAAGACCTTCTGACAACTGTATTAGACATGGTAGTGTGTGTTATGCTAAAAGAGAATCATTAAGCCAAAAAATAAAGCCTTCTAAGACAGAACAAGGACTGGAGAAAATGGGCTGAGGAATGTCTCTTCCTAAAGACCTACAGGAATGGTACAAATGGGCTGCATGATACTTAATCATTGAAGCAATTATTTATGTTTATGTTTTGGTCCTTGATTCCATTCAGTCTAGCATCACCTGAATCCTAAAAAAGGGTGCTAAACTTGGGGGGTTCTCATTTTCCCTTTTAGGGTCCTCATCTCCCTTCTTCCTTCCATCCTGCCTCAATATTAGAGAAGACTTTCACACTGTTTAGGGCTGACCCCTTTGTGATGCTCTATACCAATTTATTTGCTCATTTATTCAGCCAACCTGTATTTTGTGCCTATGTCCAAGCCACTCTCCAAGCACTAGGAGAGATAGTCTAACAAATAAGAGAAGACCTCTGCTCAGAAGGAACCAAGAGAAACAATAATGAAGCATCCAATTTGGGTCTGATTTGCAAATCCAGGTTGGAAATTCTGGTATGCTGGGGAGATCGAGCACTGGGTGTATATTTTTATGAGGTTGTAGTGGGCATCTTGAATAAAATATAAAGAGGGCTTTGGAAATGATGGTGAGACCCTAGTGTGCTGAGTTTAAGACATTCAACCAAGAAAAAGGAACATTTTCTTAGACAGTGATCTGATGTGACAGAAAATATGTTCTGAGTTTTGAAAGCAGGAAAGAATATGGTCTCTAATTAATTGTTCTGAGATATGAGATGCTTTGAAGGTTATTCAGTTGTTCTCTGTACTATTTTCTCTCTCTTGCTCTCTCTCTTTTTTTTTTTTTTTTTTGGTAGGGAGTGGGGCATGTTCCAAATTCTTTGACTATGATTTATGTGCCAGAGTAAGAAGAGAGGTGCACCTCGCCCTGCTCCTCCCCAACTCCTCACCCCCACCCCTGTTCCAAGTGAGGGAAGCACCTTAGCAAGGGTGTCAGGGTCAACATTTGAGACTATGAGTATGAATAGTTTTCCCTGGCAGACAAATGTAAGATTAATGGAAGCGGATCAAAGAATAGCACCCATGGTGGTCCCAGGAAGATTGGAAAGGCTGTCTCAGAGAATGCACATCACTTGGAATTCTGCCATAGGGAGGGAGGAGTTGAGGGGTGGGCATCCCAGCTATTTTTTCAAGTGAGGCCTTAGAGTCCAGCATCATTTTAATGTCCACCGCTGTTATTAACTGCATTTCTTAATAGTTCCCCTCCAGCCTGCTATGGCATGAATAAAATGAGACCCAAGAGCTAAAACAATGCAAAAATAAATAAAGGCTATAAAGTAAGAATAAACAACACGCTATAGAAGCTATTATCTTTCCAGCATTCTCAATTTCTCTCTCCTAAAGTCCCTCTAAAACTCCATTAGTGGTTTCCTATAAGAAAACTAACTTTTCAAAAGCATCTGTATTCCCAGTTAGATTAGAACTGATTTTCACATTTGTTTTGATTTCATAGTTATGATCAGGAGTTAGAAATTTCCCTTCAGCATTAGACTTCTTCCATCCATAGTCCAAATAGTCTATCTCTCCTTCTGATCATTGCCAACTTTCCTCAAAAAAAAAAAAAAAAAAAAAAAAGACTTCTTCTGTCTCTTCACTATCCACTTTTTCCTTAACCTCTTGCTATCTGAGTTCTTGGGACCATTGCTCTTTCAGAGTTGCCTCTATCACCTTTTCTCAGATCCTTGTCCTTTCTCAGATCTCCCATGTCTTTTATAATAATTGTTACTGTTTTTCATAATATATGCCATACTATTCAAAATGCTTCTGTTTTGGGGAGCATCCCCTCTTTGTGCTTCTAGGTTGATATATGCCATTTTAAATTGTCCAATTAACCCTTTGTTATCCTCTCTCATTATACAAAAAACTCACATACAAAGAGGTTGTACAATTCGTCAAAAATGCTGGACCCAGGACCGGAGTGCAGATTTGTCTAACTCTAGTTCCTTAACTCTCTCCACTCTTCCATTGTGCCTGCACTGGAATGCTGTGCAGGTCACAACAACTTCATCGCAATTACTAGAAGAAATGGCTCGGCCAGGTCAAACTTACAAAGAGAAAGATTTGTTATCTGGCAAAACAGATGGTGAACTTTGCCGGTTCTCCCTGGGTGGAGGGACCCATCTGCCCATCTGGTTCAGAAGCCTTCAGGGGCCCCACCCTACACAGGACATTGCAGTAGGGATTGCCCTAGTCTGTCTGGAAGAAGGGTCCTGCCGGTTTGCTCCTCAGGTCTTTAAGAGGCCTATGGAAAAAAATTCCTAGGACTTGATTCTAAATAAGCAAAGTCAGATGGTGGAGCCTGTCTTGGGAGGGTCACGGTTCTGTCCTAGGCTTGATCTGGGTCTTTGTCCTAGTTGCCTCAAACGAGAATAATCCTCTAGCCACATCACAATCCCTTAAAACTTTAACTGATGTGTCAGCAGGCTTGGTGTCTCTGATATGCTGCAGCAGCCCAAGTATCTACTTTCAGGCATCTACCTCCTCCTCCCCAGCCATAAGGCCCCCTATCAAGCTGTCCCCTCCTATGGTCTTACCTGTCATTAGGTTCCTGCCCTAGACTCTGGGGTACATCCCTTCCCTTCCCTTCTGACCTCTTCCCTGTCTTCTCCCCCTGCCCTTATTTCTTAACATAGGTACTTCTCAAGGTTCAGGGGTTCCATTCTCTTCCTGCCTCTCTTCTAGTTACCTTCTCCGATGGGCATGTACATTCCCAAATCTTCTATACCTCCTCTGTGTGAATGGCTCCTAATCTTTCTCTTGAGCATCTGTCCTGCGTTCCATAGCAGCAGAGGAATCTCTGCAGGTTTTTTAGGCACAAAATAGATTTTCTCGTTTGTTGCCCAGCAGCCAGCACACACTGGGAATGCAGCTCAGTGTTCAGTACATACTTTTTAGAATAAAAAAATGAATGAGTCTCCTCCTGGCTCCCCTCATTACTTTTCTCAATGAGCATGTCCATTTCCAAAGCTTCAATACCTCCCCCATGTCAATTTGTTGAATAAATAAATGAATGAGTTTAAAACAAAACTTATTTTTTCCACCTTTATTCAACTCTCTCCCTGCTGTTGCCCTAAAACAGGTTTTAGAATCAGACTGAATTATTTTGAAACTTTGTTCAATGTACTAATAGGATGAAGCCTCAGACAAATTACTTAGCTTTCCTGAGCCATGTCCTTAGAGGGAAAAAGAAATCACAGAGAATAATGATCACCCTACTTGTTTATTATGAAGATTAAATAGTATGTGTAAAATATCTCAGTGCCAGCCATATTCATGCTTATCAGCTCTAAATCTTAATTCTCCTAAAGGTACATTAAGTATCTCATTTAAACCTCACAAGTAACTCATGAGATACTTTTATAGCTCTACTTTATAAATGAGGTGATGAGGAAACAGAGGGACAGAATGTGACTTACTTGCACAAAGTCAGACCAAAACCAAGTCCTAGGCAGTATTCCTCTAAGGCCCATACAATAAACCACCTTACTCTTAGATTACAAGCTCACTAAGAGGCCGGATTCAGACCTTATAAAAATTGATAAATCAAATGGCTCCAAATAAAATGAGCCTTTAGAAGGTGATCACTAAACACTGAAGAAATAAACAAATATGTTTACCTTTTGAAATCTGACCTCCCAGTTTGATGGTAAGCTATTTTTGGGGAAAGTTTGTGAGTACTCCCACAATGCTAAGTGCAAAATACTAAAAAAAAAAAAACTTGACTTAAAAATTATGGTGTAATAAAGCAAATATACTTGATGATGCTTTTCTAAAAACATGAGGGGTTGGGTGTTGCATGAAAGAGGAATTTTAAGATAAGGGGAAATGAGAAAGAGAAGCAATTCAGAGCAAATATGCTTCATGAAAGTTGTATGAGTCAACATCCCAGAAACCAAGTCATAATTTCTTCATCAGAGGAGGGAATACATGATTGAGAAATTTGTCGTGCTAATTGGGGTTGAGGCAGTTGTGCTTGATGAAAAGGAAATCATCAGAAATGGTTTAATGTTTTCTATAAGAAGCTAGAAAATGCATTATAATTCCAGTTGTGGATAGAAATTTAATGCATTTTAAACAGGGTGGAAAGGGTGAATAATTGTTTTGTCAGTTGGTAGAGTGGATTTTAGTCATCTCAATAACTATAAACCTAATTGAAGGAGAGCAGAAAGGCGTATCAGAAATTGGGGGATGCAAAATCAAATGTAGGAAAGCAGATTGATTGCTTATATGAGAAATTAATATTGCAAATTGCCTAGACAGAGTTTTAGATTAAATGAGGAACAAAAATAATAATTAGAAGAGAGGTACCTGACTCCAAAAGCAAGAAGAAAGAACTGCTTAAATACAGCAGGTTGTTGAAAAGCTTAAAAAAAAAAATCCTGAAGTGAACTATTTTTTTTCTGAAAATGATAAGAACACACATAATTGCTTAATTAGAATTCTATTACTTAATTACAGATACATCCTTGCAGTGATAGATATGGTATAACTTGTAGAGTTTGGTTATGATAGGAGACTAAAAATAAGTGGGGGTGTGGAATTTCTAAGTGAAAATACTAGGATTTGCTTTCTGTGGCAAGGGATAGTAATAAATGTGAAAGACATATTTTATGGGCCCTGCAAAAGCTCACAACTCTACTTAGAAGTAAAGTTTCTGGAGGAATAACTGAACTGTGACCTTTTTCCAACAGCTCGTGATAAACTTTTCTGTTAGATGACGACAGACAAGAAACTCAAGGTTAATTTGGGAGATGCTTGTGGAATCATATGATCATTAAAGTTCTGGTAAGAATAAAAGAAGATAAAAATGACATGAAAGATTGTGACATTTAAAAAAACTGGCAATGGGAAAACGCTTTTTCCCATTCTAAGTTTATCTTTAAATGAAAATTAGGGAAAAGAAGTACTGAGTAATGTTGCACTTGCTTCTACCAACATGGTTATTATTTTGGTAAACTGAAGATTGTATTGGGTGTATCAAGGATACCCAACTTATTAGAGACATCTTTGCAAATAATAGTAACAATTTGGGGAAAGCCACTTAATCTAACTATGCCTTAGTTTCCTCACTTGTGTCATTAGGTGTTTTGTTTTGTTTTTCTAACCACTATGATATATGCTGCTATATTTTCTTCTGATGTTAACACTTCATGTTTATAGGATAACATGACTACCTAAGAAGGAAGTTATAGGTAAATTAAATCAGGGTTTTGCAAGGATCCAATATGCTTAGGCATTTGAGAATTTAGCTCTTGGATCTGTCCTTCAAATGGTGTGATATTAGGTTGACACACATGCTAGATACATGGGTTTTAGGATGCTACTGGAACGAAAGAAGTTCTGATGAATGGGGTCAGGTATAGTATGTCAAAGGCTTGAGTTTACTCAAGTGATTATGAGATTAACTCTCAGAAATCATGACCTTGACCTCTGCAATGCAATCAAGAAGGTCCAAAATGGTCATCTGGAAAATGCTTAAGAAATAGGAAGAGTGGAGAGAAGAGTATGAAATTTGAAATTAAGCCACAAGCTTAAGAAAAAAATTTTTTCATGATAATTTTACTGTGCATTAACACCTGCTTTAAGTAGACTTTCATAAGTTTATATACAGTTGACCTGGAGGATCTAAAAACCACTTCAATTTAGTTACAGTCTGCCAGGTCTGCCACTGCACATTATAGATTAGAGTGTATTTAAATACCATGAAAATGTACTGTTGCATAAGATAAGCTTAGATCCTTCTTTGCTCTGAGGCAATTTTATCTCATTGATTAGTCAGACACAAGCCAGGTGTTATCAAGCAGAACTATGACATCTTAGATACCTGCAGTGCTCACTGGTTCCACGAAGTTAGGAAGGAATCAGTAATAAGATGGAAGCTGGCAGAAGGAGCTATAATGTGAAAGAGTCTGGAGTAAGAATCATAAGACCCATTTCTCTACCCAGCTCTACTAATAGTAAACAGAGAGGCCAAAACATGCCTCTTCAGTTCTCCCTTCATTTTGAAGAGGATGAAATTATACCATCTTTTCTTTTTCTTTAAAATTGTACAGCCTTATGGAAAAGGCTGGGAATGTGAACAGCCACAGTTTAATGGACTCCAATGTATTTCATCCAGATTTGGGAAATTCATCAACTAGGTGGCACAGAAAATGCAGACAACCACACATGCACTATATTGGATATGGGATCTCAGGACCAAAAAATAAAAAAAAATAACATCCCAGGATTATGGACGGGAAATTGGGAGTAAACATTGTCCCCCACCTCTTCCTCAGATCTGGTTTTGGCATCCTGGAAAATTCCACGGAAAGCTAGATTAAATCATGTCTCTTAATTTTTCTTTTCTTTCAAGCCCCATAGAGATCCCCTGTATTTAAATTTTAATTATGTTTTTGTTAAAAGATCTCGTCACCATGCAGAATTTTCTTCTTTGAATCATGTACCTTCTTATAGTTGCTCTTATATTTGAATTTTGTATATGTTATTTTTCCCACTAAGAAAGAGGATTATCAAAAATAAGTTCTCCTTCTCCCTCTCTCAACCTTTCTCCTTGTTTTCTTCCTCCCTCCCTCCCTCCTTCCTTCCTTCCTTCATTCCTTCCTTCCTAATAAAATTATTGGAGGTTCTGATACACTCTGTATTCTTTTTTTTTTTTTTTTTTTGCAGCATGTGGGCCTCTCACTGTTGTGGCCTCTCCCGTTGCAGAGCACAGGCTCTGGACACGCTGGCTCAGCGGCCATGGCTCATGGGCCCAGCCACTTCGTGGCACGTGGGATCCTCCCGGACCGGGACACGAACCCATGTCCCCTGCATCGGCAGGCGGACTCTCAACCACTGCGCCACCAGGGAAGCCCCACTCTGTATTCTTAACAGAATGAAAGGGAACATGGATTCCGGCAAAGAGGGAAGCAGACTATAATAACCCTGAAGCAGGAGAAAGCACTTTTTGAATCTCGTCCATCTCTTCTGCTGACACTTTTACCTCCTCCCACACTTACTCACTGCTTAGCATGTGTGATCATAGTACCAACTGCAGAGATAGTTCCTCTCTGATTTCTCTTCTTTAATGCATTTCAGCCCTAGAGCCGGGAGGGAGAGATTGGTATGAGTATTTTTCCTTCCAAAGAACCAAAGACATACTTGGCCTCTGGTATCTCCCTGCTCCATGTTAAAAATTTCCAGGCTAAAACTTTCCTCGAAGCCAATCCCTAAAAATACCATTCTTAAAATAATATCATTCTACTCTCTGGCAGAGATCACTCACCTGTTCACAAGCACCATCCCTCTCCTAGACCCAAATTGTTATTTAAAAATAAACTACAGGGCTTCCCTGGTGGCACAGTGGTTGAGAGTCCGCCTGCCGATGCAGGGGACACAGGTTTGTGCCCTGGTGAGAGGCCTGCGTACCACCAAAAAAACAAAAAAAAAAAACTACAAGGCGATGACATGAGAACCCATCCACCTACCTTTGCTAGAACCCATCCACCTACCTTTGCTAGAAATCAAGGAGGTGCATAGCAGTGGAAGCATATCTCGTGTTTTGAATTTTTTAAAACACTGAATGTTTTCATCATATGCCCTATTACTGGACTGTGGGACTGGCTACGGGTTTAGAGCGATGAAGCTTGTTTGATTGAAAACCATAAAACTTAATGAGAATGCTGGCCTCCCAGCATCAAAGCAGGTGGTTGCCTCAGAAAGACTTCAAGGGCCTGGACAGAGAAAGACTCTTAAATTTGTGCTGCTTCTTGATAATCTGATTCTGGAGCCTTTGCCAAACTTTCCTTAAGGGCAATGTGAGAAGAAAGAAAGAAAAAAATAATAAACTAAGCAGGAAGATAGGAATCTCTTTAAACCCACATTTTGTCTTAGACTTTAGGAGTATTTTGTTTGTTGTTTTGTTCTGTTTTGTTTTTGATAAGGGAGGTAGAAAAAAATCTTATCTTTTCTTATCTTTTGAGGATAACTCAGAGTGATATGTTAGAACCTTTTTGGCTAGAGGACTTTTTTTTTTTTTTTTTCCCGATACACGGGCCTCTCACTACTGTGGCCTCCCCCTTTGTGGAGCACAGGCTCCGAATGCACAGGCTCCGCGGCATGTGGGATCTTCCCAGACCGGGGCATGAACCCGTGTCCCCTGCATCGGCAGGCGGACTCTCAACCACTGCGCCACCAGGGAAGCCAGCTAGAGGACTTTTGAGAATAGGACTTGCAGATAGCTTTGTAAAAAATGCTTATGTGTTTGCAACCACTACTATAGGAAGGGTTTACCTCAGGACTTGAACATTGTAGGAAAGGACCTCAAAGTACATAAAACTTAATCCCCTCACTTGACCGATGAAGAACCTGGTGCTCAGAGAGGTTAAGTAAAATGCACTGGGTTACACTTCACATGTGCTGGCTAACTTTCAGAGTTGTGCAGTCCAAACAGTCAAAAAGTGCATCCCGGGAAGCCAGTTTTCTTACTTCCTTCATGCTTCCCACTGCTCTTGTTCCCCATTCCTTTGAGCTCTGATCTGAAGAAAAGTATCTGGTTTGATTGCTTTGTTTTGGTTGAAATATATAGATTTGTCTTGTCTTGGTATTTTTTATTCTTTCTTCTCCAAAACTCATCAAAGTCACTTTGATTCTACCTTTGAGGTCCCTCTGGATTGTTTGTTATTCCCCATTCTTCCCTTGCTAGATCAACCCTTAACATCCCTCCCTTGGTCTGTTTCAGTTCTCTCCTTTTTAAACTGGAGGCTTAGGGTCTTTTGATCCTTCATATTAAATCCTGGCCCTATCACAGACCTTTCTAGAAGTATCCATAGCACCCTATAACAAATAGCAGTCTTTGTTAAAGTCCTTATATCATTTGCATCTGTATTACCTTAAATTTTTGTTAAAAATTCAGGTCCACTGCTACATCAGAAGCTATGGGGACAGGGACCTGCAGTTTAATAAACTCTCAGATGATTTTTTTTTTTTTTTTTTTTTTTTGTGGTATGCAGGCCTCTCACTGTTGTGGCCTCTCCCGTTGTGGAGCACAGGCTCCAGACGCGCAGGCTCAGTGGCCATGGCTCACGGGCCTAGCCGCTCCGCGGCATGTGGGATCTTCCCGGAACGGGACACGAACCCGTGTCCCCTGCATCGGCAGGCAGACTCTCAACCGCTGCGCCACCGGGGAAGCCCCTCAGATGATTTTTAATACACAAAACTTTCAACCATTGGGGCAGTCATATCGTGTCATCATTTTATCCATTTTCAACATCATTTCCTCCAATCTTTATCCAGATCAGTGTTCACCTCCCTTCTGTACATCCTTTCCCTAGTCACACTGACTGACCCCAGACATCCCCCCAAGCATGGCTTTGTATTCTTTTACAACCGTGCCCTTTCTCCAACTTATCCTCTGTCTCAAACTTTGTAGCTCACATCCTATTCACTTGGAGATATACTATTTTCCTTTCAATGCTAAGCTCAAATAGTATCTCCTTGGGAAAGTCTGGTTTTTTTACATTTCTTGACCCCCCCCCCCACACTGTGTTGACCTAGAATGCAGCACAAACCTTTGTTGTAGAACTTATCTCACTTAAGTGTAATTATAATGAATCTACTCAAGGGTTATAGAGCACCAACTATGCCTCAGGTTCTAGCACTAAAGAAATAGTCACAATCCCTGCTAGCAAAAAAGTCTCCCCTAGCCTTTCTCAACCAAAGTCCTCACCTGAACCACAGAACATAGAAAATTAGTTGAGTAACTATTTTCTCAGTTCTCCCAATGATGATACATAACTAGCACTATTACATACAATGGATGTCTTAGGGCATTAGGGCTTAATCTTCCTGAGAAACCCTAGTTGATCAAACACTGATACAATTATAGTAGCAATACTATGATAGAGATAAGCCCAAGGTGAGGTGGAAAAGGAGAATCAGGTGACCTAATTACCTATGTGTTTCATCTGTACCATGTCTTATTCTTTTTCTATCCTCACTTGGCATCTTGCACAGGCTCATTTCATGGAGGTCATTTGATACATTTTGTTGTTGTTGAATTAAAAGCACTGAAATTCATTTTTATGGTTATGTGTCTTCAGAATCCAGCCAAGGCAATGCAAATCATCCATATTTGTAAATCCAGCATCTAATCAGTGCTAGAGACATAGCTAGCACTCAGTGAGGGCTTAGCGAATAAATGTACAAATTTCGAAGGATTGTTACTCAAGACTCATAAGTACTATAGTACTTAAAGAAAAACTAATATGAATGTAAAAATCTTTCCTATTACTTAAACTACACTTCTGGATATTCCACTTCAAATTTAATTGCTTCCTGCGTTATGTGTATTTTCAAGACAGAAAGAAAGAGTTGCATTAAAAGTGCAGTAAAATTGTATGAAGTGAAAAAAGGCTGCGTTTCCCTGGTTGGGGGATTAAAGTAAGTGGTGGTATTTTCAGTGTAATTCTAATCTAATAAAGCCAAAGAAATTTAGTTTGAATATATTTTCAAGAACAAATAGCCTCTAATTACAAATTGAGTTTAGAGGAAGATAGTGGGGAAAGTTATAAAGTGCCATAAAAATCTGGTGTCCTAAAGAAATTTTGAGGGGGTCTGTTGTACTCCCCTCTCTTACTGCAAAGTCTGCAGCCACTTCACTTCAGACAAAGTTATCTTTTTATAAGCATCACATAAGCACACACTTCACACTCTTCCTGGGATTAATGGTTTTCCCATTTATGTCACTTAAAGGCATCTCTGTTCATTTAATCACCAAGAAAATTTCAGGCTGAGTGGCTTCAGTTTAGAGAGGTGTCATACTTCTTAGCTGCCTCTAGGGGGCTCTTATTAAAATTCATGTTGCAGAAGGAGCATTTCCCTAAATGGTTCCTTAATGCCTCAAATCCACAACTGTCTAACTTATATCCAAGGAAGAGTTTACTTCCTTTAGGGCATAACCCATTATGTTACAAAGTTGTTAAAGTGTAAATAAATACACATAAATCTGTTTAAGTTAGCAAACTGTGGTAAGGTAAAATAATCCTGAATAAACCATGGCCTGAAAAAATGTGAAGAGTATATATGGAAAATTCAGCATAAGAATATTACCCTGCAAAAATAATAATTAACCCAAGTAAACCTGCACACAGTGATTTTCAGCACTTTTGCAAGTGAACAAATTTTGCTATGAAAGCAGTACTCAAAATCAAATAGAGGTTAGGAGACCTAGTTTAAAATTGTTATTAAAACACACAGGCATTTTACTTTTAATGGTCATGGGCTTAGTTCCAACTCTTTCGTTAGCAAAAGCTTATTGCTTGGATAGTAAGTACAACTCATCCCAAGACTGTATCTGCCTCTAAATTTAGACTGTTGGGGGACTGGCTCAGGGTGGATCCTGGTGATTTATTTGCCCTCAGTGTAATTGGATGTGAAGATCCTGATGTCCATCTCCCGAAAAAGGCTGAGCCCACGCAGGGGCTGGGGGAGAACTGAGCCCGGGAGGGTTTTCCCAGGGTCTTGGCACTTTGAGATGCTGAGGCTCTGGCTGTAAGGCTCAGGGTCACTACTGAGCTACTAAATTATACACTGTTTTATATTTTAACATGTTTAAAATACAGATCTTCGTTGCAATTGAGGTGCATTCCAGCCTAGGTTAATTGGCAGTGTTTAATGCCAATCATAACGTAATTGTACATCTTACAGTCAATGATGTCAACAAAACATGGTGGCTGAGGTGCTCTAGCTCAGTGATTTTCGAACTTTAATTTGCATATGAAATCACCCGAGGATCTTATTAAAATATAAATTCTGATTTAGTAGATCTGGGGAGGAGCATGAGGTTTTTCATCTAACAAGCTCCCAGGTGATATTGATGCTGCTGCTTCACAGGCCACGCCTTGAATAGTAAATCCCTAAATGGGCTAAGAATTGCTTCCTTTTAAACTACCTAAAACCTACAGCTTTAAGTCGCATGCCACTGTTTACAAATTGTTCTATATAAACACCATGTAATTTTATATAAATGTGTTGATTAATCCATGATAAATCAAATAATTATTAAATAATAGCAAAAGGTAGTGTTAATGAAGGATTGATTTCAATCGTTGGTGATCATACCTTTCAGTCTGGCGAACTTATAGAAGAAAATGTTAACAAAGAGGTCAATTTACTCTTTCAAACATGCACTGAAGTCTTACATATGAGACTCTGCTTTGTCTACAGGTGGTGAGTGCAGGGAAGGAATACAGTGACTGAGTTTGAAAAATAATGTTATGTGAAATCTGATAATGATAAAATCCTTAAAAAGTAAAAACAAAAAACTATTTGTATTTGAACTATAAAAATTAAGTGACTATTCCCAGTTATTAAAAAGATATCAGTGTTTTTCTAAAAATGCTGAGTTTCTCAGTCGTCTTTACCAATTTTTGATACATTGGCAGGCGGCTATTATAACTCAGGTGAACAAAAGAGGAATGCACACTGGCTAGAGTCAATAAACAGAGGTTTTCTTCTGGATTCTTCTACATATGAGTGATGTGGCCTTGATGATGTTATAAATAATTTGTGGCCTCCAAGTCAATTCAATTTCCTCACAAAGCTGTTAGGACAGTTAAATGAAATAACTTTTAAAATGAGATAATATGTGCAAAATCTCATAGACTTGTCTGCAACCTGGACAGTCCTCATACTTCACAGGGTCCAGTGCAAAATAAAAATGAAGGGCTCCTTGTTCAAAAGTTATTAAGAATTTCAAGATGGCAAGAGGAAGATATTAAACCAAGAGTAGGGTCCTTCTGCGTGTGAGGGCCCTGTGTGACTACATAGGTTACATGTCTGTGAAATATATATGTATAGGTCACATTCCTACCTGCAATGTATTTGTAGTTAACACACACCATTTATTGAATTATTAGAGTATAATAGGTACAATGCTGAGTACTTCAATTACATAGTTTCACTTAATCCTTTAGAGTGAAGGAAAAATGAAGCAAAAAACATTAAATTACTTTTCTCAGGTCACACAACTACTAAGTCTACGGAGACAGGATTTGAACCCAGGTCTCTCTGATTCTAAAGCAATCTGTCTTAACTAATTTAATGGAATACCAATCTATAACTGGTTACTGTCATCACATTTGATTCAAATTTAGAAACTTAAGTTCAGAAAAATATATATGTTTGATGGACAATTCATTTATCATGACCTGGATTAGATAACCTATGTCAACCTAATTATCATATCCTGGTACTTCACATAGTAGATAGTCATATCATACATGTGGAACTAAACTGAACACTCAGAGTCACCAATTCCTCTGTGTGCAGAATATTTACTCAAGATAAAAATCTCATTTTCCTATTATTTAAAATCACAGGCTTCTGAATGATAACAGAATTATTTTCATTTTAAAGTAATTAATTTGTTTTAAATGTGTTTCAATAGTGATAATTCTCCCAAAAAAAGGCCAAATGGTGTACAGGAATAATTTTCTTCCAAACACAGCACCTGATCCAAAGAACTAAGACGAGAGTATATCGTCTCCTAATAGAAATTAACATGAAGACCAAAATATTCACTTTGTTTTGGATAAGATATCAGATTTTTAAAATATGGCTCAAACTCAGTAAAGTACAAGTTTGCATTTCTATGGAGCTTTTCTTCTTTGTAATGTGTTTTCGAATCCTTCATATCATTTTATCTTTCCTATTCTTTTCAAATTCTGAGAGCAGAACTAATTCATTGTGCTTTAATCCTATGTAATATCATGCCCATTATAGAGCTGAGCAAAGAGAGACAGAGAGGATAACTCAGATTACTTTGTCACCTTCTCTTTGAAAGTATTATAGATTTCCTCTGGCAGAATTAATGACAGCTTCTGCTGTATTTTTAGAGCAATTTTCAATACCTCATTTAAAGAACCTGTATTTTAATTTTCTGTTTCTTTGTCAGGTTCTCCTTCCAGATTCCTAGGTGTGTTATTTATCTGTGTGTCCCCAGTGTCTAGTACAGAGTCTAGCACATAGTAGGTGTTGATTAATGTTGACTCATTGAATGCACACATGTCTAAGTGAATGGAACACTTTAAACAGGGTACTCTAGTGGGTGCTGAAGTTAAGAGGAAATGTTAAGTCTTAGACATTATTCATTACTGCTTTCTGCTGGGCTAGAAAATGTCATATTCTATAAAATGCATCAATTCCTTAAAATGTCATTGAAACCCCTACCAAACAATGTTATGTTAGCTTGATATCTGAAAGCACTACAATGCATTATGTCAACTGTTGATATAGTTCTAGGCTATGGGGCATCTGCCGAATATGATGGGAAATAAAAATCTGTGGGTCCCCTGGAAGGGAGGTTGCTATGTTCAAAAAGCTGAATTCCAGACAAGAACTCACCAGATACCCTGGAGACTAAAGACTTGAGTTCCACTTCCTTGGGGACCTGAGCAGATGGGACTTCCTGAATCCAATCTTGAAGAGGAGTGCCTATGGCAAAATGCCTGGTTTCTGCCCTAATTGCTTATTTCCCTTGTCCCCAAGGCTACAAGGCACAGAAGGAAACTTACCCTTAGCAATCTATGAAGCCAATACTTCGTAGAAATCTAGAAAGTACTTCCAAATGTGTTTTTTTTGTGTATCCCTGTTCATACGATTGGCTACAGAGTACAGAAATTTATGACAAGCATTATTATCTTATTTACACCCTTAGAGGAGGAATGGATGCAGACTTACAGAGCAGAGAAGCAGTTCACAGAGGTGACATTCCAGTACCAGTTAGAACAGTAGGAGAAAAATCCCCACTGGAAGCTCACGTGTAACTGGGCATCCACGAAATATTTCCTGCTCTTTCCCCTCCCACTTAGACACTCCCTTCTGCAACATCCTAGTAATCTAGGCTGCATTTTTGTGTTCTCTTTCTCCTCAAGGTTCCTATAAAGTTCATTTCATTTAATTATACCTTAATAAAAATATTGAGAACAAGGAAATAGAAGCAAGATTATATTATGAGTAAAGGAAGCAACATAGAGTAGCTGTTCAAGGCAAGAGTTCTGTGGTCAGATTAGTTAAGATTCAGATCTTGGCTCTGCTACTTAGTGATTGTTTTCTCCTAGTCAGTTACCTAACTTCTCCTGTCTCCATGTCATTTGTCAAATAGGGATACTGCTAGTATGTAACTTGTGAGATGCTCAGAGAGTTACTTTTGAACATACAAAGCACTGGAAAAAAATGACAGTGCACCCCTCTAGGCAATTTAATAATAAAAGCAAAACCTAAGATAAAATGCCATTAAGTCCACCACACACACGCAAAAAAAAATGGTGTTTGTCTTCCATGATTACCTTGCTGCTATGTTTGAAATACTGAATATCTAATTATTTCACAAAGTTTCATTAATTTATTTTTTAGGAGTAATTTGTTATGTTTGCTGTGCTGCTGCTGATTGTGCCCTAGGTACAATGGGGTAACTCACTGGGTGTTGTAGAAATTACATGAGAAATAGGAAATGCTTAATATGTTATTATTACTATTCTGGAATATACCAACTCTTCTTACCCTTTTATAATAGCTGTGACTTTTAACATCCCTTTGTGTAATGCCTTATATAATCCTAGCCACAATTAGGTACCACCGAGTTTATATCACTAGAGTATGTTTAGATGAGCTCATTCAGGCAATGTGCTCTAATTAGGAAAAGTACTCAACTTAGGTTATTACTATTATCTCACAGGGGTTCTTGAAAAGACATCCTTAAAAAGGAAAGGGGGATTTCTGACTTAAAAGAAGCTGTGGTCTTCTGTCTTGAAAATGAAAGGAAACAAGGGTAATTGACCTCTGTTTGCATTTTAGTGCCAACAATTTATTACAGCAGAAGAGTTGAAACACATTTCAGTATTTCCAAGGCCTGAAAGACATCAGGCAGAGCTTATAATAAATCAGGTTAATGGTTCATAAGAATTTGTCAAATTCATTGACATTCCCACAAACTCCATCTTGCTTTCTTGTTAAAGTTTTAAAAGCAAACTGCCATCTTCTGTGGTTTTTTCTTTCAGGTGGAGAAACTTATTTTCTTTCTAGACTAGAATTTTTGCCCAACACTGTAAGTCAATTTGCCTCCTCTTCATCTGGGCTAAACTAAGCTCTCTTACAAGTCACTAAACCAAGACCCTACCTCTAGGAAGGCAGCCCAGAGCCAATGTGTGAGTCCTTGTGTTACAGGAATTCCTTTGTATTTTTGTACAGTCTATTATTTGGGGGGCATTAGTAAAATCTATCTTAAAATGGTTAGTTAACTTGAGGACATTTTGCCAAACATAATTAAGGTAGAATTTATTTTCCTTAGTTATGTAATAATATGGTGAGTAAAAATATGCAGTTATGTATGGAAAATGGCTAGGAGGAAGTGAGATGGGAATGCAAACAGCAATTCTCTTTCCAAAAGAATGAATGAGACATGTGGAAAGGTTAACATAAATGCATTGGAAAATGCTACTTATCAATATATAGACTGTGACAGTGTAATAAGACAGGAAAGGCAGAAACTATCTACAGGTATCAGGGACCCCAACAACGAAGAGTCTGGAGGAAATGAAAACCTGGGAGAAACATGTTTAATCATGACTTTGGAAGCCCCATGAGGACATTCTCCCAGATAAAGAAGTCCTCCCTCTTCCCAAGTTGCATGATTATCAGTGAAGATCTCCTTACCCTCCAAAGTTTCCTTGAGGTCAAATTTTTCCAACAGGTCACAAAGCCTTTTATTTAAAAATTGGAAAAATAACTTAAAATGCAAATTCTGCCATGGATTTTTATTCTTATATGTAAAGAACTCTACTCTGAGTAGTGAGGGAAATAAGACAGAACAGAAGGACACCTGAGAACCCACATTTGATGAGCTGGTTCTACCATAGAAGGGGATAAATTGAGAAGCCTTCACAATCTTCTAAAGTTCTCTGTTGTCCACAAGAAGTAAGACAGGAATTAAGAGGTATTTGCGCAAAGGAAATATTGCACCTTTTTCCTCGTGCTGGTACTGGTACATTGTGTGAATTACAGCGATGCCACTGCAAATGGCAGAGAGGACCATGCTGATTACATACAGGTATCAACTATTTTTTCACAGTGGGTGAAAATGCTTACATAAGAGGATATTTTCTGAACCTCATCCACTTCATAGCTTCTTCCAGATTTTTAGTGCTAAAAGTTTCTCAATGTAATTAAAGCCTGCGCTGATCTAATTAGGTTGATGAAATTTTCAGTAGGGATTTAATTCCCCCTAGCATTTCACTTATTTATTTATTTTTCTAGAATCCTTCCTTAGGCTCATCCCAAGCAACTTTTAGTGGTAGCGTTCTAAATTTCCTCACACAGGCAGTGTCTCTACTCGCACAACTGACTGTAAAACTCTAGCAAGTACACATGGCTACAAACAAACTTCCAATAAAGCATTCTAGGTTGTTTTATCCAGTACAATCCTTTCCTCTCCCTTCAGTTTCATTTCCCTACTGACAAACTATGTTGAATAATGTTCACTCTGCAGGAGGGAAATAGGTGTTTCAAAGCATTCTGGAGGCACAAAGAGGCTAAGAAATGCATGATAGCCCAAGGAGATTCTGAGGCAAGATTAATGAGGGAGCAGCATGACCCTTCCTTGTAAGTCATTAACTGCAGAAGCCCTCATGGTCAAAATATTGGGAGAGAAGCACGTATTAGTGAGTTTGCCACCTATCTTTGAATGTTAAAAAAACAAACAAACAAAAACCTTTAATGAGAACCTTAGGAATCAACTGTAATACTTTTAGAGCAAAAAAAAAAAAAAAAATGCTTTCCAAGTTGTTTAAGGTGAATGGGCAGGGCAGTAGGTGTCCTCAAATAGACACCAAACATCTCCCTTAGAGGCCATGACTTAACTTTCTATAGCATCTTCTAATTCCCTCTCTTGTTGTAGCAATCACTCAAAAAACTGCTTGCTGGAAAAATTAAATTTGATTTTAAGTGATCTTCTTAAGCAACATATATTTCAGGTTTTATTCAGTGGTATAAAAATGCAAAGAATATAAACAAATGCTTCTGCCCAAGCATGATTAGTACTGTTTTTGTAAAAATCAAATTTAAACAGCATATTTTCAAAGATCTATTATCCTCTAGCAATTTCATAGATGTGGGCTGTATATAACGGTAATTTATTATTTACAATTTTTTCTGTAACTTTTCCCAAATTTATACCCTTGAAAGTCATTTTCAGTAACCTCAAACATTTCTCCAAAGTCTTTTTGATTTATTTATGATGAAAATATAAATACTTTGTAAAAAACTACGTCGATCCCCTTATTATAAATTCTTGGCCATTCAAAGCTCCCTCTCGGTTTGAACGAAGTAATATATGAAGTTCAGGTTAAGTTTTGCCAAATTCTGTTGAAATAATTTTACTTTATTTTGAAATTTGTTAATCACTAAAAAAAAAATTTCTTAATGAGGGCTGATTGCTCTCCATGCAAGCCAAGTCTTATTTCAAATAAGCATAATCAAATGCCATGTAGGGAGAGCCCTAACTGCTAATTTCTTCTAATAAACACTAGATTATGGGTTGTTTCATTATGTAATTTTTTTTACCTTAGTCTTTAAAGAATGAAGATGTGAATTAATGAGAGTGGTAGGCCATCTCTAGTTTTGTATCTTGAGTGCTACTGTTTATAATGAAACAGAGCCAGTCATTCAAGTATTATATTTTATCTGACAATATTCTGTGTTTTTATCCTGCTACCCCTTCATTGCTCTTCGGTGGGACAGATAACCTCTAGGTCTGTTTTCCCATTTCCAAAGTAAGGAGGTTGGACTTGAAGAATGACTTCCAGGATTCTTCCTATTTTAACACTCCAAAATTTCTTCTATGATTTCAGACATAGTGTTATGAGTATCTCCCCCAGGACTGGTTATCCTAAGGGGGATCACACACTAGACTGAAAATAAAAATGTTATGAGCCATAGATGAAATCATAATTAAGATTTTATATAACATGCCTGAGGGCAGAAAGCCTGAGATAAGAGTTAAGGAAGGCTCACAGGGGCTTAAGAGGGATGTGGTGAGAATGAACATGGGTATGTTTCTCTCTTTTCAGCAACTCTACAGAGCTCACCTATCTGAAGTAAGGTGATTTGATTCAAAACCTATGATACTTTGTCACAATTTCATTTCAGTAGTAGGAAGAGCAGGGCATTCTAAATAGATAGTAACTCAGACTTGGATGGAAACTATGAACCATCCAAAACCTCTCCAAGTAAAGTGTGTTTTGATTTATAGGCTGATTGTCCCCATTTCCTTCCACTCTAGTGTGTCAGGAGGAAATAAAGTGTAAGAGATTATACATCAGGAAAACACTGGCAAGACTTGCTCCAGACACATACCCCAGGCTGTGGAAGAGAGAGATGTAGGAAGTGCCCTATCGGTAAGATGAGTGGTATCTATCCAAAACCTACAGAGACAATAACTTGAGTGAATCCTCATTGTTTGGATTCAGTAGTTGCCAATTAAATGGAAAATCACCTGACTTGGTTTTTATGGTTGAAAGACCAATTAAAAAGTATAAAATACATAAGCAACAAGGACATAGCACAGGGAATTGTAGCCATTATTCTGTAATAACCAATAATGGAGTATAATCTGCAAAAATACTGAATCACTATGCTGTACTTAAAACTAATATAAAATTGTAAGTCAACTATAGTCTAATTTTAAAAAAAGAGATGAGTTCTAAAGTGTCTCAACTGTTCATTAATACTTAAATATTAAAGATATTAATCTGAAGTACAGTTCAATCTGAAACTGTAAATTTGGATTAAGGCAATCCACTGAAGATTCACACACACAGAGAGTTGCCTCACCCAAACTGAACTCAGAAGACAATGAGGCTCAGCTGAACTTGGGTGATCACTGCAGAAACTCTCATTTTTTTACAGAAAAAATGAGGGCTCTTTAGCTAGATTCCAGTTTCTGCTCGAGATCCTTGGATTCCCTTTCCTTTTTCCAGTGCACAGCAAGATTAACTTTCTGTAGATAAAACAGGGCCTAGGGGCTGACCATAGGTTGATCTGTTCATAGTGAAAGTGAGGAAATGGTGTGGATGACTCGGGGTGTGATTCTGCCCCCACCCCAATTCCTATCACCAGAAAGGGTTTCAGGCATCATGTTCTGAAATCTAACTATGTTTTCACCATGCTTCTCCCCAACCTGAAACATGTCCTCCATCCCCGGCTCATAATTATCCTTCAAGACGCTCACATCCTGACTCTTCTGTGTATCTTCCTTGTCTACTAGATCCCCACTCATTCACTCTCTTTTGTACTCAAATGCACATAACTGTACCACACAGAAGTGTCTAGTATACATTTCTAAAAGTTGTTTCTGTTTGTAACAGAATTGAGGGTTTACACAATCTTCTAACAAACATTCTGTTAGGACACTGTGTATTATGGTGGCTAAGAGCACACAAGTCTCTGAATTCAGACTGCCACGATCACGCTCTAGGCTTGCAGACTTGTTAGCCGTGAGACCTTGCTCAAGAAACTTACCTCTCCAAACCTCAGTTTCCTTGTCTGAAAAATGCAGATAATTACTTCATATATTGTGGAGATTCCTGTAAAGCTCTTAGTATTGCATTAGGCACAAAATAAGAGCTCAGAAAATGCCTAATGTTATAACAATGATCATAATTATTAGGATTTTATAATGCTCACAGAGCTTAGCACAGTCCTGGGTCATGTTATGTATCTGTAAAAAGTAAAAGTTATTCTCTGGGAGGCAATCAATCCCTTCCACCGCAAAGCACAGTTAGATTCAGCCTTTCAGAACTGCATCTCCTTGTATTTGTTAAAACTATAGGGTATTCGAATCCTTCCTAGGACTCTTCCATATACATTCACATACTGCGCAATGCAACATCCAGTACATTTACATAAATGGAAATCAGGTAAGGATAATTCAAGCACTGATTGTTTTTCACTGATGCTTACTTGAATCGAGTTTATATGATTACAATATTTTCTTTAAAATAAACCAAATGCAAAAAAGAAGGGATATATGTATATGTATAACTGATTCACTTTGCTGTACGGTAGAAACTGACACAACATTGTAAAGCAGCTATACTCCAATAAATAAATAAACCAAAGTACATCACTGCTTACCAACACCACCTATGGCTAATCATTAATAAATTCAAAGTTATTAAATTTTATATTTTAGAGGTCTGTACCATTAAACTACAGCCATATAATGCGAGAGGAACTTCTGGTTCTAGCAGCCAAGAGAAACTGGGTTGTGCCTGAATGAAAACAGGCAGCTGTTATGGAAAAATATTCATACAAGTTGAAATCCAAAGATCTTCCTGATCTTTTTCTTCCCATACACCAACAAGTTCCGATCCTATCAAAAGTTACAACCAACAATGACAGCTGGGAATGAGGGATGAAATTCTTGGTATCTTTTAGCCTGATAGCTTCACTCAGGTAAATATCAAGTGAGCTCATTGGATCACAAATGAAACATCTTTACTTCCTTCAGAACATATTTAAAATCTAGGAACAAAATTATTTCATCACATAGATTCATCTTGTTTTTGTTGCATTTGGTCTCTCATAGCCTATTTTTTTTCTTCTTCTTTCCTGTAATGGTCAAATAAGTCACTGCTGTATATATAACACCTAAGGCATTTAAGTAGAAATGACCAAGGGAGGGCCTCCCTGGTGGCGCAGTGGTTGAGAGTCCGCCTGCCGATGCAGGGGATACGGGTTCGTGCCCCGGTCTGGGAGGATCCCATATGCCGCGGAGCGGCTGGGCCCGTGAGCCATGGCCGCTGGGCCTGCGCATCCGGAGCCTGTGCTCCGCAACGGGAGAGGCCACAACAGTAAGAGGCCCGCATACCGCAAAAAAAAAAAAAAAAAAAAAAAAAAAAAAAAAAAAAGAAATGACCAAGGTGTTTGGCTTAACTCTAGACCCAATATTTCTTTGTGTTTGACTTTCTTTTATAGCTAATATACAACTGCCCCTGCAAATCTTAATTGTGAATTACTTACAGACTGTAAAGAAGAGGAACTTAATTCCTTGATAATGTTCTATGAGTTGCCCCCATTCCCCCAATCCTATATAAACAACAGTGGAATATTGAATTTAAGGTTGTGCCCTTTGACACCACAAACTCTGGGTCTTCAGCAAAGGCGCTTTCAGTCTGGATCTGAAATGATGAGGTCATGAATTAGGAATGATTCTGGTGACGGCGATATTTACCTCTTTGAGACAGCCCATAAAGTTGTTACTGACTGGTGACCCGGGAAGGTCTGCTGTGCTGGGACTGCCTCCAACATAGAAAAAGTCATCAGACCCCAGCATGGTATAATCTTCTTGCGTGTAGCCCGTTGTGGTAAGAATCCCATCCACTGATATTGTCACCTAGATAACAAAGCACAGGGAAAGGACACGCTATACTCAGACCTAGATACTGTAATCCTGGGATATGCCTGTTTTGTGTTTTGTTTTGTTTTAGTTTTTCATTTTGCGTTTTTTTTTTTTTTCTGTTTGTTTGGTTTTTATTTTTAGACCTATGGCGGAACCCATTTTCATGTCTGTTAGAGGTTTATTCTCCGATTCTATGCAACTAGCCCTAAGAGATCTAAACTAGTTAGAGAGTTAACTGATTATTGAACAAGTGTCAGCATCATCCCTACGGCAACTCAAAAGTTATTTAGCAGACACAAAAATGGTGTTAGTAAAATGCTTCCTAGGTTAGTTTTGCTGGTAGTACATATTAGCAAAGTTTAGTCGTCTGTTATTAACTAATCACAACGTGCACCTTGTTAACAGAAAAGGCGCAAGCTCTTTCCAGCAACATCACTGTTTGCACTATTGAGCAGCAGCTGTCCAGCATGCAAGTGCCTACGTCCATGCCAAAGGCGAGGGGAAACAAAACAACCAGTGGAAGCAGCACACGCTGATGTGCACATGCAGGAGGGACAGTACCGTTCAGAAAGGAAAGGAAAGAAAACGGGGAGAACCAAAGGAAAACACAACTGCTCTGTGATGACGGAAAGATGAGTGGGTGTGGCATCTCCAGCATTCCCAAATCAAGGGTGCATGCCATGCGTCATGAATGGTTCGAGACTGGCTGAGCTTGCGGTCACTCGGGCCAGCCACCATTTTGTCTTATCCCGTGTTAACCACAGCTGGATGCAAAACGTTCGAAACGTTAACGATGCCCCTACAGGTGAGTTGGAAAACAGAAGTTGACAGGAACAGGTAAAAAATAAGAAGGTCAACAACAGATGAAAAGAAGGAGGTCAAAGTAAGCAGAAGAGTACCAACCG